>NC_083722.1:111347698-111979397 GCF_028564815.1 Eubalaena glacialis
TATGATGTGTTAATGTGGGTTCATCAATTGTAACAAATGTACCATGTTACAATTCTGTACTTTCCACTCAATTTTGCTATGACTCTAAAACTGCTCAAAAAATAAAGCCGTTTAAAAATTAACAACAAACAAAAACAAAAACGAGGTTGAACACAATTGCAGAAACCCACTGACAGGGCTGAAAGAAGATGCTGTTCCTCACTCAGAGTTTCGACTGATTCGTGTTCCACAGTTGCACTCACTCCTTAGAGCGACTCCAGGTTACTATACACGTACTTCGGGACTTCCCTGGTGGCGCAGTGGTTAAGAATCCGCCTGCCAATGCAGGGGACACAGGTTCGAGCCCTGGTACGGGAAGATCCCACATGCCGCGGAGCAACTAAGCCCGTGCGCCACAACTACTGAGCCTGTGCTCTAGAGCCCACGAGTCACAACTACTGAAGCCCATGCGCCTAGGGCCCGTGCTCCGCAACAAGAGAAGTCACCGCAATGAGAAGCCCGCGCACCGCAACGAAGAGTAGCCCCCACTCGCTGCAACTAGAGAAAGCCCGCGCGCAGCAACGAAGACCCGACACAGCCAAAAATAAATAAATAAAAAATTTAAAAAAATATATATATATACACGTATTTCTGTAAATCTCCTCATTACCTTGTGTGAGCATAATCACGGGGTGGCATATTTTAATTTTTCCCATAACAGCTGTAGTTTGTTAAACTAAAACGCATGAGGTGAAGGGCCCCTGCTCAGTCCCTTTCACAGCCCAGTGTGTCCGGCCCTCGGGCCCTTCTTCCCCTCTCGGAAGAAGCTTCCCCTGCCCCGGAAATGCCTGGCCGCCCGTGTTTGTCCTCTTGGGGGCAGCCACCGCTCAGGGAAGGGACGGCCCAGCCCCGGTGCAGCTGCTGGAGCCCTGGGCCCCATCTTCTACATCCAGGGCCGGCCTGGTGGCCTTTGAAGGAACAGTGGCTTGGGGATGAGCCTCCCCCCAAAAGGAGAATTTGGTATGACCACACTTGGGCTCGGGTCTCTCCCGGCTCTCTGGGGGGTTGGCTGGTGGCTCCAGGCCTGGCCTCAGGGGCACAGCATTAAGTCCCGAGGGTCCCCTGTGTACAAGCAGCAAGTGTCCTCTGGGAACGCTGGGAGCTGTGTCCCAAGGCCGCTCCCTCCAGGAGCGAGGGGCCTTCTAGAATACTAACAATGAAGACAAGACAGAACAGCGTGTGACGAATTATTTAAATAACAAAGATTAACGCCCCAGCAAAAAGGCTTCTGTAGTGGAACCTAATTTGGAGGTAACATAGAAGAAGTCTAAACTCGAGGTCCTTTGTGAAAGCAAGGCTTCGATAAAAAGGACCCCTGACCTCACGGCCCTGCCCGCTGGGTTCCCACAAGAGCTCTTGTCAGGGGCTCGTGCTGGACGCTGGACACTGGACATCCTGCAGGCTTCCTCCCAGGTCCTTCCCCGTACCTGGGATCCCGCAGGGCTGGAGTGGGAGGGAGGAAACCAAGGAAGAAGGATGGCTTCTTGGAGCCTCCTGAGGACGAGGGTCTTGGCCTCCCGGCCTCCCCGCCAGGCATCACGGCTGGAGGACGGTGGATGCAAAGCCACCATCTTCAGACCCCTCTTTCTTCCGCCAGCAAAGAATGCCTTGGAACCCAGCTTGGGAAAGGGTTTAGCTCTTGCTAAAACCACAGGGATTGAGAATATACACTTTTAGTTACAAAAGTAATACACACTCAGTGTAAAAAATCCAAATATACCCAAGTGCCTATGATAAAAAGTGCAAGTCCCTCAGCCTCCTTCTCCCACGAAATCCTGACTCGGCAGAGGTAGCCCCAGGCCATGGTTCGGGGAGAAGCCCCCCACATGCCTTCCATCCACGTGGACACACACAGGTCCGCCTCAGTCTTGAGGGGCCCCAGAGGGGTCCCCTGTTGGGCTCTAGTTCCTCTATGAATGGACACTGAGAGGGTCAGTTTTTCACTCCAGTATTATTATTTGTAGCCTCATTGCCGCATTCTCCCAAGAAAAAAGAAACCACCGTCATTGTCCCCATCGGTTGACATTTAGTGGTGGCCACTGCGTACAGGACCCTGTGCTTTGACGGGGGACATGGGGTAGAATGCAGCAGGGCCCTTGCTGTGAGGGCTCGGCCGGGTGGACGACGGGGTCACACCTGAGCCCCACGTGATGGTGTCGGGGGAGGAGGGAGCGAGGGGGCGGGGTGGTCGACCGGGGTGGTCCTTGTGAAGCAGGAGGGGAGGGGTCACGGGGCTGGTCTGCAAGTTTGGGCCGGGGGTGGGGAGGGCGCCGGGGTGGGCGGGCCTAACCCCAACCGCGAGAGTCCCAGCAAGGGCAGAACGGAGGTGCCGCGCTTGTTATCTGGCCTTTCTCAGGGCTGCAGGCTCATCCATGCATCGTGGTGGTATTTTTCATTCTTTCTCTCTGGCACTCATTTTTTTTTTTTTTTTTTTAATAAAAATAACTATGAAGGGTTCAAGACGCCTTTCTTTCACGACATCCCAGCACTTAGGTCCCAGCAGCGCATCGGTGGGAAAGAATGTCCCCTGTCACCGCGGCTGCTTGCCTTTATTTGAAGTGTCTGGCTGAGCTATCTCCCCGTGACATGCTTCTTTCAGAGCGAATTATTCATGCGCCCCGGCCCCCCTCCCCGCCCCCAGCCGGCTCGATCCTCCCGCAGGTGTGAAGACAGGCCTGGCCTTTGTGCTGAGGGGTGCGCCCCCCTCGCGCTCCCTCCTGGATCCCCTCCAGGCCTGTCAAGGCTCCCTCGCTCTGGGCTGCGTGGCATGTAGGGCTGACGGCCCCTGTCATCCGGGAGGGCTGCGCGGCCCCCTCACCCGCGCCTAATCTCCCCCTCCACAAAGGGCAGCCCGTCACTCAGGGGAGCGGGCGGGCCTGGGTCCGGGCACGCGGTGATGCACCCACCCTGCCTCGGGCTGGGGGAGGCCGGGCCACGGGCAGTGGCCCCGGGCAGAGAGCAGGAGCCTGGGGCCATCTCGGGCCACTGGAGTCGGGGAGCCGAGCTTCTGTTGGGCCAGTCCTGGTGGTACCGGCCGGCGGTTAGTGTGGGCTCTGGGTGCCGGTCTCAGGGCCAGTCCCAGGAACAGGAAAATGACCTACGGAAACAGGTCGACGTCCCCATCCTCCGCCGGACCCCTAAACTCTTCCCCTGTTTCTAGATGGACATGATGTCAATATGATCAGGCAGGGATGCAGCGAGCAAGCCGGGACTTGCCGGGTGCCCGCGGTCAGCTGGTTTGCCTCTTGGGCCTCAGTCTCCTTGTCTGTCCGATAGGGAACCAGCTGCAGGGGGGCATGGAGAGGCCGAGGGACCACTGTGCATACAGTAGGTGCACGCTGCTGTCACTGGTACGGCGCACAGGCTTACTCTGACCTACCCAGTGTTTAGTGCCAGTTACTAACGTGGGAACATGTGGAGATTTCACATAGAAATCTGGCCACACAGGCCTACCTTGCTTCAGGGTCACAGCAGGCTCTCCTCACCCACTGCCCCGTGCTTGCCCGCGGCCAGCACCTCCCCATGGGGTGCTTTGCCTGGGACCTGGAGGCATCTGAGTTTGCAAGAGAACCCAGGGCCCCGGACAGACTTGCGCTCGAACCCCAGCACTTCCCTTTACGACCTGGGTAGTGGCCTCTCTGAGCCTCAGTTTCTTCGTCTGTGAAATGGGACCCACAATCCCCATCAAGTGAAAAGGGGAGGAGCGTGTGTGCGTCACCTAGCCGCTCCAGGCACGGGAGTGGGTCCTCAACAGAAGGGAGGACATGGTCTGTGAGGTTTGGTGGTCCTTGTTCATTACTGGGCCAGTGTGGCATGTACCCCGGGGGGCTGAACTGTCCCCCATGGGTGGGGGGCTCGACGGCAGCCTCAGCCGCAGCCCAGTAGGTCCGGTGGCCCACAGGCCAGCGTGGCAGAGAGGGCAGCCGGGGGGGTCTGGGGAGGCTGTATCTGTGCAGAGGGGGACCCCTCCTGAAGGCCCCCGAGTCCGGAAGCGGGCCTCTCGGTGGGAAAGCAGGTGCTGGCACGCTGACCCTGAGCTCCCACTGTAAATTATCCACCCGAGCAATCGGGAACAGAAAGTGCTTCCCGTCCCAGCCAGGACAGTGGACAATAAAGGCAGCCAGCCCGCTGGGCCCTGGCCCCTGACCTCAGAGGCTTCAGGAAGGAGTTTCCAGCACACACACACCTGCACAGTGTTGAGCACACGGCATTGTTCTAAGCCCGACGCTGAGCTGGGCCCCTTTCTCTCAGGAGCCTCCAGCTTGATCTGGAATGGAGCCCAAGGAGCCTTCGTCCGCCCGACATGCCATTTCCCAGGGAAGGAGACCCTGGGTGACACGCGTTGAGTAAGCTCCCTTCGGCTCGGGTTCGTCTGATGCGCGCTCAGAAAGCCCCTACTGTGCACAGGACCTGGACCCGTGCCAGCAGATCACCCAAGCGTTTCTCCTACGAGCTGTTGTCGACGCAGAGAGCTCGGCTTGCGTGCGCCCCTCCCCGGGCACCTAGGTGTGGGCAGGCCCCCGGGTGATATGGCCACGGGCAGGTTCCAACACTCTCGCCTCACTGGGAAGCTTAAAGGTGGGTACAGTCTAACATCACCAGCAAGGAAGGGAAAGTCATTCACTACAGTAATTTCTGACCCCAGAGAGAATTATTTCGTAAGCAAGACTCTGGCCTGCATCGTTTCCTTGGGCCAAGCAAGCCCCGGAGGAGGCCGGCTCCTTGAAGCGAAGTGAAGGCTGAGGCTCCCGTAGGCTCGAGCCACCCCAGGCACCCCTGTAACTTCCCAGGCTGACACCCAGGCCTGTAGTTTGACTTTAATAGGCAGTTAACTTTAGGAGCACAGGTCTGAGTGCCCGCAGCAGCCACGAAGCTAACCGCCATTCTGCCCTGCTGGGCAGGTACACACTTGGTCTTTTCCGGAAAAATGGCCCAGTGCCATCTTAGAGAAGGGGGAGAAGACAGCCCGCGTCCAGCCAGAGGGGGCTGGGAGGTCGGTTCCGAAAGGTTTGGGCAGGAATCGGGCCTGAGGAACTGTCCCGTTTTTCCTGCAGAAAATCTGAGCTGCGGGTGAGGCCCCGGGGGCTGCCCCGAGCCCCAGGACAAGGCATTGGCGGACTGGCCTCCTCGCCCCGGGTCAGCCCTGCGGCCGTCCAGCTCCAGGGTGAGCGGTGCTCTGAGACGAGCATGTCCTGGAAGTTCCTCCTTAAACAAGGCCCCCGTAGCTGCTGTGGAGCGCAGGTGGGGGCCCGTGAAGCTGGGGGCTCCGTTCCTCTCTCCAGGCGGCGTCCTCACAGCTGGGCTCCTCCCACTCTCGGCCCTCGGGGGTCCCACGTGAAAGACCGGCCTTCCTGTCCTCCCCGTGACCACTGATGAGCCACTCTCTCTCTCTCTTTCCTTTCACCGATTGGCCGTTGGAATCAAAGAGCCCTCTGGTGACTCAGGCGTTTCCCATTGCCCTATTCGAGCATCCTCTACTCTTAGCACTGAGAGTTTTTCACGTCCTATTTGGAACTGATAGGAAACCCTTTCATTGTTTCACTACATGGATATTAGCGCTGATGAAGGAAGCGTTCCATCAGATAATCGGCCACTGCACGGAGCTGGTTTCCAGCGTGAGTCCCCCTGCATCAATGCGTCCCCGCCACCCGGTGACCCCGACTCACAGCCCCCAGGGCACCCTCGGCCAGCTGAGAGACACAGCGCTCCGGGGCTGAGTCTGCCCTGGCACCCAGCACCCCTGCCGCCACTACCATCTGAAGTGCGGCCCTCTTCTCCCCTAGAGAGAGAGGGATGACAACACTGATCCCCGAGTGCCACCCAGGCCAGGATCGCTCGGCCACCTGCAGACATTTCCTCCCCTCCCCCCGCCCCCAGCACAGTTTCCAGCCGTGCTCCTCGAAGGCCTAGGGTCCTGGACATACCCGCCCCGGAGCCCTCCCAGCTGCTTTCCTCTGATCTATTTTCCACGCTCACTTTCTGTGTAAGACTTTATTTGAACAAAGGGTTCTGCTGCTAAAAAGTTGTTGGAAGAACCTGTGCCTGACCACAACTTTCTCAGCTAGATATTTGGTTTTGCAATTAGACATTTGCAGATGGTTTGACTAAAGCCTGGCTCTCCCACTGGACGGTCCACCGTAAGGGTGAGGCTGCCTCGACCGTGTTCACTGTGGTTTCACCCCCTGCCACCAGCGCCGCCTCCGCCGCCCCCTGGTAGATGCTCAGTAAAAATCTCCTGAACGAATGAATGGTTGTCACCGTCCTTCCCGTAGTATGAGATGAGGATCTCAGACTCAGAGAGGGTGAGTGAGTTGCTCAAAACACACAGCAGGCTCTGAACCCCGGGTGAGCGTCCTTGTCTTCCTGGGAGAGGCTGCATCAGGGGTGAGCTTCAGGCAGAGCCAGGTGGCGGAGGGAGAAAGAGGAGAGGGTTTCCCCAGCTCTAGTCTCATCTTTGGTAAGAAGGGATTTCCCCTTGACAACCTCCATCCCATTTTTCAGAGCTAAAGTGACAAGCCATGTCCAGGTCCCTGGTGAAAGGTGCGCCCCCTCCAGGAAGCACCTGTGCGCTTCGGGTGGAGCCGTCTGGGAAGGAGCTGCCCTGGGAAAACCGCTGCCCTCTCAGCCATTCTCGGCTGTCCCTCCGTTTCATGCCGGCCGGGGCGGCCTCTCCCAGCTCCCGACTCCCAACCCCAAGTACCAGTTACTGAGCGTGTGTGTGCCCGGCCCCGTGCCGGCACCTTACAGGCATTATTGCCAATCCTCAGGATTAGCCCTACACACACAAGCATGTCTGTGCCCAGCGCAGAGATGGGAAACTGAGGCCCAGGGAGGCTGGGTGACCCGCTGGAGTCACGCAGACCTGCGGACCGCAAACCTGGGTTCTCCCAGCCGCCCAGCCGCCAGACACCCCGGCAGGCCGGGCGTCAGAGGGGCTTGGGGAGCGGGTGAAAACTGCCCCCAGGAAGGTGTGTGGTGACCCCACTTTCCACGCAGGACCCTCGAGATGGCAGGAAGTTTGCTCAGGGCCACACGTGCAGGAGGTGGCAAAGCCAGGCCGGCCGACTCTTCTGGGACCCCACACCATGCCCACCACCAGGGGCCAGCCTTTGGGTCCAGTTCCCAGCATGGCTGTCCGGGTCTCTCGGTGGTGGAGAGCTGGCTCTGGGGCTGGTTCCCGGTGTGGAAAGTCGGCCGTGCTCTTCCAGGCCGGCGCTTCGTCAAGCAGCCGCGTTGAAGACGAACAAACGTCTTTTCCCCCGACGTCCATTTTCCCTGCGTTGTTTAATGGCTGCGACTGTAACCCGGCCGAGTCTGTTGTGTCACCGCAGATGCCTGGTGGCCCATCGGGCGTGGTGGGTTAGCCAGGCTTCGGGGGCCTCCTTGGGCGCCCGCAGCCATTTAGAACTTGTTTATGTGGGAAAGCGGTTCCGCCGGCCAAACAACAGCCGTAGGAAAGAATTTTAGGAACACAATTAGTTCATAAATTGGGAACTTCCTGTCTTTGTTGGGGTGGGGGGTTGGGCACAATAGCTGGTTTTCAGCACTAAAGTGAGATAATACATTCAAAGGCCTGGAGCACGGCGATTAGCGCACCAGACCGACTCAAAAAATTGTCGCCATTATATTATTAGTATTACTGTTACTGTTGTTTCGCATGGAGGCAAAGGCTGTGTGGCTCAGGATGGCAGAGCCGGGATCAGGGAGCTGTAGGTGGTACATTTCTCCTGACGAAAACGCTTCCTAATCCATCAAGGCTTCAAAAATGGAACGCCCGACAGTGAGCTCCCCGTCACTGAAGGTGTTCAAGCAGAGGCTGTTGAAGGAGCGAACGCACAGCAGCCACTGAGAGAAATACCTGGCCCGGGGTAGGCCCTTGACCCGTGCTGATTCCGGGTTTGACCAAATCCTTCCCACGCGGCGTTACACCTCCCTCGACTTTCCTTTTCTGCCAGCAAAGCTACCATGCACTGAGCACTCACTGTGAGCCAGGCATGGCTTCAAGTGATTGACACACAATAACCCGTGGATGGGTGTTGTTACCATGTCCACGGCACAGAGTGGGAAGGAAGGATCGGAGGGGTGAAGCCACCCACCCAGAGTCACACAGCGAGTTAAAGGCGGAACCAGGCTGTTGTTTGCCTGGAAAGGTCTTGCTCAGGAGGGAATCAGTCCGTAGACTCGCATGTTGCTTGGCTGCCGGGTCCCTGAAGTCCAGCTGCGTCCCCTCTGTGGCGCTGGCGGGTGGCACGGGAGGCCAGGCTGAGGGCTGGCGGGAGCGTAAGGCCCTCACCGGTTCCGGTGGGGGGGGTCTGACCCTCTCCTTTGCTCTCACCACACCGTCTTCTGTCTCGGCAGACCCTACTGAAATAGCCCTGGGAAGTCAGTTCCCCAGCCCGGCGCCCACCGGCCCGGTCCCCGAGCCTTGGGCTGGTAGGAAGTGTTGTGACTGAGGCCACATGGACAGCGACGGATGGCCAGGCAGCAGCTCCCCTGGCCCTGCCTCAGTGGCTGCGCCTTTGGGCAGGTCGGTCAGGCTCTCTGAATTTCCCCTTCCTCCTTTCTTAACATGAAGGGTCACTAGAGATTTCCCAGTAGCAGTTCCAACACCAAGTTTCTCTGGTTGTTAGGACGAGAACTAGAAGTGGTATTTTTATCAGTGGGAAAGTGGGTTAGGACGGTGCCGTCATGAAGAGAGATCTTGAATGAGGCTGAATGTAAGGAAGTGGCTAAAATATCCACCAAGATTTCTCCTGAGATCCTAGAGCTTCAAGTGCCAATACGTCCCTCCCTCTGGTGAGAGCTAAGGGGTGAGGACTGTGGGCAGATGGGCTGAGCTGGGTGCGGGGGAGGGGAGGTGCTGGCCCGGGGCTGTGCTGAGCCTCTCTTCTCCAGGATCTGTCTTCTACATCATCCCTTCCCTGTCATATTTTGAGGCAGGGGCTTGGCTGTCAAACCTCCTGTAGTGATGTTGTCCTAACCTGTGATTTGATTTTGGACCTTTGGTTCCCATTTAGGTATATTTCCTATAGTTAGGACATGCTGTCACCAAGTGGCTGTGCTATTTCCATCTTGCCTAATTGCTCCGGGGTTTAATGGTAGCTGAGGTTTGCAGGAATTGAAGAAATTAGCTTAACAGTTTGTGTGTGGAAACAGAATTCTGCATTTAGCATTTTGGCTGGTAGTAGCCCGTTGTGCTCTTAATACTGTCTGCCTTTAAGAGTCCTTACTAGCAAACCTCTTCCCTCAAATTTTCATCAGTGGAGATACTCATCATGGAAGAGAACTCTTTGGGAATGAAAATAAGGTACTCCTTCTTCTGGGGGACAGGAAGCCATGACTCTTTCCTTCGAAAAATGAGGCAAGAGTTTTGCTTTTTATGTAAAGATGACTGAGTGATTGGTACCAGCCTTTCCACTGAAGACAATTAGAAAAACCAGACAAAAGAAAACAAAACAAAACAAAGCAAAATGCCTGCTTGAAGGCACTGGAGAGCTAACAACATCGTGAGGAATTACTGGGCCAAGAACCTAGTATAAAGTAAATATTCCAAAAATGTGAGTTCAACATTTGGGATCACCTTCTCCTTGAGGCTGTTTGCCGATTTCGGCAGAGGGTGCAGGAGCTGAGCAGTGCTTTGGGCAGCTGGGGGGATGAGGAAGGGAAGAGCTGGTGAAGCTGGTTCAGAGCCTTGAAGCAGCACCTCCGGGACCGAGGGTGACCTGCAGGCAGACCTCCACCAGCCCTGCAGGAGCTGCTGCTCAGTCTCACATAATCTCAAACCCCAAGACTAGATTTAGAGTTTAGGGTCTAAGGCACTAGAAAAACCTTTCTGGAGGTATTTAAGACCTTTAAATACCTCTCTGAAGGAAGATAACAGCATTCGAGGCCTCAAATAATTTCTACCAACAACGTTTAAAATTTTAATATCAAGCACACGACGAAAGTAACCAGGCCAGACAGAGAAAAGACCACACGAACAGAAACTAGGAGGAACAACAGACAACAGAAAACAGACAAGGAGAAATGGCTAAATCCAGAGCTATAGTGGGAGGTATTAATAGACCTCTTACCTCTCTCAGTAACGTGTTGAACAAGCAGAAAAAACTCTGTAAGGATATAAAAGATTCAAATAACAGGATCAGTGAACTTGACCTGTTGGACCTGTGTAGTACATTGGACACACAACTACTTTAGAAAACACTCTTTTCAAGCACACATTGGAAGTTTACCAAAAATGTAAAGTTTCAAAGAATTGGAATATTACAGTATGTGTTCTCTGAGCACAATAAAATTAAGTTAGAAATAATGATTTAAAAGAAAACTAAAAAAATCCTTTTTTTTAAAAAAATGAAATGTTACCCATTACGTAGACAGTCATTTAATTGAAATGTTATTAATGCTTACAGTAGAAAAGTTCAAAGTTTTTGCAGTAATAAAACAGTACGTCCTAAAACAATCTAAAGATTATGGAGAAGTATTTGAGTGTGTCTCTTTATTTTTCATTATTTTAATAAATTTATTTATTTATCTGTTTTTGGCTGCATTGGGTCTTTGTTGCTGTGCATAGGCTTTCTCTAGTTGCGGAGACTGGGGGCTACTCTTCGTTACGGTGCACGGGCTTCTCATTGCGGTGGCTTCTCTGGTTGCGGAGCACGGGCTCTAGGCGTGCGGGCTTCAGTAGTTGTGGCTCACGGGCTCAGTAGTTGTGGCTCACGGGCTTCAGTAGTTGTGGCTCACAGGCTCTAGAGCGCAGGTTCAGTAGTTGTGGCACATGGGCTGAGTTGCTTTGTGGCATGTGGGATCTTCCCAGACCAGGGATTGAACCCATGTCCCCTGCATTGGCAGGCGGATTCTTAACCACTGCGCCACCAGGGAAGTCCCGAGTGTGTCACTTTAAATCTGACTAAAATTTCCAGATGTTAACTAAGCACAAGATATTGAGGAGTAATTCCAACAAAAAGAAAGAAACTGAAGAAAAAAGTGGACCCAGGTAAAAATGAATCAGCCTGGGGTCAAACCATTGTTTCTTTGAATACTTCCTCTTCCTGTCTCTGAATTTAAGAATATTAAGTGATTTTTGCTTAAAAAATTAAGCAAAACAACAACAAAAACCAAACCCCAAACCATAAGAGCCAAAGAAAAAACACTATGGCAATAAAAAATATATTTTGAGAGAATGATATATAAAATACCAAACATAAAAATGTGTGGAACGCAGTTAAAGCCATGCTTAGAGGGAAAATTATAGCCTTAATACATATATTAGAAAAAAGGAGAAAGGTTGAAAATAAATGAGCTAAGCGGTTATTTCTCTTCCTTTCTCTGGTTTTTAA
The DNA here is from genome assembly GCF_028564815.1 of Eubalaena glacialis. Classification (NCBI taxonomy): domain Eukaryota; kingdom Metazoa; phylum Chordata; class Mammalia; order Artiodactyla; family Balaenidae; genus Eubalaena; species Eubalaena glacialis. The sequence continues at coordinate 111,359,074 of NC_083722.1, forward strand.
GTCACATTGGGAGAACTTGACTTTACAAACAGGGTATGAGGTCATGCTATTTTTGCATCTTGCCTGAATGAAGTTTAACATTTTTGTATGACAAAATGTTATATACATCACTGCAGAAGTCCTCATCTAATTTGACATGTCAACAGCATTTAATATGAGGATCACTCTTCCGTTCTTCTAATTCTTTCTTGTGACTCTTTCTTCACTTGGTTTCCAGGCAGTGCTGAGCAGGAGCCAGCTCATATCAGCTTGCAAGTGTTGACTGTGTGCCAACAACCTGTTCAGTGACACCACAATGGTAGCTTGAAATGAACCATGGTGGGAGTGCTTCACCATAGAAATTGGAAAACACTACAAGTCAGTACATCTGTCTATGGATCTATCTATGGATCTATCTATCATCCATCCATCTATCTCTCTATCATCTATCCATCTATTATCTATCTATCTATCATCTATCCATTATCTATTATCTATCACTTATCCATCTATTATCTATCATGTATCTATCTATCATCTATCTATCTACTATCTATCATCTATCCATCTATCATCTATCATCTATCCATCTATTATCTATGTATATATCTATCATCTATCTATTTATCATGTATCTATCTATCATCTATCATCCATCTATCTATCATCTATCTATCTATCTATCATCTATCTATCATCTATCTATTATCTATCTATCATCTGTCTATCATCTATCATCTATCTATCAATCATCTATCATCTATCTGTTATCTATCATCTATCTATCACCTATCTATTATCTATCATCTGTCTATCGTCTATCATCTATTTGTCTATTACCTACGTTCAGTGGGCAGGCTCACCAGCTCTGGAAGCGCACTCTCTCCTGCCTCTCCTGGCCTTTGCTGGCTGCTCTGAGTCAGGCCCCGAAGCTGGCTCCTCCTCGTTCTGGAATGCTAAACTTCAGCCCCAGGACTCAGTCCTTAGGCCTCTCCTCCATCTTACTCACTCTCTTGGGAACTCAGTCCCAGGTCTTTAAACACCTGTACACGCTGGTGACTTCCAGATGAATCATCTCCAGCCCTGATCTCTCCCCTGACTCCAGACTCATATATCCCACTGCGGACTCCACACTTTGGGGCAGGCGAGATTTGCGGGGCCCATCAGACATCCAGGTGGGTGTGGGTGACTCCCCTGAGCAATGGGGAAGATGGAGTTGCTGTCAGCCAGGATGGGAGTTCCGAGGGAGGAGCAGCTCGGAAGGTAGGAGAGAAGCAGCTGCCACATGGAGCTGTTGCGATACACGGAGGAGAACTGAGGTTCAAGTCACATGATTTAACATTGAAGGTGTGAGACAGGTACCTCAGGGTGAGGGAGAGGGTTTCGGTGGTGTGCTAAAGGACATGGATGTTTGTTTAAATGTGTCTTGGTGTAAGATTTAAAAAGTGATAGTGACATAAAGGCTTTCTTTTAAAATACTTTCATTTTTAAAAGCAAGCCAGTGGAAAGGATAAATAGTAAGTTATGATAGTACAGGTAGGTGCTGGACGGATGCAGCAACAGTGTGAAGGTGGTGTGACAGTGACCGAGGTTTGGGAGCCCCGGGATGCAGGCACCAGAATAAGGACATTAGGGAAAAACTAGGGAAATCTGAAAAAGTATGGATTTGAGTTAATAATTAACAATAATATAATTAGTTAACGATAATAATAACGTCAATGTTGGGTGGCAAATTGTAACACAGGTGCTGTAGTAAGATATTACTAACGGGGGACAGGGTGAGGGGTACATGAGAGCTCTCTGTGTTGGCTTTGTGATCTCACTGGAAGATAAAGAGTTTTTGGGAGGAAGACGACAGAGGTCAGGGGCCTTCTCACCATGTCACATCAAGGGTGCCTGCTGTCACCATGTCGTATCACCGTCGGTGTTGACCTTGACCACCTGGCAAGGCCGTGTTGTCAGGTGTCTCCATGTGAGTTACTCTTCCCCCTTTCCACGCCCAGCGCTTGGGAAGGATGTCACAGCCCATGCACTCCCTCCTTTGGTGTGGGACAGCTTGAGACCTTATTTGAAATTCTTCTGCTCTTAGTAATGTACTCAATCATTTACGGATACCAGTGTGGGTATTTACTTTATGTTTGGGCTACTTGACCTTTTTTTATTGTGGTAAAATACATGTAACGTAAAATTTCCCATCTTAGCCATTGTTAAGTGCCCACTTCAGAGCATTAAGAACAGTCATGCTGTTGTGCAACCATCCCCAGCATCACGTACAGAACTCATCTTCCCACACTGAAGCTCTGTCCCCGTTAAACACCAAGTGCCCCGCCCCCTCCCCCCGCTCCTGCAACCCCCGGTCCATTTTCTGGGTACTTGGCTTTTTAATTATGTGAATACATTAGTGGACATCTTCTTGTTGTGCTTGGTCTTCCCAGAAAACAGGATCTGGGAGGACATTTGTGCGCAGGACGTGTCTGGGAGTGTTCTTAGGGGTGTGAGAGGGGCAGGGCGTGGACGGCGGAATGGCCAGCCCAGGAAGCAGGTGGGATGGCTGAGCAGGGTGGCCGGTCAGAGCAGCAGGCTGTTGGCCAGGATGGGCACTCAAGGCAGGAGGCCACACCGGGAGAAGGCTGGTGGGAGCTGGTGGGTCTCTTAGACACAGGGCTGGACTTCTTTGGGTGTCAGAGACCAAGGCAGATGGACTGTCAAGGGGCCTGATACCCCAGAGACCATGGCGAAGGGACTGTCAAGGGGCCTGATACCCCAGAGACCAAGGCAGATGGACTGTCTAGGGGCCTGATACCCCAGAGACCAAGGCAGATGGACTGTCTAGGGGCCTGATACCCCAGAGACCATGGCAAAGGGACTGTCAAGGGGCCTGATACCCCAGAGACCAAGGCAGATGGACTGTGTAGGGGCCTGATACCCCAGAGACCAAGGCAGATGGACTGTCTAGGGGCCTGATACCCCAGAGACCAAGGCAGATGGACTGTCTAGGGGCCTGATACCCCAGAGACCATGGCAAAGGGACTGTCAAGGGGCCTGATACCCCAGAGACCATGGCAGATGGCCTGTCAAGGGGCCTGATACACCACCGACTGGCTCCACACTGGGACAGACAAGGAGTTGCCTTGTGACTCTCACCAGAAGTTTGGAGGCAATTTTCTTGCCTTGAGCTGGAAGAAATCTCCTGGTATCGTTGCGGGCTGAGTTCTCTCCGGTTCCAGGACGGGGCACACAGTTTGTAGGTGGCTAGAGGCTCACCACCATGGAGCCAGGTGGGCGGGGCCCAGGCTGCCCAGTACCCATCCCCAACCTTCTGCTTCCTTGGAGCCTTCCACTTTGGAGGCGAGAAAGCAAGACTTCCACAGACTCCACTGTAGCCAGAGGTGGTAGTTTTGGCCCATGATATATTAGCAGCTATCTGCTGGCGGTGGCTTTGAGGAAAGTCTTTCTTTCCTGATAAAAAGAGATGAACTCAGCTGGTCCAGCCCTTCCTCTTTCCTCCTTCTCCTTGCCTTGAACATGGATCTATTGGCTGGAGCTACAGCAGTCATCTTGTGACCCTGAGGAAAGAGAATCACAGAGATTTCAGTCCAAGCATGCTTCAGCCATTGAACATTTTGGATTTCTCATTATGTGAGAAAAATCAATCCCTATTTGTTTAAGTTGCTGAGATATTTTTTGTGCCTGAACACAATCCAGGCTGTACCCCAGTCTGTCATCGGCTTAGCCCCCATCATGGTCTTCCTAAAACAGGCATGACTGTGCCCCTCTTCTGCTGGAAATCTGCCCCTTGGGAGATGCCATTTTCCTCTATCAGATGAACAAGGATGAAGAAGGCAGAGAAGGCTCCACGTCTGTGGAAGGTGTAGGGAGACCGGTCTGAGCATTCACAGCTGGCGGGACCGTTCATCGGTGCAGTGCCTGGGAGAATAATTGACAATAGCTTTCCCAAGTAAAGATGCTCATAGACCCCTTGCCAGCAATCCCACGGGGTCAACAGAGCCCTGTTCCCCAGCCCTGGCCAGGGACGCGCTCGTGCTGGCTGGTGAGGCCGGGCACGCAGGCTGCGGGGTCCGGCCCAGCTGAGGCCTGCGCTGTCGTGACCGCTGCCTGCGGCTTCCACCCAGCTGGACGGGGCTGCAGCTGGGCCCGCCTGACGGTAATGAGGATCATGGCCACCTCGCTCGCCTGCCACAAGCCGGCGGCAGGAAACATTCCAAGAGCACCTGTTTCCTGAGGACCCTGTCAGGGGCTCCCGGGCACCATCTGGGCGCTGCCCCACATGTTGTTTGCATTAGGAGTTTAGAAAAACAATTCAGTTTTGACTAATCGCTCTTTAATTTTTCCAGGCGCATCCCAAACTCTCACCCCCCCCCGTTTCTTTGCCAGCTCTTCTCAGGAGTCTCTAGGCTGCCACACACGCACACACACCCCCAACCTCCTGTCCACACTCACACCCACCCACACGTCCTCTCAAACACACACACACGAACACACAATGCACTCACAGTACACACTCACTTTCACATTTACGCACGGTTACAACTCACACTCAACGCACACTCGTGTGCACATTCACATACACTCAGACAATACACACACACCTACACATCCTCACACACACACTCACAGGCATACACACACGCACACACGCCTCCCCCTTACACAGTTCTGGAGAACGGCTTCTTCTTGAAGTGGGGACCTTAGCCCTCGAGGCGGGCAGGGCAGGTCAGCTTAGGGTGTTTGCCGTCCTCAGGACCCGGCATGCGGAGCGGTGTTTATGAGCCAGACCCTGGAGCCGGATGCCAGGGCTGAACCCCAGTTCTGCAGCCTCCACCTCTGGGCAGCCTGTCTGCCTGTCCAAGCTTTGGTCTCCTCCTCTGTGAAACGGTGAGGTGGGGCCGCTGCTGGCGCCCCCGTACAGGCAAAGTGTGGACAGTGGTGCCCAGAGCAAAGTGCCGTGTGTGTTTGTTTAAAAACATTCCGGCAAATCCGAGTAACATCAGAACTCGGTGCTGAAATCTGGATTTTCCTCCAGACTTTTCTGATTGCGTAATTGTGAAGCAGTTCCCTGAGGTTGAACGTTTGTCCCCTCGTGGAGCCTGGGGCCTCCCATAAAGCAGAGGAAGCTGGAGCACAGAGAGGTTAAGTTGCTTTCCCGATGTTGCACAGTGCGCTGGAGACCAGGGCGGGTCTGCTGAGTTTCCACTGTGAGCCACCCAGGGCAGGTCTCCAGCACAGCGCCCAGGAGGTTACCATGGCAGGGCGGGGGCGGGGGGAGGAAGGGGGTGGTAGTTATGGCCGGGGTGGGGGACCTAGCGAGGACAGGGGAAGCAGGACACGTGGTCTCCGTTTTAGGCAGTGGGCATGGCTGCAGGAAACAGGGGTGGCCTCAGCGGATCCCACCAGCTGGAATTACACAGCCTGTCCAGCTAGACGGGGCCCAGTTTCCAGGCGGCTCCAGGGAGGTGGTCCCGGGAGGGGGTCCCAGGAGGGGCAGTGGCGCCGGTGGGGTGGAGGGTGCCCGATGGTGGCTGGGCAGGCATCGTGGGGCAGTGCCCAGCCCGTGGCCGGCTGAGGGCTTCCCGGGCCTTGCTCTGGCTGGCCACCCGGACACGGCACAGGCCTCACGGCCCTAGCAGGGCTGCCGTCTGAGAACAAAGCGTCCTGCAGGAATTCCGGCCCCCGCCCCACTCCCACCCCAGCGGGCCTGTTCCCAGTTTGGGGGCTTGGAAGTCACCATCAGCATGTAAGATGGCAAGGACCCCCTTCCTCGGCCGACCGGCCCCCGGATTCCACAGCTGCTTTGATGCTCACCTCACCTCTTCCCTTCCTGGCCTCAAAACTGTTTGCCTCTGACCCGAAGGCGGGGGAGGGGCGCTTCCTGGCTGGGCCGGACTGCTGGGCCGAGCCGAGACTCCCAGACTGTTACAGCGGCGAAGATTTCCTTCCTGAAAAACACACTAGCCTCTGCTTTCTGTCCCTCATGTTTCTCTCCAGAGAGAAACACCCCCCGCTCACCCCCGGCTGTGGGCCCAGCCCCGCCCTGGACTCCTGGCCACGGGTGAGAGGGCAGTTCGCAGTAGCCTGTGGGCCAGCGGGCCGTCCTCGGTGGGCCAGGCAGTGGGACCTGGCCTCTTGCAGACAGGCACGCCACCACCTGCAAATTAGAGCCAGGAAGCCCCTTCTGTGGGTGCCGCCACGCCAGGCAGGTGCCGTGACTGCACACAGCCCGCCGTGCTGACTCAGCCCACAGCAAGTTTCTTACGAGCTCGTGCCCCGCTTTTCTCAGCTGCATGTGATGATCTCTTTCCCTCCCCCTCATCCAGTCCGTCTGTAAATCCTGACGGCTCACCTTCCCCAGATGCAGCCCCCTCGCCGGACCCCTGCCGCCACCCAGTCTTGGCCCTCCCTGGGCCCCCACCTCCCTCCTCGGCCCCCTTTGTCCCAACCACAACCTCTTCTCCAAACGGCAAGCAAGCTCAGGTGGCAGGATCCTGTTCAAACCAATGTCTCCTCTTTGCTCCAAACCCTCCGAGGCTCCTGTGTTGTTCAGGGGGAGGGCCTTCCCTCCCCGGCCCTTCCCTCCCCGGCCCTTCCCTCTGACCTTAGCCCCCGCCCCAGCCACAGTGGCCCTTCCTGCTCCTCACACCCACAGCAAGGGGCTCAGAGATGGGCATGACCCAAAGTCGACCAGAGACATTCCCGTTTCCTGAAGTAAGGGCTGGAGCTGCTGCAGCCATCTCCACTGGGAGGAGAGTAAAGTCATCGGAGGAGGTGAGCTAAGCTGAAAGGTGGGAAGAAGCCAAGCGGGGCAACAGTGATGGTGTCTGGAACCCTCTTCACCTGGGCCGAACCCACCTCTGGGTTTTCCAGGTACTTACGTCAGTGGTGCCCATTTTAATTAAGCCAGTTCAGGTTGGGTCGCTGTCACTTGCCACAGAAAAGTCCTGCTTCATCTAGATAGAATCTGACCTGGAACCCTCTGGAAGTTTTCTCCCTCACTCCCCTCCGTGCCCTCCCCTCCCTATTGTCTGAGAGGCCCTGTTTTGGCCCCTTGGTCTGGCGTTTGGCAACCGGTGGTTCCTGTCTTTGAGTCTGGTCTCCTCCCCGGCTATTTGTCTGGCCCCTGGTGCCAGGTGTGTTTGGTTCCTGCCCTCGTGGGGAACCAGAACTTAGAAGGTCTGAATTTTAACACATTATTCGCTCATTTGTCAAATTAATGGCAAGAGCCTTGTTAGCGAACGTGGCAGGTGGAGGCTGCGTCTGGTTAATCACACGTTCTGGGTGCGAGAGTTTCCACGCCCCCTCCAGCCCTCCTCTGGGACCCGTCGCCTCCCCCATTCCCGTGCTTGCTCTGTCCCGGCCGTCCCCCCTCTGTGCGCTCCCTGGACTGTCCTTCCATCACACCCTCCCGTGGCTGTGTCCTCATCCTTCAGTTCTCAGCTCGGTTGTCAGTTACAAGAGCCATGGCCCCCACCGGCCTGCTTCACCCCCCATGGCCCCGGTGACTCTGGCAGGTGAATCTCGGTCTGGAGGTGGCGTTACGAGGGCGGGATTAGAGCCGGCAGCCCGCCCACCACGGCTTTGCCCTCCCACCGTCCTCTCACCCATCAGGCCTGGGCGTCCTCGGTGCCCTATCTGGACAGCCGCCCGCTTGGATCGCAGGCAGCAGAAAACCAGCTTCCGCGAACATTCCCGCCAGGGCAGCCCTTGCTCCCTGGGGCTCAGACACCAGAGGAGCCAGGCCTTCTGCGACTCGTGGGCCCCTTTCCTTCTCTGTCGGGTCCTCTCGGTGCAGTTTTCCGCAGTGTAACGAATGGCCCACCCTGCCATCCCCCACCCTGGGCCCTCGTTCTCCCAGGTTCGCATCCTTGGCCTGTGCTGCCTGCCTGAGTCCTGGAGCCGCCCGAGTGGCCCGGCTCTACCCTGAACCGGTTGCTGTGTGCGCGGGGGACCAGCCTGGAGCACAGGGTCCGGAGGGGCAGGACCCCGACCGCAGGCTGGGGCTCGGAGGTTTTCACTGACTGTTGGCCCAGTGGGTGAGCGGACTCAGGGCTGAACCTCAGGTGCCCAGAGGAGACGGATGGCGGAGGCCGAAGTCAGGTCCTCGAGCTCAGGCTGGGGTGCGGGGACCCGGGCCGGGGGACAAGAGGCCACAGGCCATACTGGGGCTGCAGGGGAGCTGGACCGTTTGCCTTCCTGTCATGACGACCCCTGAGCTGGCTTCCCCTCAGTGTTCGGCGGGGGTCTTGTTTGGAGGGAGAAGTTGGCTTGTGTGTGGGGTCGTGTGTTGGGGGGGCGTGGCGGGCGCTGCCAGCTGCCCCACAGCTGCTCTGCTATTTCTGGGTGGTAAGAGCTGCAGCGAAGCAGGGGACCACCCTCTGAGGGATGCTACAGCCTATATCCCTTCAGGTGGGCGTGGCCGCGGGCAGCTTCCGGGCTGTCTCCCGGCCCCCTTCTGAACGGGGGATGGGCAGCGACCCCGCGGGGTCGGCCGGGAAGCCGCAGGCAGAGAGAACCAGGTCTCTGACACATGGTGCCACCCTGTCAGCCCCGGAAGGCTTCTGCCCAGGCTAGTTCTCAGAGAGAAACGACCTCTATATTGTTCGCACCTCCCTCACTCTGGATTTCTGTCCTATATCTTACGTAACTAACGTAGGCAGGAGGCACCGCCGGGGCTAGGTGTCATGGGGCACAGAGTGGAGACGGGGGCCTCGGGGAGCAGCTCCTGCCCACCCGTCAGTGGATTCTCTGCCCAAGGATCTTTCCAACCTGACCCCTGCCCCTGACCAAGCAAAGCCCCCGTGGCCCCCTCTCCATCCCTTCCTATGTCAGGTCCCTCCTGGCTGGAAGTGCGGCTCCTAGGACAGGATAACTGGCGGGGGGCTGGGGGGGGAGGCTCAAAGAGAGGGCCAGGTGCCCCCAGTCACTGCCCCGTGAGCCCGCCCACCTTCTCCTCTCCGTCCACGGCCACACCTCCTGGAGGCCTGCTGAGGAGCGGCCCACCACCACCCCCCCCCCTTCCTCTCCTCAGGGCCCAGAACCTCCTTCCCTCCCTCCCTCCCTCCCTCCCTCATCCCTGGCATGTGCCAGGAAGTGCCAAGGATTCCCCATCTCTGAAAGAAGCCAGCTGCAGTGTGTGGTGAGGCCCAGGGCTGCCCGGCCTGGCCTCTCCAGACTGCCCTTCCAGAAACTCCCAGCCCCTTCCTGCCTGGCTTCCTGCCCAAGCCCTTCCTGGAAACTGGACCCACCCTGCCCCCCAGCCCAGGGCGCCAACATTTCCATGGGGTGAATCAGCCAACCTCCCCTGGCAGGGCCCCTCCTTTTACTCACAATATTGGAAAGCAACTTGCGGGCAGCGGGAAGGAGAGTCCAGGCCGTGGCCCCATCCCCACCTGCATCCCATCCCACCCATACCCTCGCCTGAGGTCTCCAAAGCAGACGTAAAAGACAAGGGAAGAGAATCAGAGAATTTCTATTTAAGCCTTCATCTAAAAAAAGGAATTAGTGAAGCCTTATTGATACGTGAAATGCAGATAGTGTTGCTAAGTATATAAGTCGTAAATAAATATATGGATGTCGAGCTGCTTGCTCAAAAGCTTTTACTGATAGGTGCGCAATCCAAGTTTGGTGACGGTCCATATCAGCCCCACACCTGAGCCTGTGTCCCTCTGTGGAAGGACCTGGGCCTCCATGGAGGGGGATAGACGGTGGGGGGGAGGCAGATATGAAATTATATAAAGTAATAACTGTAGTAACATGATGTTGGGTTAAGGAGGAAAAGGGAGTATGATGTAGGACTAATGTTCCTATATCTCACTGGAATTAAGTTAGTATAAATCTGAAGCTGTTGGAAATACCTCAAAAAGATACAGTGAAAGTATCATTAAAGAAATTTAAATGCCACCTTCACTTAATGCAGACGAAAGCAGTAAAGAAGGAATAGAGGAACTAAAGGCCAGGATACACACAGAAAATATATAATTAGAAAAACAACAGAGACAATCAAAAGCTGGTGCTTTGAAAAATATCAAGAAAATTAGTAGACTTTCAGCTCGATTGACCAAGACAAAATGACAGGAAATTCAAATGACTAGAATCAGAAATGAAAGAGACATTACTACTGACCTTACAGAAATAAAAAGAATTATAAAGGCATCCCATAAGCAATTGCATGCTAATAAATTAGATAACTCAGATGAAATGAACAAATTCCTAGAAAGACACAAAATACCATAACTGACTCAAGAATGAATACACAATTTGAATAGGCCTATATGGTAAGTGAAGAGATTAAATTACAATAATAATAATTTTTAAAAAACTACCCACAAAGAAAGACAGCCCAGGGCCAGATGACTTCATTGGTGAATTCCACCAAACATTTAAAGAATAATTAATACCTATTCCTCACAAATGCTTCCAAAAAATAGAAGAGAAGGGAACACTTCCCAACTCATTCTATGAGGCCATCTTCACCCTGATACCAAAAGCAGACAGAGACATCACATGAAAAGAAAACTACAGACCTATATCTCTTACGAATATGGATGCAAAAGTCCTAAAAAAAAATGCTAGCAAACTGAATCCAGCAACATATATAAAAGAATTATACACCATGACCAAGCAGGATTCATCCCAAGAGTGCAAATTTGGTTTAACATCTGAAAATCAATCAATGGAATGAAGGACAAAATACACGTGATCATCTCAATAGATGCAGAAAGCATTTGATAAAATGCAACACCCTTTCGAGATAAAAGCACGAAAAAACTTGGAATAGAAGGGAACTTCCTCTAGCCGATAAAGGGCATCTACCAAAAAAACACATCACTGACATTATAGTTAATGGTGAAACACTGGAAACTTTCCCTTTAACTACAGGAACAACAATGTTCACTCCTGCCACTTCTATTCAGCATTGTTCCAGAGGTTCTATCCAGGGCGATTAGACAATTGAATGAAATAAAATTGCATCCGTATTGGAAAGGAAGAAGTAAAATTATTTCTATGCACAGATGAAATGATATTGTATATAGAAAATCCTTAGGAAACCACTCAAAGACTATTAGAGCTGATAAACAAATTCAGCAAGGTTGCAGGATACAAGGTTAATATACAAAAATCAATTGTATTTCTCTACACTTGGAAAGAACAATCTGAAGATGAAATTGAGAAAACAATTCAGTCGACAATAGCACCAAAAAGAATAAAAGACTCAGCAATAAATTTAACAAAACAAGTGCAAAATGTATACTCTGAAAACTACAAAACATTGTCGAAAGAAACTAAAGTCTAGATAAATGGAAAGACATTCCATATTCATGGATTGGAAGACTTAATATCGTTTAGGTGACAATACCCTCTAAATTGATCTACAGATTCAACGCAGTCCGTATCAGGATCGCAGATGGCTTCTTTGTAAAAATCGAAAAACTGATTCTAAATTTCACATGGAACTGCAAGGGACCAAGCGTAGCCAAAACAATCCTGAAGAAGAACATAGTAGGAGGACTCACACTTTTTGCTTTCGAAAGTTGTTGAGTGAAAAAAGCAAGGTGCAGAATAATATGCAAAGTATAATAACAGCTACTTAATAATCCCCTCTTTGATGGGAGTGCATACATTGAAGTTTCGCACAAACTTACAGAGCACTTAACTTATAGAGCTTCAGTCATAGCTAGCCTTCCCTAAGAAAATGGAAAAGGCACCTGAAAGTCTCCAAGGATGCTTTCCCACCTGGTGTCAATTTAAGCCACTTTTGGAGGTGGTGAGCCTTAAGTGTGAGGTTTCAGTCTAAGGATTTAATGTGGTCGGCTGGTGAGATTGAAATAAATAAAAAATTAAACAAACTTTCCTTTTCTTGAGCACTAACGGTGTGCCTGGGGTCCCCACGTTCTTCAGCTCATGTAATCCTCAGAGGAGAAGCTGTAGGCTCAGAGAAGGTAAATGGCTTCCCGGGGTCACACAGAGGGTAAGCAGCAGAGCTGGTCCAGGTGCGCTTGATTTCAAAGCCCATCCTGGGTCCACTCCCCGCTGGTGGAGGGGAATGTGGAAGCTCAGGGAAGCTTGCGGGGTCTTACTGCTCACCTGGCTTCTCAGGGATGGCCTGTGCGGGCGAGTGGCCCCAGCAGACACTGCTTGGATGACCTCTGTGACGTCCAGCAGGGAGACGTGTGTGGTGGACACTTCCCTTAGTCACCCCATCCCACCCGTGAGAGCTCTGAACAGGACGTTCGTTGATGTAGGGCTGGGATCTGCCTCCCTGGGACTTCCCCACCTGTCCCCCGAATGCCACCTGCTTCCGCCACGTTGGGACAGGCCTGAAGAGACTTAGCGGGTTGGTGCCTGGACCTTCTCCAGGCTGAGCCACTTCTGGTCCTTACAGGAGGCATCCCCAGCCTCCTCCCCATTCGAGCCGTTCCCTCCAGCCCCCCTCCCCAGGTTGGCCCCGTCCCTCTCTAAGGTGGGACCTCCTGTCTGGGGGTCTGGGGGTCTGAGGGGTCTGTCTTCTGGAGCTTGTAGAGTGTGAAGGAGAGAGGAGCCCCAGGGTCCCTCGGGGGAGGAGATGCCAGCGTCATGGGGTCCTGTGATCACGTGTACCCAGGGCGACTTCAGGGAAGATCCGTCACAGTTCCTGATACCCTCCAGTCTGGACCCCTCCGGGCGGCCAACACAGACCCCGAGCCTGTGGCTGGCGTGGCATGGCCAGGCTCCTCTCCTCCCAGGAGCGCCTCGCGGTGGTTTCCGTAAGTTGGTGGTGATTGCATAACTCTTTCACCAACTGCCATGCCGGATATATTTTGCAACCCAGCCCGCTGTGCCACACGTGTCGGCTGGCACTGCTAGGCCTCCCGCAGAGGCCGGAGGAAGTCTGAGAGTGAAACACACTGACAGCGCTGCCCGGGACCTGTCAGCCGTAGGACCTGCTCCTCTCCGTCCGCAGGGACGCTCCTGGGGCCACACTGTCCTCCGGCCAGAACGGGGAGCTTCAAGTCCACGGAGCAGCCCCAGAAGGTGTGCACTTCTGAGGAGCCACTGTCACCTGCCAAGAGCTCTTCTTGGTGTTCAAGGGAAGATAGGCCCCAAAGCCACACTGGAGGGAGACCCGCGCACGTCACCCCGAGGGCAGCATCCTGCAGGCGTTGCTGGGAGAGGCCCCACGGTGCACGAGGTGCGGCGCGGCAGAGCGAATTCTGAGGAAGGGTCGTTCTAAGAGGGAGGAGAGGGGCGCCCACCGGCTGACGGAACAAGAGAGAGGAAGTCCACCAGGCTGTGTGCCGCTGGCCAAGGACAGCTGCGAGGGCGGACCAGGGCCTTGAGGCTGGCCTCTGCCCACAGCTCTGGGTGTGCCGATGCTCCAGGGGTTGGCAGGTGATCCCGATGGCTTCGTGATGCTCCCAAAGCAAAAGCCTGCAATCTCTGGGAAAACGGAGCCGAGTGCGGAGAGAGGACATGGACGCTCCCACTTCCTGAAAAGGTTCTCAGCAGAGTCAGGAAGCACAGTGGACACTGCTGGCTGCCGATGGCTCCCAGCTGAGTCCATCACTTGCAGCTAAAGAGAGCTGTCTCTCCCGAGGCCAGACCCCTTCTTGGGGGCAGCCTGCATCCGATGGCTGGCTAATGGAGGGGTCTAAAGGCCCAGCCACCCCCACTTCCACTTGGACAGCCCCGAGGACCACCCCGGCTCCAGCTCCAGCTCCCCCCAACAAGTTGGCTGAGCCTTTGTGGTGACTGCATGGCAGCCCAGCTTCTCTCTGCTTCCCTCACGAGATGCTGATTCTCAGGGCTCCCCAACAAACCTCTTGGAGACCCAACCTGGGGGAGTACGCTGAGCCACACAGGAGTCCTGCTGTTCTCGAGGGCGTAGACCAAGCCAATTTGAACGTCTGCTGTATCCTCGCTGCGAGTCCGCTCCAGCCAATTCTGTTCTCCTGGCCACCCTTGCCGGGGCAGCCTTTGATGGCCTTAAACAAAGAAAAGAACCCTCTACTTGGAAAGAGAATGCAGTTGACCACTAAAGAGGAGACTTAAAGATGCATCAGTGCCTAACTGAGACTTTCTAGTGTAGAGGAAACAGTGAACACCAGTTTTGCTTGGGTATAACACTTGCTAATTACTCTATGTTGGAGATCCCTAGAATATTTTGGAACAGGAAAATCACCCAATTGCCTTTTTAGAAAAAATATTTTATTTACTTATTTTTATTTTTTTTATTCTGACTGAGCCGGATCTTAGTTGTGGCACGTGGGATCTTTGTGGCAGCACGCGGACTTCTTAGTTGCGGCATGCATGCGGGATCTAGTTCCCCGACCAGGGATCGAACCCGGGCCCTCTGCACTGGGAGCACAGAGTCTGGACCGCCAGGGAAGTCCCCTGATTGCCTTTTAATTCCCACAGCAGAGGTTACCGCTGACTGCACCGGCTCCAGGCAGAGCAAAACCAGAACTCGCCATCTGCAGCCCCATCCAGCAGGAATGACTTCATACACATGTACGGGGCTGACCCACTTACCGAGTGCCCTTCTGTGATTCATCAGAGCAGTTGGGGATCCCAAACCTTCCTAAGAAAAAAGAAGGAGGAGGAGGAGATACTGCTCCAAGTCACTGAAAAGTCTAAGCATGGTCTTTAGGTATGGCTTGATGCAGGGGCTTAAATTATGTCCTCAAAACCCTGTTGGTTTTCTCTCTGAGACTCTGCTCTCAGGCAGGCTTTTGTCTTAGGTGACAAGTTAGCGGCAACGGTTCTGGACGAACACCTCCAAGTTGAAAAGTTCAGTGGGAAAGTGAATCTTATTCCCAGATGCTTAAACGGAAGTCCTGGGATTCATGTTGCCTGGCCTGATTGACTTGGTTTTAGCCATCTCTGTTTCCCAAAGTGACATACCATTTTGCGTCCCCATCAGCAAGGTATGAGAATTCTAGTTGCTCTGTATCATCTTCCACATTTAGTATTGTCAGTCTTCTTAACTTCAGTCATTTTAGTGGGTATATACTGCCTTTAATTTGCATTTCCTTGATGACAAGTGATGTTGAGCATCTTGTCATATTCTTATTGGCCATTTTATGAAGTGGCTGTTCAAATTGTTCACTTTAAAAAATCAGGTAAGTTGTCTTATTATTGAGTTGTAGGAGTTGTCCTAAAAAATAAATTTTGGTTACAAACCCTTACCAGATATATATATTTTTCTCAGTCTGGGGCTTGATCTAAGTTCCAACCTTAAGAGATTAGAGAAAGGAAAACAAATTAAACCCAAAATGTTGATAAGAGGAAATAAAAAAGAGAAGAAATCGATGAAATGGGAAATTAAAAAAACAATAGATAAAATCAGTGAAAGCAAAATCTGGTTCTTTGAAATCATCAGTAAAATTGATAGGCCTATGATGAACTTGATCACGAAAAAAGAGAAGAGACACAAATTACAGTATCAAGAATGAAAGAGGGACTTCCCTGGCAGTCCGGTTGTTACAACTCAGTGCTTCCAATGCAAGGGGCATGGGTTTGATCCCTGGTTGGGGAACTAAAATCCCGCATGCCACGTGGTGTGGCCAAAAACTAAAAAAAAAAAAAAAAAAAGTAAAAGAAAAAAGAATGAAAGAGGAGACACCACTACAGATCTTACAGATATTTTAAGGATTATAGGGAAATATTATGAACAAGTTTGTGCCAATAAATTTGACAGCCTTGATAAAGCAGACAATTTCCTTGAAAGACACAAATTACCAAAATTGATTCAAGAAGAAATAGAAATGTAGAATAAATCTATATAAATTAAATTTGTCATTAAAAACCTTCCCACAAAGAAAACATTTAAAAAAGATAATATAAATGCTACACAAACTGTTTCAGAAAATAGAAGTGGAAGAAACATTTCTCAACTAATTTTATGATGCCATAAAACAGACAAAAACATCGTAAGAAAAGAGGACTATGGACTGAAATCCCTTATGAGCATAGATGCAAAAGTCTTTAATAGAATTTTAACAAATCGAATATAGCAATATACAAAAAGGATAATACATCATTACCACAAGGGGCTTATCCCAGGAATGCAAAGTTGATTTCAAGTCCAAAATCAATTAATGTAATCCTCCATATTAGTAGAATAGGAAGGGAAAACCATATGATCATTTGGCAAATAAAGCATCTGACAAAATTTAACACAAGTTCACAACTAAAATTCTTAGCAAACTAAGAATGGAAGAGGACCACATCAGTCTGATGAAGTATGTCTGTGAAGAACCTATGGCTAACATACTCAGTGGTGAAAGATTCAATGCTAAGATTAGGAACAAGGCACAGATGTCTGCTCTCACAACTTCTGGTCAACATTTACACTGAAGATCCTAGCCAGTGTAATGAGGCAAGAAAAAGAGACAAATGGCACAAAGATAGAAATGAAAACTGTCTTTATTTGCAGACAATATGATTGTATACCCAGAAAACCCTAAGGAATTTTTTTTAGAAAAGCTGCTAGAACTAAAAAGCGGATACAGCAAGTTTTCAGGATAAAAATCAATATACAAAAACGCACTGTATTTCTATATACTAGCAACGAAAACCCTAAGGAATTTTTTTTTAGAAAAACTGCTAGAACTAAAAAGCGAATACAGCAAGTTTTCAGGATAAAAATCAATATACAGAAATGCACTGTATTTCTATATACTAGCAATGAACAATTAAAAATGGAATTTTAAAATTAACTCAATTTACAACGTCATCAAAGACAAAATACTTAGGGATAAATTTAACAAAATATGTGTAAGCCCTGTCCACTCAAAACTGCAAAACCAAAACAAAAAACAAAAAAAAAAACTGCAAAACCTTTATAAAGCAATGTTACCTTGATTTTAAAAAATCTAAAATAAAACTACAAAACCTTATAAATGGAAATTAGAGGTGATCTAACTAAGTGGAGATATATACCATATTCATAAATCAGAAGACCCAATAGTGTTAAGGTGTCAATTATCCTTAAATTGATCTATATATTCAATATGATCCAAATCAAAATCTTATAGGCTTTATTAAAAAGAGAAATTGACAACCGAATTTTAAAATTTATATGGAAAGGCAAAGGACCTAGAAGAGCCAAAATAATCTTGAAAAAAAGAAAGAGTGGAGTCAGAAGATTTACACAATCTGATTTCGAGATTTTCTATAAAGCTATAGCAACGAAGGCAGTGTGATATTGGCGTAAGGATAAACCTATAGATCGATGAAAAAGAAGAGTCAAAAAATAGACCCACATGTATACGGTCAATTGATTTAAAAAAAAATTTTTATTACAGTATAGTTGATTTACAATGTTGTGTTAGTTTCAGGTGTACAGCAAAGTGAATCAGTTATATGTATACATATATCCACTCTTTTTTAGATTCTTTTCCCATATAGGTCATTACAGAGTACTGAGTAGAGTTCCCTGTGCTATACAGTAGGTCCTTATCAGTTATCTTTTATATATAGTAGTATGTATATGTCAATCCCAATCTCCCAATTTATCCTCCCCCCCCCACCGGTTGATAGGTTTTTTTTTTTTTTTTTACAAATGTACCAAAGTAATTCAATGGGGGAAAATACTGCTTTTTAAACGTATGGTGGTTGAACAATTAAATATCTTTATGGAAAAAAATGAGTTCCAACTCTTACCTTACACCATACTCAGAAACAATCCAAAAGGGATCAGAGATCTAAACCGAAGAGCTAAAACTTATAAAAGTCTAGGAGGGACTTCCCTGGTGGCGCAGTGGTTAAGAATGTGCCTGCCAATGCAGGGAACACAGGTTCGAGCCCTGGTCCGGGAAGATCCCACATGCCGCGGAGCAACTGAGCCCGTGTGCCACAACTACTGAGCCCGCGAGCCACAACTACTGAGCCCGCGCGCCTAGAGCCCCTGCTCCGCAACAAGAGAAGCCACTGCAATGAGAAGCCGGCACACCGCAAGGAAGAGTAGCCCCCGCTCGCCGCAACTGCAGAAAGCCCGCGCGCAGCAACAAAGACCCAACACAGCCATAAATAAATAAATAAATAAATATATTAAAAGAAAAAAAAATGTCTAGGAAAAAACATTAAAAAAAAACTTTGTGACACTGAGTTAGGCAAAGATTTCTTAAATAGAACACAAAAGGCACAATCTATGAAAGAAAAATAATAAAATAGACCTCGTCTTTATTATTTTTAAGTCACCTACTTAGTACACATTCTTAGGTTTTTAAAAGTTCTTTCTTGTTTTTGGATTACAAAAGAAATATATTTGTTATTACAATTCAAACAACGTCGCTCACAGAGAACCTTAAGGAATGCATACACGATTATCATATAGCGTTTTTAAAAATACTAATGGGATTATAATATATGTATTTTTCTATAACTTGGTTTTCCCCCACTTGAAATAAATTGTGGACAGCAGCGTTCCCCATCAGCACATGCACAGCTAATTCATCCATTTAAAAAGCTACGTAACAAGCCAAGTAATGGCTGTATCAAAATCTACTTAACCAGTCCATATTTATGGGCATTAAGCTGTTTGCTGTATTTTTGCTTTACAAATGATGTTGGTACATTTATTTTCTCATGTGCTAGTATTTCTGCATGATCTATTACTAAGTGTGTGGTTGTGGGTATGTACACTTTACATTTAGGTGGCTTCCAGCTAATTGCTCTTGCAGAAAGGCTGTATCAATTTATATCCCACCAATAGCGGAGGAGAGTGCTTACCTTCCCATGGGCTCGCAGTCAATGGATGTTATCACTCTTGTTGCTTGTGTAATTTTTTTTCTGAGTGGCCAGTCTGTTAAATGAACAATGGTATCTCATTGTTGTTTTTAATTTTCATTTATTTGATTGCAAATGAGGGCATGCTTTCTTTTCATATGTTTATTGACCATGATATTTCTTCTTGAGTGAATGGCGTGTTTTTCTATTGAGTTATTTGCCTTTTCCTTATTGATTTTTAGGAACACTTTGCATATTACAGATATTGACTGTTACTTCCTTATATGCATTGCAAATACTCTCTCCCAGTCTATTGTTTATCTTTTAAGTTTGTTTATAGCACCTTTAACTATACAGAAGTTGAAACTTTTTTTGTAGTCCAATGAATCAATCCTTTATATTTTCTGCTTTCTGCATGATGCTTAGAAAACCCCTCCCTACCTCAAAGTTACCAAAAAAAGTTGTTCCTTTTCTTCAAGTATGTAGTGAATTCTTGTGTTTCAACCATATTGGTGATGTTTTAACACTTCAGCTAGGTGTTGGTTACACAGGTATTTTTTATATTATTCAGGTACTTTCGTGTACCTGAAATATTTCACAATACGTTTTTATAAAGAAATAAAGAGAGCGGAAAACCAAATAAATATTTGATGGGGTTGCACTGCCAGAAAAAACTCCGAGCCTGGTAAAAACAAACTCACAAAAACAAACAAACAAAACAAGACTACGTGACGTTATCTCTAAGCCTAAACAATCTTTAATGTCTGGAATCGGCACCGTCAGGAACTGGCTACTTACTAAAGAGAGGAAGAACTCCAATGCCCACCGCAGACATGGCCATGGCGGGGCGGGCAGGGAGCAGCCTCCCAGGGAGGAGAACTGGGGCAATTGAGTTGGCCGCAGAAGACAGAGTGTGTGGTTCCACGTACATGAAACGTCCATAGCAGAGACAGAAGGCAGATTAGTGGTTGCCAGGGGCTGGGAGGACGGAGAAAGGAGAGTGACTGCTGGATACAGCATTTCTGGGGTGATGCAAATCTTCTAAACTTAGATTGTGGTAACGGTTGCACAACTCTGTGAACAGACTAAAAGCCACTTACCGCTAATCTGCTTTTCCATGTTTTAGCATGTAGCAGGCCTTCATTCCTTTTTATGGCCAAGTAATATTCCATCGTATCGCCAGACCACAGTTTGTTTATCCATTCATCAGCTGATGGGTTGGCATTTGGGTTGTCTCCACTTTGGGGCCATCATGAACATGAATGTACATGTTTGTGTGTGGACATGTTTTCCTGCGTCTTGGGTGCATACTTAGGAGTTGCGTTGCTCCGATGGCGTAAAGCAGGGGTCCAGAACCCCTGGCCGCGGACCGATACTGGTCCACGGCCTGTTAGGAACGGGGCCGCACAGCAGGAGGTGAGCGGTGCGCAAGTGAGCAAAGCTTCGTCGGCCGTTCCCCATCATTCCCCATCGCTCCCATTACCACCTGAACCAGCCCCCACCCCTGGCCCGGTCCGTGGAAAAATTGTCTTCCGTGAAACTGGTCCCTGGTGCCAAAAAGGTTGGGGACTGCTGGTGTAAAGAATACGGTGATTCTGTCTCACATTTCCCAGGGTTCTTGCTAGCAAGCCTTGAGATGTGCTGTGGGTCGTGTGCACTGCATGGTCACCTCCCCTCCCCTTGCCGGGGGTTGGAAGGCCCGATTACTAAGAAGTAGCAGTCACGTTCTCCCCCGGCCTTGCCTTGTTACGTGGTACTGCAGGCCGCTGTGCCCATAGTGAGAGTGGACAGAGGGCAGTGGAGGCAGAAACCAGCCCTGTTTCCATGGCTGTTTCTCGCTCTCCCTGTCTCTGTCTTGCAGTCTCTGTCTCTCTCTGTCTGGAAAGCCTGTAAGGACCCATCTGCACCCTGGCTGTCACCCACAGCTGGCTCGGCCCCCACCAGGAAGTGGTCTAGGGAGTCTCTCAGGGAGTATGTGAAGAAGCCATGTGGACATCTGGGCAAAAGCAACAGCAAGTGCAAATGTCCTGGGGTGGATGTGTGCCAGGTATGTTTGAGAAGCAGCCAGGAAGCCAGATGGGCTGGATATGAGCAAGCAAACAGGATGAGATCCAAGGGGCAACGAGGGTCCAGATGGTGTGGGCTCCTCGGAGAGAGGAGGACCAGGCTCACATCTTCACAGGGTCCCTCTGCTGCGGTGGTCTGAGTGGACAGTAGGGAAGTTGTAGGCTTCCATCAAGAAAGCTAGTGCAGTAATCCAGGTAAGATGTTGGCAGCTTGGACCAGGGCAGTAGCTGTGTTGACACTGGGAAATGGCCAGATTTTGGAATAACAGACTGAAGGCGGGTATGTGTGTGTGTGGGGGGGGGGACGTTCCCGTGACCTTGGCTTACAAGGTGGCAGAATGACTTCCAAAATGCAAATGTAACACACCCACCAAGGTAACTCCAGGCCGGTTTTTCCATCTTAATAGTCAATACATTTGTTTCCATGTGATTCAGAAAATGTACAACTAGCCCATTGAACCCATCATTTTGTCAGTAATATAAAATTATCTTTTAGTAACAATTTAATTTATAAAGACATGAATTGATTTAAAGAAAATGATCACCAAACAGCACAGGAGGTGAAGAGGTGTGGCAGAAAGCCCTGAAGATGGCAGTGGACGTGACCGTGCTTTGGGGAGGCTCCGGGCACACCTGGGCCTCTCTCCCTGTGCAGCCACGTGGGACAGCACCTTTTCCAGGAGTGTCTGAGCTCGCCCACCCTCTGGCCTTTGCACTTCCTCTGTCCAGGTCTCACGTGTCGCCTCCGAGATTTTTTTGCAAGATTGCTAGTCATTTATTTTTTACATTTACATTTTTAATCCATCTGGAATTCGTTTGGATATATCTAAGCAGGGTCCAGTTTCATTTTCTGCCAGATGGAGGTTCACTTGTGCCAGCACCATTTATTTCACAATCTACCCTCTTCCCACCGAACTGAAATACTACCTTTGTCGTATATTATGTTCTCATGTACACTGGAATCTATTTTTGGATTCTCTATTCTTTTCCATTGTCTGTTCCTCTGCCAATGCCACATTGATTTGATTATAGTGGCTTTATAGTATGTTCTTATTTCCGGTAAGGCAAAAACCCCATGTTACTCTTTTTCCAATTTTCCGTGGTTATTCTTAGGCATTTATTCTGCCACATAATCTTTGAGGTCATTTTATCCAGTTTTTAAAAATTCACCCTGTTGGTATTCTAATTTGAATTATGTTAAATTTGTGCAGAACATTTGGGAGAATTGACATTTTTATGGTATTAAGTTTTCCCATCTGAGAACATGGCCTGGCTTGCTCTCTTCCAGATCTTTTTTTTTTTTTTTTTTTTTAAATTTATTTATTTTTGGCTGCATTGGGTCTTTGTTGCTGTGCAAGGGCTATCTCTAGTTGCGTCGAGAGGAGGCTACTCTTCGTTGTGCGTGGGCTTCTCATTGCGGTGGCTTCTCTTGTTGCGGAGCACAGGCTCTAGGCGCGCGGACTTCAGTAGTTGTGGCACACGGGCTCAGTAGTTGTGGCTCGTGGGCTCTAGAGCACAGGCTCAGTACTTGTGTTGCACGGGCTTAGTTGCTCCGCGACATGTGGGATCTTCCTGGACCAGGGCTCGAACCCGTGTCCCCTGCATTGGCAGGTGGATTCTTAACCACTGCGCCACCAGGGAAGTCCTTTTTTTTTTTTTTTTAATAAATTTATTTATTTTATTTTTGGCTGCGTTGGGTCTTTGTTGCTGTGCATGGGCTTTCTCTAGTTGCGGTGAGCAGGGGACTACTCTTTGTTGCAGTGTGTGGGCTTCTTATTGTGGTGGCTTCTCTTGTTGCGGAGCACGGGCTCTAGGCACACAGGCTTCAGTAGTTGCGGCACACGGGCTCAGTAGTTGTGGCGCACAGGCTTAGTTGCTCCACAGCATGTGGGATCTTCCCGGACCAGGGCTCGAACCTGTGTCCCCTGCATTGGCAGGTGGATTCTTAACCACTGCGCCACCAGGGAAGTTCCCAGATCTTATTTTGAAATCTTCCAGAAGATTTAATCCCATTTGTGTCTCTATACTTCTACTTCATGTGCTTCATTTCCATAAAGAATATACAATTCTGTTTTGTGTTTAAAATTCTCCCAGTTCTTCCTCTGACTGAAGCATTGTGCTTCATATCCATTCACACAAGGTCCCCACTGCATGGCGTTCCATCCAGAGAAGGTCCCACTCTTGGTTAATCCATTAGCTCGCATCCAGAGTTTCTTTATAAATTTTTTTTTTTTTAACTAATAGTGCCTCATGAATACCCTTGTCCACATCTCTTCTGCTCATGTGGGAGGGCTTCTCAAATGCCTAGAAGAGGAATTGCTGGGTCATGTGCATCTATTATCTTCAACTTTACTAGATACAACCAAAGAACTCTGCAAAATACTTGTACCAATTTACATTCCAGCCAAGAGGGCCAGAGAATTCTTGTTTCCCTGTGTTCCAGCCAGTGGTGGAATTTTCTCCTCCACTTACCTTCTTGGCAAACTTCTGTTCCTCTCCATCTTTATTTTTTTGTTTTTGAACTTTTGAATTTTATTTTATTTATTTTTTTATACAGCAGGTTCTCCATCTTTATTTTTCAATCAAAAGTTTTTTTGTTTGTTTTTTAATCTTTATTTTTTATATAGGATATATATATGTATATGTGTGTGTATATCTATCCCTGTCTCAATCTCCATCTAACTATCATCTGTGTAATTTCAACAGTGATCAAAGCTTACACAGTAAAGTCTTTCTCCTCTCTCTATTCCCAGCCCCACAAACCTAGATACTTTTGTAGGTGCAACCACTGTTAACAGTTTCTTCTGTTTTCCATCCAGAGAAATTCTATAAATATGTACACAAATCTGTATGTATCTTATCTCCTTATCCTCATTTTTAATCACACCATACTTAGGCTTCTGCACCGTTCCACTAATTCTCTCTTGGGATCATTTGATATCCATTCCAGAAAGAGCTGCCTTTTTCTTTTCTTTTCTTGCCTTCCTTCCTTCTTTCCTTCCCCCTTCCCTCCTTCCTTCCTTCCTTTCTTACTTTCCTTCCTTTCTTTCCTTCTCCCTTTCTCTCCTTCCCTCCTTCTCTGTTTCTTCCTTTCTTTTTCTTTCTTTCTCTCTTTCTCCTTCCTTCCTTTCTTTCTTTCTCTCTTTCTCCTTCCTTCCTCCCTTTATTTCTTTCTTTCTTCCTTCCTTCCTTCCTTCCTTTCTTTCTTTCTTTCTTCCTTCTTTCTCTTCCTTCCTTCCTTCTTTCTTTCTCTCTCTCTCTTCAGGAGCATAACACTCCACTGTTTGGCTGTATATTTTTAAGAGTCTGTTCCACGTGAGCATCTTTTGTTTCCAATTGTGCCATAATGTACAAGGCTACAATGAATTTCCTTACAAATTTCACAAGTGTAAGAGCCTATCTATCAGATAAAGGCCTATAAATGGAATTCCTGGCTTAAAGCGTAAATGCATTTGTAAATTTGATAGTGTCACATTTCCCACGCCACCCTGAGTGCATCAGTTGACACCCCGCCAGCTTGTCTCCCCCACCCCCTCAGGAACATAATATGTAACCAGAAGTTTTGATACTTGCTAATACTGATAGGTATAAAATGGTATCTCAAAGTGGTTTTTAATTTATTTATTTTTACGCATCTTTATTGTGGTATAATCTACACACCATAAAGTTAACTTAAGCATAAATTTCAATGAGTTTTAGTAAGTTTATGGAGTTACAACCATCACCACAATCTAATTTTAGAACATTTCTCTCATCCCAAATCTGTCAACGTATTTTATTTTTTTTAATAAATTTATTTATTTATTTATTGGCTGTGTTGGGTGTTGCTGCACACGGGCTTTCTCTAGTTGCGGAGAGTGGGGGCTGCTCTTTGTTGCGGTGCACGGGCTTCTCATTGCGGTGGCTCTCTTGTTGCAGATCATGGGCTCTAGGCACGCGAGCTTCAGTAGTTGCAGCATGTGGGCTCAGTAGTCGTGGCTCACGGGCTCTAGAGCGCAGGCTCAGTAGTTCTGGCGCACGGGCTCAGTTGCTCTGCGGCATGTGGGATCTTCCCGGACCAGGGCTCGAACCCGTGTCCCCTGCATTGGCAGGCAGATTCTTAACCACTGCGCCACCAGGGAAGTCCCGGTCAATGTATTTAAAATTTTCATTTCTCTGACTGAGATTAAGCATGTTTTCATTAAGAGCCCTTTCTATTTCCTTTTCTATGAATTTTCTGTTCATACCTTTGCCCATTTAAAAAAAAATTTATTTATTTAGTTGGCTGTGCTGGGTCTTAGTTGTGGCGTGCAGGATCTTTAGTTATGGAGGGTTCTTATTTGCAGCATGAGGGATCTAGTTCCCTGACCAGGGATTGAACCTGGGTCCCCTGCATTGGGAGCATGGAGTCTTAACCACTGGACCACCAGGGAAGTCCCTGCCCATTTTTTTTTTTTTTAATTTTATTTATTTATTTATTTATGGCTTTGTTGGGTCTTCGTTTCTGTGCGAGGGCCTTCTCTAGTTGTGGCAAGCGGGGGCCACTCTTCATCGCGGTGCACGGGCCTCTCACTATCGCGGCCTCTCTTGTTGCGGAGCACAGGCTCCAGACACGCAGGCTCAGTAATTGTGGCTCACGGGCTCAGTTGCTCTGCGGCATGTGGGATCTTCCCAAACCAGGGCTCGAAACTGTGTCCCCTGCATTGGCAGGCAGATTCTCAACCACTGCGCCACCAGGGAAGCCCCCCTGCCCATTTTTTAATTGTATTTTTTTCTTATTGATTTGCAGACACTCTTTATATATTGTTCCCAGACTAGGTTAAGTGCCTTTCCTCAAGCAGGCACCTGGGATTCCAATTCCCATAGACTAGAATGAGCAGAATCTCTTGATGTGCCTGCATCTCCACCACCCTGTGAGCTGCCTGCACAGAGTGACCATACCTGGTATCAGTCCACGTCCCTGACCTCTCAGCACAGGACCTGGCCCAGAGTAGGTCTCTGCAAAAAAGCCTGGGTTCAATATTTGTAAATCTGTGGTCTTTCCCCCTCACAGTTCCTATCACAATTTGTGACAATGTATTAACTGATGTCAAGTCGGCTTGCTCCCTGAGGCAATCCATGGATGGGCACCATAGCCATTTTGTTCAACACTGTATACCCAGGGTCCAAAACAGTGTGGCCTAGCACATCATTTTAAAGTGCTGATTGGACTTATTAACTAACCAATTACTAAGTGGTTTACAGTACCTGGAGGGAGAAAGATATTGGAAATACCCCCAAAGCGTGCAGAGAAGGAAGGCCAAAAGCAACACAGCCACAGCACCCAGTATTTCTATGAGGGACACGTCCCTGACCCAGGGGCCTGAATTGGGTGGATGGGGACCCTGGGGCCACCAGGGCAGGCGATACCAACTCCATCATGGCATCACTGCAGAATGTGGGCCCAGGGGTAGCCAGTTTTTCAAGGGAAGCTGGAAATGAGTCTCTTTATGTGAAATCTCCCACTTCAAAATATTGTTAACAATTAGTTGTTGCATGAGCCCCTGAGACTTGGGCTGCCAATTTTCAAAGGCTGGGCTACAAAACTCTTTTTAAATACGTGCTCATGAGTAATTCTCGTAACAACCCCGGGGGCCGACCTGAGGCTCAGAGTAGGAAAGCGACTTGCCTAAGGCCACCCAGCCAGGAGGGGTAGTGTGTGCTGGGGAAGTCCTGGCCCTAGATCCTGAGCTACTTACTTCCAGGAGGGAATGGGGGCATTCCTGAGGAGCAGGGAGCTAATTCTCAGAGCCCTCTGGCGGGGTGGGCCTGGCCTGGTGCCCGATTAGCCCCGGCAGAGGGAGATGGGCAGGTCGAGCTCCACCTGGAAGCCCATTCGGGCTGCGGCCTTCTCTTGGCTCTAGACACCGCGCTGTCCGAGCCCACGCGCAGCAATTAATCATCATCGCCTCTTGACAATGCTGGTATAATTACCTTGTATTATGAGTGAAGTCTCGGGGGCCTAGGCCTGGGGAGAGAGGCCGGGCACCCTGAGGACGGGGCTGACTGTCCCTGCCCTCACAGGCACAGTGGGCGCACATGCTGGAGGTCTCCGCGGTGCTCTCTCCTCAAGCCCCCGACCCCAGACTTGCAGGCTGCGGCAGGTCAGTGGAGCCAGGGAGCCAGGCACCCCGGGGCCAGGGCGTGGGTGGTGGGATGGTATAACGGTGAAAAGAAGGTGCCGGGTCCGGCCCATCTGCCCTCATTCCCTTGTCCCCAAAGGATTCCAGCCGCTGGGCTGTTGTGAGGAACAAGACAGACCCCCTCCCCCTAGGGAGCAAGCAAAGACAAGACGCTTTTACATTGTGCTAAGTACTCACTATAAAAGAAATATATAGAATAGACCGAGAAAAGTGAGGCAGAGGAGGGCAACTCTGCTCTCGGGGGGGGGGGGTGTGGGGGGGGTGACATCTGGGTAGAGGTCCTGGGCTGGGAAAGTTCTGGCCCCAAAGAACAGGAAGGAGGCAAGAGAAAGGGACCGGGTCTGAGGGGTCAGCAAGGCCTGTTATGTAGGTTCCAAAGGAGTTTGGCTTTTACTCTAAGTTCAGAGGGTACTTCTAATAAATGATTTCTTGCTGCCAACTAAGCTGTGTGACGTTGACAGTTGGCACGTCTATAATTTCCTGCTGGTCCATCCATCCTTTCAACAAACGGTTATGGGGCATCTACTGAGGGCCAGCCTGGCCCTGGGAGCACAGCAGTGGCAGAACAAAGCCCCCGCTCTGCAGAGCCCAGCTTCTGGAGGAAGGGACCCCGGCCCACCTCTCCTGCCTGGCAACTCGCACCCCGGCGGCAGTCTCTCCAGACCCCGGTCGGAGACCCGCGGCCGCCAGGTGGCGCTCTGCGCCTGCGCACCGGCCGCCGCTCCGGGGTCGCCGGGCCAAGACCAACCCGCGCGGGGGAGGGGCAGCGGGGGGCGGGGGCGGGGCCCGCGTCGCAGGTTGTGTGACTTTGGGTTTGACCTGCCTGGAGATGAGCTAATCCAGCCTTATAATAGACTCCGGGGAGATAGGGAAAATGGCTGCGGCGCTATCTTCGTCGCCATGGGGACCATCGCACGCGCTCGAGCCCGCGCACAGGCATGCGCGCGCGCGTGCGCGCACACACACGGGCGGGGCGCGAGCCCGGAAAAATACAGCCTTTGTCGGCGGCGCGTGTCACTCACGGTGCGGGGACCTCTGGCGGCTGGGCTCCGGTCTCTCTTACCCCAGGTGCAGAGCGACGAGGCTCTGGGGCCCCTGGCAGGGCGTCCCACTGAGGCGGGTTGGGACCCCTGGGTGTTGCCAAACTCTTCGGAAGAACCCTCTACCTCACACACCCACACACCCCGTTTGGGTGACAAGCACTCATGTTACACGGCACAAACCACTCCTTCCACTGTGGACTCTATCACACCCGCACGCACCATTCTGTCCCTCTGGCGGGGGCCAGCTCGTGTGTCCCGCCCCCAGCCACAAGCAGGCACAGGGACAGGCCCCTGCCCCCTTGCCCCGCTAGCAGCGCCCCGGAGCATACACGACAGATACACAAGGACACAACCACCCTCACGCAGATCTGTGCACACCCGAAGCCGCACGCTGGGTGCACACTCCTGGTAGTCACAGGCATGTGAGGATGGGTGCACACTCCTGGTAGTCACAGGCATGTGAGAATGGGTGCCTAAGAGGATGCGTGGCCCCAAGCCCCTGTGACACACCCATGCCTGAAGGTACACAGACACCCCCGCCCTGGTGGCAGGCGACACCGCCTCCTGTGTGCACCCCTAGACGGCCCTGCGGAGGGCAGACTCATGAAGGCACTCACAGTGCCGCCCCACACACACACCTGTGCCCACGCGCTTGCACAGCTGCTCTTTCACACACGTGTCTACTCACCCTGAGGGACATGAATGCCCACACGGTCACGTGCAACACCCCTTCCTCAAGCAGCCTCACCTGGGCCATCCCCAAACAGCGTGAGCGCTCCACTCATTCGAAGCGCCCGCGTGCACACTAACGCCCTTGCTTGTTCAGTGCCCACTCACTGGCACACCCGCCTGCCCATCCAAACACGCCGGGCACACCGGGGGCTCACACTCGGGTGCCGCTGGCAGGCAGGCAGGCGGCACGGCACCAGGCGCCCGAGTGCCCCCCGCAGACGGCTATCTGCCTGCCCATCAACGCGCTGATCTGCGGTGGTAAATGATGCATTCGATGGCGGGCGCATTTGTTGTGCGCGCTCTGAAAGGGCTCCGATAATCTGGAAGGCAGAGATAAGGAACACCATTTATTCCGCGGCACTTTGGAAACAATTCCCAGCCCTGTACAACCCCATTCTCGGGCAGCCTCCGGGAGCCGGGCAGATAACGATTGGCTATTCATTATCTTCGCCGGGAACAAAGATTAGCCGGCCGAGATGAAAAATTACCCCGGACAGTGGCGCAGCCCCGCGCGGACCCCCCTGCCCGCTGCTGCCGCCCCGCGCCTTGGTGCCCCGCCCGGCCTGCGGGCTCTGCGCTCACGCCCTCCCGGCCCGCCCGCTGCCCTGAGTGCTCTCGTGGGCTCTCGGCGGCGCGGGGCCCCTGGCTGTCCCTCTGTCTCAGTCTGTCCACCCCGCCCAGCCCATCTTTCGTGTCCCCACTTTCCCCTCCTTCTCTCTGAGGCCCCTTCTCCTCCCTCCCTCCACCCACCAAGGTCTCCGAGCCTCTCTGGGTTCTCTTCTCTCTTCTCATCTCTATTTTTGTCCTTTCATGCTCTCTCCTCTCTGTATCCTCTCTGTTATCTCTCTCTTGTCTCTCTGTCCCTGTCTCTCTCTGGTTAATACTTCCACTGCTTTTCTTCCCATCTCTCTGAGCCTTTCTGCCACTTTTTAGTTGTTTCTCTCCATCCCTGAGTGTCCCCAACCCACCCCTCCACCCCCCCACCAGTCCCTCTATCACTGTTACTTTTAAAATTCTGTCCTTGGGTCTCCCCGTTTTGTCCCCCTTACCTATCTCTCTGAGTCTTTCCATCACAGACTCTCCATGTCTCTCCATCCACCCCAGAGGGCCCCATGTCTCCTGCCCTCTCAAGCCGTGTTCCTGACCGCTGACCAGAGGCTGGGAGGCTCCAGCCAGCTCTCACTGGCCCAGCCCAGCAGGGAGATGGCAACTGGGGTGGGGAGTGTGAGACCTGGAACTCCCCTCCAAGGAAACAGGGCAGAACTAGGAAAGGCCCTGTAGACACAGCCCCTGCTGGGTTCATGGGGGTGTGCTCCTGTGCCCCAGGACTGGCTCCCCCTCCCCCCTGCCCCCAAAGAGGCTGGGGTTTTGGGAGCGGGTGGTCCCAGAGAGGCCACCTCATTAGAGCAGTTATTCAGCGCGGCGCTGGTGTAGGCAGATAAGCCTTATCAGCTCATCTCCCCCTCCCACAGACAGACAGAAAGTGCCCTCACAAACGGCACCCCGGAGCTCCTCTGGCCGCTTGCCCTGCTGGTTAGGGAAAGTGTGGACGGCAGGCAATCTGGGAAGACACACATACAGCGTCACACTCCTCCACAGGCCACAGACACAGAGTAACACTGGGTAGAGAAACATACATTGTTCAAAGATATACTCATAGACACAGATGCCCACACCCCACATACACAGATACAAACACCCCACCCAACACACATCAGTTCCACGTGGAGCTATACGCAGATATGCAGACACATTTGAATACACTCTCCACCCTCCCAACATCAGTTCTAACATAAAATGATACACACCCATGCCTATGCTGTTAAAGACAGACACAGACCCCAATTCATAGACACAGGATACCCAGAGACACACACCAATTTATAGACAAACACTTGGAAATACCCACTTCCCATCACAAGGTCCATGGACACAGTGATCTCACAGATACACAGCCACAGGGACACACATCCAGTTCCACAGATACTCCCCCCCAAGTGCACTTTCGGGGTCACATTCTGAAACGCCCACACACAATACACAAACTCTCCGGGACCCACAGTATAGAGACCCTCAATACATGAACTGTCTGAGACCCACACGAAGAAATGGACATACTAATAGACTCAGTTTTGCAGGCTTCCCTTCCCATGTGCTCACAAATGTACACACACACACACACACACACACGGGCACGCAGCCCAGAGCACATGCACAGGCAGTACAGTCACCGCCAGCTTCAAAGAAAAACCCACACACAGCAGATGCCCGCAGAGATGGCAGGCTGGACACACCTCCTCTCTGGGTGCACCTGGGCAGGGACTTCCCAGTCTTTCCAAGGCAAAGCACTTTCTCTTTGGGCCAAAGGTCCCCACAGCACTTTCACTCTCCCTGGGCAGCTGGGATGGGACTTCAGCTGCCTCGTTGAATCTCCTGGTAGGAACTTTGGAAGTTCAAGAACTAGACTTCCTAGCTCCCAAACCTAGGAGTTTCTTGGGGTGAAGACTTCCACACCCCAACTCCTCCACCCAGCCTTCCAAGGACAAGCCCTCTACTCCCTTCCTCCCTCCTCCCACTCGAGGGTTGCTTTGGGATGGGCCAGGGAGATGCCTCAAACTCCACTTCTAAAATGCTCTGGTGTGCTCTGGAGTTGGGGAGTTAGGGTGGGGTACAGGTGGGGCAGGGAGAGGGGCTTTGTCTACACTTAGCCAAGTCAGCCTGGAAGTGAGGCAGTTGTGTGTGTGCCAGGTGTGTGTGTGTGTGTGTCAAGCTACATTTGAGTGTGTGCACGTGCTCATGTCTGTGTGGCCCAGACCTCCTGCCTGAGGATGTCCACGCGGCCACAGCTGTGTGTGCTAACGCGTGTGCACGGATATGTGTGTGGCCGTGTGAGCACTCCTGAAGGCGGGTTAGAGGAGGAGGAGCAGGCGTCCGTGTGCGTGCGTGTGTGAGCGCCTGTGCCCACGGCTCTGGAGGTCCCCGGGGAGAGAGTCTCGGAAGAGAGACGGCCGGCCTTTCCGAGCGCGCATCCCGGAGAGCAGGGGTGCGCCTGTGTGTGCGCCCCTGCGAGGGCGGGAGTGGTCTGGAGTAGTGGCGAGTAGGGTGTGTGCGCCCTGAGTGCCTACCGCCCCTCGGCCCGCCGCCCGGCGGCTGGACCAGGGAGACGGGGCGCAGAACCCCGGGCACCCTCCTGCCCCCCTGCGGCGCTCCCGCCACCCCCACCTCAAAGTGCTGTCGAAATAAAAGCAGAGGCGCTGCGGGCGAGGGAGGGAGAGGCAGCAGGGGCGAGAGGAAGGCGGCGGGGCCAGCGCCGCCGGGGCACGCCGCTCAAGTCTATCTCCCGGCTGCCGTCGCCCCCACCCCAGCCGGCCCCCGTCATCCACCCGGCGAACAAAAGCGGCCCGACGCGCACCATGCGGCCGCTCGCCGCGCCGCCCGGGGCCCCCTGGTAACGCCGTCAGCCCGCGCGGGATCCTTTGGGCCCCGCTCGCTACGCACCGCGCTGTGCGCCCCGCTCCGCCCCGGCCCCGTCCGCCCGGGGGCGCCGCCCGCCGCATCTCGCTCGGTAAGTCGCCCCTTCTCCGCCTGGCCAGGGCCCTTCCAGCCCCCAGGCTCGGCCCAGCTGGCACCCTAATCGCGCGGTCCACCTGGCCCAGTGGCCCCTGACATGTGGCCTTCGGGGCTCGCCCTGGCTATACCAGCGCCTGGAACCCCAGGTCATAGGGGCCTAAACCTGAGGGAGCGTTTGGAGAGTTGTGGACAGCAGGCCCGCCTGGGGCCTGCCGCCTTCCCATTTCTCGGACGGAGCCATAGGCCTCGAGGCCCGGTTATTCCGAGACGCAAAGCCCCGCCCCGCCCAGCCCCAGTGCTGGGCCTTTTGTCTGGGCCGCCCCCCACCTCCGGGCTGCGGCGGCGATGCGCCCGAGCCGGGCCGCCGTTCGCCGGCTGCACCTGCCGGCTGGTCCCGTGCGCCGGCTTTGCGCGGCTTAACCCGGCGCGCTCCTGCGTGCGCCCCCGGGCGCCGCGCCCCGCGGCCCTTTATCCTGTGTGGCTGGGGTGTGGGTGGGGGAGAGCACGGGGTCTGGAAGTCTCCCCCCTGCCCCGAGCCGGAGTCGGAATCCTTTTAGTGGGATTTCAATAAGAATGGGGCCGCCGCGGTCTCGGGATCTGCCTCCGAGAGGCGGGAGGCGTAGACGGCAGCGGTCTGGTCTGTCTGGACCCAGGGCATTTAGAATCCTTCGGCGGAGGCCAGGCTTGAACTCCAGGTTGCCTCGGCCGCGAGGGGAAAGCTCTGGCGTTCAGGGCCCCCGGATGTGGCGGCCGCTCCTTTCCCGGAAAACACGGAAGGAAATTCGTTGTTTTGGAAAAAGCCACGTCTCCCGGGGTCGGGAACATCTGGCAGTGAGCTCTGGGTCTACGCAGGCACCTCGCGCTGGGATTCGTTCATGAGCAGGCAGGATTCGAGAAGCAGGTAGGGCCAGTGCGGCTGCCCAGGCGTCTGGGGAGCGTTTCCCAGCCGGGTTGACAAATTGCAAACAAATTGCGTCTAACGAAACGGATTTACCAGTTGTCCTCCTGCCGGGCTGCGGGGCTGCCAGGCCTCCGAGCACACCGTGGCAGTTCATGGAGGAGGGAGAAATGCGGCTCGATTGTCTGCAGGTCTCGGCAGGGCCCCTTGCTGTTGGGCTTGGAGGTGGCGGTTAGAACCTCGTAAGGAGATACAGGGTCTCCGAGGAGCCTCCACCCAGGGTGCGGACACGAGTAGGACGTTGGACCCTGGTCTTTACAATTCAAAAAGGCCCAGAAAACGGTTGGGGTGGGAGAATTAGCATGGAGGCGGGAGGAGAGGGAGACTTCAGATTTTGGGGGCTGGAAGTGAACCTGAAAGAGCGGGAGGGGCTGTTGGATCCCTGGTCCCCTCACTGGGGAGCCCCTCTGGAGGATGGCTGAGGCCCGAGAAGATCTGAGGCCTTGCCTTAGAGGGGACTTCTGAACCCCTCTGGCTAGAGCGGCCCCCACTTCCTCCTCAGTACCCCTGAAGGCACATTGCCAGTGAGGCCGCTGTGTTGCAAATTAAATATCCCTAAGGAAGGCAGCCCCTAAGCAAACGGATTTCTTTAAACACCCCCTCCACTGCTGGCCAATTAGATGCCCATAGGAAAAGGTGAGAATTAGGTTACAGAGAGAGGGCAAACTTACGGTCCCAGAGGGGCCGCCTCAGGTGAGCCAAATTTAAACAAAGGGCAGGGAGGGGAGGGTCGCACAGGATGGGGAAGACCTGGGCAGCTGAGTGCCGGGCCGGGGCCTTGAGGTTCTCTAGAACGGGGCTTCGGATCTCTGCACCCCCAGCTCCCGAGAAAGCACCCCGGGCGGCTCTGAGCCGCGTTCTGCTAGGGAATCTCCAGTCATTTGGAAAAGGTCGTTAGAAAATTCAGTTTTGCCGCTGCCCTTCCCCAGTCCTTTATAAAATCTTGTTCCCATGTAAGGAAAGTGACAGCTTTAGCGCGACCAAAGGGCAGCGGCCCGCATTTGCAACAATACTTGGGAGTGAACAAAAAGAAAAAGAAAAAAAAAAGGAAGGAAAAAAGGAACGTGTCCCTCTAAACGTGTTCTGGAGACCCCAAAGTCTGAGGCCGTAAACTGAAATAAATCCGCCCTCCGAAGCCCCGAGGATGCCCACCCCAGCCCATCCTGGGAGCTGACCTGACCCTCCCTGGAGGTTTGTTCCATCCGAAGTGATGAGATGGTCTCGCTGCCCGGTGGGCATGGCGCCTGGTTATGTCCATCGGTCTGTCTGGCAGACACACTCACCAGCGGGACCCCCCCCCCATTATTGGCCAGCTAGGGGCCCTGGGGCCTGGTGCCCTGCTTTTCTCTCCCAGGCGGGTTCGTTCCTGCTGGAGAACGCAGCAGTCCCGCGTCCAACGCAGGAGCTCCAACCAATGAGGAGGCCTCAGCCAAGACGGCTGCCTGCCTGCCTTTTGCAGGGAGGCAACCCCACGGCCTCGAGAGACCCTGGCAGGGTTCCCCTTTCCCTTTTTTTCTCTAGGCCCGGATTGCGGGAAGGGAGGCTGGTGCGGATCTCCCGAGGCCCCTGCTCGAGCATTGCTTAACTGCCCTGCTAAGCTCCTCTTCGCGGCGATTTTCTGAGCCGCCGATCGGGGTAATTAAATCCCCGCCCGCGCTCCGTGCTGCGCCAGGCCGGCGGGCAGCGCAGGGCTGCCGTTCGGGCAGGGGCCCACCCGGGCGGGTCACCTCCATCCCGGCAGTGGGCAGGACGCTGCCCCGGAGGGGCTTCAGGCTGCCCCGGAGGAGCTTGAAGCCGAGCTCGCGGTGATGAAACTGCAGACCCACCCAGAACCGGAGATAATTTGAACCGCGCCTTTGGGGGGAAAAAGGCGATTACCTGCTTTCCTGAGGGCTCGGAACGACCACCTCCCTGCGAGCCGAGGCTCCGATCGCGGCCCCGCGGCAAGCTTCCGCTCGGCTCCGGCGTTCACCGCCTCGCGGCCGGCCTGAGGGTCGGGGGCCTCCCGCGCTCGGTCCTGGGGTTTGAGCTCCTGTGGGGCAGCCTTGCCGGACACGGGGGATTGTCCCCGGGGCCGTGTTGTCTTTGAGAAGCTCCTGCTGGGCTCCGAGGCGACGAAACAGGCTGGAGGCTTCGCGGCGATCGCGTTTTACGCGTTGATGAATCGTAAGCTAAAGGCGGGGAGGAGAAACAGACGTACGGAGAGAGAGCGGGTCTGGGCCAGACCGCACGCGTTTCGGGGCGCGCGAACAGGGAGGCACGGAGGCCGCTCACCTGCCCGGTCCGGCTGCCGAGCCCCGGCGCCCGCGGCCTCGAGCTCCCGTTCCCGGCCCCGGCGCGCCTTACTCGGCGGGCGCCGGCCTCCTCTCCCGCAGACCGGAGTTTCGAGAAGCCCGGGCCCCGCGCGCCTTGGAGCGGAGCGGAGCGGGAGGCGCGCGGGCGGCCAGGGTAGACGGGCCCCAAGGGCCGGAGACGCGCGGGTTCCCAGCGGGATGGGGCTCTGCACCCCTGTCCCCGCGCCTTTACCTGCGCCAGGGCCTCGGACAGACGAACGGACAGCCGGACGCAGAGGCAGGAGGAGGCCCCCAGCCCGAGCCCGCGCCCCCTTGGCGCTGCCCAGAGCTGGCCTGGGAGAGGGTGACGGGGGCGCGCCGGCGGAGCCGGGCCTGGCCTGGTGCCCCCCGAGCCGAGGGGACCGAGGGCTTTCCTCCCTCCTCAGATTATTAAAAAGTTCATTTCCTGGCGAATCGGGTGACGTCAGGGGCCCGGCGTCGCGGTGGCGGGGCTGCCCGGCCGGAGAAGCCGCCTCCAGTTACCCAATTACCGACTGTCAATCCCGCCGCCCCTCCCCCCACCCTCCTGGGGGTGGCCAGGACCCCGGCCCTCCCCCCTGCTGCGGACCCACCTAGCATCCCTCTGGGCTTCTACCCCCGAGAGCCGTGGACCAGCGAGGGGAGGGGGCTGGAGGATGTCGATTACTCCCTATTACCCCCGCACCTGTCCCTTCATCCCCCCCCATTTTTTTTGTTCCCGACCCCCATCCTGGGCCGTAGGCTCCCTTCAAGCCTCGGTCTCTTCCGTCTGTCTATACAATGGGAGAGAGCAAAGAGATTTGTGCACCCGGCCCACTTCACCCACATAGCCGGATCTCTGGATTGTAGGCTTGTGGAGAGCAGTTCCAGGTGACTTAGGGGACGGAGTTCTCAGACCACCATCTCCCTCTCCCCAGGGGCCGCCTTAGGGACCCCCCCCCCTTCGCGAGGAAAAAAATGCCTCCTCCTGCCCGGAGGCGTCTCCTTCGAGCCGGCGCCGGCGCCAGTCCGGGTCTGCACGGCCTCGCCCCAGGCAGTTCGGCCCGTTGGTCTGCGAAGGCCACGCCCGGGAAGGGGACGCCCCCTCCCCCTCTCCGGAGCTGCCAGCCAGGCCACCTCCACCAGGTCCGGCCGTCCTAAGAGGCCTCTTGTCCGAGGCCCAGGTGCCCACGGGGGCCCTGTAGTTCCTGCCCCTCACCGATCCTGCTGTCCCGCAGCAGTCCTCCCACCCCACCCCCTACCCCCCGCTTAGCCAGAGCCCCAGTTGGGGGAGGGAACGGTCTCGGTAGGTAGTTGGACTCCCATGGCCACGTTCAGTGGTAAAGGAGGTGGGATCCGAGAGAGTGGAAGGGCTGGGGTCCCGGGGAGAGGACACCCAAACACCCAGAGGGTGCGCGGCCCAGGCTCCCGGGGAGGGGGCCCAGTTGGAGGTTAGTTACTGGGAGGAGGGCCCGGAGGTTAAGGGAACCAAGAGTGTCCGCAAGAGGGGGCGCACAGTCGGCCCGCGGGGTGCGGGTCCTGGGGGGAACGTCGGCAGCAGGGGCCGCCGGGAGGGCGCGGGGAGGAGGCGGGCAGGCGCAGGGGGGCAGGCCCGCGGGTCCGTCCGGGAGTACAGGGGACCGGGAGTTGCGGGCGCAGCCAATGGGGGGGCGGAGGCTGGGCGGCGCGCGGCGCTGATTGGCTGGCGCGGGCTTCTTAGGCGTGCGCGGCCCCCGCTTCATGTCTGTGCAGGAGTCGCGAGCTGGCGCCAGGGCGGCCGGAGGATGCAGAGGGGCCGGAGCCGGGCGGGCCGGAGGCCGAGCCGCACGCTGACCCCCGCTCCCACCCCGTGAGCCCCGCCATCCGCTCGACGCGCCGTCCCTGAGCCCGCCGCCCCCCGGGCTCCCGCCCGTGCTGCCCGCTCCGAGGCCGCGCCCCCTCCCGCGGCGCTGCGTGTGTAAGTTTGGGCTTCGAGAGCGGGCCGGGGGCCTGGGGCGCGCCGTGCTCTGAGAGGTCACTGCGGGGGCCTGGGCCCCGCGGGCCAGGCTGCGGGTGACTGCTTTGGTGTGCCTCGGTGAGAGGTCCTGCTCGTGTCGCCGGGGAGTGCGCGCGGGGGGTGGGGGTGGGCTGGCTCTGGGCTCGTGGGGCAGCGTGTGTGTTTGGGGAGGCGAGGTCAGTCCGTGTCAGCGCCAAGTGTAGTTCTGTGCGTGTCGCTAGTATCATGTGCCCCCGTGGGTGCTCGGGCGCCTGTCTTCAACTTCCAGCCCGTGTTTATGTGTTTGTGTACAGGGCTGGTGCGAGGGTGGGGGGGCGGTGAGCGTCTGGCTGAAGTGCGACTCTGCGCGTTTGTTGGGGCCGCTGGTGTCGGTGCTTGGCCCCGCGTGTGACCCCGTGCGCACAAGTGCGTGGCTCCGGGACCCGGGTCACCGTGGGAGCGTGCGTGGCTGAGCCGGCTCCCCCACCCTCCTTTCGTTTTGAGCTTTGGGCTTTCCTCCCAGCCGGGACCGGTCCGCGGCTGAACTCGGCTGGGGCGCAGCGGCGCGCGGGACGCCGTGTGGCGGGCTTTGGGGGTGTCGGGCCGTGGGGGCGCCCCTCACGCCCCCTTCCGTCGTGCAGGGACGCCACCACCGCCTCCGCCCAGGTCCCGGGCCTCCGCCGCCGGCCATGGAGGCGGCTCCGGAACAGCCGCGCTGGATGGCGCACCCCGCCGTGCTGAACGCTCAGCACCCAGACCCGCACCACCCGGGCCTGGCGCACAGCTACATGGAGCCCGCGCAGCTGCTGCCTCCCGACGAGGTGGACGTCTTCTTCAACCACCTCGACTCGCAGGGCAACCCGTACTACGCCAACCCGGCCCACGCGCGGGCGCGCGTCTCCTACAGCCCCGCGCATGGTGAGCCGGGGCCCGTGGGTGACTGGGAGCCCAAACGCCGAGCGCCCGGCGCGGGAGGGGACGAGGCCCGGCTGCCTGCTTCCCGGATGTGGGATCCGCAGGAATCGGAGCAGCTGAGAAATCGGGCCGAGAAAGGAGCGGGCAGCGGCCTCTTGGGGAGGGTCTGGGCCCCGTAGGGCTTCTGCCCGTCTCCAGCTGGCCTGTGAGGGTTTCCTCCAGGCTTGTCCGGGGGTCCTTGTGTGCCACTTGTTCTTCCGCTCCGGACGGACATTCCTGACTATTGCCGGTTGGGGTGTTACAGTTCTGGTTTTCTTTGGGGAGGGGTCACTTGGTTGTGGGGAGTTGTGGCCCTGTGTGTCCGTGTCCCGGCTCGGCGCAGCCTCGTGCACCCTGACCCCTCTCCCTCCCCCCGCAGCCCGGCTGACCGGAGGCCAGATGTGCCGCCCACACTTGTTGCACAGCCCGGGGCTGCCCTGGCTGGACGGGGGCAAAGCAGCCCTCTCCGCGGCTGCAGCACATCACCACAACCCCTGGACCGTGAGCCCCTTCTCCAAGACGCCGCTGCACCCCGCGGCTGCCGGAGGCCCCGGAGGCCCCCTCTCTGTGTACCCAGGGGCAGGGGGTGGGAGCGGGGGAGGCACTGGCAGCTCTGTGGCCTCCCTCCCCCCGACTGCAGCCCACTCGGGCTCCCACCTCTTCGGCTTCCCACCCACGCCACCCAAAGAAGTGTCTCCCGACCCCAGCACCACTGGGGCTGCCTCCCCAGCCTCCTCCTCCGCAGGGGGTGGTGCGGCCCGGGGGGAGGACAAGGACGGCGTCAAATACCAGGTGTCACTGACGGAGAGCATGAAGATGGAAAGCGGCAGTCCCCTGCGCCCAGGCCTGGCTGCCATGGGCACCCAGCCTGCCACACACCACCCAATCCCGACCTACCCCTCCTATGTGCCGGCCACCGCCCACGACTACAGCAGCGGGCTCTTCCACCCTGGAGGCTTCCTGGGTGGCCCGGCCTCCAGCTTCACCCCTAAGCAGCGGAGCAAGGCACGCTCGTGCTCAGGTAAAGGCAGGGCCAGGGACCTAGTGGAAGTGGGGACGGTTTGTGCTTTGCGGGGGAGGGGGCCGTGATATGGGAGATGGGGCAGTGTCGGTGTCCTATATCCGGGATGGGTGACGTCCCTCTCTAATGGCCCCCAGCAGATCTTTGAGACCCCAGAACGGGGGACAAGGAACCCTAAAACTTTTGCCCTTTTCTTAAGTGTTCCTGGTGGCCCCAAAGTTTATTGCCCTTCCCCACTCCTCACCCTTCCCTCCAAGGTTG
Organism: Eubalaena glacialis; assembly: GCF_028564815.1. Lineage (NCBI taxonomy): Eukaryota > Metazoa > Chordata > Mammalia > Artiodactyla > Balaenidae > Eubalaena > Eubalaena glacialis. The sequence continues at coordinate 111,398,808 of NC_083722.1, forward strand.
GCCACTGTCCGACCAGAACACAGAACGGGAATCCCCTTTTCCCCTCCCTGAGTCTTAAGTGAAAATTCGAGCAGCCTCATGACTTAGCATGTGAGAGAATGCAATATGCAGGTGAGAGCAGTGAGGCGGTGTATACGTGTGTGTACGTGTGTGCGTGCTATGGGTGCACTCAGCCCTTCCCAGAGGCTCCAGACCCTTGAGGAATCTGGATCTCCGACTTCATCAGTCTGGTCTTGGGATTTCGATGGCTCCCAATCTTCTTGGGAGATTCCACCGCCCCCCCCCCCACCGCCCCAGGCAAAATTCCCAGGACCTGATCCCGCTCCCTGCCCCCTGGCATGTCCTTCATTCTCCCTCCCTGAGGGCTGGAGTGAGGGGAAGGAGCTGGAGGTGCCTCTGCCCCTTTGCTGCGGGAACTGGCTGGGACCGGGCTGGGTTTGTGCAGGAATGCGGCTGCAGAGCAGACGCCGCTGTGGCTGGTGTGGGGCTCCTGCTGTCCACACCTCCTTCCAATCCCTTTAAGACAGGGAAGAGGAAGATTTTTAAAACTTTTGCTGCGGAGTCCAGAAACCGCCTTTTCTTGCCCGTATGGACTGACAGCTTAGTTTAAACTAAATGGGGAGAAATGTCCGGGGTAACATCATGCTAAGGCAGCTGTGTGGCTCCAGCCTGCCGCCGCCAGCGCCCACTCCGGTCCCACCTCGGGGCCCTGTTTTGCTCAGACCAGCTCGCTTGCCTTTAATTAGTCCTTTCTCCCAAATTTGTTTTACATTCTATCTGAATTCCAGATGGCCTTTTAACAACAACAAAACAAAATACCACCACCACCAGCAACAGACCAAGGTCACTTAGCCTACTCAGCCTCAAAAAACGAAAGGGCTTATTATTTATTTCATTTTAAAGAACAGCAACTTCCACCCCGGTCCAGGGCCTCGGCGGAAGGCAGGGAGGTGGGGGATTGAGAAGGAAGTGACCGTGGACGGAGGGACGGAGAACAGAAAGACGGGGCTGAGGACACAGGACGGGGAGCAGGGACGCCACTGGGGAGAAAGGACAGGGACAGAAGAGGAGAGGGACTAGAAAGGGGGCCGAGTCCTCCCAGCCAAGCCAGCTCAAGCTGGCGACTCGTGCCCCCGCCTTGCTGCCGTCGGCAGGCAAAGTTTGCTGTAAATACCCTGTCCCCGTGCTGAGGATCCCTGGGGCCCTGGCCGCACTCCTCCCTCCCGCCCCATTCCCCTGCCTTAAGCTCCTCTCCGAATCCCACCTCCGGGGTCCCTCTTCCCGCCAGGCTGGAACTAAAAGTCACACCCTGAAGCAGCCTGGCTGGCCCGCCGGCCCCCTCCGGTGACTCTGTCGGTTGAACGGGCTGGTGTCTCCCCCTGTCCCCTTTTAGAAGGCCGGGAGTGTGTCAACTGCGGGGCCACGGCTACCCCTCTCTGGCGGCGGGACGGCACCGGGCACTACCTGTGCAACGCCTGCGGCCTCTACCACAAGATGAACGGGCAGAACCGGCCGCTGATCAAGCCCAAGCGGAGATTGGTAGGAGCGGGCAGCCCGGGCTGGGGGGCTGCCGGGGGGCGTCGACCTGGGCGGGAGCTGACAGTTAGTTACAAAAAAACAAACCTTCAAATACAGGTGCTCTGTCGCTTGAACTCTCATCATTAAAATCACTTGGGTGTCAGTTGGGGTTGCCCTGCTTTTAGGCTAGATTTTTTTCAGGCCAGATTTCCCCTCTGCAGCCCACCTGGTACCTTCAGGGATCCCCCGAACTTGAGCATCCAGGGGCCCAAGTCCGGTCCCCTGGCCTCTGTTAAACTCCTTTTAAAAATAGGGCCGTGAAGTAATTTTCCTTGTAGCCCAGGCTGCTCTCCCTGGCTTCCCCACACAGTCTCCTCACGCTTATTTAAATAAAACACACACACCAACCACCAAAAAAAACCTGCCCTTTATTATTTTTCCATGGAGTCACCTATACTGTGTATTTTCATTTGAGTGATTTAAAAAAAATGCCCTTTCGGATCTCCTGCCGGAGTTTCCTATCCGGACATCTGCAGCCCAAAGATAAGGAAACTTCGCGTATCTGTTTCCGGACTCCGCCAGTTTTCAGTCTCTCCTCGGCTCAGTCCTGCCTCTCGCTGGGCTGTTTTGAAACTTCTAATACCCTCCACTCTGCAAATAATGCGTAAAATGCTAAGAATAATAAATATATTTTTTCAGGGCGAAGTGATTTATGAGGCTTAAATCGCTTGCTGCTTCGGGGGCCCCCTTTTTTTTTTCCCTGGAGCGAGGGCGGGGTGAGGGCCCGGGGGGAGGATGCGGGCTTGGTCCCTGAGTCAGAATTCCAGCTTCAGGCTGCTTACTCACCCTCACCCCTCCCCACCCCCGTGGCTGCAGGCCGGCCCCTCTGGACCAGGCTGGGGCCTGGGGCCACTCCCGCCTCCCACCCCCACCCCTGCTGCCCTCGGTTCCCTGGGAAGTGCTCTTGTGGGTTTGGAGAGGGCTTTCTGCTTTCTGGGGTAAAGACTCTCTTGCCTCTTCTCTTGGGAGCCTTCAGCTCCCTTCTCCAGAAACCAGACGTTTCCAGGTCACCTCTGCCCTGCATTTCCTGAGGGGCTAGGGGGCAGTTAGAACTCAGGATTGGGGTATGGGGTGCTGGATAGATAGATAGACCGGTATTGTCCAACAAAGCTGTGAAGATGGACACTTTGTAGGTCTGCCCCGTCCACTATGGTTGCTTCTAGCTCGTGTTGGGACTAGTGATCCTTTGAAATGTGGCTGGTGCAATTGAAGGAACTGAATTAAATTGTAGTTCAATTAAAATGGCCCAGGGCTAGTGGCTACTGCATTGGACACTGCAGCTCGACTCCCTGAGCATTTCACATCCCTGCCCTGGGCAGCTGCCGGGCCCCCTCCTCTGGCCTCAGGGGTTCAGACACGCCCAGGATTATGGGTTTTGTGGGAGTGCAGCTCCAGACCCAGGTGCTCCAGGGGGACCAGCCAGCCTTCTAAACCAAAGACCCCTTCTCAGAGCCTCAGTTTCCCCATCTGTAGCGTTAGATTGTTTGTTTGGTGATCGGGGAAGGTGGCTACTTTTTCCTTCCAGCTCTTGCAACCCCTTTGATTCTGAGATCAGGCTTCAGAGAGTCCTTTATTCTAAAGTTCTGTGATGGTTTAGAGCTCAGATTCTAGAATTCCACGGCTCTGAGATGCCTTGATTCCCCTGTGAGATTTGCTGCTCCTGGGCTAAGCTGGTGGGGGCCGGGGTGGCGCGAGGGTCTGGGAGGGGGTGGCGCGAGGGTCTGGGAGGAGGTGGGGGGGCGTGGGAGCCCAGCCTGCTGACGCCACCTCTCCCCTCCCCTCCCCTCCCAGTCGGCCGCCAGGAGAGCGGGCACCTGTTGTGCAAATTGTCAGACGACAACCACCACCTTATGGCGCCGAAACGCCAACGGGGACCCTGTCTGCAACGCCTGTGGCCTCTACTACAAGCTGCACAATGTGAGTCCGCCCTGCCTGGCCTGCCCCCCCTCCCGGGGGACCGCTGCGCTTTGTGCTGCCAGGAGAGGCCTCGGCGGCAATCTCCAGCGTGGCTTGGCTTGGGAAGCTGCCCTGAGCGCCAGAAGGGCTTCCCACAAGGGGGGCAAGCTGGCTGGGAGGATGGGAGGGGCAGGGGCCGGTGGGTCGAGGAAAGCGGTATCTCGGCTTTGGGGTGGGGTTTGGCGGTGTGGCTCCATGGGGGGTGGCGGCGCTGGCATTTCGTAGGCCAAACGCCCTGCAGGCTGCCGGGCAGCCCCACGCGGTGAAAGGCACCTTTCTCAAGATGGCAGTGGTGCTGGCGAGAAGACCGTGGTGGGCAGTGGGCCTTTGGAAGTGGGGCCCCCTGTGTGAGCTGGGGGTGGGATTCTCGCTCTGGGAAGGGAGCTCCACCCACTGAAAGCTCCGTGGTTGCCCCCAGGTGAACAGGCCACTGACCATGAAGAAGGAAGGCATCCAGACTCGGAACCGGAAGATGTCCAACAAGTCCAAGAAGAACAAGAAGGGGGCCGAGTGCTTTGAGGAGCTGTCCAAGTGCATGCAGGAGAAGGCGTCCCCCTTCAGCGCGGCTGCCCTGGCCGGACACATGGCGCCTGTGGGCCACCTCCCGCCCTTCAGCCACTCGGGACACATCTTGCCCACCCCAACGCCCATCCACCCCTCCTCCAGCCTGTCCTTCGGCCACCCCCACCCATCCAGCATGGTGACCGCCATGGGCTAGGGACCGCCCCCCATGGACAGACAGACAGATGCCGAGGAAGGCGCTCCCGGGACGGGGGGCGGGGACCAGACCCTCAGCTGCCCGTCCTTCCCCGGAGACTGATGCTGCCCTGCCAGCCCAGCCGGAGCCCCACGCTGCCTCACCTGTGGGCCCGTCGGCCATCACTGTGAAGATGCTCCCTGGGCTGGGAGGCTGCCTCTGCCTCCCAGGTGGGGCCTCCGCCACGGATAACTGTTTGTTTGGCGAGCGGAAAGGACGACTTTATGAAGACTGGGGGCAAGGGACACACGAAGGAAACCGCGTCGTAGAAGGAAAAGGGAGTAGGCAAAAGTAATTTATTTTGCTCGTTTCTCACCAGGACTGGGAGACTTGGGCGGTCTGAGCTGCCCCAAGTTCGCGGGGCTTCCTCGGCGCCAAGTGCCACTTGACCGTTCCCCGTGCCCGGCTGTGGGGGCAGGTCTTCGGGGACCTCGGCCCGCACCCTCTCCACTGGCTCCCTCTCTGAAAGCGCTGAACCCAGGCTGGGCTGAGCCAATCCAGAGGGGCCGCGGCCGGGCGCCGAGGGCAGAGACAATCACGGGCGGTCCCGCGCAGATTCCCAGGCCGGGGCTGGGTCACAGGAAGGAAACATTTTCTTGAGAGGGGAAGCGTCTCTCCGATTGCTCCCCTGGCTCTGAGGCTGAGGCTGGGGGTGACCCGTGCGCCCTAGACGGGTCTGAGCTACAGCCACCTCCTCTGCCCGGCGGACCCCTGTACATACATCCTCCTGCTAACCCCTAAACCCCCTCCTCTCCAACTCTGAGACAAAAGAAAGAAGAAAATGTTAAAAACAACAACAACAACAAAAAACTACATAAGCTTAACTCGCCGATGAGTTAGTCGTTTTATTTTTAAACTCTTTTTGGGTCCAGTCAATTGTACGTTGCCACGAAAGCCCTTGCTATGGAAAGGAATAAAGCCTACAAACCAAGGCTGTAGCTTCACAATTATTTTTGGAAAAGTTCTCAGATCTCACGGCCCTAGAACGGGGAGCCAGGGGCCAGGGGTGGGGCCTTGGCTGCTCTTGGCTTCCAGGGGGCTGACCTGGCAGGTGGCGAAGGCAGGAGCTGGGGGTGGGTCAGAGCCAGGACCGAGGGAGAGGCCACGACCCTGCTGGGTCCTGGGAGATGCCAGGGTTCTGCTCTGCTTTGCTGTGGCTGTCTGGATCCTTCCCAAGGTACAGCTGTACATAACTGTGTCCGAGCTTAGATTCTGTATGCGGCAGTGGCAGGGTGCAGTGGCCAGCAAGGACCCGGTCCAGAAAGAGGGTTGTGCTGATGTAGTCCAAGTGCAATATGGGGGGCACCACAGCCAGAAGTAACTTATTTTGTACTAGTATCCGCATAGGAAAAAGAATCGGCAGTATTTTCTGGTCTTATGTTTTATTTGGCTTGTTTTATTTTGGATTAGTGAACTAAGTTATTGTTGATTATGTACAACATTTATATATTGTCTGTAAAAATTGTATGCTATCTTCCTATTCCTTCAAAGTGAAAACTGTTAAGAGTAATAAAATACTTTTTGTGAATGCCTCTGGCCTGTCTTGTGGGCTCCTGGGGCTCCTGAGTCCCAGGTGCCGAGATCATTAATACAGAATCAGTCCTACAGCCTGTGATTTGGATGGAAGGGCCCCTGGAATAGGAGAGGGGCCCTGTCTGGCCGGGGTCTGAGATCCTGACCCTCCTCCCCTGAATTGCTCCCGTCTGAATTCTCTCATTACCACCTAGCGGGGGTCCTGGCTGGGTGGATACCGCGGAGGCTCAGGAAGGCTATGGGTTCTGCAGCCTTTAGCCCACGTTCTGACCCTTTTCCTAAGGGCTCACACACAGAACCCAGCAAGGACTGATCCCCCTCCCAATGCCATCCTCTTCCTTCCAGGTGTCAGTCAGCTCTTGTGTCTGAGCCACCTGGTCACCAGTATTCATGTTCATTGACGAACCTGGTCACCAGTGTCTTTGATCACTGATGTCACTGATTGCTGTCCTCTTTGATCAGTGATATCGGTTATTGGAGACAGTCATCATGACTGAGACTCATCAATGACATGTCTCATCACCGGAGCCTGTGACCACAGACATCTGATGACCAACAACTGATCACCAACACGTGACCACCAATATTTCATCAATGCCCTCTGATCAGTGATGTGTCTGATCACTGACATCCACAAAATGTGACCACCAGTGTCTCCAGTGACCGACCTTGCTCACCAATAATATGTCTGATCATGAATATCTCTTACCACCAATGTTCCATACCTATTCACCAATATTTCTATCCAATGTGTCTAGTTGCTAACATCTGATAACCACCGTGTCTGTGATCGTCGGTACCTCTCATCACCCATGTTCCTGATGACCGGCGTGCTGGTCACCACTGCACCCTGTCACTAATGTCCTAGGTCATCAAGAAGTATGACCACCAGTGTCACTGATCAATATTTTTCTAATCAATGACAGATCTGATCACTCATATGGGATCAGCATCTCCAAGCACACAATTTCTCATCACTAATGTCTTTTTAGCAATGTCCTTGGTCACTTTTCTCCAATCACCAACATCTCTAACCAACAATGTACGTGATGGCCAATGCCCCTGATCTTGGAATCCTCTTACCATCAAGTTTTCTGACTACCAACATGGTCACCATGACACTGGTTACTAATAACCCTGACTGCTCAGTGCTCATCATCGTGTCCTACTTCGGTGGTCGCTGGGTCTTCTCATCTTCCAAGTCCCTGATGACCAATGTCCCTTATACCCCGATCGCCAACCTCCCTGGTCATCGGTATCACCAGTCACCTGTGTCTCTGATCACTTGATTCTCTAACCATCAACGCCTCTGATCCCCAGAAGATCACACACCACCAAGATCTCTGGGTGGCTCATCATTGACTCTGACCACCAATATCTCCTCTACCCTTGATTATCGAATACATGACACCAATGCTCCCGTCACATCCTCACTCCCCCCATGTTCCTGGTGTATGATTAATGATATCGCCAACCAAAGATCACTCTGATCACCAAGATCTCTGTGCCACGTTTGAATGACACCGTCTCCCCATGACTTGTGCCACCGTCCCTGACCCTAATCATCATCATTTCTGCTCCCCGGGTCCTGATGGTATTTGATGGTCAACCTCTTGCTCCAAGCAGCCCTCAAGTCCCCTGTCCCAGGAGGCTCCCCTTTCATCCTCCTCATCCCAGACTGTGTGCCGGCAGGGGGTCACTCGGGGCTGGGGAGGCGATGGTCCTGTGAAGGCCAGAGATGGGGGAGCATCCCTGGGACTCTGCCTCAGGACGCCTCTGCCCCTGCTGTGCCACTGCTACCCTGCCCATGTCCTTTCTGTGGAGAAGGGAAACAGAGCAAGCAGGAACCAGCTCAGGTGTGTAGCTGGGTGGGCACTGCCCGCCCATCTCAAAGTGCAGGTGCCCTGGGCCCTCTCAGGCCTCCTCAGCAGCTCCCCTTCCAGCCCTTCCCCAGCTCATGGCGTTCTGGCCTCCCCTCCTGGCAGCCGTGGCCACAGCGAGGGCAGGGGTGGTCCTGCTCGCCTGTGCCCTGGCTCGTGAGAGCGTCTATCAGATCATGCATCCAAGTGCACGCACATGCGTGCCCGATGAACACTGAGACGCCAGGCACTGCTCTGGGTGTGGGGACCACACGGCACACGAGACAAGCAAGAGTCTCTGTGCTTGGGCAGCTTACATCCTAGGCAGTGAGCACCGTGGCGACCCGGTGTGGCCTCTGGCAGACGGGCCTACCCGCCGGGCCTGAATCCAGAGCCTGGGCCAGAACCTGGAGTCCAGAACTTAGAGACCCAGAGAGTCTGCACCCCAGAACTCAGGAGCCAGAGCCCAAACACAGAGCACTGAGCCTTACCCCCAAATCCAGAACTTAGGGCAAAGGACTCTGAGCCTGGGGCCCTGAACCTGGACCTCGGAATCCAGATCTCAGAACAGACAGCCCAGAACCTGGGCCTTGGATGTGGACCCCCAAAGCCACAGCCTAGAGCTTGGAGCTCAGAACCCAGAACTGAGCACTGAGGACGTGGACCCCCGAGTCTAGAACGTGGCTCAGGACCTCCAGCCAGAATCCAGAGCCCAGAACGACCACACTGACAGCGGCCTCCCCTCATTTCTCTATCACTCCCAGTCTTACTTCTTTCCTTCTGCAGACCAGTGTTATTGGAGGAGCCCAGGCCAGGCATCGCGGAGGGTGCTCAGGTCCAGAAGAGCAGGGCAGCGATCGTCTCGTCCCTCTTGCGTCTCCATAGTCATTCATGGGTTGGCGGTAGGTGCTTCCCAAACACCCGTTGAATGAGATCCACTCATTTATCCCACGAATGTTTACTGACCCCATTTGTTCTTGGCATTCGGGTGGGGGATGAAACATACAAAGATCCTTGCCGGGGCGGGGCAGGGGCTGTTTCTGACAAACAGCTGGGGAAGGCGGTGGGGGTGGCGATGCTGCTGAGGGGGACGGGCGGCCTCCGGGAGCAGGGGACGCACACTGGCCCTGGAGGCCCGGCTTCAAGGCCCAGCAAGTCACTGCTGAGCAGCAGACCCAGCCTCAGGGCTCCTGCAGCTTCTGTGCCCACCCCAGCGGCAATGAGTCCCGCGGCCCAGAGTCACTGTGCTGGAAACAGTTTCGATTCTGCGACCTCAGAGCCCCCAGGTAGGGCGGGCGGGAGGCAGGCAGGCCTCTCAGGGCGATGGTGCCCTTCTGGCTCTGCGGGCGGCGCCAGGGTGCCCGGGCTGGGTTGGCCTTTGCTCCATCCGTTTGCACCCAGTGGGGCTGGCGGCCCAGGGCCCTTCCTCCCTTCCTCCTTCCCGGGCTGCTGCTTCCCATGTTCAGTAGGAAGAACCCAACCCCCCGCTGTAATTCTTACAGACCAGCTCTGCCCCCCACCGCCGCAAAGCCCCTCCTGCCTCCTGCTGACCCACTGCTGGGAACAGGGAAGGGAAAAAGTGTTCCAGTCCCCAGGGCCACAGAACGGACCCCGCCCCAGGGGAGCCAGGTTTGGGAGGAACGCCTGCATCCACTTCACCTGGGATGAAGGGAAGACGATGAACCACAGGACTGTCCTGTGCTGACAGCACGGCCGGCACATCAGAAGGCCACTGGGTTTGTTTTGCTTTTAAGCAAAATGACGAAACGATTCCAAACTTTATCTGGAAAAACTAACAAGACCAGCAGAACAAGTCAGAAAATTAGGGAAAATAGAGCGAGGTGCATGTGTGTGTGTGTGTGTGCAACGCTTTCCAGTATTAAACAAGATTCTATGATCACAATTGTTCAAACCTTGTGGTTGTGCTGTCAGAATAAGCATATCAATGGCTCAGGCTCGGGTAAGCCCCGAAAGAGCCCCTATTATTTATAAGATAATGGATGATAAAGGAGGTGCCCTGATCAATGCAGTGTGGAGGGTTATTCAATCCAGTGGCGTTGGAACACCCAGCGGAACAGCACCTCCCTGGGCGAAGACCTGCTCTGAGCTAGGACCAGCAGCCTGATGTTTGACAAATATATGAATGAATTGCAAATGATTTTAAACTAGGAGATTCAGGGGCTTCCCTGGCGGTCCAGTGGTTAGGATTCCAGGCTTTCACTGCCATGGCCCAGGTTCAATCCCTCGTTGGGGAACTGAGATCCCGTAAGCCGCACAGCGCGGCCAAAAAAAAAAAAAAAAAAACTTAGGAAATTCACTTAAAAATAGGCAGAAGATCTGGCCCGGAGGGAACTGTGTGTCTGCAGGGCCATTTCTACATCCCTCCCCTCAGGAAGCCCTGTCTCTGTCTCTACCTGGCCCCTCTTGCCCAGGCCTGTCTGGGTCTCAGGGACACTGGGTTTGAGTTCTGATGTCACATGTATTCTATTCCACATTCCAGATTTCTTAAGGAGTTAGTTTTGAAACTATCCACTGCAACTTACCAGCTGGATCACCCAGGTTGGTTCCCCGACAGATAAAATGGCAAAGGAACACTGCAAACCTCAAGGTTAAGTTTGTCCTTTCTAGGCACCAAAGAGAAAAAAGGAAAAATTGTTGAACACACAAGATGCCAAAGCTTCTGGAGCAGGGAGGGAGTGGTGGGATAATGCCTGGGATCTTGCGTTTGAAATGAGCTCTGAGATCACGATTCCAATTCCGAGACTTGAATGTTGAGTAATCTTCCAAATACCTTTAGCAAGAAGCTCTGACACAGAGATGTTCAGGACATGATTATTTACAAAACGGAGAGATTGGATACAACCTAAATACTCAGAAAAAGGTCGTGATGAGAGTACATTCACAGAAGACCTAAAGCAGGGACTTGAGCAGGTATTTGCACCTCTGTTCACAGCAGCATTGTTCACAGTAGCCAAAAGGTGGAAGCAACCCAAGTGTCCATCAACAGATGAACAGATAAAGAAGATGTGGTCCATCCGTACGATGGAATATTATTCAGCCTTAAAAAGAAAGGAAATTCTGACACCTGCTACAACATGGATGAACCTTAAGGACATTATGCTCAGTGAAACGAGTCAGTGACAAAAAGAGAAATACTGTATGATCCCACTTATTTGAGGTCCCAAGAGCACTGAGATTCATAGAGACAGGGAGAGGGGGAATGGGGAGCTAGTGTTAGATGGGGACAGAGCTTCAGTGCGGGAAGATGAGAAGGTTCTGGACATGATGGTGGTGATGGCTGCACCACAGTGTGAATGTACTTAATGCCACTGAACTGGACACTTAAACATGGTTAAAATAGTAAATTTTACATTACGTGTATTTTACCACAATAAAAAAAGGAAAGAGGTGAGGGAACTACAGGACATCCACTAGAAAGCCTTTAAAATGCCTCCTGAAGGTTACGCTCTTAGAGCCAAGTCACGGGCTACAAGTGTCTAACACGATGACAACAGTCATTGCAGCATCTGGGAGAAGAACTGTCACCAAATGCTAACAAATGGTGACAGCTCTGTGATAGATGATTTCTCCTTCTTCTCCCCATTTTCCAGGTTTTCTGTGATGAGGTTTAATAGCTTTAATGATAAAAAGTAATATTTAAAAATAATCACTGCAAAATGGGAGATAATTTTGCAACTATGCAAACATGCAAAAACTCAAAATACAAAAATGCAGTACATAGTAAAAAGACACACACACACACACACAAGAAAAAGAGAAAACCAGGCAAAGGATACACAGACAGGTCCTTCCTAATAGACGTAAATAAACACTTGATAAACATTTGGACAGGAGCTCAACCTCAGAAAGAATCAAGTACATGCACATTTCGCAAGAAGGTACCACTTTTTACCTCTCCTCTCAGAAAAATGGAAAAGGCCTGCAGATGGTAGAAACAGCCGCTGGCATGTGCCGTATGTGGGAATGCTGATCGAAATTCCAAGCTCTCCTCAGGTGCACTTCACAGAAACACTAGAAATAAAAGCTAAACTGCAGGGTTCTTTGGGGGAAAAAAAAGCAAACTGCAGAACAATATATAACGCATGACTTTTTGTTTTAAAAATGTTTGTGTACATATAGAAAAAAACCCGGGAAGACATATGCCTAATGAATAACAGCAGTTACTTCCGGAAAGTATGAGAGACTGGGGTGGTGAGAGGGTACTTTTCACTTTATAAACTTGGGCTAATATTTTAAGGTGTTATGTGCCACTTTTGTAATGCAGGAAGTAATCATTCACAAAACCTTTTTTCTTTTCTCTGCCTTGTTCCTGGTTGGTCTCTCTCCCTGGGATGTTCTCCCCTTCAGATCTGCCGGGAGAACTTCTCTTCACCTTTCAAAACCCCAGCCAAAGATCCGAGAGGAAGCCTTATCTGAAGTCTCCCTCCCCTCAGCCCCTCAGGGTTCCCCAGTTCCTAACCAATGTCACCGAAGGACAAGGCCTGGCTGTGGGGCAGACAGAGCTGCCTCTCTCTTGCTGTGCAGCCTTGAGCAAGTGGCTTAGCCTCTCTGAATCCTGACTCCTCACCAGTGAAATAAGACCACACTTTGCAGGGTTGTTACAAGGATAATATGTGGAAGGCAAAGGGTCCTCAGTCCTTGGAGAGCCCACCCAACAAGGAGATCGCCTTCTAATGCCATTTCAGCTCAGTGGGCTTCAGACTGAGCCCCGATGCCCGTCTCCACTCCTAGAAGCCCAGGGTGTTTGGGGACCTCCTTGTTCTTCCTTCCCCACAGCACCTAAGGCTGCCAGGGATGGGAGGGCCAAGGGGATGGCCCTGGCTGTTTAGCAGGTGCTTTCAGCATTTCCTCCCATCCTGCCCCCAAGCGGGCAGGGTGCCCTCAGATCATCCTCCTGTACAGCTGGGGACACTGAGGACAGGCAGGGCTGGGGCTCCCACTCCCTGGGATGGCTCCCCCGGCGCGCAGGCTGGAGCGGGGGCGGGGGTCTTCTCCCAGGAGACGGACGTGGTGGACCCAGCCCAGCGGCCTCCTCCTACCACTCCATCTGTCCCCCCAGCCCACACGGCAGGGCTCCCTAGGGGACCCTGGGAAAATGCCGTCCTTATTCCTTCTCCCTGCTCCTCCCCCCAGATTGGGCTGTGCTGACCTGGGGAGAGGGCTGTGATCCAGGTTTCCCAGGCATGGAGGGGACGCTGGGACAGCCCCTCCCCTTCCTCAGAATTTAGGGATGCAGGGGACGTTTCTACACATTCCCTGAGCCCCCTTACACTGCCCAGCCCCACCCTCACCCACAGAGCAGCACGCTGGCCTCTCTGTGACCCCCCGGCCTCCAGCTCATGCTCTGCAATCTGTCTCTTCAGCCATGGGGATCTTTCGTAACCTTTTAATTTCAATTATGAAATATTTCAGATAGTCAAAAATATAGCTAACAATACAACACCCCCCCTCCCTGACCCCGTACTGATTTTCTATTTTGTGTAAGAAATCCCCACAGGGACTTCCCTGATGGCGCAGTGGTTAAGAATCCGCCTGCCAATGCAGGGGACATGGGTCCGAGCCCTGGTCCGGGAAGACCCCACATGCCGCAGAGCAACCAAGCCTGTGCGCCACAACTACTGAGCCTGCATGCCACAACTACTGAGCCCACGTGCCACAACTTCTGAAGCCTGCACGCCTAGAGCCCGTGCTCCGCAGCAAGAGAAGCCACTGCAATGAGAAACCCGAGCACGCAACAAAGAGTAGCCGCAACTAGAGAAAAGCCACGTAGCAGCGAGGACCCAATGCAGCGAAAAATGAATAAATACATAAATACATGAATACATAAATAAATAAATAAATAAATATATATATATAAATATAAATAAAAGAAAAAAGAAATCCCAACAAACTCAGAAGCTTAGAAGCACACGTTTCTGTCTCACGGTCTGTGGGTCAGGAGCCCAGGCGCGGTGTAGCTTATGGTCCCACACGGCTGCAAGCAAGATGTAGACCAGGGCTGGGTTCTCATCAGAGGCTGGACCAGGGAAACACTGATCGGCTGTCAGACTCCCTCTGGTTTCGGCAGAACCGATTTCCTTGCAGCTGTAAGATTCTCGGCAGCTTCCTCCTTCAAAGCCAGCCAGAGAAAAGACTCTGCGAGAGGGACCAACATGACAGTTTATGCAATGTCCTACAGTCCCGGAATGACACCAGGCCCCGCTTCTCCCGGGGAAGGGGGTGGGGTAAGCCTAGAACTGGAACTACTGAGTCAAGGGACTCAGCACCCTCCCACTGACAGGACAAGGCCAAGAATTTCCAAACGTCTTGTCCCAATTAACATTCCCACCAGCAGGTTTTGGGAATTTCGCATCCTCACCACCACTTGGTCATGTCAGCCTTTTACATTTTTACCAGTTTGTTGGATATGAAACAGTCTCGTGTGGAGAGATCTTTCTGGAACATGCAACTGATCATGTCCCTCCCCCTCCCCCCACTTCAAATCTTCCCAAGGGCTCCCCAGCCCGGGACACATCCAAGCTCTTGGGCCTGGCATCTGAGCCTCTGCGCCTCTGCAGCCCCCGTCCCCTCAGGCTGAGGCAACCCCTCGATGTTTCGAGGTTCTGACTTTATTAATTTATTAGGAAATAAACAGCCAAACAGGTCACCCTTATGTTTTAAATGTTCACGTGAAAGAAATGAATGCCTTTGGCACACAAAAAGTAGAAATGCAGTATAACTGCACATCAAATGATGATTCTGGGGTGTAGCCCAGGGTTCTCGGCCTTGCTCTGGTGACACCTGGCCTGTCGTGTGACTGCAGGAGTTTGGCAGCGTCCCTGGCCTCGCCCCACAAGATGCCACGAGCACCCCCTCCAAGTCATGACAATTAAAAATGCCTCCAGGGCTTCCCTGGTGGCGCAGTGGTTAAGAACCCGCCTGCCAATGCAGGGGACACGGGTTCGAGCCCTGGTCCGGGAAGATCCCACATACTGCAGAGCAACTAAGCCTGTGCGCCACAACTACTGAGCCCACGTGCCACAACTACTGAGCCTGCACGCCTAGAGCCCGTGCTCCGCAACAAGAGAAGCCACCGCAATGAGAAGCCCGCACACCGCGATGAAGAGTAGCCCCCGCTCGCCACAACCAGAGAAAAGCCCAGGTGCAGCAACGAAGACCCAACGTAGCCAAATAAATAAATAAATAATAAATAAATAAAATTAAATAATAAAATAAATTTATTAAAAAAAAAGTGCCTCCAGTCATTGCAAATGTCCCCTGGGGAGGGAGCACCGTCCCCGTTGGCACCAGCGGTTTAGAAAAAGATGAACTCCTAGTGCACCGAGGACGGTGCAGACTGAGAACGCAGACGTGTTTACAGTTGCACGATGAACACCTTCCCACCTGGAAATGTTATGTTCTCCATGACTGAGCGCTTTGCATCATTTGGAAAGACATCCGGTGTCTAAATCCAGGGCCCTTCATGTGTGTGAGGCTGAGACCAGAGGCCAATGCCGCCGCCCCTCACACCACCCCCAGACCCTGCTGGAATGAACCCCTTCAGGCCCTGCCCAGGTGTCACCCCACCCCCCCCACCCCCCGCCTTCCCAAATGCTCCAGACGGGCGTCGCCTCTCCCTCCAAAGCTTGTTGTGTGTCTCATTCTCTCTCCCACAGCCTGGGGCGGGGGCTCCCTGTGTGGGGTGGGCGAAAGGGAGGTGACTCAGCTGAATTCAGCACCTTTGGGGACACCGTGCCCCGATCTGCAGCCACGGCAGGGCTGCAGGCCTCGTGGGGGGCTTGTGTGTGCTTGTGCGCACGTGCATATGCGTGTTTGTGCGTACAGGCGTGCACTGACGCGTGGGGCCTAGGTCTGAGCACGTGTGCAGAGGGTGCTGCCCTGTTGACCGCCCCACCTGAAAGAGAAGCCCTCTTTCTGCTTCTTCCTCATGGCACCTCTCACTGCCTGACGTTAGATGAAACCTTCACTTGGCATCCGTTTCTTGTATCTTCCCACTAGAGTCAGCTCCGTAAGGGCAAGGCTCCATCTAGTGTGTTCACTGGCATATACACCTGCAGCACCTAGAAGAGTGCCTGGACCACAGCACAGGTGTGATAGGAGCACAAGAACATGTGGGGTGGGGGGGTGGGTGAGTGGGTGGAAGAGTGAGTGGGTGGGTGGACGGATGATGGTATGAGTGTGTGCATATGTGTGTAGGCCTTAACTCTGAAAGATGCTTCAGGCTTCTTTGTTCTGTACTTTTTCTAGGAAGACCTAGGAAGCCCCGCAACTCAGAAGCTGCAGAGGCCCGTGGGTGTTGGGGGAGCCCCTGGGGGTTGAATTCTCCTGGATGCTTAGGACCAGCTGTTGGAATTGGGATTAGAGCCCTCCCCAGGGCTGTTCCCAGCAGTGTTGGGCTGGGGTCTATGGCACTGCTGGCGGGGAGGTGAGAGCTGCTGCCCTGCAGGCTGGCACACTTTGGAACTTGCCGGGGGGTGTGGGTGGTCCCACAAATGATGGCTTCTCTCAGGCAGTAAACGCCCATTTGAGGCTAAATATGAGCCTCCAGAGACCATGTGGCCCACCCGCAGCGGGTGTTACCTGGGTGGGGATTGAGGGTAAGGATGCAGGGGACCCGGTGGGCACCTGTCCACTGGCTGGGGGTGTTGGGCTGGAAGTTTTCCTGGAGGTCCTGGGGAGGGAAGGCAGGTCTGAGCCATGTCTGTGTTGGGACCTGAGGTGAGATCGTCCTGTTGCATTTGGAGGACACAGGCTGCCCACCACTCCCCTCGCCTGTCTGGCGACCCCACCACCTGCCCAGTTCCCATCAGCCCACTAGCTTATATGTTCCTCTACCCTTTGCCCGTTCTTCCTCGGACCGTCTGTCCTCCCTTCACTCATCTGTCAGTCTGTCCTTCCATCCATCCGTCTACCCACCCCCCCGCCCCCCGTTATCCACACTGCTGTAGTTAATTTACACTAGCAAGCTCTTCCTCTGTTCTAAGCTGTCCTCACAGCAACCCTATGAGGAAAATACTCTGATTACCCCCATTTTACAGATGAGATGAGGAGACCGAGGCAGAGAGCTGAAGTGACTTCCCCAAGAACACAGAGCTAGTAAATGGCCGTGCTGCCTGAACTGACAGGCCGAGCGCTCAACCTCCCAGTCTGCCGGTCTGTCCATCCACCCTCCCTTGTAGCTGTCTATCACTCACCGTTCCCCGTCCATCCAGCGGCCCATCCATCGCTGTCACCCATCCATCCTGAAGGTAATGCAGTTAGAGAACCAGGGGCCCTGAGGGGAGAGAAGGCCTGAACTGCCCATCTGGCTGGGCTGGGGCTGTTTGGGGGGTGGGGTGGGCTGCCCCAGGCTGGGCAGGGCTGCGCAGGGCTGGGGGGAATTAGCCGAGTGACTGCCAGGATCATCTAATTAGGAACGCTAGTGATAAGCAGATAGGATCGGGGGTGATTAGAATCCTTTTAAAAAGCCACTCCATTAATTACAGAGACAGAGAGGGGCCTCTGGCTGCTCAGAATACCAAGTGGCTGCCTAATCGGCTGCCATCAGCTCACCCCGGGGAGAGTTCCTGGGACCACTGTGTGACCTTGGGTGTGCCCTGCCCTCTCTGGGCCTCCCCGTGCATCAGCTCAGGCTCTGCCTACCACCCCCTGCTCACCCAGGGTCCTCTTTCTCTTCCCAGGCCGTGGCTTCAGGGTGGGCCAGGGAGGCTAGGCTGGCTGCCCAGAGGGGAGGAGCCCCCCCCGCCCCCCCACGGCAAATGAGGGCAGAGAGGCTCAGAAAGCAAAAGTGATGGACAGCCAGCGGGTCAAGAGCGGGCGGGCCTGAGCGAAGGTCGCTTCAGCTCAGCCCTGTTCCTCTGGGCGGGCCCTGAGGAGGGACCCCAGAGGCCCCTGCCACTCCCACCGGTCTCTGTGAACACTTTCGCTGTAGGGCCTCAGAGGACACTAGTCCAAACGCCTTGCAGAAGGGGAAGTCACCTCGGCATGCAGCCCCCAAATTCCACACCGTCCTTTACGGGGCGCTTACCTTCCCCTCGGTAATGGGGAGGCTCTCCATCCTCGGGGCCCCGCGGCAGTGAGGAGCTGGGGTCTGCCCTTCCCCGGCAGTCCTACTGAGTGGCCTGCTCTCTGAGCTCTGGTGGCCCCCCAGCCCGCCTCCATCCCAGCTGCCTCCTGCTGCCCACCCGAGAGGCCGCAGGCTGAGCACAGGACCTGGGGGCAGAGCAGGGCAGGGAACCTGCTGAGGGGCTCCGGAAGCATCGGCGGGGCGGCCAGAGGAAGTTCCTCTGCGGGAGGCCAGTGGAGGCCAGCATGAGCCTCAGGCAGGGTGGGGAGAGGGAGCACGGGTCGGGGGGAAGCCTCTGTAGGATGCTTGGGCACCTCAACACCCTGGATCCCGTGTCTCAGCTTGTTGTAACCACCTACACACTGTCCTGATGACATTGTTATGAGGCCCCAGGCTTGTCACCAATATCACATCCCCCCATTATTACCATCACTGCAGCATCCAGCATCCCTGCCTCCACCCTCATCCCCCCACAGTTACCTTCATCCCCACCATCATCACTGCCATCACCACCACCACGACAGTCCCCACCTGAACCAGCATCACCATCACATCACTATCGTCACACCACCACTTCCATCACCACCACCACCACATCCCACCTCCAACATCACCTCCAACACCTCAACCAGTATCACTGTTATCGTGGCCACCATTATGCCCATCGTTACCAGCATCATTGCCATCACCACCA
The DNA here is from genome assembly GCF_028564815.1 of Eubalaena glacialis. Lineage (NCBI taxonomy): Eukaryota > Metazoa > Chordata > Mammalia > Artiodactyla > Balaenidae > Eubalaena > Eubalaena glacialis. The sequence goes on from NC_083722.1 coordinate 111,417,272, forward strand.
CTTCCATCCGCACTGCCACCATCCCACCTCTGACATCACCTCCATCACCACCTCCTTCCCCACCACCACCGTCACCATCACCGCTACCTGCTTCATTCTATCACTGTCATCACCATCACACCGCCGTCTCCACCACAGCCAGTGTCTGTATTACCATGACCACCGACGCGCTCATGCTTTCCATCACTACCATCACCGCCGCCAACTTAACCTCAACAAATGTCCCAGTTACCACGACCACCATTACATCATGACCAAACCATTATCATCATCACCACCACGGGCATCACCCCCGTTTCCACGGCAACCACCTTCCTCATCACCGCCACCATCATCTCCTCTATCACCACCACCACCACCCCCTCCAACACCACGCTGACATCACACCACCACCACTGCCTGCGTCGTCACCATCGTCACCATGCCCACCTTCACCACTACCACCAACTTCATCTGAGCCACTGTCACCATGACCATGTGTACACAGTTATTGACTATGTAACAGGTATAAGGACATTTAACACAAGTTTCCACAACCACTGGGTGACCTGGGGGCATAAAGATCAGGGAAGCAAATCGTCACTGATGGTCTCAGTCTGCGGCTCCAAAGTGGTGGTTCTCAAGAGCTTGCCTGGAAGCTGTTAGAATCTCATGCTATTCTAGGAGCTCCCTAGAGCTGCAGCCCTGAAGCAGGGGTTCTCAGAGGGTCACCTAGAAGGTGCTGCAAACCTGTGGGCTGTCATCTGCCTGCAACTGCCTCTTTCTTTTCCACTTTCCAAATCTCATGTCTCTGCAGACTCTAAGCCGGAGCCACATGGGTAAGGGGTTCTCCAGGGTGTGGAGGAGACCACAGCAGAGGGCGGTGGTGATTCTGAGTTAGCAACAATCGAGAACGCCACGTCTGCGGTGCTGTCACCACCACCCTCAGCACTCTTGCTCTGGCACGGCGTCACTCCTGCCCCGTGTCATTCCCACCAACACCAGCACCCCAACCGTCCCCCCACCGCTAACCGTCACCACCATCACCACTCCCACCAGGGCCACCGCTGCCACCACCCCGCACTCACCCGCAGCGTACCGTAGCTGCCCATTCTCTCTTCCCTCTAAGAGGACTGTGCCTCTCTGGGTGTTGTCCGGGAGGTGCAGAACCTTCTTGAAGGAGTGCCATCCCCATTCCATTGACACTGGCCTTGACCACGTGATGTAAGGCAGAGCAACATTCGTTACATCCCAAGAGAAGTTCTAAGAGGCATCCCACGCGTCTACCAGCTCTTACAGGCAGCCTCGCCGCCACGAGAGCTGCTCCCGAAGCCTGGGATCCAGGAGGGGAAGACGCGCCTTGGAGCCCTGGAGCCGCCCCAGCGGTGCTGACAAGTAAAGTGGGCGAGAACTAAGTGTCGGTCCCAAGCCTCTGAGCTGTGGCAGTGGTCCCGACCACCACCACCACTGCCAAGCACAACAAGAGCTGCCCTAGCAGCCATTTCCATCCCCTCCCGTCACCTCCGCCATCTCTGTCGACAGCACCTCTACACTCTCCGGTCCCTTAGTTACGTCGCCTCCTCTGTGGTCATAACCACCACCTCCACGAGTGGCTGTCTCCGCCGCAAGCATGGCTACGGTCCCCACCAACGTCCTCACCACCAGGGTCGCCACCACCTCCACCAGCACCACCGCAGGTACCATCCTGCCGTCACCACGGCTCCACATGCCCCCTTTGCCCCCATCACCCCTGCTGCCGTACCGACGCCTCACCAGTCGCCACGTACTCCCCACCTTGTCACTCTCCCCTAGGTCGCCACAGTCAACCAGAGCACCACTCCCGTGGAGAATTGCGTGTGTGGTCATCTTTCCTCAGCACTAGTGGACCAGCCTGGCGAGAACAGGTTCTAGCTATAGTGAGAGAAACATAGTTACAAACGCACATAACTATTTCCACCTGCAGCCACGCCCAGTGGAGTTACTCTGCCATTCGTTTCCTCTACCAAGCGATGTGTGAGGTGTGTCAGCACGCGTGGGTGGATGGATTGGGGACGGAGGGCAATTCGTGCTTTTGGCCAGGGGTGTGCGGGTGACAGCATTTGTCATCTAGGGCAAAGCGTCTCCAGAGTCTGCTTTCATACCTCCCAGCATCTGGGGTTGGTTAGAACACGCTGTCCCCTGCTAGGTGCCTGGAGCCCAGCAGCCATGAGTATTGACGGAAAAGAAAAAGAGGGAGAATAACAGAAATGGATGAAGAATAGAAAAAGGAGGAAGGGAGGGAGGAGGGGGAGAAGGGAGAGGAAAGCTATCTCAGTTAAGACTCGGTGGGCCAAACAGCTAAGTGCCTCACCGGGCAGCGTGTTTTCCATCTCACCTGGAGGGGATGAGGTGAAAGGAGGAACAGGTGTTAATCAGGCTTGTTAATTGCTGTTTCTAAATATGCTCCAACAACAGAACAAGAATTAAAGACACAGGAACACCTGGGTACAGCTGGTTACCTCACACACGTTACTAGTTTTCTAGGGCTGCCACAGCAAACTGCCACAAACTGGGCCACTTGAAACAACAGAAATCCATCCCTGCACAGTTCTGGAGGCCGGGAGCCCCCGGTCAAGGTGCCATCAGGGCCGCACTCCCTCCGGAGGCCCCGGGGGAGGCCCTGCTCCCCCAGTGTCGGGTGGGGGGGCGGCTTCTGCGTTCCCTGCGCTGCTTACCCCCAGTCTCTGCCTCCCTCTTCATGCCCCCGCCCCCAGTGCGTCTGTCTCTTCTAAGGACTACTTGTCATTGGATCTAGGACCCACCCAGATAATCCAGGGCAATCTCATCTCGAGATCCCTACTTTAATTGTATCAGTAGAGATCATTTTTCCTAATAAGAGCACATTCACAAGTTCTATGATTTGGGTCTGTCTTCTGGGGCCACCACTATACTCATTACCAACGCCGCCTATTTTTCTCACCAGGCTTGAGTGGAATGCCTCTTCCAATGTGCTGCCCACCTTGGCCTCAGACAGCCCTGGGTTTGCATCTCCCTCTCTCTCACTGACTTGCTGTGTGACCTTGAGTCTGATGCCGCATGTCTCTGAGCCTCATTCATTCAACAAATGTGTACTGATTGCCAAGCACTGTCCCAGACACTGAGGAACACCCCTGCCTCTGTGGGGCTCATCTCAGAGGATCTGACGGGAGCACGGGGCGCAAGCAGAATGAACTGCGGCCCCGACCCCACCCCGCCCGGTCCCCCACCTCGGGCCCCTCACTCCACGCCAACCACCCAGCCGTTGGGCTAAGTGGACACACCCCAGGAGCCCTCACTCCCCTCCCTGACCCCTGGCCCGTGGCCCACCTCGCCCGGCTCCTGTGGCTGGTCCTGCCTCTGCCCCCGGGGCTCAGCCGGCAGCCCCAGCGGCCGGAGCTCCGCGTCTGGGCCGCCAAGGCTCGGCCTCCTATGCAGGCCCGGCGTCCAGAGCTGGGATCTGCCCCGCCCAGGGCTGATGTCACAAAGGGCCAGCCAGCTCTGCCTCTGCGGGGCCTGGTGGCCGGGCCCCAGCGGCAGTGCCCTCCCCTCCCCCTGCCCCTCTAGCGGAGGTGCTGGTACTATGAAAGGGTAACCCGCCCCGGAGCCAGCAGACTCCAGCCAGGTCCCCGCCGCCGCCTGCGCCCACCGGCCACCCGGGCCCCAGGCCCGCGTCTCCTCACCGCCCCGGCCCTCGGCATGGCTCACTACTACGAAGTGCTGGGGCTGCAGGCTAGCGCCTCCCCGGAGGACATCAAGAAGGCCTACCGCAAGCTGGCCTTGCGCTGGCACCCCGACAAGAACCCTGACAACCAGGAGGAGGCCGAGAAGAAGTTCAAGCAGGTGTCCGAGGCCTACGAGGTCCTGTCCGACTCCAAGAAGCGCGTGGTGTACGACCGCGCAGGCCGCGACAGCTGGCGGGCCGGCGGGGCCAGCACCCCCTACAGCAGCCCCTTCGACAGCGGCTACACCTTCCGCAACCCCAAAGACATCTTCCGCGAGTTCTTCGGAGGCCTGGACCCCTTCTCCTTCGACTTCTGGGACACCCCGTTCGGCAGCGAGCACGCGAGCCGGGGCCACGGGCTGCGCGGCGCCCTCTCGGCCAGCTTCGGCGAGTTCCCGGCCTTCGTGGAGGCTTTCTCAGCCTTCGACACCCTGGGCCGCGGCGGGGGCAGCGCCAGCCGTGCCACCTTCTCGTCCGCATCCTTCGCCGGCTCTGGTTCGGGCAGCTTGGGCTTCAAGTCGGTGATGTCGTCCACCAAGATGGTCAACGGACACAAGATCACCACCAAGCGCATCGTGGAGAACGGGCAGGAGCGCGTGGAGGTGGAGGAGGACGGGCAGCTCAAGTCGGTGACCATCAATGGCAAGGAGCAGCTCAAACGCATGGACAGCAAGTAGGCGCCGCCCACTGCCTGTGCCCACCGCCCGGGCGATGCTTAATAAACGTGCCCAGTGAGTTCACGGAGACAGCTGCCCGCTTGGTGGGGGCGGGCAGCCTGGGCGCACCCGCGAGGCCCGGGGACGTGCCCAGAGCCTGGCGCAGGCTGATTTCGCGAGGACGCCCGTCAGGCTCTGGGGTTAGGAGCTCCCTGCGCCTGCGCCTGCGCCTGCGTCTGCGTCCTCGCCTGCGTCCGCGCCTGCGTCCTCGGGTCGTGAGCGTCCTGACCAGCGCCTGGCCCGCCCAGCCCGCGGCTCCACGCCCACCAGCCAGGGAGGGTGCTCCGCTTACCGCCACGCCTGGCTTTAGCCCTTCAGGGGCTCCCGCGGCTCTGAGCATAGACCTCAGGCTTCGTCCTCACCACCAGGCGCCGGGGGCCTGGCCACTGCCCACCTCCCGGACCCTCACCCCCTGAGCCCGGCCACACCGGCCTCCCCTCCGGTCCTCCCCGGCACCAAATGCCTTGTGGCTTCTGGGCCTTTGCACGGCCGTGCTCCCCGGTGAAGGCCTCACGTCTCCCTTCCCAAGGAGGCCTTCCCAGAACCACCAGCTCTGCTTTCTCACGGCCCCTCCCTGCGTCTCCCGGCCCTTCCGCCTTGTCTGTGTGACTACCTGAGAGCCGTGTGCCTCCTCAGCCCTAAATGCAGGTCTCGGGAGCAGGGCCTGTGCCCGCCTCGTTCTTTGCTGTGTCCCCAGAGTCTAGAGCAGTGCCTGGCAGTGAGGGGCAGGGCACCGATTTGTTGGAGGAAAAGAATGCTCTTGAGTGTGGTGTGCATGTGTGTGTGTGTTGTGTGTATATGTGTGTGAAGCATCGGCATGCTGGCAAGTCCCTGTTCCTTGGGGGCTGGAGTGGAGGCAGAAAAGGAGGTGATTCCAGGTTTCGGGGTTCCAGGCTGATTAGTCACGGCGTCCCTGGTTCCCAGGAAGAAAGGAGTGTGGGCCTGGCCAGGAAAGGTGCAGGGAATGCCACCTGGGCTGGCACATACTCTGACTTTGTTCACCTATGCATCTCAGCTCCGAGCCCAGTGTAGTAGGTGTCTAATAAATGATGTGACGTGAAAGAAGGTGGAAGCACACTGTTCCAGGGAATAGCAGGAACCTGGGGACATGCTCAGAGGACAAAGCCTGGGAGCTCACGATGGGAGGAGACGCTGGGAGGCCGTGAACCTCGCGGGGAGGGTGTGGCCTGGTCACAGACAGACCCGGGGAGGCGGTCATCCCCATTTCCAGATGCAGGGCTGGATGAGGAGCAGCCATGGTGGGGGCCGAAAGCCTAGAGGTGGGCCTGGGTGCTGTTCTCCAACGGAAGCCTCCACAGGAAGCCAAGGGGCATCTCTCTAAGATCTCTAGGGGTTTGCAAGGCCACGTGGGTGCTGCAGGTGCCCTGGCCAGGAGGACACAGCAGACGACCTGCCGCACCTCCAGGCTCAGGCCCCCTGGGTCCGGCCTCCCGGAGCCCCTGGGACAGGCCAGCAGCTGGAAGTCCCCTAACCGTGTTACAAGGGGGGGCGGGAGAGCCCCGTGGCGTACAGAAGGTGGAGCCCCAGCTCCCAGTCCTGCGGTGGGACTAACTTCATCAAAGCCCCCACTACAGCATTAACCACCTGACCTCTGCCCCTGCCGACCTGCTAATTTCACCAATTACTGGCCAAGCACGGCTGCGTCAAGTGGGCCTGCTTAGCCCCGACAGCTGCTGGGCAAATCCAATTATGGTCCAGCAGCCCGGGCGGTCGCACGGTTCCGGGGCTGGTGTGCAGCAGAGATCTGGGTGCTTGCAAGGCATGGGTGTTCATGGACACCCCAAGGACCCCAGGACCGGGCTCACCTTCGGCCCCTGCCCCTTCGCCGAGCTTCGCACCTGAAGGCGGTGTCTTCCCCCCGAGGCACAGGCCGATCATGGCATTCCCCTGCTCCGGTCCCCTGTGTCGACCGAGCATGGCAGCTGCCGGGCCCGGCTAAGTGGGTGACAGGTCCCTCTCTGCATCCTTGTCTCAACCCTTAGCCCCATTTGACAGATGAAGAAACTGAAGCCCAGACAGTTGAGGTGCAGCTAGGGGCACACACCCCAGATGAAGTTCTGCTTCCTAGCTGGCATCCGAGGCCCCTGCCATCCTTCCGGCCCCACACCTCGCCCACCCCACCGGCACGGCCCGCACCAGACTCTTAGCGGCCGTTTCCTAGGCATGCTGTTCCCCCTGCCCGGGCTACCCTTCCCATCTCCTTTTGGCCTGTTAAATTCATCCTTGGAGGCCCCGCCCCGGGTCAGCACCTTGGGGAGGCCTCAGCAAGCTGCCCTGGGGCAGGACATTCTGGCCAAAGAACTTCACGGAGGCCCTTCTGGGCCTGGCTGTGTGCGGGCGCTGGGGCTGTGGCAGTGAGGAAGCCAGGGTGCCGCCCAGAGCCCTGACAATCCAGAACGAACGCCCTGGCTTGGGACTGGCTGCTCGGGTCCAGCTCAGGCCCACTTCCCGAGCAGGAGGGCCCTAAGGATGGGGCTGCATTGAGGCCCCTGTGCCACCGGCCCAGCCCCAGAACGGACCCTGCTCATGAGGGGCGAGGCCCCACCTTCCGAATGTAGGTCCCCACCTCCACTGCTGCCACCGGCTCCTCGGCTGGTCATCGCTCACCTGGACAGTGCACCAGCCTCCCCCCTTCCCCTCCTTCATCCTGTTCTCACCCCAGCAGCCACAAGGATCTTGTGAAAACCTGAGTTTTGTGAGACACTCAAAGGGAAAGCCAACTCCTCCCAGTGGCCCATGAGGCCCCCAAAACCTCCCCAGCTTCCCTGACACTCACTCTGCCCCAGCCCCACGGGCCTCCTCCCTGTCCTGCATACACACTGGGAACACTTCTGCCTCAGGACCTTTGCACTGGCCGGGCCGCTGCCTGGAACCCTCCTCCCAGATCTTCCTCCCACAGTCCCCTCTCTCCCTGCCTCCCTTGGGTCTCTGCCCATCTCCCCACCCTCGCCTCACTGTGCTGTGGCGCCCCTCCGCCACTCCTCCTTCCCAAAGTGGGACTTTTGCACAGACTGACCGGTTCCTGAAACACCCCTCTCCGCCCAGGCCCACACACTCCTGCCACCAAATCCTCAGGCAGACCCCTCACTACCTCTTCCCCCCACCACTCCTGGGTCCCCACATCCCTCCAGGGCCCCTGACTGTCTGAAGGGACCCAAATCCTGTGGCCTCTCCATCGCCAGGTGGACACGATGGCATCCCAGCACGTCCCTCGGGCACGAGGATTCAGTGACACTGGAGCCTTTTATGAACGAGGGCAGCAAAGCTCTGGGGAGGGGTGTGCCGTGGCTCACAGAGCAGGTCTGTAGCCTCCAACCGTGCATGGTCTGAGTGGCTGCCTGCGACCCCGAGGCTTGGCCAGGGGTTTCCACCAGGGATCCGGCTTCTCCATGGATGGGGGCAGGCAATGTTCTCAGCCCTACTGAGCCCTCTCCAGGGCTTCTCCTGAACACTCTCCCCAGAGACTTGCACCGACCCCCAAAACAGGGATGGCTATTTGCCCCCATTTTACAGATGGGGAAACTGAGGCTCGGAGGCTTACAGACTTGGACAAGGTCACGCAGCTGCACTGGAAGCCCGTCTGCCCTACTCCTCCTCTCCCCCTGCGCCGGGGCCTGGGGTGGGGTGGGTGGGGCCCAGGCAGCCTCCTGCCTGCCCCCGCCTCCCCTGGCCAGTCGATGTTATCGCAGCTGATTTAATTTCAAAGACGGATTGAGCTGTGGCGGGAGGGAGAGCAGCTAATCGCAGCCGCCATCTGCCCCGTTGTCATGGGGATGGGCTCCCAGCAATAGTGCAGGGGCTGGACCCAGATAAGGGCACTGGAGTGGGCTGGAGGGGACTGCGGTGGGCGGGGCGGGGATGGGCAGGAAGATGGGGGGCAAGGAGAGACCCAGAGACCCAAGAGTGGAAGAGGCACAGAGCCACGAGGCAGACAGTTCGAGGGTGCCGAGGTGAGGAGAGATGGGGAGGTACCAGGGGGCAGCTGCGGAACTGATGCTGAGCACGGGGTGGGGGGGCAAGGCTGGTGTGGGCGACAACGGGCGACGGAGGCGCCTTGCCCCCATTGCCCCTTCCAGAGCCCCGCTGTGGCCTCCACTGCAGCGCTCCCCCAAGGCAGGGCCCGGGGCATGTTCAGACCTCCCCAGTCCGCCCCCTTTGCCACAAAAGGGCCGAAGACCCCAGGGTCCCTCCCTGGCCAGGCAAGGTCCCAAGCTCAGCGCAGAGTTGGGAACCAGCCGTTTCCACCAAGCAGCTGCCAGCGCCGTTGGTCTGGCCTTTAAGACAATCACATCATCGAAACTTGCCAAGTCAACAATGGCCTCCTCTGGAGGCCGGAGCGGGTGCTGAGCACTTACTGCGCACTTTGCCCATCGCACAGCACCCGCACCTCCCAACGGCCCTTCCCTTTTGCAGCATGGGAACTTGCAAAGAGATCCCACTGTAGCTTAGTCAACAAATACTGACCCACCTCCCCTGGGTTCCAGGCCTTGGAAGGCGCAGGGACAAGACGCCTGGGCTCTGCTGCCTGCCCCGATGCCCCAACCGTCCTGGCTGAGGGCCGGCCTGCCTTAGATCCAAGGCCCCCCGGCGCCCCATCATGGCCGAGGCCCAGCACGTCCCACCCTTGGTCTCTGCACCTTCCCAGGTGCTGCCCCTTCCCTGGGAACTCATCCCTGCCTGATGGGGGAGGGAGCCCCGGCCCTCAGCCACCTGCATGGGCCCCACTGCCCTCCCCATGCTGTCTGCCTCTGCCTCAGGACTTCAGACCTGCCCACCCACTGGGTGCTGGATGCCTCCGGCGGCCCCCAGGCATCTTGCAAGGACCCGGAGAGCTCCGTGCGGCCTGGGAGGCATGGGAGCTGGGCAGCGCTGGGCCGGGGCCGCCCTGCCTGCCAACCACACTGCACTGTCACAGCCCCCAAAGCAGGAACCTGGCACTGCCAGCCACTTGGGTCCCCAGGCACCGTGGTTATGCCTGCGGTCACCCAAGCAGCCGGTCAGGAAACCCCTGGGGTCCTGGGGTTCTGGGATGGCAGCAAGGGTATGTACAAGCCATCTCCTTCTACAGACGCTTGGTCCACCCTGAGCCATCCCAAACCCGCGACATACCTGCACGGGCATCCCCACCACCACACCTCTGGCCGCGCAGCTCCCACGCCAGCGCGTCCTTCCAACTCTTCACCGTCAAGGCCAAGCGGAGCCGTCTTCCTGTGGCCCCGTTTCTCCTTCCTTTGGGACCCCGGGAATCAGCTTCTTGCCGCTCGCAGGTTCCTGAGCATCTTTTGCCCGGCATTCGAGATGCCAGCTCCCTGAGGGCAGGGCGCGGGCGGTGACCGCTGGGTGGAGAAATCTATTCCTGCGGCTCCAGGACGGGGTAGAACAGGCCGGGCCGGGCCCCTTCCCCACTCTGCTGGGTCCCGGGTTGCCCTCCCCACCCAAGAGGTCCCAGAGCCTGGGCCTTCGACTGAGTCCCTTTAGGAAAGCAGAGCAAGGGTGTTAATTGCAAGAGACTGGTTCCCATACTTGTTTTAAATTGATATTTAATTAAAAAGTTAATTATTAATTAGGCTTATCGATTGCCTGCCAGTGGCCGGCTGGGAGAGGCTGGCTTGCAGAAACATCCACCCTGAGTGCGTCTGCGTTTCTCTGTGAGCCCGGTCAGTGGCACCGTCTCTGTTCGCGTTAGCTCAGCCACAAATTTTGCTGCTGGATCTCCTCCCAGCAGGCCCGGCTGGTTCAGGAGGGTGGGTGCTGCCCAGACCTAGGACTATAGCCTGGCACTGCCTCCCCATCTTACTTCTGCCCTGGGCTGCATCCTGGACGGCCCACGGATGCTGGTCACTCCTCGTGCCGAACGTGGACTCGGCATCTTCCTCCCCAGGTCTGACCCCCATCCCGGGCCCCTTCTCAGGGGTGGTCCCTCTGGCCAGCCGGTTGCCCACCCAGGGTGCGGGGAATCACCCAGAACTCCTCCCTCTCAGACTCTGCGTCCTGTGGATTCTTCCCCTCTGTGCCCTCTGCCCTGCCCTGGGCTCAGCCCTCACAAGCCCCCTCTCCCGGGAGGAGGTGAGGAAGGTCTGGGGCGAGTGTCCCCTGCAGGGAACTTAGCAAGTGCCCAGGCCCTGAGGCAGCGGCCTCTGCTGAAGGGAGTGGGAAGGAGCTGTGGACAGGCCTGGGTCATCTCCGAGGTCTCTGTCCGCTCTCTGAGATGGGACAACTGAGCGGGAGGAAATCAAGAACTCAGCTGGGGCCTGTTGAGTGTGACACGCACGACAGTCAGCCGTGAGCTCCGGTTCAGGAGAAAGGTCAGGACCAGCGGTGAGAAATCAAGATGAATCAGCACATGCAATGGCATTTAAAGGCCTGAGAATGGACGAGATCAGCCAGGTGTCAGCAGAGATGGAGGACGATCCAAGGACACTCAGAAGCCAGAGAGGAGGAGGAACTGGCAAGGAGAGTGGGGCGGCGTGGGCCCCGTCTCAGCTCACCCCCTTCACCCCCTTCTGGACCAGTTAGGGTTCTCTGGTCACAAGGGACAGAAGTCAATCCCAGCTAATGCGAGTTAAACCCGGGAGGGGCACTACTGAACGGGTACAGCTGGATCAAAGGAAAAAGAAATCCCAACACCTGTGGGAAGGCCAGGAACCTGGGCAGCTCCGAATCGAGGGGTGGACTCTTCGGCTTGCTGCCGTTGGAACGGATCAGCCCTGACGGTGCTCCACCCTCGAGTGGAACCGCTCAGGTGTCCACTGGCCCAGCACGTGCGGAGGAAGGTGGTCCATCATCGCCAACGGCATCACCCTCAACTGCCCCCACCACCACATCCACTGTCACCCTGTTGCCACTGCCATCACCAGAGACTCGCCATACTTCGTTTACTTACGCAGGAAGGATTTGCGTGCCCGCTGGGCGACAGGCAGAACGGTGGGTTTTGTCAACACCGTGACGAGCAGAGATCATTCCCACCGGCAATGGGAATACAGTCTAGGGGGAGAGAGGCTTTAACCAGTCACCACGGAAACTAAGACTGCAGCTCAGAGGGGTGCCACAGGGGCCAGACCAGATGCGGGGAGAGCATCTAGGCGGATTGCCCTAGATGGGAAGGTGCGAGAAGGCTGCCCCAGAGCAGGCAGGCGGGGGGGGGGGTGCATCAGGCTGAGGGGCTTGCATGTGCAATGCGCCTGCAGCAGGAGGGGCATGTGAGCACGGGGCGGGGGGGGGCCTGGGAGGGGCCAGTGTGGCGTGGGCCAGAGCTCAAGGAGCGTGGGGTCTGGCATGGGTGCTGTCACCTTGATCTCAAGAGCAGTGGTGACACAGAAGGGTGTGAAGCAGGAGGGTGACAGCGGTGTAGACTGTGCAAAGACCACGTGACAGCCGTGTAGCGAGAGGATGACAGGGGTCCAGCACGGTAGCTGGACGCTCGTGTCCTGCACGATGCTGCCTCAGACCGGGGACCATTTGACCACAAGGAGGTGACAACGGGAACAGAGCCACAGGCCCACTGGCTGCACTCTAGTTCACGTCACTCAGAAGCAGCTGATTGAAAAAGGAACAGCCTAGCCCTGGAGCCGTCCTGGGACATCCTGAGGGCTGGGGTCCAGTCCCGTGGATGCGGTGCTGGCCCCGTAACCGCAGCACAGCCAGCGGGTGGAGGAAGGAGGCCCGTCCGTCTCGACGTCACCCCCCTTGCAGAACTCCTGCTCCCTGCCCCACCACCTGAGGCTCCGCCAGATCCGAGGTCCTGGTTCGGGGGTGGGCGGGGGGACACAGCAGCTCTCCCGTGAACGTGCACTCACACCACGCCGGTGAGGGTCAGCTCGGACCTCTGTGAGAAGAGGGCCAGGGACGAGGGTCTCGGGGACTCGAAATTCTCTGGGGCTGCTCCTTGTACATCCGAACTGGTGACAGTGACAACGGGGCAGTTGCAGCAACCACGGCTCGACAGGGGCAAGGCAACTAAGGTCTCAGAGCCCTGGAGACGACCCGGTCGCCCCACCAGGCGAACCCAGAGCCGCAGAAGTGCTGGCCGAAGGTGAGGGAAATCCAGAAAGGGTGGTGGAGGCGGCTTCAGCTTCGGGACCAGGCGCAGCAGGAGGGGCTGCGGCCTGTCCCGCTAACTCCTAGTTAAGGCCTGTCAGGGCTCCGGGCCGGCTCCCACCCTGAACCGGACCCTGGGCCACGCTGGGCCACAGAGGCCACGAGCGGAGCTGAGGTGGGTGAGGGGTGGACTGCAGGAACCGTGTCTTGGGTCTGATGCTCTGACCCTGGAGGGACTGCCCCTCCCAGGACTGGCCGATTCCCGCAGAGTGTAACCCACTGGTCCCAGAGCGTGACTTTCAAATGCAAAGCAACCCGTCCAGAAGGCACAGCCCCAGCACCTCCTCTATCGGGTTCTCCCCCTTGGGCCACTGTCCCGCTGCCCGAGTCACCCAGGGTCAGGTACCCGGCAACTTGGGGCAGCCTGTCTGTCCCAGAGCCCATGAAGTTACTCAAACCAGCCAGTGGTCAGCCTGCTCGCCCTGCCTCGCCGTCCCTCCTGCAGAAACCGCAGCAAAGGCTCCTGTCCCCGGTTCCAGGCTCCCCCGCCTCCTGACCTCCCCGTGCTTTCCCACGTGGCTCTGCGTGGCGTGGCGTGGCGTGGCATCCCCCTCCTCCGGGACTGTGCTTAGAAACGACCTTTCCAACGGCAGCCGTCTCCTGATCTGTGGCCTTACTGAACCTCAAATTTTCCCTGAGTACACGCTATTTTAAACTGTACTGGGCATCTCTGCGGCCCACCTCAAGTCCTCCTGGCCGAGCTCAGGCCAGCCACGGCTCTGTGGTGACCGGCCCATCTGTGCAGATGCCGGCTGATGGCCCAGCTCGCTCTTGCCCAGAGCTGCTCTGACCCAGCGCGAGGACGCCCGCAGGACCTGCTGGGCACTTGTGTACATGAACCCTAACGTTTGAAGGCTGGTGGATAAGCCTCACCTTGTCCATGGGGTGGGATGGGAGCCTATGGCTATGTCCCCTTTTGTCCCTGGGTGGACGGTTCTCAGCACTTCCCTCGAGGTTTCTCAGATGGCCTCGGTGCAGTCTGTACCCCACTGACCGTGGATCCACAGCACCTCCTCTGGTTGGCTTTTCCCCTTGCCTGGCTTCATGCCCCCCACCCCGCCCCTGTTCCCTGGGACCACGTCCCTCAAATACTTCCTGCACGCAAACCCCATTTTTCAGGCAGATCCGAGGGCTGCGTTTCCCAAGGTCTGTGCTGAGATGAGGGAAGTCCTGTCTGCGGGGACTAAGGGCTCCTTCCATGGCCGTCCCCACGGGGCTCCTCCCTAGAAAGTGTGGTGACCACAACTGCTCCCTAGGGCTGTGAGACCCCAGAGGTTTATTGGTCAGGGTCCCAGCAGGAGAGAGGTGACACTCAAACCTCTCAGGTGGAAGGGTCTAATGAAGGGACTCTTTGGGGCGTGGTGACGTTACAGATAGCAGGACGCCATCGGCCCATGAGGAAGAGCTCGCCCAGCCAGCCCTGGGGCTTCCCGAAGGTCTGACACACAACCAAGCCTGGGCCCACCTGAAAAGTGGGGTCCTGAACAACCTCACGCCCGGGCAACCTCAGTCTGCCTGGCTCTTGGCTCTGGAACCTCGTCATGTGCCCGTACAAACCTTACCTGCAGCAGGTCCAGCCTGGGCAACCTTGGGCCTGTACCACCCCTGCCCAGGATCACCTCTTTCTGTGCCACTTCTCACTGCAGGCAGGGAAGGGGGTCCAGAGAGGGCACCCGTGTGGCCCCCAAAAGGTGCCAGCAGCTGGGACAAGACAGGCCCAGACCCCATGCCACCCTTGAGTCAGGCTGGGCCTGGGCCACCCCCGTCTTAGCCCAGCGTGGGTCTTCCGCTCGGCCCGGCCAACCTGCACGGACCTTATCTTGGCCATCTATCGGGCCACCTGGACCAACCAGTTCTGCCAGAAACTGGATCTGGGCATAAAGGCCCCTCCCTGGCGGGGTGTGTGAGATAAACCCTCCACCTTCCACTGGTCTCTCCTGCTTGCCTGAGCCAGAGGGCCAGGGCCTGGGGTGGAGGTGCTGGGCTGCTGGTCTCCCCTCCCCTCCCCCACCGTCTCCTGTAACAGGCAAGGTTGAGTCTGTGCTGGGACTGACACTGACACCCCTCTCCCACCAACCTCCTGGGTCTGCCAGTCAAAACTTGGGCACGGGAGGGGGGTCGCTGGGGAGAACCAGGAGGCACCCAGGAAGAGGGTCTCATCTCCATTTGTAAAAATTGCCCTGACCCATCACATCAGGACACTGCTTCCCCTTCATGGGAGCCTCTGTCACGCGTGTCCCCAACGTGCCTGGCTTTACGTGCTCCTCAGACGGCCCTGGAGGGGTAGGTGTCGTGATGTTCCCACTTCCAGATGAGGAAAACTGAGGTCAGTCGCCCAAGGTTGCGCAGCCCAAGGTCACACATGGCAGGAACGCCCTTTAAAGATAAAGGCCTAGAAGTAAAATCACTGGACCAAAGCTCCCACGGAATTGCAAGCGCAATTTGGATTGACAAACTGGGTGCCAGCAGGGGTGCCCGCGGGAGGGGACTCCCCCGGGAGAGGAGCCCTGCCCACAGCGCCCTGCTGCCGGCCACTGGCTTTACCTGGGAGGCGGGAAGAGGACTTGTTACTCTGGCTGCTTCTCTTGGACCCCAAGCATCAGGTCCACGCATGTTGGTCATTTCTGCACCTTCTGGCCTGAATTCCAGGCCTCTGTTCTTTGCAGGCAAAGACAAGGGCTGGGGGCCACGTTTCCGCTGCTCCCTGCCTTGGGCTCCTCACCCACTAAGTGGGGAGAGAAGGTCCCAGGGAGGACATGGTGACCCTGCGGGACGGACACCAGCTCCTCCAGGCCTGATTCCAGCCCAGGAATGTTTCTCCTCCCAGGCCTGGCCTCAGGCCTGACTCCTGACACCACGCAGTAAATAACTTTCCATTTGATCACCTCTCTTGGTGAATCTTCTGCTCTGGGGAAAGTGGGCGTATCCGCAGGCAAGGCCCCACCCGCCTGCCTGCCGTAGGAGGGGCAGCTCTGGGAGGTGGTGGGGGGGGGTCCTGGCATCTGGAGCATCTGTGCCTTTATCAAGAGCTCCCACCAAGCTGGGATGTTTACACCCTGTGTCATCAGCCTCCCCGCAGCCTTTGAGCCCAGAAGCTCATCCCAGTCACCTTCGCTGGTTTGGGGCCCCGCCCTCAAAGCGCAGATGGGGAGGCTGAGGCCGGCGGGGGCAGGGATTGGGTGCCCACCACCCGCGGGGTCGCCAGGGGTCGGGGATGGCCACAGAGGCCTGCTCCGTTCGTCCTGCTGGACTGGTTCCCGTCCGTGTGGGAGGAATGGGGGCTGTTCCCCAAATGTGCTCCGCACCCCGCAGGGGAGACCCGCAGGTCCTCCGCCTGGAATGCCAGGAGACAGGCCCAGAGACGCCCAGCCACTGGCGCGGGCCGCCCAGCACCAGGGAGATCCGGTTCCGGCCGGAGGACAAAGCGGGTCTGGGGCCGGCCCGGGCCCGCTTGGGGAGCGGGCGCCCCGGGTCAGCTGGGGAGCGGGCGCGCGCCGCCAGCGGGCATCTGCATGACAAAGCGCGGCGCCGGTGGGAGCGGCCGAGCGGAGCCCGCCCGCGGCCGCAGCTGCCCCGCTAAGCCGCCGCCCCGCGCCCGCCGCCCGCCCGGAGCTGGGGGCCCGCCCGGAGCTGGGGGCGGGGGCGGCACGCGAGCCCGGCGCTCAGCTGTGTTTGCTCGGGGGGCGCCGCGCGGGGCGGCGGGGCTGCGGCGCGGGACAAAGGCCGGGTCTGACCGACCCCGCAGGTGGCGAGGGGGAGGGGAGGGCTGCGGCCCCCAGCCGCCCAGGCTCCCCCTGCGTCGCCTCCCCGGCCTGCGTTCCGGAGCTGCGTCCAGGCCCCTCCCCTGGACCCCGAGTTGACAAATGATGTCAGCATCCGTCCGTCCTAGCTTGCTGCGCACCACGGGCTGCCGCTGTCCTCACGGCCATCTACACTTGCCCCCTCCCACTCATGCATCCTCAACGGGGTGCCCGCGTCGTGTCCCCCATGGGCCTCTGCTCCCAGCCTCCTCCTCAGCTGCTTTCACTGCGCAGCCCCCCAGGTCCACATCTGCCCTGACCCAGCTTTCTCCACCTCCCCATCCTCCTATCTTCCAGGTGCCTCGACCAAACCTAGGCATCTTTCTGACATCTCTCTGTGCTGGGTGGACCTTTGAAGTCTATCCAGAAGAGAGCCAACTGCTTCCAGCCCCACTGCTGCCCCTGGTGCAGCCCCCATGCCCTCTTGCCTGGACGGTTGCAGTAGCCTCCGTCCTGTGCTCCCCGCCTCTGCCCCAGCGGCCGCCAGAAGGATCCTGTGGAAACCAAAGGCAGACCTCAGGCCTCCACACCCTCCCTTGGCTCTCGCCTTACTCAGGGGAAAAGCCGAAGCCCTCACAGCCCCAGAGGCCCACTTCATCTCCTTCCAGCCCCGCCTCCCCACCTCCCTGGCCCGAATCTCTCCACTTCAGCCATACCTGTCTCTTAGTCATTCCTTGAGCAGCCAGGCCTTCAGGGCCTTTGCACTGGCTGTTGGTCCTGCTTCGATCACTTCACCCGATATCTGTGTGCCTCACACCCTCACATCCTTCAGGCCTTTACGCCGATGCCCCCTCTTCAGTGAGGCTCTCCTTGGCCACCCCGTCTACAACGTCAAGCCTTCCTGGCTCCCTCTCGGTCCTTCTGGCCACGTGGCATTCCTTTGTGGCACTCACTTACTTGCTCATTTTCTGTCCCCTGTGGACGGTAAGAGGCACCAGGGCAGAGACTGTCTCTTTTGCCCGCTGTTACGACCCCCAAACCTAGCACTGACTCTGTTACACAGAGGTGTTCAGTAAACATTTGCTGAATGAATGAATAACTTAAAGCACTTACCCCTGCACAGCAGCCCTGCAAGGTAGGCCCTGTCGCCTCCGCTTCACAGGTGAAAGCACTGAAGCACAGAAAGAGCAAGCAACCTGCCCAGGGTCTCCGGACTAGGAAGCCTGGGAGGCAGGACTCAATTCCTAGCGAGGTCTCAACCTAGAGGCCCACACCCTGGTTTTGGCCCCCAGAAAGATCTTCTGTGGCTTGAACAGTTTCAGAAAAAGTTGAATCGGTTGTGGCCATTTAAAAAATCAAGAGGTTTTGTGCAAAAACCCAGACCGCCAGCTTTTCTTGGAGAATCGGAACCTCTGGCCACACTGGGTGCTCAGTCCCACAGGCGACCATGGGCTGGAGCTGGGCAGCAGTCGCCCCTCAGACAGGGTGTGGGCGACCCCACTTGCCTAGGCTCCATCAGGCTGCTTCCCGCCCAGGCCCCTGTCCTGCAAGCTTTCGCTCCTCTGGGCCTCTGCCCTTCCGGGTCACTCTGCCTGGAATCCTGCCCCACGATTCTCTGCCTGGCTGCCTCTTCCTTGTCACTCAGGCAGGTCTTAGCCCAAAGGTCCCGTCCTCAGAGAAGCCCTCCCTGATTACGCTGGCTAATGATCATTATCTGAAATCACTTCATCCATCTCTGGTGCATGATGTCCCTCTTCCCCAGCAGAATGGCAGTCCCAGGAGGGCAGGGCCCGGGTCAGCCTTGCCACGCCTGTCCAGGAAGGACAGCACCCGCCCCTGCGGGCACCTGTTGACTGACCGAATGAATGAATGAATGAATGAGGGGTTCTCCTTTAGCGCCGCTGGTTCTGGGCCCTTCCCGGGCGCCTTGTGCTCACATTTGTGCCCTGCCGCTCTCGGCAGGAGCTCACAGGTTGGGTGGCACGAGGTCGCGGGCCCCTTGCTAGCAGGACAGGCCTCAGTGGTTTCTGGTTCTGTGACCACCTTGAGGGGCTTGGGGAACCCTCTCTCACTTTGCCCCCAGCTCTCCAGGCTCTCGCCATGGACGCGGGGCCCCGAGTCTTCTGGGTCAGCACCAGGGTCGCCTCCTGGGGTTCCAGATGCAGCTCGGCCCCTGCCCGCCCACCAGCCTCGCTCCTGGTCAGGCCGTGCCGCCGGGGAGCCTTCAGGAGTAGAAGGGCCAGTGGTGGTGGGCTGACTGGTGTGTAGGCTCGAGATCAGGCCTGGCTCTAGCCGCTTCTCCCTGTGTGACCTTGAGCAACTTCACTCGCCTCTCTGAGCCCGTTACCCGCTCTGTGAACCGGGACCCCTGCGGGACTTGAGACTTGTGCCAGTTCCTGGGCTCACACACGGCCGCCAGCACACAGTAGGTGCTCAGGACAACAGTGCCCCCACCCCGTGTGTGGATGGACGCCTGGAGCGCAGCCCATGACAATCAATCCTCCCTGCGGGCCAGCTGGCCATCTGGGAGCCTGTGTGCTCACTTGTGTGTGGTCTTGGGTGACTCGGAACCACGTGTGTGAATGTGTGTGAGTGGACATGTGTGAGTGTGTGTGACGGTGGGGTCCAGGTGCCTGGAGTGGCCTGGCCAGTCCTCACCGGCCAAGGTGAAGTGGGTCGGAGCTGGCTCGCCCGCCCCTCCAGGTAGCCCTCGAGGCAGGAGTCTGCTGGGGCCCCCGCCGACCAGGGCGGGCAGGTCAGCCTGAGCCAGAAGGGACGGGCTGGTGTTGGGGAGGGGAGCTGTACCCCAGGGCAGTCAGTTCCCAGGCCCGGCCCTGCCGGTCATGCTCCAGGTTCCGGGGCCAGCGGCCGGGGAGGGCGGCTGGACCCTGGCGTCGGTCACTGCAGCCCCGGGAGCCTCTCCTCTGACCATGCCACCGATGAGGCCCCCGGCAGGGCAGGGCCCAGAGCCCGAGCACTGGTCCCCACCCACCTCGTCCTCTACCTCTACCTCGTCCTCTACCTCTACCTCTACCTCGTCCTCTAGCCTCTACCTCGTCCTCTACCTCTACCTCGTCCTCTACCTCTACCTCGTCCTCTAGCCTCTACCTCGTCCTCTACCTCTATCTCGTCCTCTACCTCTACCTCTACCTCTATCTCTAGCCTCTACATCTAGCCTCTACCTCTACCTCTATCTCTAGCCTCTACCTCTAGCCTCTACCTCTACCTCGTCCTCTACCTCTACCTCTACCTCTACCTCTAGCCTCTACCTCTACCTCTATCTCTAGCCTCTACCTCTAGCCTCTACCTCTACCTCGTCCTCTACCTCTACCTCTACCTCTATCTCTAGCCTCTACCTCTACCTCTAGCCTCTACCTCTACCTCTAGCCTCTACCTCTACCTCTACCTCTAGCCTCTACCTCTAGCCTCTACCTCTACCTCGTCCTCTACCTCTACCTCTACCTCTACCTCTACCTCTAGCCTCTACCTCTACCTCTAGCCTCTACCTCTACCTCGTCCTCTACCTCTACCTCTACCTCTACCTCTAGCCTCTACCTCTACCTCTACCTCTAGCCTCTACCTCTACCTCTAGCCTCTACCTCTATCTCTAGCCTCTACCTCTACCTCGTCCTCTACCTCTACCTCTAGCCTCTACCTCTACCTCTAGCCTCTACCTCTACCTCGTCCTCTACCTCTACCTCTACCTCTACCTCTACCTCTAGCCTCTACCTCTACCTCTACCTCTACCTCTAGCCTCTACCTCTAGCCTCTACCTCTACCTCTATCTCTAGCCTCTACCTCTACCTCTACCTCGTCCTCTACCTCTACCTCTACCTCTACCTCTAGCCTCTACCTCTAGCCTCTACCTCTACCTCTACCTCTAGCCTCTACCTCTACCTCTACCTCTACCTCATCCTCTACCTCTACCTCTACCTCTACCTCTACCTCTAGCCTCGCAGCTCCCACTTCAGCACTGCGTTCTGCACCCACGTGACTGTCCTCCCACTGGACTGGGGGACTGGTGAGGGCAGGGACCCTTTCATGGTCATGGCCGTGGGGAGGCAGGACGCCAAAGGCTCATTCAGCTCACATCCAAACCTCCGTTGCTTGCTGATGGGATGTGTAGGCTGCGTGTGTGGAGCGGTGGCCACTTGCACCCCCGGCAGCAGCCTCGGAAGCTGTCCTGGGCCCCCAGCTTTCAGACGGGCTTAGAGGGACACACAGGCTCCGCACCCAGCCACCACTCTCCACGTGGGAGCCACGTCCGACCTTCAGCCCCAGAACCGGAAGAATCTCCGCGGCCCCCTCCCGAGAATCCAGGCTTGGCTGGCGGTGGGTGTCTGCTGTGCACCCTGTCTCTGCATAGTTCCTGAGGGCCTCAGGCCCACCCAGCAGAAAGAGCCCCACCCGCCTGGACCCGCACAGAAAACTGAGGCTCCGCAGGGGCCTGCGTATCCCCACTGGCCTCTCCAGGGCTGCTCGCCTGTGCAAGGCCTCCCTCGGCCTGTCTCAGGCCCCTCAGTGGGGAGCAAGCCAGAGACCCCAGGAAACGCTGTCCCCCTGCAGCTCCTCAGGACCCGGGAAGAGACCTGGAGGGGACGGCGGCCCTGGGCACAATGGACAGAGGGTCAGCAGAGGAGCGACAGCCCCAGGAGGCTGCCTGCCTGGCCCTGTTTCCAGAAGCATTGAGCCTGGGACAGAGGCACAGAGACGGAGACAGTAAAGCAGGGAGAGGCGCTCCCACGCACTCAGCTGTCGGCTGGGGATGGCACTGGGACTGGCTGCCGTGGTCTTCGCGGATCCGGACTCAGGACGCCAACTGTTAACCCCTAGCCCAGACTGGCCTGAGTGGTCACCGCCTGACTGCCCGGCGTGTGGCTGTGGCCGAGCATGCACCTGCAGGGCTGGCGCAGGCAGTGGCCTCGGGACACGCGTGGAAGGGTGGGAGCAGGTCACCGCCCGCCTCCGTGTGCGTGTCTGTCACCGTGTCCCTGCGCGAATGGGTGACGCTCAGCCACACCGCGGCCTCCCGGATGGTGCTGCGGGGCTGCCTGAACCCCAGAGCTCTTGCGCGGCCGCGACCCCGGCCCTGGACCCTGAGTCGGGAGCCCGGGCTGCCCACCCGGGTGCTTTTGTCCGTTTCTGAAGTGACAAGAGACACACAAAAGGGCTTTTAATTAAATCAAAGGAAGGGGAAACGGGCCAGCCGGGCCGCTATTATGTTACCAAACGCGAAAACGAAAACTTATTTTTAAAGCTCTGGTATTAATTTGAGATTATTCAGATAGTTAATTAAAAGTGCAGCATGTGTTAAATATTATTTCAACAAAGATTATCATCAGGCCTCCATGTAATGCGATCCGTGGGCTTGGGGAGCTTTATGCAAATGCTCCGCGGCCAGAAGGAAGGGCCTGAAGCGCCGGGTGGCAGGCCACTCGCTCACCGCAGGGGTGGCCTTTGCAGACACAGACGGAATGGCAGCCGGGCCCCCCTGTCCGGGCCCTGGGTGAGCAGGGAGACCCGGCCATCCTGGGCCTGCTGGCCAACAGCAGGATCCCCGAACGTTGTCCAGATGGCACTTGGGCCTTCAGGGGACACAGGCCGCACTCCTGCAGGTGTGTGCGGGGTGTGGACGTGTGTGTTGGCAAGGCTGTCGCGAGACTGGCTGCACATGTGGCTGGGGTGTTGGCGGCGTGCGTTTGCGCTGGTTCATCCGTCTGTTACGCGTGTACTCATGCACGTGACACGCGTGTGTGCACCTGGGCACGGGGTGCGTGCCCACAGCTGGCCCCGAGCACGCCGTGTCACCTCTCGCTGCCTCAGTTTCTCCATCTGTAAATGGGGACCGTTACAGTCCAAGCCTCACGGGGAGGATTAATGAGGGTCACGTGGCATAAGGCACAAGCGCTGTCCTGCACAAACAGCACGAGAGCCAACAACGCCAGCGTGCGTGGAGTTTTCAGTTTACATACCCATGTTTAAAAAAAGTGAAATTAACTTTTATATTTTATTTAACCTGGTATGTCCAAAATATTGTCGTTTCAACGTGTGATCCATGTAAAAACTGATGGCCGTGGTAGTTTGCATTCGTTTTTCACACTAAGCCTTGGAGGTTGGTGTGTATTGGACCTGCAGGAACCTCCGGCCAGACCGGCCGCGTTTCAGGTGGACGTTTCAGGTGGACCTCACAGCTCTGAGCCCCGAGGACGCGGGTGTCCCCACCCCCGCGCCCTCGCTCGCCTGCGCTCCCTGGCCTCGGACGCGCGGGCCGCTCCTGCCCTCTGTCGGCGGCTGGCGGCAGTGCAGCGCCCACGGCTCGCCCCGCCCGGCCAGATCTGTCCCCGCCCCGCAGATGGCCACAGCCCCCTGCCCACCGCCAGGCTCCATGGTACCATTTCCCACTGCGGGCTGTGGGGCAGATGGGAGGGCAGCGGCTCAGAGAGGACCGGTCATCCGCCCCGGGTCACGCAGCAGGACCGCAGGAGGGACCCCAGCTGAGGTTGGAACCCAAGTGTTAAGACGCTTCTGTGGGTCCCACTGGGTTCCTGTCCTGGCTCTGCCCCTCTTGGCTGTGATCCTCACAATTCCACAGCTGTAAGCGGGAGGGGGGACGGGGGGGACGCGACGGTAATCCCTCTGTTTAGGGTTGTGTGAGGATTAAGTAGGAAGACGTCTCTGAGGTTTTCAGCACATTCTAAGCACAGAATGTGCCCAGTAAATCCATCACGGTCACAGCACCATGACAGGACACGCCTGCCTCAGGGCCTTTGTACCTGCTCAGTCCCCCAGACCTAGGCTCGGACGGCTCCCCTCGTGCGGGAGGACCTCGCTGCCCATCCCCTCCTTCTTGTCACCCTCAGAGCCTGTGTCACCACCCAGCGTGAGCCTGCGTGTTCCTGAAGTCTTCTTGTTTCTTGTCTGCCTCCCCCGTTGGGAGGGCAGGGCCTTGCCGGTCTTGGCCACGGCCATCCCTGACCCGGCACAGTGCCTGGCCCTACGTAGGTGCCTGACGGAAAGAGCAAGAAAGCCGTGTCAGGAGGGGACGCAGCTTGGTCGTCACCAGGGAAGTTAGACGCCGCTTACCACACAGCCCAACATTCCACAACCAGGTGCTAACCCAAGAGAAATCAAGCTTAGGTCCACACAAAAATTCATCAATGAGTGTTTGTAGCGGCATTGTTCACAACTGCCCCACGCTGGAAACCCCCCAACTGTCCCCCAGCTGGTGAACATTCATGCAGAAGAATGTACCAGCAGCAAAGGGAACCACTGTCCAGACGCTGGACGCGGGTGGACCCAGAGATGTAAATGTGGCCATGTGACACGTGACATTCTAGATGACACACAACTATAGGGACAGAAAACAGACCGGTGACTGCCAGGAGGGGTGCCACGGGCGCATGAAGGATCTGGAGGGGGGCAACTTTTCTGTATTGTGACTGAATGTGTTTTTCAAAACTAACAAAACTGTACATATGGAAGGGTAATTTTTTTCTTTATGCAGCAAACAATGATTTTTAAAAACAGAGCTGTAGACTTTCAGAGTCTCAGATCGACTCAGTCCCTACTGCTTTCTGGTCCCAATGGCGAGCTTTGATCCCCCAACCCGGGAAAGCAAAGGGGGGGCCGGCCCCCCGCCTCCTGAGCAGGGCGGGCAGGGGGTGTGCAGAGGCTCAGCTGCAGAGCCTGGAGAGTTCCAGCAGCTTCCCCCTCTCCTTGTTTCCCTCGCTGGTGTTGGCGGGAGTTCATTGTGTTGTGCTCTGTGCATTTTTCACATGTTTGAACTATTTCCTTAATAAACATGACAAATGCTAAAATGATTTAAGACAAGAACAGCAGGATTCCCACTGCAGAATCCCACCAGCCTCTCCTGCAGCCCTGGGAGCTGAGAGCCACCGCGGGTGGGCACAGAGGGCGGCCCGGACCAGGAGCCAGGCTGCGCGGGTGTTTCTGGGTGTCGCTCACCCCCTGCCACAGTTCCAAGCTCACTCTGCCCCTCAGCTCCGGGGGAGTGGGCGCTGTCTCCCCATCAGGCAAGGCTCTGGCCAGAACCAAACGGTGCGGGGCTGCCACCCAGGACTGGCTGTGAGGTGGTGAGGACAGTCTTGGAGCCTCATTCATTTGTTAAACAATTTTATTGAGATACAATTTACATGCCATAAAGCTCCCCGCTTAAAGTGTACAATGCAGTGGTTTTAGCATATTTACAAAGTGGTGCAACCATTACCACAGTCTAAGTTTAGAACATTTTGTCCCCAAAAAGGGAGCCACAGCCACTAGCAGTCAGTGCCATCCCACTAGGTCCCCCCGCCCCCGGCAACCACAGAGGTACTCTCTACAATTATGGATTTACCTATCCTGGACACTTTTGTAAATGGAATTTTACAATCTGTGACTTTGCTATCTGGCTTCTTTCACTGAACATAATGTTTCCGAGGTTCATCCATGTTGAGTCCGTATCCGTATTTCATCCTTTTGTTGGCTATGCATAGTCCTTTGCGTGGTAGGATCGCATTTCATTTATCCATTCATCAGTTGATGGGCATTCGGGTCCTCTCCACTTTTTGACTGTCCCAACTCATGCTGCTCTGAACATTCGTGTGCAAGCTTTTGTGTGGATGTATGTTTTCAGTTCTCTTGGGTAAAGACCTAGGAGTGGAATTGCTGGGTCATATGGTAACTTCATTGCTTAGTTTTTTTTAACAGCTTTATTGTGATATAACACACACCACACAATTCACTCATTTAAAGTGTATAATTCAATGGCTTTAGTATATTCACAGAGCTGTACATCCATCAACACGATCAATTTTAGATCATTTTCACTACCCCAAAAAGAATCCCTCCACCTCCTGACCGCCACCCTCTTCCACTCATCTCCCAGCCCTAGGAAACCACCAGTCTCCCTTCTGTCTCTATGGATTTGCCTCTTCTGTGTAGTTCATACACGTGGAACCATACAATACGGCATCCTTTGTATCTGGCTTTTTCTACTCAGCACAATGTTTTCAAGGTTCATCCATGTAGCAAGCATCGGTACTGCATCCCTTTTTATTATTATTATATTATCACTGAATAATATTTCATTTAAATATTCCACGGAATAATATTCCAGGTAGTGTGTGGGTGCGCCCACCACTTTTTTTCTGTTCATCAGTTGATAAACATTAGCGTTGTTTCCACTTTTGGGCAATAACTCTGTTTCACTTTTTAGGAAACACCCCAACAGTTCTCCCAGGTGGCTGCCACAGAGCATTTAGTGGGCATCTGCTGTGTGCCCCTTTCCTTCATACCACTATCCAGCAAGGCAGGTCCTAATAGCCATTTCATTTTGCTGTGGCACAGAGAGGGTGAGACACTTGCTCCAGGCCTCATTGGGTCCCAGGGCTGCTGAGAGAGGTGAGGTCTGGGAACCAGACACTTGGTTACATGACCACTAGGTGCTGGTGGTCTGTGGAACCTGCAGGAAGGATCTGGACGCTGACTCTCCCAGGATAGAGGCCAGCCTATGATTCCCAGACATGGTGACCAGGGCGGCAACTGTCCCCGCCCTCCTAGGCACCCCTCATCAGGGGACAGGCTGTTCCAAGCTGCCCCAAGGCCCTGGCAAGTTTGCAGGAAACTTTGGTCCAATCTTGGTCAAAGGAATCAATGAACTAATGAGCAAGACGCAGCAGCCACCAGCAGCCGGGGCATTTCAGGGCCCAGGGCCAGGGCAGGGAACCGAGGCTCTGGGCCCAGCTTCTCGGAGGTGCTGGTCAGGGGATGCCACCTTGGAGGAGAGCCCTGGGGACAGAGGAGCTGCAGGTGCAGAGGGCAGACCTGGGACCCACCAGAGCGCCCCCAGAGATGGCCTGCACTGTGCTGGGCTGTCCTGGTGGCTGCCCCAGAGTTGCTGCTTGTCTCAGCTGTCATTCGGCCGGGATAGTGTGGAGGGACCTCCCTGTGCCTGGAGGTATGTAAGCAGAGGCTGGACTTGGCGGATGCGGCAGCAGTGGAGGGGGGGCGGGGGGCAAGCCCGCCCAGCCCCAGGTGGACCGGGCACACAGGCCAGACGAAGTCCCTCCTCTGGAGCACGTGGTGTCGCAGGTGGGCCGGGGAGGAGCGGTCGGGGCTCTGGGGGGCAGCCGGCCGCTCAGTCCCGTGGCGATGGTGACCTAGGCCAAGGCCACCAGGCCGTGGAGGACTGCGCCAGCCCCTCTGCTCATAAACCTACTCCCCCCACTCCCCACCGCCCGCGTGCCGGGCGAGGTCGTAGGTCACCCAGAGGTGGCTGTCAGGAAAGGCTGGCATAAGGCATGGTGGCCAGCGCCAGGCCGTTCACGACCCTGGGCTGTGCGGCCCCCCGCAGACCAGGCAGGGCGGGCCGGGAGCAGAGGCGGGAGTGCCGTGCGGCGGGTCTCAGGCTACACCCGGCTGAGAGCCCAAGTTCAAATTCTCGGCGATCCTGGAGGCCCTGCCCAGAGGTCACGCAGAACACAGCCCCGGAGCACTCAGGGAGTGTAGACAGGATTTCGGAAGACCACCGGTGAGACAGCCGGCACCCCCCGTCCTGTGCTCGGACCGCTGTCCCCCCGCGGCAGCAAGTGGCCCCAGCTGTGCTTGCTCAGAGGTTGTACGGGCCAGAAGAGCAGCCTGATTCCCCTCCCTGTGCCTGGGCCTCAGTGGGGTGTGGGCCTGGAGCGGGTGGACGAGCTGACGTGGCCGCACGGTGTGCCCTGCCGGGGGCAAGTCTGAGGATGTGACGCTGGCTCCCAGGGACACGGGCGTGGGTGGCCCCCTCTGGCCTCCGTGGACTCGGCAGGCCTCTCCGAGGGGTGGCCCTCGGTGGCTGGGCCTGGACAGGCCCCAGGGCTGTCACTTTCTGCATGTGTGCCTGAGCTTGGGGTGCCCCCAGTGAAGGGTGCAGGGTCGCGGGGCCGTGGGGACCAGGCCAAAGAGGAGGGGACACCTCTTGGGCTCCAGCGTGTTTCCCTCCAGGGAAGCCCTGGGTGAGTTCCAGGCGGGGCGCCATTAGCTGTGCCTGGGGGGGAGGCTGGGGCTGAAGAAGGACCCACAGGGAAAAGGGAGTCAGGCCTTCCCACCGCTCCCCTTGGGGACTCTCCTGCCTCATCTACCGTGGCTGTCCAGGCCTCAGACGACACGAGGGTGCCGTGAGTCGTAAGCCTCACCCTCCAAGGGTACGGAGCAGGACAGCGGGAGCGCTCTGAAAGGAGCACCAACACAGAGCCAGGAGCCTGAGGGGGACAGGCTGGGCCCCTCTGGGCCAGTGATGGGCACACTGGAGCCTCCAGAGGCTGCCCTCTCCCAGAGAGGCCGTGCGCCCAGGCCTGGAGGCTGCCCCATCTCGCGCCACCATCCCCCCCAGCCCACCTGCCAGGTTGAGCCCTCTTCCCAGCAGGGGCTGCTCTCCTGTGTGCAGTGAGGAAGGAAATTGCAAATTAATCTTTATTTCCATCTTGGAAGAAAACCTTAATTCTCTGCATGGAAATGATCCTCGTCATCCCAGGGAATCAATTATGGGCTTTAATTGCAGTCAGTCCTGGCCAATCAGAGTGGGGCCGGCCCCAGGGACCCTCTCTCTCCTCCCCATCTCTGGGGCCCTCCCCTGGGTGCACTCAGCTCTCGGGGTCCCCCTATCTCTCTCTCTACTTCTCCGTCTCTCTGGGCGTCTGTCTCGCTCTTTCTCTCCCGCTGTATGTCTCTGCCTGTCTCTCACTGTCCCTGGCTCTGGCTCTGGCCACTCCCCACAGCACAGGGCTCAGGCAGGCACCCCAGCTCTGACGAGCCCCATGGGACCTCCGCCTGCAACCTCTCTGGCCTCCGAGCTGCAGCTTGAAGGCTGGGGCTGAGGGGGTGAGTTATTGGCTCCTCCCTGCCCCCCGGGGTCTTCTCGGGAGTCACCTGCCATCCTGCACTCAGGCCTGCAGGTGACCTCAGGCTGGCCGTCCCTGGCCAGGCCCAGGCCCCCTGGCTTCGCTGTGTACGGCAGCTGCCCAGAGGCCCTGGAGAGGCTTCCGGCCCGGGCGGCTGGGGGGCGCCCTGCCCGGAACCGACAGCCTCAGTGTTTCCACCCGCGATGGGGGCACCTCCGGGACTGGGTCTCCTCCCACCACCTTCCGGCCACCGGGAGATGCTTGTCTGTCTTACCAGTGGCGCCCTGTGACTGACAACTGCTCCTCCTTATCAGCAGCCCACCCGGCTGTCCACAGGGTAGGGGCGGCCGTGGCCTGCCTGCATGTCCACACGCACCCAAACCCCCTGTTCCCCGGGCCAGCTCTGTGCCGGGACCTGCCCCACAGGGTTCCCCGTGCTGGGGGGCTGGGGCAGAGGACCAACCCCGCCCTCCTGCCTCAGTTTCCCTCTGCTCCCCTGACCTGCACTCCCACACCCTCCCCAGGGTGGGCCCACTGAGCCCCACCGAGTCAGGCAGGTGACCGGTGAGGGCCTGGGTGGGGGGGCGGGTGTGTTTCCCTCGACCCCCGAATGCTGAGAAGCGGAGAGATGCTGCCGATTGGAGGCCAGCGTCCCCTGTTGTCCGGCGCCACATCTGATTAGGGAGCAAATTGCTCCATCTCACCCCACACCTGTTACACAACAGCCTGCCCACACCTGCCTGCCACCCAGAGGTGCCCGGCCCACTTCCGCTGGACCCTGTCCTGGGCTGAGCATCTCAAGCCACGTCCATTGTCCCCGGCTCGCACGTCCTCTCCTGCCCGGGGCCCGCAGAGCATGCCCTGATTTTCCTTCTCTCCAGCTTGGTCTCATGCACTCTGGTCTCCAGCCCACACCGCCCCGAGCCCCGGGTCCCGCGTCTCCCAGAGGCTGCGGGGTTGGGCTCGGGAGGCCCAGTGAGCTCATCAAGGTGTCCCGCACCCGCGCCCGCCGCGGAGCTCCCACCTCGCAGCCGACATGTGACCGCGGGGAGGCTCGCCAGGTGTCCTGGGTCCCCTCCCTCTTGCTGCCTCGTGTGCCTCCCAGTGCCAAGGCAAGAGGCCACGTTGCGTCCCCCTCCCCCGGCCTTGGCTACGGTCCCTCCTCGCTGGCCACCTGCCTCACGCTCCTTCCCGCCGGCCTATGCCCCCAGCAGGCCCTCGCCACGGGTATCTGAGCAGGCCCCTCGCGATAAGGGTGTACGTGGGGTGCTGGTCAGGTTTGGGGTGGTGGTGGTGCTGACAGTCTAGGGACAGGGTAAGGAACTGGCTGAGAGGGGCAGGAACTGGGAGGGCCCAGGACGGGTCAGGACCTGGCTCTGTGGCCCAGCTTTGGAAGCCTTGGGAAATCTGGGCTTCCAAGGGCTGCCTGGAGCTGCAGGGAAGGCCCGGTTCCTGCATCCTGCCGGCTCCACCCCCACCTTTCCGGGCCCTCAGGCGGCGCAAGGACAGGCCCCCCAGAGACTGCAGGGGGGGTTGAGAGGGTGTGATCATACCTGGGGGGGTGGCAGGCGCCAGGGAGGACCATGTAGGGAGGAGGGTGGGAGGGGGAGCCAACCGGACCCCACGGGTGCCCTTTGCGGGCGATGAGGCCCACAGACCCCGCGCCGCCCAGCTGCCCCTCCGACCTGCCCCCCTTGGCTGGCGGCACAAGCAAGGTCCACGCCTCAGGGTGCGGCAGGTGGGAGGACTGAACTGGGCCTGGAGCCAAGGTCATCTGTGCAGGACGAGCGAGAGATGGATGCGGAGACCCGGAGGCGGAGGCAGAGGCAGAGCGGCCCCCACCCCGGCCCCCAGCCCCCAGCCTCCCCCAGCTACGCGGCCCCTCCGAGGGCCCCGGTGGGCCCAGTGAATGCTGCTGTGACAGCAGTGCCCAGACAAAGGCGCCGCGCTGGTCACCTGCCTGACTCGGCGGGGCTCGGTGGGCCCACCCTGGGGAGGGGAGCGGAGGCCCCGGTCCGGCACTCAGCAGCTGGACGCCTGCCCTGTCTGGCGGTGACTGTGCGGGAAGCCTGGAGGCTGAGTCTGGGGGGGTGTCCCTTGAGGGGCGAGGTGGGTGGCTGGCCCTCCCCAGGTTGGCCGGGGCTCCCAGTGAGCCTTTATCTGGAGCCCAGCTGTGGCCGCAGGAAGTGGCCGTTTCTCTCTGCTGCACCATCTCCCCACCGGACCCGGTGATAACAGTGGGGGGTTGAGCAATCCCTCGTGGGTGCACGACCTCTGACCTGCTGGCCTGGGTGGGGGGTCCAGGGCTGCCCCCGCCCTGCTGCGTCCAGCACACGGGAGGTGCTTGGTAAATGCCGAATGACCAGCTCTGGGCTTCTACTGAACTCTGCCCCTGCCACCAAGTTTCACTCCCTGCGCCGAAGCCCCAAACCTCCCAAACGTCCTCTTCTTCCCCCCAGGGCCTCAGCCTGCTCCGTCTCCTCTGCTTGGCCCCCGTTGGCCCATCACCGGCCAACCCTGGAGTCCTCCTCCAGCCCACGAGGTCCCCGCCCCCCGGGAGGCCCTGGGATTCGGCCAGGAGTGTCCAGTGCTGGTCGGAAATCGGGGGGGGGGGTCTCGAACGCTGATCGGACACACTCTCCCTGCCCCTGCCCTTCAAGGCCCTTCAAGGCCTCTTCTCGGCCCAGCCTCCCTCCACAGCTGCCCCCACTGCCTCCCAGCCCTGCCACAGGCCCTCAGCAGAGGGAACGATGCTCCCGCAGCAGACCCCGCGAGCCCAGGGTCGGGGTCAACTGCCCCCAGGAAGCACAGCACCCCATCCCCAGCATCCAGGCTGCCTGGCTGCCTCCCAGCAGTCAAGCCCTGGCACTGGCCGAGCTGCCTAATTAATGGCTCGACTCTGTTATCAGCCAGGCACTAATTACTCTTTTTAATCAGACCTGCCAGTGCGGGGGCCACTGGAGGCCCAGCCAGGGCTGGAGGGAGACTGGGGAGCCGTGACCTCGTCCCTCCTCTCGCAGGACCCCCGACTCCACACTCCCACCAGAGCCCTCACTCCTGCTTTCCCCTCTGCCGAAGCATCCCCCCCCCCACCCCGCCAAACTCCTACTCTCTCTTCAAGACCTTGCCCAGGTGGCCCCTTAGAGAGAGGCTTCCTCACCCTAGTCATGGCCATGGGGGACAGACATGGCTGAACTTGGAGCTGGGAGGCCATGGCCAGGACTGGCCTTAGCCCCCCAAAGGAAACCTGGAAATTCTATGCCCCGTGAGGAGGCTGGGGAGGCCTGAGGCCTGGATCACCTGAGGGTGAGCCGGCACTGAGAGGGTCCTGGGCCACCTCAAGAAAGCTCTGGGTCTGCGGAATGGGGGTGGTGAGCCCCACTCCCACCCCACCAGGTCCCGGGGAAGAGCGCCAAGGGACACACTGGCCCTGGACACATGTGTGTGCCCGCCCTATGCACACCGGACCTGACACCCACCTCTTCACCAGACACCCAGCGTGACAAAGCCTCCGCAAATGAGACACACACACCCGGAGACCAAGGTCCGTGTGCACACCCAGACACATGTGCACACACGCCGGCCAGGGTAGGAGGCCTGGGAGAACAGGAGCTGCCCCTTCTCCTGCCCTGGGCCCCCAGGGCTTCCCACTTTATCTGTCAGAAGTATATTAACCCAGAAGCCTGTTTCCATCAGAGTCTCAATTCCAGACACGTTTCCAGATAAGCCTTATCTCGTTGCTGGTGCATTAGCCCCGCCAGCCGGGCCTGACGATCACGGCTGCCCCTCCTGCCCCAGTCCGTGGCAGGGCGCCTGCCCACGACTTCATTCTGTGTGGGCAGGCGGGCGGGGCGGCCCCCACCCCGGCCCTCAGCCCACAGCAGGGCCCCAGAGAGCAGTTCTTTCCGAGGGCACAGCCGAGGTACTGGCGTGAGGGGGGCCCTGGAGGTGTCCAGAACCCGGGTTCAAATCCCAGCTCCACCTGAGGCAACGGCTGGGCCCCGGGGCCGCCCCACCGGCCACCCCTGCGGATGGGTGAGCATATTCTGCGACTTTACGTGTGTGATGGTGCCGCAGTGGGCTCCGCAGGCCGTAGCCCTCTCTTCCACGAAAAACGTGAAAGGTCTGGGGGTGCCTGGAGCCAAGGGAAGAGGGACACTGCTGCGGAGAGCACCGGGCGCCGGCCCCCAGCCTGCCTGCCCGCCGCGCTCCCCCTTCAAAGGCTGCGCCCGGCCGACGCAGCTGGGGTGCTCGGGTTTCGACCGATGCCAGGCCTGATAGCGTCCCCTCCTGGGCCGCTGGCCACGCGGGCAGGCTCACTGCACCCTGGCGGCCCCTCCCTGCCCCGCGGCTCAGCTGCCCCCTCCTCCCTTAGTTCCCTCGGCCTGAGCCCGCCTGCTTCCCGGGGCTCCGAGGAGTGCTGTCCTCAGGCGAGATGTGGGCACCCTCAGAGGTCCTGGAGAAGTGGCCACTGCTGAGGGGTGCTCAGGCCCCCAGTCTCCCGGTGGGGAGACAACGTCTACTGGTCCCCCTCCTACAGCTGCAGGGATACGGAGGCCAGCTGCTACTCTGACTCTCCTGCTGCACCCAGGGACCCGGGCAGAGGCCAGGACTTGCCCGAGGGCACAGAGCTGGTCAGTGGGCGGCCAGGATGTGACGCCCAGCAGTGGCTCGGGGCCCCTCTCTCCCAGGGATCTGCCCCCAGAACTAGCACCTGCTCACGGAGGACCCCTCGCCCCGCTGGGTCACGTGACCCCTCACGTGGCGCTAGACAGCGATGTGCTCACGGTCACAGCCTGTGCAGGCAGGGCAGGGCCCCCCCAGGGGGCCTGGAGGGACAGGTCAGCCTCACAGCCCTCAGTCGGGGAGCACTCGGCCTGGCTGGAGGTCCCAGTGGTGCCCGCCTAGCTCCCCACACACTGAGGAGGACGATGGAAGGTTTCCTCACCTGAGGGGTGAGTCCCGGGAGCCCCCAGCCCTGCCAGGGTCCCCTCCGAAGGGCCGAGTACCCACGGGAGTGGCCAGCCTGGGGCCTGGTACCAGCAGGTGCTCATGAAGGCCCTTCCTGCTCCCCTTGGACTGGACTGGGCTGGGGGCGGGGCCTCTGCCTGAAGTCCTTGCTGGGAGCCCACCCTGTGAGCTACGGTGGCCTCAGCCAGGTGGCACCGCCTCCCTGGTGAGATGGGGTGCAGGGCAGGGGTGGGGCTAAACAAGAGTGGGGCCCGGGGCGGGGACGGTTCCCAGGGGAGCTTCCGGACTGTGCTGCAGCAGCGCCAGCTGCCCCCGCCCTATTCCCAGCTCCGGGGGGATGGGGGCCGGGCCTGGACTCTCCCTGCCCACACAGCCCTCAGCTGTCGCCCTGATGGCTGCCTGGCCTGACGGCTGGGACCCTGTGAGGGCTGCCGTGGGTTGGCTGCCACCACTGTTGCCGGCACCCATGCTGGTGCTGGATTAGGGCTGCCCGCTGGCCAGCATGGCCACCACGCACAGGCCCGGCGGGTCCACAGCGCCCTTCCCTGCCCGGGGCCCTTGGCTCCAGGGCTTACCAGGCCCAAGTCATCTGATTATGACCCATCCCTGTTAATATTTTTAATGCCATTTTTGCAAATTAAAGCATAACGCACCGATTACCAAGGTAAAAGGGAGGCCTCTGCGTCCACCTGGAGATCAAATAAAGGGACTCTGGAAAATGTGTTCATCCTGCAGATGTCTTTAAAAGCTCTGATACTCCCTCAGTCCGTCACCTCTGCCACTTCACCCTTTTCTGAGTATGGCCAGGTCGGGCTGCAGGGTGGGGTGGGTTGAGGTACAGGGGGCAGAGGAGCCAGGGCGGGGCTTGCTGGGCTCTAGAGAGGGCCGGCTGCAGGGGCTCGGCACAAGGCCTGGGGACTCCTGGTGTTGGGACGCAGGGCCAAACCCCCCAGCCTGCCTTCTGCCCCGAAGCACTGGCCTGGCACCCGCTGCTCCCAGACACCCCTGGGCGCTCTTCCTGGACTCGGCTGCCCAAGGACTCCCGGACTCTCTCAAGGCCCAGGAGACCCGAGGGGCCACCGAGCCTGACCTAAGGGCCTGACACTTTGTGGACCCCCTCAGCCCAGTGGGTCCCTCCCCTAGCCCTGCTCTCGGCAGGAGCCCTGGCAATTCCCGACACTGCCCCTGGGAGCAGATCTGGGAGGGTTGGGGGGACCCCCATGAAATCACAGAAGGACCAGCAGAATGGGCGGGCACCACGGGACATTTATTTGCAGCTGGCAAGCGCTGGCCGCCAGCCGGGCAGCCTGGGAGACACTGGCCACCAGCTGTGGAGCCGAAGCCCATTCCTGCACGGTGCTGTCCCCTGGCGGGGGGGTGCGGGGGCTCCGGGGAGAGCCTGGAGGTGGAGGCACATGTGGCACTGTGGCCCCTGGGCCTGGGCAAGGTGCCCCGGGGCGGCCGGCGGGCACTCAGGGAGACTGGACCATGCGCTTGTGGGTGTCGAAGACGTAGCGCTTGAAAGACAAGCTGAGAGCCACGTGCTGGATGGGCTCTGGCTGCTCCGCCTCCTCCCCTCGGCCGGCGCGGCCCCGCTTCTTGAGGGCGGGCGTCAAGATCTTCTTGGACTCGGGGCTGAGGCCACCTGCGCGAGGCACAGAGGGAGAGCCTGTCACTCTGCCACCTGCCACCCCAGACGGCACGCATGCTGGCCCAGCTCCATCCTGCCCCACGACTCAGCAACGCCCCTATACCCTCTGTGGCGGAGCCAGGACCCCAGTGCCACCCTGGGCTCGCCCCCCTGCCTCCCCAACCAGCATTCCGGCCACCTCACCGCGCTGGTCCACGCCACCAGCCCGGCTGGCTTGGAGCTCAGCATGGCTCCCACCTGGCTCTCCCAGTCCCCTGCCTGCCCACCCACCCTGCACTCAGGCCCCTGTGGGCCGCCCTGCACTCGGTGCTCTAAGCGGCCCCGCTGTTCCCGGCGCATTCATGCTAAGTCTCTACCCTGAGACTTGGCATTTGAGGCCCCGCGGGCTTGGCACTCTCCAACTGCCCCTGGAGATGCTCTCCCTGCCCTGCTGTGTGCCCGGGCGGTGACCTCTGCAGACGGCATCACGGTTCTGCCAAAGGACCTCAGTGGATCGGAGAGCGGAGAGAGGGAGAAGTGGGGTGATGGTCCCACTCTCTTTGGCCAGAGCTCCTGTTGGGGTCCTCCTCCCTGGGCGCTGGCAGACGCCGTCCCCCTAACCACAGGCTCACTGGCTCCTTTAAGCACCCACGCCTCGGTACAGACCCTCTGACCACTCCCTCCAGCCGAACGACTGAGCAGAAATCTGCTTCCTGCTGACACCCTAACGCCCACCCGACCTTTCCAGCCCCATCATCCACTGCTTTCGTGCTTTCCCGGAAGCCTTGAGGAACCCACGACCGTTCCTGGGCTCCCCTCTGCCTATGCTGTTCTTTCTGCCTGGGACACCCTTCTCCTCCTCCAACACCAGGCTGCTGTGCCCCTTTCTCTGGGGCTTGTTTTTACGAGGTGTCTGCTTGGGGGCAGCACGAGGCAGTCTCTCCGTGGGCTGCCGGCCAGGGAGAGACTACTTGGCTACCCCGAGCATATGGGCCGAGGCTCTGGGCAGGCCCCAGACTAGCTCTGCACCAGCGGGCACCCCAGAACAAGCCGCTCCCCCTTTGTGAGTCCCACGACGCTGCTGGGAGCAAGCTGGCAGGGCTGAGGTGAGGGTGAGCCTGGACGGGGCAGGAAGGTGTGCAGACTCCACATCCTAGTGAGGGGCACCAGCCCACACCCTCTCGCCAAACGAGGGTCCTGGCAGGCCGCTGTGTCCCCAGAGAGGGCATTCACTTCTAATCCACACACAGGGGCTCCACTGGCCAGCAGACCTAATGGCTGGGTGTCCAGAGCTGGCGGGAAGTCGAGATGGGCACGAGGCGGCGGATCCCCCCCTGCACACCCGGTGCACCTACTATGCCTCTGCCGGCACGTGAGGGGTGTCCTCCCCGGCCCAGTCTCGTCTGGGCGCTGGCTTGCTCCCGAGAAGAGGAGCCAGTGGAAGCTCACGTCGCGCTTCAGTGCAGGGAGGACCCTGGCCGTCCCGTCCCCTGGGCCCTCCACGCACTTGTGGAGAACGGAGCCCTGAGGAGGGCAGTGCCTCATGTG
The DNA here is from genome assembly GCF_028564815.1 of Eubalaena glacialis. Classification (NCBI taxonomy): domain Eukaryota; kingdom Metazoa; phylum Chordata; class Mammalia; order Artiodactyla; family Balaenidae; genus Eubalaena; species Eubalaena glacialis. The sequence goes on from NC_083722.1 coordinate 111,453,589, forward strand.
AGGCCCCACAGTCAGTTGGGAAGAGCCAGGATTTGAACTCTGGGCCACATCTGGTGGGAAACGTGGGCTGCTGCCACCCAGCCCATCTCTCGGGGCGTCCACCCGAAGCAGGCTCTGGAAAATGGCTCTGCAGAGGAAGCAAGACTGGGAGAGCACTGGGTATTGGCCCTGCAGCTCCTGGACATTTAGAAAGGTGACCAGGCGGCTGGTTCAAGGGACAACCGTAGAGTCAGCGGGGACGGCCCTGCTCACTGCACGAGGGACTCGGTCTCCCTCTCCACCGCCCACCTCAAAGCCTGTGTTCCCTGGGGAGGCGGAGCTCTCAGCTGATGGGGCTCCAGGATGCTGGGGCCAAGGGGAGCCGCCCTCCTGCTGGGCAGCCTGGTGTCAGATCGCAGGGCCCACGCCCAGCTGGTATGCTCGCCGCTGGGGTCAGGCGTGGGGCGTGGGAAAGGCCCCGGGGCAGCCCTCATGCAAGTGCCAGTCCTGCAGGTATGTCTCTGACTCCCCGGCCTTCCTTCTGCAAGAAGACGGCTGGCACCAGACCCTGACAAATGGCACGGGCAGCCCGTCTCCCTCTGGTGCCAGGAGGTCTGATGGCTGAAGAGGCGCGGGGCTCCCCGGCGTCTGCGCCGGGCTGGGGAGACAGGTGTGGCCCAATCGGCGGTCCATCTCGCCCGCGATGGCTCTCATTACACAGAGCGCATACCTCGCGCTGCCCAAAGCAGGCAGAGCTGGAAAATCTATCTGGCGCTGGCGAAGACGAGGCCATTTAATTGCTTTTCTGAGATGGCCAGCCTTGTATCCCTCTGCTCCGTTATGGGGTGGCCTGAATGCCGACCAGCCGAGACCGTCTGCTGGGGGAGCCAGGCTGTGGGGATTCGTGGCAATGCCACTGGGAGCCACCTTGTTTTGTGGTGGCCTTTCCCCTCAGCCAAGTGGCAAGTGGTGTGAAGTGAGGGCAGGTCAGGGTGTCGGGTGGTCATTGCCTGAAAACCTTCACAGAATTCTCCAGGCCTGGGAGACGATGGTGGGCCTGCCCGCCGGAGTTTGGCCCGAGAACGGGCAGGCAGTAAACAAGGCAGCAAGGTAGGCAGACAGCCACCAGGGCCACCAGGGAAATAACACCGAGGGCTAGCTTCTCCAGGAAGAATCGGGGTGGGACCGGGGGGACCTGGGGCTGGAGGTCAGGGGCCGGCCACACGGAGATGCCGGGTGAGGGTCTGCAGGCAGAGAGTCTGAGCGCCGAGTCCTGGGTGGGGTGAGCATGGTGCTCGAGGACAGAGAGCACGTATGGCCGTGTGCTGGTGGGGCTGCAGGGCCGGGGCTCTGGGGTAACTGTGTCCACGAGGCGCCCCATGTGCTGGGCTCGTGGGAGCCCAGACAGGGAGGGTCTCAGGCCCTTGCTCACCCACAGGGAGGCCACGGATTCTGCCGCCGCTGCTGCATCAAGCATCCCTGCTCTGCATCCCTGCCGCCCGGCCCCGCACAGGAGGCCTCCGTGGCACTGCCCTAGGGGACCACCGTGCTGGTCTCCTCCCTAGTCCCACCCCCAGGGGCGGAGGGGCCACGCTGAGGCACATGTGGCTGTCCTGGCTCGGTTCCACCCACAGGACAGAGTCTCTCCTCTTACTTGGCATCCAAGGTCCTGAGTGTCACCCAGCGGGTGCCTCCCTGTATCCTCTGCCGCATCACGGGCTCCCTGCTCCAGCCAACAGACATAAAGTAGCGCCTCTGAACCTGCCCCGTTTACCTGGAACACTCTCCTCTGCCCTCTCTATCTGGCCAACTCCTACTCAGCCACTGCCCCACGGGAAGGCTTCCCCACCCCTGCCCCGGCCGGCGGGATCCCTCCTGGAGCCCATTTAGCAGGAGTTTTGCTTTGTGTCTGTTCCCCAGCGGCCTGTGTGGGAGTTAGGACCCGGGCACAGGGCCTGGCCTGCGGGTACAGGGAGGACTTGCTGGACGAAGACACACAGAGTGAGTGGGGTCTCGCATGGGCGTGCAGGGCAAGCAAGGGAAACGCACCGGCAGAGCTGTGCCTCCAGGACCAGGAAAACCCGTCTGCACGCCAGCGGCCCAGGGAGAAGCTGGGCCTAGAGAGCAGGCCCCCTGCCCCACGTGACCTGGAGCCTGGCGGGGTGGGCATGAGGGTAGAGTTGCCGCAGGTTTCAAGTTCACGCTGTCCCCGTGATCCCACGGGGCTCACAGGCGTCCCGGCTTTTTCTCCCTAACCCTCAGGATTCTTGGAGCCCAGCGGCCCCGCTCCACCCCCCGACCAGCCCAGACCCCGGGATGTGGTGGGGAGGGCTGGCGTGACCCTGGGGGTGACGCTGCTACCCGTGGCTTCCCTTGGGGACACTCTCCCAGGGCCGGGCTGGCCTTTCTCACCGAGCGCCAGCTCCACACAAAGGCACAATGGGCTGGAGGCTGCTGGGCCCTGGCTTGGGCTCGGGTAATCAGGGAAGAATGCGGGCAGCGCGCTGTTTCCCAAGCCCTGGCCTTGGGTGCCGCCCTGACACGGCCATCAAAGCCGGCAAATTGCCTCCAACTGCTGGCGTCGCTTTCATGTTGGGGGCCCGACTGGAAGAGCCGTCTCCACGCTGGTGGGCGGCTTGCACCCTCCAGGGGGAACTGAGCCCTGCAGGCAGCTTGGGGTCACTGGCCCCCTCGGTGGCCCCTCAGAGCTGTGCCAGCTCCAGCCATTCTAGCACACCCCCGCCCACAGCAAGCAGCTTCGGAGAGAGCAGAAATGCAGGGCGGGGAGGGAGTCGGGGCACAGGGGGGCCCTTTGGGGGGTCAGCATCCGGGGGATGACGGGTGGCTGAGGAGCTCAGAGGGGCACAGCCAGCAGCTGGGCTGGGGGCTGGATGGTCATGAAGGGCCTTGAATTCAGCCAGAGCCGACTCTGGACTGGATGCCCGCCCTGGGGGCAGTGTGGCTGAGGTCCCTCAAACTGGGCCTGGGCTGAGCTTGGCTCTGATGGAGCTGGCAGGGCGGAGAGGCCCAAGGAGGACAGGCAACCTGGTTTTCAGCGAAACGCCCAGAGGCGAGTGCGGTGCGGGGCAGGCCTAGCAGGTTAGGGAGAGCCGGGCTAGCGACCAGAGCTGGCGCGAGGACTGGTCCCTCAGGCAGCCGGGGCACCAGTCGGCTCCCTTTCTGCTGAACCCCCTGAACTTTGGGGTCTTTTGGGGTGACGGCAGCTTTGGAACCCCTGCCATGGCTTTGCAGGCCTGGTTTTTCGTGCTCATCCTCGGGAGCCTTGAGCGTGGCTGGCTGCGGGCAGCCGGCTGCCAGGTTTTCCCTCCTTTCTCTTCCTGTTATGGATCCCATATGTAAACAAAGATGCAATTTGCTTTAAAAAGATAAGGTGATTAAGTTTTTATCAGACGTGTGCTCCGCTGTCCCCGCAACAAAGGGAATTAGGAGAGGCGGGCGACAGACAGGCCCTTCCTTGTAGCTGGCCCCGTCTGAGGCCTTCAGCACACACTCCGCGGGCTCCACGCGGCCCCTTTGATGGGCGGAGACGCGGCGGTGGGCGCCCGCACCCCCATTTTGATGTCTTAATGTTGCCTAATTCCTCCTTTAATTTATATTAAGCTTCTTAGCAGCAATGATGAATTCTTCAAAAACAAAAAAGTGCCCTTTGCAGAAATCTTTCCCACACCATGTAAATTGAAATTATAAGGCAGCCAAGGCTTTGGAGACTGGGGGGATGCGGGGAGTGAAAACCAGGGCGTTGTGCGGAAGGAAGGATTTTGTTTTAAGGCAAGAAACAAAACGATTCTGAAATAGGAAATGACTTGGTCTTGAGAATCAGAGTCTCACCTACAGGGTGATGGCCCGGGCACAGGAGCATCTGTATTCACTTGGAAGGGTGCAGCTGGTGTGGGGCTGCTGGGGGTTGTAAGGAGTCCCACACCATCCAGCGTCGGCTCCCGCTGCCCCTCCGCCCAGGGCAAGCGTGACACCCACTCGGGCTGGGGCCACACCCCCTCGGGTGGCTGGGGGGCAGGGGCCACTGGGGCGGGTGCTCGGGGCAGCCAGAGCTCACCACCTCTCACCCAGGGCTGCTCCCGGGGTGCGGCACCCCACAGGCCCCGCAGGAGCAGGCCCTGGACTGGCCTCCTGGCAGGAGCCTCCAGGCCCTCTTGCCAGCTCTCTCTTCTGATCTGCCCTTGGGTCGGCTGCCAGAGATCCTTCCAGAACAAAGACCTGATCATCCCTTGCGGCTCAGAAACCTCCAGCCATTCCTCAGGCAGGTGTCCAAATTCCTCTAACCAGGTCCTCGCCAAGTGCCTCCGGCACACCCCGTGCTTCCTCACTCACCCACTTGCCCCCGCACAGGCGCCCCCCGCCCCGCCCTGGCTCTGCACCGGTGCCCCCTCAGCCTGAGGTGTCCATGATGCCTGTCTACCTGGCAGACCCCACCCCTGCCTGCGTCTCAGCAGAGCTTAGCGTTTGGCTCTGGCTCCTCTGAAGCCTTCCAGGCCTCCCTCCTCCAGGGCCACTGAGGCCCTCTACACTGTCCCACGTCCAGAACCTGCGTCCCCAGGAGATGGGGTGCAGCCTGCAGCCATGCCAGCATTTCTGGGAAGGGGGACCCTGGCCACCTGGCACACCTGCCCTGTCTCAGCTGCCGAGGCGGGGCCCCGGGAGCGCCCACGCCGCGGGAATCAGAGCCGCCCACCTGTCTGCCTGGCTCCTGTCACCCTCCCAGAGCTGACAGCCGAGCCAGGCAGTGGGGGAAGCAGAGCGCTCTGGCCCCCGGATCTGGAGGCCTCCCTCGGCACGTGGGGACCTGGACGCTGGGCAGGTGCAAGCAGGCGGCCCCGGAGGTGGCGACTGCTCGGAGGGGAGGGGCTGAGTGCCCCAGGAGTGAGGGCTGGCCGGGCAGGGTGGGACCCTGCTGACCGCGACCCGGGCCCGGCGCTGCCCTGCCTGAATGGCAGTGCTCGGGGGAGCCTTTCTGGCTGGCCCTCGGGCTGAGGTCTGACCAAGTCTCCAGGCGGGGAAGGCGGCCTGGAGCACGGGGCCTGGGCCTGGCCAGGTCGCCCCTGCCACCACCGTCACCGCGACCGCTTAGCTAGCGCTCCCCTCGACACGCCGCCCAGCCAGGAGCGTTCAGCGTCTCCTGCAAGCCTCCAGACGTCCTTTCCAGGCACGGGAGGTGACTGTTCAGGTCACACAGCTAGTCAGGCCCATGGCCTTACAAAGCCACGCCCCCCGCCGCCTGCCTCGGGCCTGGCCAGCCCAGCACCCTGCTGCTTCTTGCTGGGTACACAGCTGAAGGGCCGGGCGGGGCACAGGGGTGGGGAGGAGAGGGCGCAAGGCAAGGGCACAACTGGGGCCGCCCTGCCCGGGCAGCGTGGGCCGGCCCCATGGGGACTGTCTCCAGGTACTTCCAGGGGCAAGGCCTCAGTGCCTCCGTGCTCTGGATCTCAGCGGGACTGCTGGACCTCACACACTGCCCACAGGTGCTGAAGGTGGACTCCACGGCGGGCGGGGGGGCACGGGGGTCTGAAGTGCAGGGACCATCTTCCGTGAGGCACACCTGGCACAGACGGCCCGAGGATGGGCACAGCCAGCTCTCCACAGTCACGAGGACCCCGACAGTGAGCCCGGCTAACGTCCAGGGGGCCCCAACCACGTGCAGGCACTGCTGCCGGTGCTTCAGGACAGTGTCCCGGAGGGACCCTGCACACAAGGAAGCCGGCATGGGGTCGTCAGCAGCGAGTGCGAGGTCACAGCCAAGACGCAGTGGGCTGAGCTCCGGCGCCCTCCACCCGGGCCTGGGCCTGGCCCGCGACCTCACCCCTAACCGACCACGGCTCTCCGAGGGCAGAGCCTGGATCCCAGAGCCCGGCCCAGGAAGGAGGAGAGAAGCGCTTTGCGTGCCTCGCCTCACACGAAGGCCCGCTGTCCGTGCCACCATCCAGAGTCGGAAGCTGAGGCCCAGGGCTGTGAATGACTCACCCAAGGTCACGAGGCTAGCGGCAGGAAGTGACTCAAGCCCTCAGTATTACCTGGAGCCCCAGCTCTCCTCCGGGCGGTGGGAGGACGGGGCCACCTCTCCTCTACGACGGCACCACAGAGGGTCACCTCGCTGCGGGTCCTGACGGCGCGCTGACCCTGCCGGGGACGCACACACACACACACACATCTCCGGAACGGGTGCCCCTGCAGGGCAGGGGCCATCCTTCCGGAGGTTCCGTTCAGCTCCTGGTGGCCACTGCATCAGCTCAGTGAACAGGCCGCGGTGAGAGCTGGCCGGGCGGGGATGCAGCTCCGAGCCCACAACCCGGTGTGGATGCGGCGGCCTCGCCGGCCTGCTCTCAGCGGAGGCGTCCTCCTGGCTCGGGACGAGGGATTCGGGGCTAAGGTAGGTGAGGGCCCTGCCTTCAGGAGCCCACGCTGCCCCTGGACGCCCGACCTGCCCCCACGGACTGCAAGGACTCGCCCCTCCTGCCGGGGCCTCCTCCACGGACAGCCCCTGGAGGCTGGCGAGGGAGGGCACGGGTCCTGGTGGCCCCAAGGACACTGTCCCCACCGTAAGGAAGCTGAATTTTAATACTCCAAACAGTCCCTAAATGCGTACACTCTTTAACAGCAGTTAATCTTCAATTAAAATACCTAGGGCAGAAACCAAGATAACTGGTTTAAAACGTAGCGCTTATTGACAATAAAAGTCTTCCTCATATTGCTTTTCTTTAAAAAAAATTCCACATGTTAAAAATGTCCTTTTTATGACTCGGGAAAAAAGCCCTCACCCAGAATCACGGAGGGGCACAAAGGTCCGGGGAGCAGGCGCCTCCCAGGGCCCGTGTGCGGCAGCCTGATTACATATCAGCCCCGTTTCCAGCGCGATGGGAGCGGTGGCGCCAGTGCTGGCGGTCCTCTCCGGTGACAGCGAAGGGCGGGGGGCGAGCCTCTGGTCCCCATCCACACTCCTGCTTTGACAGCCGCAGGCTCTGGCAGTTTACCGCTCCCTGACCTGCAGGCTGCAGCCGGGGCGAGTGCGGCTGCCCACCCTGCACGGGCACACGGGACCGCGTGCATAGGCACAGCCCCGCACAGGCAGAGCCGGGCTTGCCAGCGGCTGGCGGGCTCAGGGGAGGCGGGTGTGAGGGCTGACTCCCCCCTGACCCACTAACACCAGTGTGCCGCCGAGGCTGGCTCGACGCTACTGCATCCCTTCGTCATCCGTTCGACAGCCGTCCGCCGTGTGTCCACCAGGTACCGGCGGGGGAGCCCTGCGCCGGCTCCCTCCATGGCAGCCCTCAGGCCCACGTGGCTGCGCGGGTCCCCAACCCGCAGTGCAGGGCCAGGCACAGAGCAGGTGCTGCAGGTGGCATCACGGCCCGATTCTCACCGCATTCTGGTCCTTCCCCCCCGCACTGTGCACTGCCCCTGTCCCGGGGCTCCCTGCAGGCACGATGGGGACGGAGCACCCGCCTGCCTCGGCACTGTCCCCCGCAACTGCTGACGGGCTGGCATGGACCCTCACCCACCGGCGCGTGTCCCCCTCCTTCCAAAACGCCATCCCAGGCTCTGCCCTGGGCGGGATTTAGTCTGTCTGTGGCTCAGCTCTCTCGTTGCGGCTGGGGGGCGGGGGGTATGCTACAAGTGGGAGCCTGTCCCCGAGTCTGAGGAGGGCCCAGCCTCAGCTCAGAGCAGCTCCAACCAGGCGTCTCTGTGCCCTCAGGGGCCTGGGCCCGGGGTGGGGAGGACAGTGCCCATGGATCTGAGCTGGTGTCCGTGGGTGTCTCTGCGCCAGTATGACACACGCGGATCACAGCACGTGTACCCAAGGGTGGCTGGCCCTGCACCACTGCCAGCCAGGGGCGGGTCGCCGGCTCGGGAGAGGCAGCTCCCCTGGGCACCTGGGGACGGTCCCCAGATCCCAGTGTCCGTGCTGGGAAGTGGGCCGCACGAGCAGGGAGCAGCCCCTCCCTGGAAGAGGCGGCGAGCGGTCTCCTCAGGGAGCCTGGAGCGAAGGGCTCCGTGAACGCGCCCTGCCTTCCCAGCCCTGGAAACAAGGCTTCCTCCTCTCTGCTTTTTCCAGTAAAGCTCGAGGGGTCTTACACGCCAGGGGCCCGCGCTGCCCCCACCAGGGGGTGAGCGCCACGCGCTGCTCTGAGCATACGGACGTGCCCCCGCGTCTGGTCTGGTCTGGTCTTCGTACCTCTCTCCGCCTCTCCATCCCGGCTCACCCCTTCCTCCTGGAGCCAGGCCCCCCAGTCACTTCTGCCCCTGCCCCTCACAAGGCGGCCCAGGAGATCTTCTGGAGGCTCCATCGGACTCCGTCCGCCGTCCCTTGGGGGAACCCCGGCCTCTTCAGGCGTCCAGGTGCCCCGCATGCCACCCCCCAGCGTCCCCCCAGCCCCCTGCTTTGGGCCGCAGGAGCACGCCCTCCCGAGCAGAGCCAACGCTCCTTCTGCCTGGGACAGCCTTCCCCAGGCTGTCTCCCCCGCCCCCTTCAAGGCCAAGTTCAGTGCCGCCTCCTCTGAGAAGGCTTCCTCCCTAGCTAGGCCTGGCGGATGCGTCTCTGTGCCCACGGGCAGAGGTGTCTGGGGCCTCCTTCCCGGCGCTCACACTCTCACCAGAGACAAAAAGGAGAAATGCCAGCCTGGGAGTGGGAACCAGCCTCCACGGCATTTCTGAAATACATGAGTGACTCACCAACCTTCAGGTTCAGGACGCCAGACACACGATTCTGCGTTACTAGTTTGTCCTGAAAAGCCAGAGGACCTACCCTCACATTCCCACCCCGCAGCAGTGGGGGGGGGGGAGCGGCTGTGGCAGCTCCTCCGTGGCCTGTGCCGGGCCCATTTGCTCCACCCATTTCTGTCACCCGCCCGTCCCTGGAGGCACCTGAGTTGGTGACCCGGCAAGGTAGGCATCTGAGCTTCAGCCCCTGTCCCAGCCCCCCAGGCCCAGGGCCGGGCTCAAGTGCTGGCTGTGCCCACTGGACAGGGCTCGGTCCAGGCTGCAGCGCCCGGAAGGGCACAGGCTCTCCCTCTTGGTCCCCCCAGGAATCAGGAGGAACAGCCAAGAGCCCAGCTGTGCACGGATCAGCTGTGTGGCTTCACGCGAGCATTCTGCCTCTCTGTGCCTGTCTCCTCATCCAAAAAATGGGGCAACAGTAGAATGCACTCTACAAGGTTGTCGTAACACGCATGTGAGTTAATATGACACAGAAAGCTTAGGACGGTGTCCAGCACAAAGCAAGTCTACACAGCATGAACCACTTATTATCACACCACGATCACCACCGCTGGGGTGTCCACCGGGCACGCATGACAGCACCAGGCCCTGCCCTAGGTATGGGGACACAGCCGTGTACGGGTTACCTCTGCCAGGGCACAGACTTACAACCGACACGTGAAGGACAGAGAGGGATGAGTGCAGGAGGTGCAGCACAGCGACGGGTGACGTGCTGAGTCCTGGGGCGGGGGGCGTGAGGGGGGCTTTGCTCAGGACCCACGTGGGGCAGGAGGGAGCTGGGGAGGAGCTGGGGGCTATGCAAACCCATCCCCGTCTCCATGACAGGCAGTGGCCCTCAGGAGGCAGCAGGGGCCCCGTCGGACCCCGAGCCGGCTTCCTCCTGTGGACGCTATGGGCTGGACCGACGCCCCTCCAGCGCAAGGCTGGGGCGGCAGTGGGAAACAGGAGTTGTTTTTTCTCTCTCCCTCTTCCCTCGTTTTCTAGGTTCATCCTAGTGTGGCTGTGAGGGTACGGAGGGAGAGAGGGCAGGAGTTGAGAGCGGCAGGAATTTATGAGCCCAGAGAGCGGCTGCCTTTGGTGGGGTGGGGGGAGGGGGCTCCCTTTGCCAAAACAATATTTAATTTTTTTAAAGGCGGCTACAAAGCCATGATTAAGCTCAGGGCCCTAAAACAAGCCCATAAAATCGAAAAATATTTATCTGGAAGGGTGGCAAGTCCAATAAAAGTTTTATGAATGTTTTACAACTGCCCTGTCAGGAAGCTGGCCTCTCACTCACCCCCCTTCTATGAAAAAACAACACACACACAAGCACACTCACGGGCACAGACTCACACTCGTGGACACTGGCTCAGACACACCTGCACAGATGTACGGCCCACGCAGCTCCTGCTGGCTCGGGGCTCTCAGGTGGGCCTGGGGCTGTGGGGAGAGGACCCCGACCGGGGACCAGCCTGCACACCTCAGCTTTGGCACGCGCCCTCCTGTGCCGTGGGCCCCGCTGGCGGCTGCAGTGTCTGCCCTTGGCAGGCAAGGCCCCAGGTCCTCCTGTGGACTCTGTGTGGTGGGGAAGCTGTACCCCGTTTTCCCAGGAGGGTCACCTCAAGGTCCAGGAGTTCGAAGGCAGCTTCCAATGTCTCTCCTCTGGCAGCCCCAGGGGCCACCGGAAGGCCAAAGACTGACAGGTTTGTTATTCTTCATAATCCGGGAAGTGGGTGTCGGGACCCCCATTTTAGAGGAAAAAACTGACATGCAAGGGCCTTGCCTAAGGTGACCCAGACAATGGCTGCAGAGTCATAAGCTCAGCCTGGCTCTAGTGGCTTCTCCTGTCCTGAGGTAGGGGACAAAGGCCCCGCCGACCTCTCCCGCTGCGTCTGCCACCGCTCGCCCTGCCTGTGGCTGAGCCACAGGGCGTTTGCACGCACCCGCCGCCCACCCCCGGCCACCCCAGTGACTGTGAATCACGGCCCGGTCTCGCACGATGCTGCTTCCTCACAAGTGTTCCGGGTTCCTCCAGACCGAGGAAGCTGCGCTTTCCCTGTCACCTGCCTGCGTCCTCCCCAGCTCCCGGCCTGTCTGGAGGTACGGAGCCCGGAAGGCAGGGAGGAGCAATCTCTCCTGCCCCTGAGTCCCCAGTCCGAGCTGAGCCGAGGGCGCAGCACAGGGCGGGGAGTGGCGTGTGAAGGAGCCGGACTCGGGTGGCTCCTCCGAGGTCCCCACTGGCCCTGGGCGCCCATCCTGCCTCAGAGAAATCACCCACCACCTGGGGCAAGGCCCAGCCCAGGGGCCACTTTCTAGCCATCGGCACTTGCCTTTCCGACCACAGAAGAGATGGGCACCTGGGCAGGGGCGGGGCGTCGGAACAAGGCACACGCAGGTGCTTCCAGGTGCCTGCTCACCCATCCTCGCACACTCCCCTTCCTGAGGGAACATGACAGCCTCGAGACCTGTGACATGACCTCCTGGGGATCTGACTCCAAGTTACAGATGGGAAGCGGCTCCCAGCAGAGATTGGGCAGAGCAAACCAGGGGCCCAGCTTCTGATTAAATGCTGGGGTTTCGCTTCACCCCCAGCTCTGCTCTGCAGGGGAGGATTCCTGCAGAGGCCTGATACTTAGGGCTGACCCTGGGCCTCCAAGAAACCAGGCCGAGGACAAGCTGCTCTGAAAGTCCAACGGCTGCATCCTTTGAGTGGCAAGAGACGGGCCACGGGGGAGGTGCGGGCTGGAGGGATGAGGGCGGAGGAGAGGCGGGCGGGGCCTCACTCCATTCCAGGACGAGACAAGCAGGCCTCCCGGTGCCCACCCGGGGAAACGCTGTGAAGCAGGGAGACGTGGAAACAACCCACCCGTGCTCACACAGGTGACAGGTGCACGGGCTGCGGAACGACACACAGCAGTCAGGTGAGTCAACTAGGACCCCGCCGGGGCCACAGGTTCTGAAACGGAAGCAGCAAGGGCTCTAGCACCCCCTAGGTCAGTGCGAGACCAAAAACGGAGCCACTGAAACCGCAGCAACGCCACCTCTGTTAGGGACACAACCTCAGGCAGGGAGAGTACAGGGACGCAAGGGGAGGGGGTGTCACCTGTGGGAGAGCGGTGGGGCTCTCGCATCGTCCACAGGGTTCTGGTTCTTGAGAGAGAGACAGAGAGAGAGAGAGGTTTGAGCATGTGAGGGGACATTCACATCTGTTTGATCTTGCTGGTTTCAGAGGTGTCTCTTCTGTTCTGTGTGGCCAAAGTTTTCCCAGGTTAAAATCAAATACTGAGGGCTTTCCTGGTGGCGCAGTGGTTGAGAATCTGCCTGCCAATGCAGGGGACACGGGTTCGAGCCCTGGTCTGGGAAGATCCCACGTGCCGCGGAGCAGCTGGGCCCGTGAGCCACAATTACTGAGCCCGTGCGTCTGGAGCCTGTGCTCCGCAACAAGAGAGGCCGCGATAGTGAGAGGCCCACGCACCGCGATGAAGAGTGGCCCCCGTTCGCCGCAACTAGAGAAAGCCCTCGCACAGAAACGAAGACCCAACACAGCCATAAATAAATAAATAAACAAATACTTAAAAAAAAAAAAAAAGTAAAGTCTATTAATTAAAAAAAAAAAAATCAAATACTGATTAAAAAAAAGAGACAGAGGTACAGGGGACCCACCGTGCTGTGGGCAGTCTGTCCCCCGGGGACGAGGATGAGAGCTGCCGGGTGGCCCTAGGTGCTGCCACCACACACGCTGCCCGAGACACGCCAGGGGCTCTGGACTCATCGCTGGGACCCCCTGGGAAACAGCACAGTGTCTGAGAGCCGTGATGGAGAAGCAGTGGGCGCCGGGGTCGGGGCAGGGAAAGAGGGTACTCCTCAGCCCCCGGTTCCTCGTGCTGGAACTAGGCCCCAGGCCCGCTAGGCACATGCCAATGGCCTCTTCCTGGGGGCCCCGCCCTCACCGGGGCCACGGGGAGGCCCTGGCACGGCCCACGTGGATGACAAGGGACCATGCCCAGGGTGAGGCTGGTCGGCAGATGGTTTCTGTACACTGTGCCGTGTTTATGTTAATTGCAGATATTTTTAACGTATTGTGTTACTCCATCCTTCTTCGTGAACGGTCCGTCTTGTAAAATTCTTTTAATGATGTTATTTTTTCTTGCCTATCTTCATCATCTACAATTATTTATAATATCATTGTCTTTGTTTCAAATACTGGGTATAAACATTGTTGTAACAGTTCTTCGATGGGGTTCATATAATTTTTACAATTGCTTTGAAAAGCTTCAATGGCCAAAGGGGAGGAGGTTGGCCATTCTTTTGGGGGAGAAAAGACACCCCAAGTGCTCCCTGCGCTTGGTGAAGGTCCCCCTCCATCAGGCTGGCTTCCAGGAGAGGCAGCGGTGGGCAGCTGGCAGCCCGAGCTGGCTCTGCACTGGGTTTCAGAGCTGCTTACCCCACGGACGGGGGGTGAAAGCCACAAAGGCCACTGTCGGGTGAGACGCCAGTGAGAGAGACGGATGGTCTGTTTTCATTTTATAGGGATTTTCTGAAACCTCGACTTTCACCCCTCAACTCTCTCCAACCCTCTTTTCTCCCAACCGAGCTGCTTTCCGGAGTCTCCTTGGCCAGCCGGTGACAGGACCTAGGGGGAGGCCGGTGACTGCCTGGGGAGGGTCCCCTCACCTCAGGGTCGCTGCCCCGACAAAGCCAGCTTCGGGCCCCCGTGGGGCTGAAGTGGGCCGGGCTGTCCAGGCAGAAGGCAGCCGTCGGAGTGAGCCGGCCCGCAGCTGGGTGGCAGCAGGCCCGGGGCTGGGGACAGAGGGTAGCCTGAGGCTCCCGCCCCGCCTGCTCTCCGGAGCCCGCTGTGAACTCTCGGGGGCTCCACGGGGGGTCTGCAGCCTCCCTGGACCACCGTCCTCACATGCCTCAGATCCTGGCCTCCTCTGCCCAAACCCCCTCAGTGCCCCCCGCCTGCAGCGAGCCTGGCCAGCCCCTCCCCGGCCTCTCACTGAGCTCCCTCGCTCCCCTCTGAGCCGCCCGCCGGCTGGGGTGCAGCCCACCTGCCTTCCTTGGACGGTGCCGGCCCTCGGACGCGGGGCATGGGCCCAATACAGGCCCTGGCCTCGGGGCTCAGGGTGACCCATCCTTTCAGGCCTGGAGAAGGCCTCCAAGCCTCGGCTCCCTCCCGTGGTCTCCCAGATGGTGGTGGCCTGGGGGGGTCTGCCCCCGTGATACAGCTGGCCTGCTGGGGGACCGAGCGGCTGAGGGCGGCTGAGGGCGGCTGAGGGCGGCTGAGGGCGGGCCCTGGGTCTGGGCTTGGGTTTAGGACCCAGCCGGGGCCTGGCACCCAGGATCTGAGTTGGGCGGGGGAGTCTCCATGCCTTTGGCCCAGAGCTGTGGATGCACCAGGCTCATCCAATGAAATCTGCGTGTCAAAAGAAAAATAAAAAGGGAAAAAGTCTCCCACAGTCCCATCGTTAATGTTTTCACCTGGTTTCTTCTTTCTTTTCTCTGAAAAGCTTCTTTTTACGTGGTCGAGAGGACGTGGCATGTACAACTTCGTGTTCTGATTCTTTTCAAAGATGACTTTGAGCGTCAGCTGCGGCTGCCTTCACCTGCTCACACCCACGTCACCCACGCGGGGAAAGTGGGGCTCTTCCAGGGGACACGACCACCAGATGCAGGGCGTGCTCCTCACCCCCAGTCCTCCTCCAGGGAAGGGCTCTGCAGGGCACTCCTGGGAGCGCCGGGGAAACCAGACAAAGGACCGTACCTCGGTCTCAAGCCAGGGTGGACCATGGCTGCGTGGGAGATGCCCAGTCCTCAGGGGCGCGAGATGATGTGAGGGGGGCAGCTGCACCTCCACAGCAGCGTCCGGGCGGGTCAGCACGTGGAGAGCAAACGTGACAAAGTGCCAACAGGTGTGCAACCCGAGGAACATGAGCGTTCAATAAACTCTTCTTTCAACTTTTCCATATGCTTGAAGTTATTCAAAAAGTTGGGAAGAAAAACCCTCACAAAAACCCACCTTACAGTCGAGGAAACCGAGGCTCAGAAAGGTTGTATTCCAGCCAGGATTTCAGCTCGGGTCTGGCGGACTCCAGAGTTCTTGCTCTTTGAAGGCGCCCTGCTTCCGACCTCCCAGGACGGGCAGGGACGCCAAGCCCGCACAAACCCCAGCCTGCCAGTAGTTTCAGTAAAAGCCGGAGTGGTCCTGGCGGGGGCTGCCCCCAGGGGGTAGGGTCCCAAGCACAGGTTCTTGAGGTTGCCCAAGAATCCGCTCCGAGCAGAGTCCGCAGGCGCGACTAAGTGGCTGGGGGTGTGTGTGGGGAGAACACAGTTTACAGGAAAAGAAAACCAGTTTCATTTTAAACCTCAGAGGGAACACGCAGCCCAAAGGCCCGTTGTCTGAAGGCCTATTTATGGGAACACGACAATACCCACAACCAGGACTCCCTGCGGCCCCTCCCTCTGGCACCAAGATGAGTTTCCACTTTCCCTCCTCACTGGGTTTCCAGAAGCCTCTCAGTGGAGCAGCGCCCATGAGAAGCGCCTCCTTCCATCTGGGGACCCCAGGGTCTGCTGGGCCAGGTGCCCAGATCCTCCGAGCCTCCGCGTACCCTTCAGGGAAGCAGGGCGAGGGCTGCAGCAGGAGGAAGACGCAGCACGTCAAGGGCCTGGACCGACGGAGGCCAGATACGGGGCCCACGTTCGAGAACAGGGAGATGTCATGCAAAGATCCAGACTCTCAGACTCTCTTGAAAAGCAGGAAGACCTGATTCTACCGTGGCTGTGCTGTGTGGAGCTGAGTGGTGGCTGACCACAGGACCTGGTGGCCTCGGCCCGCAGCCCGTGCCCGGCGGGGCCCGTGCTCCCAGGACCGGGCGCACACACGGCAGGCCATCAGGGCGGCTCTGTGCACTGGCCTGATCCTCACAGCCCCTCGCAACTGGATGACCACCCCCATTTCACCAGAGGGAAAAGGAGGCTCTGAACGCAGTGCGCTGCCCTCCTGAGCGGGGTCGGAACGTGGGAGGCCTGTGGGGAAGCGGCCCGGCGCGCAGGGTCCTCAGCTGAGCGACCACATCCAGGGACCTCTGTCCACCACCCAGACAGTGGCTGTTGCTTAAACTCCTCTTTCTTAAAAATAAACCACAGGGACTTCCCTGGTGGTGCAGTGGTTAAGAATCCGCCTGCCAATGCAGGGGACACAGGTTCGAGCCCTGGTCCCGGAAGATCCCACATGCCGCGGAGCAACAAAGCCCGTGCGCCACAACTACTGAGCCCGCACCCTAGAGCCTGCGAGCCACAACTACTGAGCCCACGTGCCACAACTACTGAAGCCCGCGCGCCTAGAGCCGGTGCTCTGCAACAAGAGAAGCCACCGCAGTGAGAAGCCCGCGCACCGCAACAAAGAGTAGCCCCCTCTCACTGCAACTAGAGAAAAGCTCGGGCACAGCAACGAAGACCCAACACAGCCAAATATAAATAAATAAATAAACAAACCACAGACAGCTTCCCCCGATCTTGTTTGCACGGCTGTCCGCCCCGACCTGCTGCAGCCGAGCTGGAGACGGGACCAGGTGCGAAGCCTGCGGGGAGTCATAGAGGCCCAGCTCCAGCTCCCATCTCCTCCAGAACTCGCCTGGGCTGCGGCCACCTCCCGTGAGGGCCGGCCCTCGTGCTCCCGATGCCGCAAGGTGCAGGGCAAGGGCGTCTGCCCACAGCGCTGCTTCGCCGGACGCTGGACCAAGTGGGCACGAGGCCAGGCCGGTGGTGGGCAGGGCTCCAGCCACGCTGCTAAACTTGTCTACGGGTCTTGTTCCCAAGGCTCAGTCTCCCTCCCTAAGACATGCGACGGGGGCGCAAGCGAACACCTGGTCCCGAGCCCTGGACGCCTGGCTGGCGCCGGCCCGGGGGCGCTGCAGTCTCGTGGTGTCTCTGAGCTGGGCCTGTGGAGACAGGATGGGGCTCTCCTTGTGGGTGTCGGGACCCAGGCTAGGGCTGGTTCAGGGCCGGCAGGACCCCGAGCAGCCCAGACCAGAGAGCTGCCCGTCTGCTGTGCAGAGCTGCGCGAGTCCTTAGGGACACTGTGAGAACGGGGTGGTGACACGCGGTGGGGTCACTGAGAGCTGAGGCTGTGCTCCGCCCCGCGGGGAACCTCAGGACCATGCTGGCTCCCGACTCGGTGACCCAGGCCCGGCCCTCACGCCCTCCGCGGCCCCGGCTTGTGGCCCTTCCCACTGCTCTTGCTGTGCTCCCCAAACGCGCCCACACACTCAGGCCTCAAGCACGGCCTCCTCGGCTCCTTGTGCTTGGCCTGAGGTCCACGGATGGGGCAGGATTCTGTTTGACTGTCCCCTCCCCCGGGAAGCCTTCCTGGGCTTCCCACGCACACGACACAGACCACACGGTCACTTGTGCACTGCAGCAGACTTCTGCCGTCCCGCTTCCCCCCCAGCCTTCCTTAAACCATTCTCCAGGCGGTCGTTTAAAATCGCGAATCAAATGAAGTCAGCCTCTTACTCGAGACCTGCCTCTGGTGGACCCCAGGTCCTGCTCCCCGAGCCGCCCCTGCCGCGTCTCCACGCCACCCCCTGCCCCCGCTCGGCTTGCTCACGCCCTTCGGGGCGCTCAGAGGCACCGGCAGAGGGCCACCCGACGCCAGCGGTGCGGTGCCAGGACAGAAGCAGGTCTGTCCGGAGGAGCCGTCCCTGCCCAGCAACGTCCTCCCACCACCCTCGTCACCAGCAATGCTGCCCGGTGGGTCCCCAACTCCTCTCGTAGGGCCTCCGGCCCCCGGGCCTTACACACGGAGACAACCCTTTTGAAGGGAGCAGCTGTGTGAACGTGGGGCCTTCCAACCTTGAGGCCGCCCAGGACTTTCTGGGAAGGCTCCCTGGGCGTCAGGATGGGGCCGTCCCTCTAGCCCGTCTGGTTTCGAGGGTCAGGACCCTTGTCTCAGAAGCCAGTAGTGATGGCTCCGTAAGACACCGCTCCCTTATTACGGCTCAGCTTGGACTCCTGAACCCGAGGTCCAAGTGTCCATCCTGAAATTCAAGTAGGAGTCACAAGTCACTATGGCCAAACCCAGCCCAAAGGCAGGTTTCGTTTAGTTCAGACAGTTTTAGTTTTCAATCAGGAAATTCTCCATAAAAACTGAACCAGATGAAGTCTGATTCCTGGGCCTGCGTCCCATCGCGTGGGAGCAGCGAGGCCCGAGCAGTGGTCCCTGTTTACCACGCTGCCCCCGCTCCCTATCGCCTGCCACCGGCCTCTGACACCCCGGCTTGGCCCTGTGGGCCTTGCCTCCGAGGTGAGAGGCCCCAGTGCACCTGGGCCTGCGGGCGGGGCAGGGGAGGACACCCAGAGGGCTCCTCCGTCGCCGTTCTGGCCGGCTGTCCTGCAGAGCCAGCGGGAGGTCCATACGCCACACTGAACGCCGCCCCGTCCACGGTCTGCGGCCCCCCAGACGCCCCCTGCTCCGGGGGCCGACAAGTGCGCGGCCCCAGAACCCCAGGCTCCCGACCCGGCTCGGCCCCGACTTGGGCCAGAAGCCCCACTGCTGTTCCACCTGGCGCTGGACGTCCGCTTTACTTAAGGTTCTTTCACAATCAGCACTTCAGAAAGGTTAAAAGTAATTCTTCAGGGGAGGGACGGCAGGAAAAGACAAGCAGGGTCGGTGGAGCGGGGGAGGGCGGGAGTGGGAGTGGGTGGGATGAAGGAATCTGACCAGTTATATTTAATAAAAAGCTTAAGAGCCACAAACAGGAAGCAGACCTATTAAAAGGCAACACTGACCTACGGCAGGAATGTGAACTCGAGTTGCCCGAAGCAGCGTCACCACGGCCCCCTGCCCCACCCCAGTACCCAGGGCCCCAAACACGCCCCCTCCCACGTTCCTGCTCTGGGACACCCAACTCTGAGTCTGCCTCGGGCTAGAGGAAGGGGAGCAGGGCAAGGTCGGCATGATGCCGTCCACCCCGGGAGAGGACACGGACGCTGCCCTCCGTCCCTCTGTGTGGACCAGCAGGGCCCCGAGGCCTGGTGGGCAAGCGCCCGGGGTGGGCCTCTCCCCCCAGGCAGCTTGGCTCTCGCCCCCCAGTGCCCAGAGGGCCCCACATGTGCAGGCTGGGGCCCTGGGGACTGAGGTCTGGACACGGGCCTGCACGTGCCCCCTGGGGCCCAGTTTGGCTAAAGTGACGACCAGGAGCGGCCAAGGGACAGCGGGGAGGACAGGATGGGAGCCTGAAGCCCGGTGTTGTGGCTGGACTCCCACGGGTACCCCTGCCTGCCCAGGGTCCCTCATCCGTGACAGGGCTCCCGCCTTGGCAGAGGCCTCAAGGCACATTCCCACAGCCCGGGCCGCAGGAAGCGGGCCTCTGCTGACAGCCGCCCTCCCTCGCGAGGGGCAGAGGGGGACTCGCGAGAAAACAGCTGGGCCAGGCTCTCAGGAGAAGACCCTGCTTCCCAGCCGGGCGGGCACCACCCCACACGGAGAGTCCGCCGGAGGAGCCGTGCTCCGAGGCCCCATGCCCACCAGATGCAGCCCGCCCGCGGCTTCCCATCCCCTAGTCCCGCAGCTCCAAGCAGCATAGCCACATGCGGGTGTGAAGGCATGCGTGTGCACCCCGCGGATCCGCTAATGGAAGCACCCCTCGGGCCGGTCCTCGCCTGCCCCGGGGCTCTGCAGGCCCCGCCCCGTCCCCCGCCCCGTCCTCAGGGCCTCCGCGTCTCCCTCTCTGCGGAGCTCCCCTCGCCTGGTGTCCATGGGGCGCCCCCCTTCCCTGTGGCCAGGCCCTACTCAGCTGCCCCTCTTCCCAGGACTTCCCAGGCTGCCCACGGCCTCCCCTCCTGCACAGCTCATGGTCCACACCTCCTGCACGGGTTCGCTCTGCCCCCTCCCCCGACCACGGCCACCACACCTGGCGCAGCGGGACCTCAGGAAGCTGGGCTGCGAGGAGTGACGGGGGGGGGGAGCTGAGGACACCTGGGAGCTCTGTCCCAGCGGCAGACACGCTCTTCGACCCCGCCGTGGACAAGTCCCACCTCAAACCGAGCGGGAGGCAGGAAAGGAGGTGGCAACGCACGTTCTGGGAAACCCTCTGGCTCCGGGGCCGCGTGCCAGCCCTGGTGATCTCCCTCACCAACCGTGCCCCTCGGAACCGCCTGTTAGAGCAGCGCCGTCCCGTCCACGCACAGGCCACGGGATGGTGCAGTGGGCGGTCGGACCAGATGCCGGGTCCACACCAGGCTCCTCCAGGACACACACTGGCTTTCCAGCCACAGGTGGCGGGACCAGAAGCCACGGTGCCATGTGGGCTGAGCCCGCGACGTTGGCGGGCCGAGACCCCGAGCCGAGGAGCCGTGTTTGGGTGCCATCTCCACCTTCCCTGCATGGCTCCCGTGAGCAGAAAGAAATGACCACACTCACCAGGGACGTGGACCTTGAACTTGCCACTCTGGCCGAAGGCGCTGGCAATGACCCCCAGCTCCCCAGTGGACAGGTGCACCTTGAGCCCCACGAAGAGCTGGATGTTGGTCTCCTTTTTGAACAGGGAGCGGCCGATCACACTGTAGTCGTCCATCACCTGTGCCCACACCCAGCCCCGGAGAGAGCGTTAGTGCCTGGGAAAGGCTGGGCTGCCACACTGCCCAGGCGGTCTGCCCGTGGTGTCACGGGTGATGCCCGGCCCCTCTCGCCACTCCCTCCCCGCCACGGACACCTGCTGGGCCTGGGCTGCACCAGGCCGGCTGTGGGCACTTGGCTGGCTGGACACGCTCAGCTCGTCCACGTGGCACTTTCCCACCTGACAGATGGGAGGAGGAGGCACTGCCCGTCCACGGCCACAGAGCCCACGGGCAGAGGTGACGAGAGTCCGCAGCTGCCCACCTCTGCATGGCTGCCCGCCCACCAGTCCCCAAGCTGGCGGCGCTCCTCAGGAAAGCTTTCACGGCACTGCAGGCCGAGGGGATGGCGCCCACTCCCGAACCTGCCCCACCCTCTCGCCAGCATCCCCCGCACCGAGGAGGCTCTGAGAACCCGGCCTCTGCCGTCCCGCCCGCCACACACACGCGCGTCCCAGCCTAGGGCCCCTTCCTGGCCTGGCCCACATCCACCCCGCAGACCGCGGCCCCGCCTCCGCAGTGCCCCCACGGCTCTCCCTGCTGAAGCCCCGTTTCCCCTGGCTCACGGCTGTCCGTGTGGAGGCCCAGGCTGAGCGGAGGCACACGTGCGTGTGAGGAAGTTGGCCTGGGGCAGCCCTGGCTTCGCCACGAGCTGTGTTCCTCTGGAACCTTCTCCCAAGGGCTTGAGCTTGGGGTGGGCGATGTGTGAGTCCCTCCAGCCCTGGCCTCCGGCGGCTCAGGCACAGGCTTCCCTGAACCTGCCTGGTACCTCTCCAGGGCCTGTGCCAGGAAGGTGCCAGGCCTCTGTGCAGAGAGAAGGGAAGGGGGCATGTGTGCACACGTGTGTGTAAAGACCAGCTCTACCAGGCCTCAGAATGCCGGGTCCCACAAGGGGGCCATGGGAGAGACTGGGGAGGCTTCCTCCTGCCCTCGCAGCCCCGTGCACCGGCCTGGGGCAGCTGCATGGAGTCCGATCAGGCACCAGCTCGGGTGGCCGCGTGGAGGCCGACGTGCTGCCAGCGGGGGGACCTGCTCCTGGGGTCCCCCGGGGGCCAGGCTCAGAAACATCTTGTTTCTGCCCAAGATGCCACGATTTGGCCAAGGGCCAAACGGATGGATTGTTTTGAAAAGCAGAAACTGTCCCGTTTACCCTAAAAACCTTTTGGAAAAACATATCCTATTCTGTTTGATTCATAGCGCTAGATAAAAGGTACGTGCATTCCTCCTCTCCCCAGTGATGGATGAATCGGATACAGGCAATGATAAGAATAATCATTCCCACTTGCACAGCCCTTTGTAATTCACAGTCTCGTTCCCACACGAGAACTCCTCCTTGTCCTCCAGACTCACAGCGCTCCCCTTACGGGCCGGACCTGGCTCTGCCCTCCGCACCGCACCATCTGCGGGTGTCCCCGCTGCAGTTGCAGGGCATCCAGCAAGGCTGCAGGGCGAACTGAATGGAGGCAGCTCCTCCGACCTCAGCACAGGGGAGTCGAGGCGAGCAGACGTCACCAGCCTCAAATGGCGAAGGGTGGCCCCGTCGCTTTCGCAGGACCCCCATCTGTACCCCCCGCCAGGACGGCCTGCACGTGGAACTCTGTCCCAGCCTCGCCAGCAGCCCCGCCTGGTCCAGCAGGTGCCAGGACTTCGGCGGAACCGACCCGATGGTTCTGGACCAGCCATTCCGCATTCCCCACAGCCAGAGGCTGGTCCCGAGGTCAGCCTGGCTGCTGAGGCTGCCTGTCGCTGGGAGGAGAGCCCACGGAGACCCCCGACCCCCAGCCCCTCGGAGGCCCCAGCCCGTGTGGACTGAGGCACCAGTGCGTCCCACTGAGCCCTCGCAGAGCCCTTGTCTGCAAGGGATTTCCACGGCCACTTTGCAGAGGTCAGAGCTGAGCTCAGGGACGAGATCTGAGCGGGTTGCGAATGCCAGAGCCAGGGGCACAGTGGAAACTCAAACCCCAGCCGGCCAGGCCTTTGCAATGTCCCCGCAGGAGTGTTCCGGATTGGCGGGAGCGGCAGGTGCACATTTCTGCGCCCCCAGAACACACTCCTCCAGTAGTTACAGCGGGTGGGGCCGTGAGAGGGGCTCAACACACTCCTCCAGTCGTTACAGCGGGTGGGGCCGTGAGAGGGGCTCAGCAAACGGCTGTTGCAGGAGCCCTCATTTAATGATGCTGGTCAGAGGGGAGGCCTGTCTGCGGGAGGCCTCTGCAGTGCTGCAGGAAGACCAGAGGCGGCATCTGTCCTGGGCTGCGGGAAACGGTGAAGCTCAGCCCCTCCGTCTCTGGAACGTGCGTGCCCCTGATGGTTGAGCTCTTCTCCAGATGACTCTTCCAGCCAAAGCAGAGACCTCAGAGATCAGACACACCAGCACATCCAACAAGGGAAGACCTTCTGAGACTAGACGGAGGCTTTCCTTCTGAACCCACCCCTGTGACGAGGAGCCACAGGCAACGCGCGTGGAATCTGCAGGCAGCAGGTCCCCGGGAGCGATGCTGAGCTGCCACAGTTACAGCCATAGCTCCGAGGGGGACTTGCAGTGTCTGCGTGAACTCTCTGCTTCATCTCTTGGCCTTTGGTGGCTGGAGGCCGAGTTCCCCAAGTGCATCACTGCCGCTCACAGAGCCCGGGCCCTCACCTCCACGCCAGGCGGGTCCCCTCTGTCCCCGGCCTCTGAGTGGGGACTTGGCCGGCGGCGCACGTAATTATGTCATTACACGTGTGTGTCTCTCTCAGGGCCGGCTGCCGTGATGAGGCTTGGGAATTGCCCAAGTTCTGAAGCGACTATTCTAATTCAAATCGGAGAAGTGGCAGCAAGGAGACTGGGGCAGCTAGCTGTGAAGCGGAGCCCTGAGCAGAGAGGGCTGGCAAGGCTGGGGCCCTGATCCGCCTCCTCCAGCTCTACAGTCTGGGGCATGGGGCTTCTCTGAACCTCGGTTCCTTCCTCTGGAAAAGGCTGTTGCTAGGATGAGGGGTGTTGGTGCTGGCAAGAACACCGGAGACCGGGTAGCAGGACACCTGCCCAGAGGCCAGAACCTCGATGAGCAGAATATGAAGCTGGGAGAATGACGGAAGCAGTACCTGCGGCGGGGGCTCCTCCAGCCCACCCAGAACCCCGAGAGCAAGTTATCCAACCCTTGGAGGACGGGAGCCGGGGGAGACCTCTGCCGTGAATGGGCCCTCGGAGTCACCGGGAACGACAACTCCCAGGTCCCTGGACGACGATGCCCGGCCACATCCATCCTTTTTGGCCGCAGAAACCAGTTGCCAAGACTGCACCTTTTCCCCCCTCAGCGCAGGGCGAGGCGTGTCTGATGCCCAAGTACACTGGCGGGCAACGATCAACCCCTTGTAATCCCCTGGTGCAAACCCAGGAACGGACGTTAGCCTTCAAGTTGTTTCATTTGGTCAAGCGAGTTCCAGAGGCCCAGGCGGGGAGGCCTCAGGCGGCCAGGCTCTGGGCATCACCCGAGGGGGACCATGCCACGCCCGCTCCCAGGCCGACCAGGCCGTCTTCCTCAAAACTGGGCCTGCCCAGCACCGAGCGGGCACCCGGCCTGGCAGTGATGCACCCGGCGGCCCACGACCCCGACGCACGGAGGCTCCCTCCCTCTTTCTGTTCCCGTCACCAGGCACCAACGCGGGCAAAGCCCCTGCGGGTGCTGACGAGGAGTTACAAAGGCACCGTCCCCAAAGGCAGCTGCGCTCTCCTGGAGAAAAAGGGAGGCTAACTCTTTGCTGGGCGCTCACTGCGTGCCGGGCTCACACTTCACGCCAGGCCCTCGCACGCGTGGTCGCATCAACTCCCCACCAACTCCGTTCAAGAGGCGACGGGCTCCGGGGGTGGGGGAGGGGTGTGACTGGTCCACGGCCGGGCCGAGGCAGCAGCACCTGCTCAGTACATCGGATCCAGAGCCAGCTCTTTCCACCGTGCCCAGCTGCCTTGACCCTGCATCTATACAGCAACAAAAAGGGCAATTTTCAAAGGGGGGCCAATACGCATTTCAGCAGCTGAGGGAGAGTCTTGGCTATCAGATGCTGTTTGGACGGCAGGAGAGAGGCCTGGGTTTGGGCCAGCGCACTTGGGCAGCCATCGGATTTCCGCAGGGGAGGGCCCGCTCGGCTCTGCTGCAGGAAGAACCTCTGTTCCTCGAGCAGCCTGGGAGTGGAGTGGGGGGCGAGGGGCAGCAGAGCTGACCGAGCGGCTGGCTGGACCGCAGCATTGCTTCCTCCAGGAGCTGGGGGGCCTGGCCTGCCGGACGGCGAGGAACCCGCGCTGACCAGAGGCAGTCGCAGGCCGGCCCGCACCCGGTGCCCCGGGCACGTCTAACAAGCCATCAGCAGTGGAGCGGGGAGAGCTGGGAGCCGGCAGGCAGCGCCGCTTCAGACTTCAAAGCCGGCCAGCGCTCCTGGTGGCGTCTGCGTGTTTACCCTTGGTTGGGCAGAGGCCACAGGCTCCTCTGGCCATGCCCTCAGGCCTTCCCTGTCCGGCGCCAGTGGATGCCAGGCCCAGGGTGGCCGGCACGCCTGGCCTGACCCCACCATGGGGGAGAGAAAGGTGCAGCCATCTGGTAGCCCGGGCCGCAGTGCTGCGAGGGAAGTCCAAGTGAATGGCACCGAGCCCGGCGCTCTGCGCTGGCACTTCACACACAGCGGCCTCCCCTCCTTCTACTGCCCTGAGAGGTGGGGAGCATGGCCCCCATTTTTCCAGCAAGGAAACTGAGGGGAAGAGACTCACCCGACGCCTGGCCGGCAGGGGCCCATCCAGCGGGCCTGGAGCCCGTGCACGCTGGGTCCCTGTGGCCTCGGCGGGAGACCTGCCGTGCCCGACCCTCTGCTCGCCCCCGCCCGGGTCCCCTGGCAGCCCCCGCCCAGCCCGCCGGCCTGCCTGTGCCCGCCACACCTTGGGCCCACCGTGCACGCGAGGGTGCGGTGCTGTCTTCATCCTGGCGGCCTGGAGAGGTGAGTGAGTGGGTGGAACTATGCAAGCTGCCGGGGCCGGGGGTGGGTGGAGCGGCCGGGCCCGGGCTGTGGCAGCAGTCAGAGGCGCGGGGCGGTGCAGGGCATTTACTGTCCCGGGCACTGAGCCCTCATTTGCCCACCACCATCCATGTGATTGACTGATTGATTGATTTTTGTTTGTGTTGGGTCTTTGTTGCTGAGTGCAGGCTTTCTCTAGTTGTGGCGAGCGGGGGCTACTCTTCGTTGCGGTGCGTGGGCTTCTCATTGCGGTGGCTTCTCTTGTTGCGGAGCACGGGCTCTAGGCGCGCGGGCTTCAGTAGTTGTGGCTCACGGGCTCAGTAGTTGCGGCACGTGGGTTCAGTAGTTGTGGCTCGCGGGCTTAGTCGCTCCGCGGCGTGTGGGATCTTCCCAGACCAGGGCTCGAACCCATGTTCCCTCCATTGGCAGGCGGATTCTTAACCACTGCGCCACCAGGGAAGTCCCACATCCACGTGATTTTTACAAATGAGGAAACAGGGGCCCACAGAGTAAGCAACTTAGCGGAGGGCAGCCGTGTGCACCAGCTCCAGGGTGTGCACGAGGCAACACAGGAGCCCTGGCTGCGCTGGCTGGGCCGCAGGGCTATGCCCAAGCCCACGGAGCTGAGGATCCTGCATCTGGACCTGTGAGTGGGTAAGGAAGGGCGTCTTCTCATCTCCCCACGGGGCTGCAGAGGAAGGGGCGCAGGGCCTGAGCAGCCAGGGAGGATCCGGGGGGCCCGGGGGAGGGGGCGAGACCAGAGGGCATGAGTGATGGAAACCCCGGCACACGCACCGTCAGGCCCTGGACACCTCCTCCTGTCATCCGGCGCCCGCGCTGACTCAGGCCTGGACCAGGAGGGGTGACCCTCCTCTGCTGCCTGAGGGTCAGAACCACAGGGCCTGCTGAGAGCCTCAGGGCAGACCCCACACGAACCTGAGTTCCCTGACACTGGGGTCTCGGCACTGCTGCTCTGAGTCAGCGGAACGCGGTCGAGTCCCAGGACCACCCACGGCCATCCCTGACCCCCACGAGCATACGCCACAGGGCCCGTGAGGCCTGCGTGTTTGTCCACCCATTCACCTGTGGCCCGGTAGGCATGGGCTCCCATGCAGGGCTGCAGGCACAGATGATGGTGGTCGGGGGGCGCCCAAGGAACCACCTGCACTGACCAGGCGGGCCAGGCGGGTTCACGGGCCCCGCCTGCGTGTCAGCCTGGCTCTAACTGGCGGAGAGGACGCAGGCCACTCCCGCCGGGCTCCCTGTCTGGAGACCACAGGCGCTGGAGCCAGGTCTCCAAGGCCTTCCCGGCTGTCAGACCAGGCAGGGCGGTGGGCAGGAGGGAGGGGGAAGGCTGCTTACCCGCTCCACGATGCCGTGCTTGTGCTTCAGCTTGTACACTCGCAGCTTGGGCAGGGCGCTCTCGGCGTAGTTCTTATCTTCCAGCCCGTGGAGCAGGACGCCGTGGAAGGCCAGCCGGCATGTGTTGGCGTGGATGTCCGCGTCCAGCCTGGAGCCAATCACCAGGCACAGCCGCGGGCAGGTGACGGGCTTCTCGAATTCCACGAGGGCCCACTGCTGCCGGGGGCAGCGGCCTTCGGAGGCCTGGCCCACCCTCCTGTCGGCCTCACCACCGTCCGTCTCGGCCGGCACCGAGCCCGGGCACAGGTACTGCTCCTGGAAGAGGTACTCCTGGGAGAAGTCGAAGGAGTCCAGCACGGGCTCATGGTCGAAGCTGTCGGGGGCGGGGCTGAAGAACATCACCCGGCCCATGACCGTCTCGTGGCCCACGGTGATGTGGAACTTGGCCTTGGTCTGCAGGGATCCCCGGAAATACGGGATCTTCTCCACGGAGACGAGGGCTGCATGGACCGTGTGCAGGGACTCGGGGGCGCACACCAGGCCACGCTCCAGCAGCTTGGGGTCGAACTGGGTGACACAGATGCCCAGCCGGTCCCCCTGCACAGCAGACGTGACGGGTGTGTGGAACATCTGCATGGACTTCACCTTCCTCACCACCTGGTCGGGAGCAAGAGAGGGAGCTCTGAGGCCGAGCCTCAAGGCTGGGGGGCTCCAGCTGGAGAAGGTAAGCAGCCTTCCCCCTGTCCCAGCGCCACCAACACTCACCGGCACCCGGTCAGATGCCCCTTGCACGGGGCAGGCTCCACCCTGCAGACGCAGCGCCAGGCTCACAGGGCACCCAGGCCGGGACGCAGGCAGCGGTTACCGCAGCCCATCCCGCACCACCGGGGTCCCCTCTCCTCCTACTCCACCCCCAGGCCCCATCCCACGCTTTCTGCCCCAGCCCTCTGTTTAGGTTTGCTTCCCTGCCAGCCCCACGCCTGCCAAGCCATGCCCGGCTGCCTGGAAAGCCCAGGACAAACACCCCTGCTCTGGAAAGTCTGCCCAGACCCCCGTGGGCAGGACTTGCTGTCTCGCCTCAGTGCTGCCCCAGCCCCTCCTGACCCACACCGCCTGCTGTGCTGTCACTGCCTGCTCTGGACCTGCCCGCTGCCAGCTGGCGGGCTTCTCCAGGGCAGAGTGGCTCTTCATTCACCAGATACACGGTCCCCTGGGGCTGCTGTGTGCCAGGCACTGTTCCGGGAGTGGGGACAGAGCCAGCTATGTTTTCAAAGAGCTTAGCGTCCAGAAACAGCAACAACATTACAAATATATTAATATTAACAAAATTTATATTAATATAAATAAAACTGATATATAACATTTTTGTGTATAGATACATGTAACTAATACCACCATAATTTGTATACTGTTTATGAGACGCTCCAGAGGAAACAACACAGGGTGACGCTGGAGGCGGCCCAGGGGTGGGGAGAGTCGGGTGTTTGCCGTCAGAGGTCAGGGAGATCTCTGCGGAGGCCATGTCTGAGCCGAGACCCCATGGTAAGAACCAGCTGTGCGGAGGCCAGAGAAAGTCCACTCTAAATGGGGGGACCCACAGGTGCAAAGGCGGGGCCGGAGGGGAGGGCCTGCAGTGGGGGGAGCCGGCCGGACGTCACCAGGAGCGATGGCAAAGGAGCGCCCCGACCTGTTTCCAAACCGTCACACCGACCAACACACCAGCACATTTCTGCACCCACGGTTGCTAAATCAGGAACAGACACAGAAAAGGCCCCAACAAACGTTCACAAAATGAACAAACGTCTACACCAAGATCCACGGCGCAGTGATAAGATCAAATCTGTGCTGGGACCTCTGGTTAGCGCAGCAGAGAAACGTGAAATCGATTTCAGAAAACCCGCCATCAAAAATCATCACACCAAAGACAACTCTGACCTTCAGGTCGCGAGCACCCCGTCTACGAAGTCGGGTGTGCGGAACCCTCGTTTTCTCCCCATGGAGGGGGTGCCGTGCTGACATGAGCCGCAGAAGCCCAGTCCCTTCCTGGAGAGCCTGATACTCAAGTGTTTGTTTAAAGACCATTAACGACCTAACCAGGAGGTCAGGGGGCAGAGAAAGTGAGAAGCACAGTGTCAAAAGCCACAGCCAAGATCAATCAAAGAGAAACATAAAACATCTCTGAAATGGTCTGTAAGGGCAACGGGAAACTAAGGTTTTCAGGAATGCACCTCAGAGTAACCGGAGAATATAATCTTACACTAAGCGTCTGCCCAGCGAG
This sequence comes from Eubalaena glacialis, assembly GCF_028564815.1. Lineage (NCBI taxonomy): Eukaryota > Metazoa > Chordata > Mammalia > Artiodactyla > Balaenidae > Eubalaena > Eubalaena glacialis. The sequence continues at coordinate 111,482,537 of NC_083722.1, forward strand.
GCAGGACCCAGTCATGCCTCCTCCCCCGAGCCGGGAGCTGTCCCCTGGCCCTCAACCCCGGAGCCCCTCCAGGCCAGCTCCCTAACATGTCTGATGAAGTAATTCCTCGGCACCAGCCTCTACAAGGGTTCCCATCTCCTACACTGTGACTTTCAAACCTTGTGGGTGGAACTGTCGTGATGACAAAGACCCTTTGATGAACTGAAATTCCACGGGGGATCAGTGCCCCCACCCAGGGCACCCCCTCTGCTGCCCCACCAGGACTCCTGCTGGCCTGGCTCCCCCGCGAGTGTGAGCGGCCTCCCCTGGAACCTCCCATCCCACGGCCCACTCGACAGCTCTTGGGCAACGCTTAAGCCCCGGCCCCCAGAGGCTCGACATTTTCCCCACGGACACGCCTCTGAGCTTTGCCCCTGAGGCTCCTCTCCCTGGGACTACCTCCACCTGGCAAATTCCCATCCATCCCTAAACCCCAGCTCCCAGAGCACCTCCTCCCTGCCCACTCCGGACAGAGCTGGCTGTTCTCCTCGGCTGACTCTGAACCTGACTTTCTCTGTGGTCACTGCTGGCTGACAGCTCTGTCAGTCCCTGCCTCCGTGCATTTACTGACTTAAATTACAATATAAACCAAAACATTACCATCAACGTCTGTCTCCCCACGTGCTCCTCCCCCAGCCAGCTCTCCTGCCTGCCCCCCAGCCGGAGGGAACTGCTCTCTTGAATTCGGCGTGTAACATGCCTTTTCTTTTTATTGATATGTGTCTATAATTGTGTAGAGACTTACCACATACGTAGTACATGTGCCTAATCGATAACTTGCTTTGTTTGGTGAGATTCTGAACTTGGAGTTGGTGCCCGTGCTGCCTGCACCTGCAGCTTACCTGTCGTGACGCTGTGCATCTCACGGTGCACACGGGCCCCCCGTCTAGTCTCCCGTCCACGAGCCCCTGGGTCGTCTCCAGTTTTCTGCTGGGTGTGGTGTGACGGGTCCCCTCCTATGCAGGAGTGCTGCGGGTGCAGGTGTGGGGACAGGGCTGCAGGACCCAGGCCTGGACGAGAGCTGCTGGGTCACAGGCGAGGGAGCGCCTGCCTCCGCCAGGTAAATTGAGCACCAGTGCACGTCCACCCAGTGGACACACGCCTTCTCCACCATTCGGCACTGTCTGACTTCCTCACTTCTGCCCATCAGATGTGTCTGTCTCCCCTCCTAGACCCTGAAGACAGGGCAGCACCTGCTGCTGCACTCCCAGCGCCCGGCACGGAGGGCTGCTGACAGAGCCGGCCCACGGCAGCCCCTCGGGAGGGAGAAGAGAGCGCCCCTCATGGCGAGAGCATGGCTGGCAGAGCACAAGCTCGGAATCCAGACCCGCAGGGGCCTGAGCGGGGCCCGCGTGTTCACGAGCCTCCCCTGAGGGTGGCCAGGGCCTCGTGCCACCCGATGGTCCCCCCGGCCCCCCAGGCCCAGGGTCAAGCAGGCGCTATTCAAAGCATGTTCTCTTCCCCACGGAGCTCACGTTCTTAGGACTGAAATAATAAAGATGCCCTAAGTGGGCTCCGTGAAGAGCAGCAAGACAAATGACTGTGCAAATCGAGATTTTAGGGCCCAGACGGGAAACTGTGAAACAGATCAAGACGGGGACGGGCAGCGGGGCACCACGCCATCGGCCGCCACGCTCCCCCAGATCCACATCAGGAACACAAGATCCCACCGAGGACACTGACAACGAGATGCGGAGAGTTGCACCAGCTGAAGGGTTAACCAGGCTTTCCTGTCATTTTCTAGGCAACCTTGAGAGACGCTCCTGCCCAACTCACTCCCCAAACCCTCACTAAGACCCACGTGGAGGGGCCGAGGCGCCATCCACACGCTCACTCACCGTGTGTCACCCAGTTTCCCTCAAGCTCCGGCCCAGGCCCTGGAACGGCCCAGGGGCGGCGGACACAGTTTTGATCTTATGGAGCTGACCGCTTGCAGGTAGGGGGATGTTAATTAAACCATCAGCTAATAAAGGCAGAATCCTAAGACCACGGGGAGGTGCTGTGAGGGGAACTACCTGGGGACCTAATGACTCCTGGGTGGTCAGGGAGGGCTTCCCTGAGGAGGTGGCACTGAAGCTGAGACCAGATGGAGGAGAAGGGACCACCCGCAGGGGCTCCAGGCAGGGGAAGAGCAGAGCGGGCCCGAGGCACCAAGGCGGGCAGGAAAAGAGGTGGCCAGGGGAGTGGGGCCAGCGCCTGCACCATGAGAAGGACAACAGACGTCCCAGCGGCGGTGGCCTGGGGCTGAGCAGAGGGAGGACGCACTCCAATGGTCACTTCACAAGGTCACTTGGCTGCGTGGCGCAGGGGCGGGGCGGGGGCAGGGAACAGGAAAGGAAGGCGGGAAGCCAGCAAGGAGGATACTCGGGTTCTTTCTGCAGCAGCAGGATGGGCGGCGGAGGCAGGGGTAACGGGCATGTCCAGCGTCCAGCCTGAGGGCAGCCGAGAGCTCAGAGGGCAGGAGGCGTCGGGAGACACGAGGGGAGGGCAGGCTGCACGGGGGAGACACGCGCCAAGTTCCTCCTGGACTGCCCTGCAGCCCCGTCCTCCTCAGAAGCGCCACTTCCGTGTTCCCTGATCCTGCGTGACCCTCGTCGCCGTGCCTGTCATCAGGAGACCCAGGAGGCTTTACCTCCCACACAGGCCCAGCAGCCGGGCCCCTCTGCTGCGCCCACCGCCCCCCCACTGCCGGCCCCCCTGACTGTGAGGGTCGTCGTGCCCTGCGCCCTCCCTGCCTTCCAGCTCGCTCTGTAAAAGCTCATGTCCGCACTCTGACTGGGCCTCACAGTCGGCCCCTGCTGTTGCCCTGGTTTTATTTGCTACGACTGCTCCACCCCCACCCATGTCACGTCAGTCACACGACCCTTCCTGCTCTGCAGACACGCCAGGCTCCTACCCCAGGGCCTTTGCACTTGCCAGGGCCTCTGACCAGGATGTTCTTCCCCCAGAGAGCCACATTTCTCATTCCCTCATTTCCTTCCTGTCTCTGCTCAAATGTTTATCTATCCTTGACCCCCCCCCCACCCTGCAACCCAGTAAGAGACAGGACCACCGCCCCCATTCCTCTGTCTTCTTTTGCTTGTTTCCTTTTCTTCACAGTGCACTCCACCCCCGACATATTACGTATCTGCTCACTGACTCTCTCTCCCGCATGGGATGTGGCCTCCACGAGGCAGGGGCTTTGTTTTTATTTTGTTTTTCCCATTCACATCTCTAGTGCCCAGCACAGCGCCTGACAGGTAGGAGACCTCACCACACATGTGTGGTGTAAACGGGTGCAGCACCGCCCCTGCCCCAGGGAGTTCCAGTCTTGGCCTGGGACCTACACATCCTCAAAGGCCCGTGGAGCTGCACACCTGCGTGGGGGGCAAGACTGGCCCCGAGGCTGGATGGGCAGTTAGAGGTTCCAGACCACCCCGAGGGTGAGGCGCTTTCCAAGCAGGGGAGAAGCAGGCTCACCAAGAGTGACCACAGAGGAGGCGGGTGGCGGGCGGAGGGATGCCGTCGAGTGGGACAGGACGGCCTTCTGCTTGGGATCAGCAGGCCGGCCCCCCTGAGCTCAGCTCCCAAGAGGGCTGGCTGCCTGCAGGGCCTCTTCCCGTCTCCCGGCACCAGGCGCTCCTGGGGAGGGAGGATGGGCCCAAGGAGGAGGGAAGAAGGAATACATCAAGCAAACAATTTTTCAAACTCAAGCTCGTGCTTGCTAAGCAGTTCAGCCCTTTCTGATTAACAAAGAAGTTCTACCATCATCTGGGTCGGGTATTCGTCATAAAAACCCAACGAGGCAGGTCAATATTTTTACATTCAATTTTATGGATGAAGAAAGAGGTTTTCGATGTCTCCAAGGTCACAAAGCAAACAGGCTGAGACTTGGGACAATACGCGCTGGGAACGCGGGGCAGGCCTGACGTCCCGCCTGTCTCCCGACCCCCCGAGCAGCCGAGCAGACGCGCACCACGCTGTAGAGCTGGGCAGAGCCAGGGGCCGCGGGGTGGATGCCCCCCCCGGCGCGAACCCAGAGAGGCGGCTCCAGGGAAGGAGCCGGGGAGTCGGGGCCGCCTCTAGAGCCAGGAGGGCAGAGGCAGGGTGCCCAGCCCCTCTCTCCTGCCCTGGCCAGGCGCAGTGGACAGTTTCAGACCTGACTTCTCAGCTGCTCCGCCCCCTCCGGCCACCCTTGGCGTCTGTCTCTGGGTGGCAGGGCCCCAGCACAGGACAGGCCCTCCGTGGAGGTCTGTGACTGACGAGGTGGGAGAGCAAACAAATGCCCCATCTGCCCCCGGGCCCGACGCACGTCTTCTGAGCATCTGCACTGTGGTTTCCAGCATCTGGAGCACTCGGCAGGATGAACACCGGCCTAGAAGTGACCCGAGGTGGGGTTCACCAGGCGTTCGTCTCTGCTCTCCAGAGCAGCGTGCGTGGAAGAGCGGGCACCCAGCCACGGGACGGAGACCTCACGATTTCACCATCGGCTGGCACAGAAGGCAGAGGAGGGACACACCTGCTGAATGCTCACCAAGAGATGAGCTGGCCCTTACCGTTCGCCCAACAACTGTCCAAGTGGTAACAGTGACCGCGTTTTACAGACCAGGGAACTGAGGCCCAGGGGGTAAGGCACGCGCCCACCGCATCCGGATCTGCCCATCCCGAAAGCCCCTATTCTTATACCATATCACATGCATCGACCCCACCACGGAATGCACGGTACACTTCACCCCACGAGTGAGCTCTCTGGCGGCGTTCCTTCTGTAGGGTAAGAAACGGATGGGCCAACACCATTGCAGCCTCTTGCAAAGGAACAGCAGGTCTGGGGCCCCCTGACATCCTCCAGCATCAACAGACGCTGGAAAGAAGGGGGCTTAGCAGTCTTTCTGATGTGCAGAGATTTCTGTAATAATGGTACTGGCTGTAATGAGATTGGACCCCATTATCCGTTTTCGTTCCATTAATGATCCTGGAAGCTCCTGGCTGTGCCAAAGGCGAGGGTCGAGGCCTTGCAACTTCATCATTACTTAATAAAATGTAAATTGGAGAGGAAAAGAAACACACAAGGTTGACACTAATAAGCTTACACCAGGATCAGTTACTTCAATTCAAAGAGGTTCAGACCGGAGGGAAAAATGAAATAAGCTTTTAAAGACCCGTCTAGGTTTGGCTCCATCAGACCTAACCAATTTGGTTCAATAAGGCTTCAATTTGGCCGCTCTTATTTCTCCCTCTTCTTTGAGCTGGGCCGGGCACAGATAAGACTTCCCCCGCTTAATGCGTTAATTGCATCTTGCACAAAAAAGCCAAACTCGGGATGCTGCTCGGGGAGAAAGCGGCGTGAGCTGTGGAGGCTGCAGGAGTGGGGAGCAGATGGGCCCTGGGGACTCAGTTCCCACCCGCTTATTTTTTTAGAGAAATGACAACCATTCAGAAAGGTACAGGGAGCCAAGTGATGTAGTAACTACCTGTGTTCCCACCACTGGAATTGACCTCTATGAGTCTGTCACTTGTACTTTGTCTTGATGTCCAGTTGAAGGCCCCAGTCCTGTCCCCGGCCTCACCTCCCCTGGGGCAATCACCTTCATGAAGTCCTCATGTGTCCCACTGTATACATTTACAGCCATGTGTGCACCCTGGATAGTACCGATTGCTATTTTATACAACGGTGCCCTATTACTGTTTAATTCAAATACTTGTCTTCTTCCTCTGTATTGTGGTTTTGACATCTATTCATATTGGGAGACGTATCTGTATATAGATCTATCTCTGTATATTCATCTGTATATTTACGTAGACACTGATCTATCTATTCGTACAATCTATCCAGGTTATTCTTTCTGACTGCTGCATAGTACTTCTTTACATGAAAATGCCACCTTTTATTTATCTGCGCCCTTACTGATGGACACGTGGGCCGCTGTGGACGATGCTGCGGTGGCCATTCCTGTAGTGTCAGCCCACACACGCACACAGAGCGTCCCCGAGCAGGTATCGGGACAGAAAATTGTGGTGTGGGGAGCACAGCTTCAGTTTCACTAGGTCTTCCCAACTGCCAGCTCACACCCTTCCAGCAGTGCTGGGAGAGGCCTCCTCTCACACGGCACCGGCACCGGTACTGCAGGCTCTTTAACTGCTGCCCAGCTGTCAGATCACTAGGACGGCAGCTCCTCTGGGTCCCTGCTGCCGCCACTTCACCCCAAGGCAAAGTGGCGAAAGCTCCTCCACACGGCGACCCTGCCAGGCCCAGCAGCCTCCAGGGCGTGCTCCCAGGGAGGGTGACACACCGCAGGAGGTCAGGCCAGGCCCCTCTCTGTCCTGGCTCTGCTCCTGGGCCCACTGCCCCCTGGGCACCAGTGCCAGGAACTAGGCCCTGGCAGCACGGGCCACTCTCCTCCCGCCCGGCCTTGTCTTGGGGGACGGTGCTGGCTGCTCAGAGGTGGGCTCTGTTCCATGCAAACATCCCACTGGGGCCTCAACTAAAGCCAACTGCTCCCTGGGGAGGAGGAGAGCCGAGGAGACCTTCCTCTCCGGGGTCCCTGCGTAGAAATGAGAAACACCCCCTAAGAAAAGGAGGAGGGTCTTCAGAAGCCTGGGGACCCAGAGACCGAGCTCCAGGGTCAGAGATAGAGTGGGGCTCTGCCTGCCTGCGTGTCTATCTTCTCCGGGAGGCCCGCCCTGCCCCAAGCGCCCGGCCAGGCTCCGTTCCCAGTGGTCAGTGACCCCTAGGCCCAGCCCCGCCCCGCACCAGCCCAGGCCCCTGCTCAGGGTCCCGGAGCCCCGACAGTGCTCCTCACGGCCTCGTTGTCATCCCCACCACGCGCCTGCGCGTCTGGCTCCCTGCTGGGGGGCTCCCGCGCCAGGCGGACGGCGGCCCATGGGCAGGCTGGGTCATGCTGCTCACCGCCGGCCCCCCTCTTGATGCCTGCCACGTGGTGGGCACCCGGGGAGGAAGGGGAGGGATTCAGTTTCCACCGCTGGGCCCAGCGAAGGCCCCACCCCTCCACCGCGACCTCACAAACTAACCCTGGCTATTAATCACCCAGCCCTGCGACAATGAGAAACCGTAAAAGTGACCAGGGGCTGCCAGGAGGCTTTACGTTCCTCCTCCCAGCCACCCTCCACGCATCTGTCATCCCATAAAACTTTAAATTGAATTACACCAATGTCTGATTCTTCTGTTTTCCATACGACTGGGGCTTTAATTGTTTTTAACGACATCCTTGGGCTTTTTGGGGGGTAAGGAATCCTTGGGAGGTGAGCCAAGGGGGCCAGCTCTGTCCCGGGGCTGAGCCCGGAGAAGCTGTGGCCGGAGCAGCAAACACGACCACACCTGGGCCTCGGAGAACCAACCGGGCGGCCTGGATCCCAGGAGGACAGAAGGGGCCCACGGTCCCAAGGGCTGGGCTCCTCAGCCCGTCCCCGCCGCGCCCCCCGGGCCCCGCTCCTGGGTGGTCACCGCCTCTGCTCGCGCTCTGAGCTTGGGGTGAGTTCTGCAGTGTTTCCAAGCCTCAGTGTTGTCACCAGTAAAGCGGCTCATACCCCTGGCCCGGATGTTGTGGCAATGTCAGCGGCCTGTGTCCACATCTGCAGAGGCCCGGGGAGCGCAGGTCCTCGGGGGCGTGGCGGCCCAAGCTCCGCCCCTGGCTCCATCCTCGTCCCTCAAGCGCTCGCAGCCCGTCACTGGCAATCCACTGGGCCTCACTTCTCGCTCAGATTCCCCAAGAGCACCCCTTCCCCATGTTTCTGCCGGGCCACCCGCCTCGTACAGAGCCCGGGCCAGACGCCGCCGGTCTTCATCCCATGGCGCTCCAGGGGTCCGGCGTCAGCCCCTCTGGCGCCCGGCCCAGCCTCCTCCCGCGTCAGCAAGGGGCTCTCCCAGCGCTCGCCCGGGCCCGGCACCCGCCACCCTCTGCTCACGCAAGTGCGCCAGGCCACGTGCCTTCCTGTTCACCTCGCACGTGGGCATTCTTCAAGGCCCGTTTTCAAAGTCATCACCCCCATTCCCTCAACTGGGTTTAACTCAACACATTCAGGTAGCACCTGCTCCGAGGCAGGCCTTCCACTTGACCCTGGAAGCATGTGGGGCAGATATAAGTGCCACTTGGGACAGCTGTTATGCCGTGAGAGAGGGCTCAGGGGGCCAGGAGAGAAGGTGACATCTGAACTGGGTTTAAGGACAATGCCATGCAAATGAGACCAGGAGAGTATCAGAAATGAAAGAGCAACTTCTCCTTCTGGGTCCCTCTCCCCCCTCCCTGGGCTTTCCTTCAGGGAAAGCTCCCGGTATCACAGTGCAGGAAGGAGCCCGAAGACCTACAGGAAACCTGTATTTTCCACTGGCCCCGGAGCCCAGCTGTCCCGAAAGACGTCAGGAAGTGCTCCTGCCTTTCCTGATGGCGGAGGAGAGCAGGTGCAGGATGCCGCCTGCCGGGAGCACAGAATTTCTTCCACGTCCCAAGTTTTAAGATTCATGGAAATTTTCGTGTTCTACGCCATAATAGATCCATGTTTGTTTTAAAATAAAAATAAGGTTTGGAATTAACTGCCCTTTCGAAAACTGACACTGCAGGAAACTGACCTGCTGGCCCTGGGCTGCCAGCCCCTGGCACGTGGTGGCATTCACCCTGAACCCCTGCCGCAGAAGACTGCATCCAGCAGGTGCGCTGGTTCCAGCGCTGCAGGTAGGTAACAAAGGTCAAGGGCACTCACACCTGCTTCCCACACCCAGGCCAAGCTCTAAAATCCCCAGCCAGAGCCAGCAAATCAGACGGGCTCGGCTGCGGCACAGAGAAGGCCCTTCAGCTCTGCTGAGCTTGGCCCTTGAGAAGCCACCCTGCAGGGGAGAGCTCCGAGGAGCCAGGTGACCAGAGGGACTCAAAGGAGGCTCGGCTGCGGCCAGCAGATTTGGCTTCCACACCCAAGAGATCTTTCCAAAGGTACAGGCAAAGCTCGGGGCTGACAAATGTCTTCCTGGAAATCTGGAGAGATTTCTCAAATGTGAATTCTTCCTGCGTGTAGGCAACCAACATATCTACCTGCTGTGTGCGGCTGAGAGGAGCTCTTCCCCAAAAGCTGTGATGAATTTATAAGCTCTGGACCAGAAAGTAGGTTGAGGTGTCAATATTAATACTATCTGAAAAGTTCAGGAGGTGTAGTTGAGATTAATGAAAATTACTTCAAACACGTAAGCAAGAACTTTGAACGTGAAAAAGTCAAGGAAATCAGCGGCCCCAGCGTGGGTGGAGAGTCAGATGGAGCTTCCCGTCAAGGCGACAGCTGTAAGGACAGCTGTGGACAAGCAATGGACAAGAGAAGCAGCACAGGCGGAGGTGGAGGCAGGGCGGAAGCGGGGTCCAAGCCCCACTCTGCCAGCTCCAGACCCAAGCCCCCCTCCGTCCCCGCGGCCCAGCACCGCCTGCCCTGGCTCTAAACCGACCGTTGAGGTCCACTCCAGTCTCTGCCCCGTAGCTTGGCCACTGCGCTCTGCCTCAAGAGCTTGTGGTCTGCAGACACTCGAACGCGCTAACCAACGGGCCATCCACCAAGCCGAGCCATTCAGGTGACTGGGGACCTGCCCCGTGCAAGTGACGAGCGGCCTCCTCTTCGTGTCCTCAGGACCCCCACTGCTCTGCCCGCTGAGGCTCCACTGCCCTGGGCCGCCTTCCAAGACTGCCCAGGTTCCCAGGGCCTCTTGTGCCTACTCCGCCACCGTCACCATCATCACCTCCCCGCCCCCGCCCCCCAGCCCTGACGTGCAGGGAGCACCTACTGTACACCCCGGGCAGTGTTCCAACAGGCTCACGTACATCAGCCAGCTCAATCCCCGCAAAGCCCCTGAGGGCCCGTCCTACTGTGACCCGTGCTGTCCAGGGGACCTGACTGGGGCCCAAGGTCACCCAGCTCAGCAGTGGTGGGGCCGGGATGCAGACCCTGCCGGGGGAGCTCTGGGCCAGGCCTCTCTGAGAACACACAGCTCTGATTCTTTGTATCCTGCCCCCAGGGGAGGGGACCTGCTACATCCTCGGTGGTAAAAACCGCTGAACGAACGTGTGACTGAGGGCAAGGGGGTGCGCCTCTGTGTGGCGCAGCGGTTACGAAGCAGGTCCTGGAGTCAGACTTCCCGGTTCAAATCCCTCGAGTTATCCTGCGACCTTGGGCAAGGGGCTTAACCTCTCTCTTTCCTCAAATGGAAAACGCCCCTGCCTCACCAGGCAGTTGCGAGGATTACGCTGGGTAATCTGTGTGGAACAGTTTGCATGGCATCAAAAAGCTAGAAACTGTTCAATAAAGATTAGTGATCAACACGATTACTGTTACTATTTCATCATCAACAGAAAGGAGATGTGCATCCTGGCTCCATCGGGGCTACCGCGACAATGAAATTATGAGACGCGTGGGCACCCAGCCAGTGCCCGGCATGAGAAAAGGCTTGAAGGCCCAGCGTCCCCAAAGCTGATGGACCAGGGGTTGCAAACTTTCCAGTAAAAGGCCAGACGGCAACTACTTCAGGCTCTGCAGGCCCTACAGCCTCTGTCGCAACTACTAAACTTCGCCGTCGTAGCATGAAAGCAGCTGCGGACATAAAGCTTTATGTATAAAAACAGCCTGCGGGCAGCAGCTTGCTGACCCTGCTGAGCTCTGAGGCCCGGCTCCCGTGAGCTGAGCCGCCTGGCACAGAAACAGCAGCCCCGTGGCTGCAGCAGCCAGACACGCCTCGGTCAGATCCATCCGTGCCCGATCCGGGCCGCCAGGCACCGCGGGTGCTGCCTGAGCCGCCGCGGCGGCAGAGCTGAACGCCCCGCAGAGCAGGCCACCGTCCACAGGCCTCCCTTGGCGGTCGCCTCTGAGCACCTTCTCAGCTCGGGCACACGGCACAGGCAAGACCTGGTCCTGCAGCCCGGAGGGAAGACCGCCGTGCGAGCAGAACAGGGTGTGACCTGCAGGTCCAGTCTCCTCATCTGTATCCTGGACACAAGAATAACACCGCGTCTTGTAAAGCGGAAAGAGAAGAATGCACGCGCGGGCCCTGGTTGGGTGCTGCAGTGATTATTATTCCTACCGGTCTCCTAGGAAGCAGAAGCAGAGGGCAATCCACTTGAGATGACTTTCAGAAGCTTAAGGGCATAAGCTTCGTGCAAAGTCTGTTTGGGGTAGAACGGGTAACACACAGGCCAACGTGAGTCATGTTATATCGCAAATAAAAATCGGCCCATGAATATACATAATCCTCAAGGTAATTCTCCCAATCTCGCGACGGTAATGGAGCCACCCTCGCTCACTGAGGCATGAATATTTACCGTCCTCTGGCTTTACTGCTCTCGATCTGGGTTCAATTTTGCAAATTAAAATGAGGGCTGTGTGGATAGAGAGATTACAGGAGAGCCCCCTGAAGCCTGCTGTCCCCGGTGAGGGAGCCAGGCGGGGGAGCTGCTCCTTCCCGCTGGCCTAGTACTTCTGCCTGGAGGGTCAGGAGCAAGAGAAAATGGGGCGAGGGGTCGCGGGGCGGTCAGGACCCTGGGAAACACACGGGGCTGCAGTACGAACGGCACTGAAGACGGAAGCATGCTTCCAGGTGGGAAAGGTGTGCCAATACCCAGAGGCCTCTCTTCTGGATGGCTGAGGAGCTTCCGAGCAGCCAACAGAGCAGGAGCTCCAGGAGCGGACAGACCCACGCTCAGACCCTGGCCAGGACTGGGAGCTGGGGCATGTCACTTCACCTCTCTGGGCCTCAGCGTCTTCACCTGGAAAGTGGGGATAAATACTGCCTCCCTCCCAGGCCCATGCGAGAATCAGGAGCCGGGTAGGCAAGGTGCCTGCAGGGTGGGACATGGGATGGGTCTGCAGCTCCACAGGCAAGGACCAGGATGGCTTGACGGGGCAGTGATGCCAGCCAAGGGGCGACACAGACCTGCAGAGTGGGAGCGACTCCCGCTTGGGGCAATCCTGGTGCAGCAGCCTGGCAGCCGTCCAGCTGGGCTTACTAACTGCCTGCGGGGAGGCCAGGGGAGATCCTGACACTCTAGCCAGGTCTTGCGGGTAGAAGCGAGCACCCCTCTGCTGTCCTGGGTGACAGGGCAAGGGGAGCAGGAGACGGAGTGGACGGCGGGGATGAAGGGTGCTATGACAGGTGGCTCAGGGACCCTGCTGGCGGCCTGCAAACGTGGGGCACCTGTCTGCCTGTCACAAACCCGGTTCCCTAGAAACCAAAAGCCAGAGATAGAGAGTCACTTAATCTGCCCTCGAGGCTCTAAAAAACCAGCTGGAACAAAATCTGTGTGAATTTGGTCCAAAACCCCTTTGCAAGGACAGCGCTACCACTGCTGGAGCACCCATTATGATCGGCATCAGACGAGGCCTCCCAGCAGCCCTTGGCTCACACGGTCCCGCACGGCCGAGGAGCCTGAGGCTCTCAGACTCACGCAGATGGGGCTGGGCCAGGACGGCGCACCAGGCCAGACCCTCCTGCGTGCCCTGCACTCTGCCGGGTCTGAGGAGACCAGGATGCGTGGGACACAACCTCCATCCCCACCCCAGAGCTTCCAGCCGCCGGACAGTCGGCCCCTTCCTGTGCACCAGATGGCAAGGGCTGCCGCAGGGAGGCGAGGAGGGCGGGGCCTTGAGGAAGCAGCCACGGCTCCCACTTGGCAGGGACTCGGCTGGGGCGGGAACCCAGACGGGAGGCGACATTTGTGCGGGGCCTCGAGGAGGCGAGAGCAGCTCAGGCAGGAGAGGGTCAAAGGCCCGGAGGCCCAGGAGGACGCACGCAGGGCGGGGGGTGGGGGGCGGCGGGGAGGAGCCTGTGAGCACCAGGGACTGCAGCCGAGGCCGGAGCCGGCGGTGCAGGGCCCGGAGGTTGGGCCAGGGCTGGAGCCTCCCCCTGCCGGCAGGAGGGGCCCTGAGATGCTGCCACGGGGGCGAGGTGTGCCGACTGCGCCGTCAGCAAGGCCCCTGGGGCAGCCTGGGCGGAGGAAAGGCTGATGGGAGAAAAGACCCAGGGCAAGACGGACCCAGCCGTGGCCTTGCTCACCCACTGCGCCCAGAGTGCCTGAGACGCGGCGGCACACAGCAGGCCCCGCTGCTCGGAGCCTGTGGAGTGAATGAAAGAACAGAAGGAGGGTCTAGACTTGGGGAAGCCTGGGTGGAGGGAAAGCACGGGCCACCAGGCTGGGAGCGTGAGGACCCCAGGCCGTGTGTGCAGGGCTTGAGCGGTGCCGGTGGGGCCTGGGACCAAAGGGTTACTTGCTGCGCTCGGAAAACCCTAACCCCCAGCCTGACTAGACGTCTTCTATTTTTCTTTCTGCTTTCTTTAAGACCCCAGATGTGTCCCTACACATCAAAAGAGAGCAACTTATAAAGTTAAACTAAATCAAGGGCTTTTGTTCTTAGGCATCGTTGCTGAACTAATTATTCCTGTATGTTGTTTAATGAAATAGTGGTGCCATATATTAAACCAGTTAACAGGATGAGCACATGAGTTACAAGGAAGGTCGGGGCTGGGATTATAAATTTAACTTTTTCTTAAGAAGAGATGAAACAAACGACCCAACTCCCCGCTGTCGAATGTCATGGAGGGAAAATGATGGCACCGAGAGCGCCGAGGGAGGGCCGGCCGGTTCACGGAGGCTGGCGGCACCGGGCCCAGCCCCGGCTCCCCGCCCTGCTCCTCTGCACCCAGGCTCCGCGCAGGCCCAGGGCTCGCTCCTCATCCCCCACGTCCCTCAACCCCCTGACCTCCAGGACCACGTGACACCGCACACAGGACAACCGGCCATGTCAACAGCCATCCAGAAAGCTGGAAACAGCCCCAAAAAGGTGCTCAGGGAGAAGCCGTGCAGCAACCTCCCCATGGCCAGAAACGTGGGACAGTCCAAGAGTCAGGCCCAGGGGACGGCAGGTAGCGTGGCGCCTCCCTCCTGTGGACCAGAACCACTGCACATCGAGAGGAAACGCTGACACAGCAAACAGGTCCACCAGGGAACCCACCGTGCTCTTATCCCTGAGCTCGTGCGTGTGTACGTGCGTGCGTGCGTGCGTGTGTGCACGTGCTCTTATGCTTACTGGCCATGAAGAGCGTGTGTGTGTGTGTGTGTGTACGTCAAAAAGGATGTGCACATGCTCTTAACGCTGGATCTTTCTGGAGAGCAGAATTTTAGGGAGCTTCAACTTTCAGCTTTAGGTGACAGTGTATTAATTTTTCACAAGTATGCATTTCTATTATAATGGAATAAAGCAATAAGTAAATATCATCCTTCAAAGAATAGATCCTCAAACAAGCGGCAATACCCCTGTGACAGAGACTAGAGTTGAGGGTGATCAGAAAGGGCTGTACCCTTCCTGGCAATGCGTGAGGTGCTACAGTAAAGGTGTACTTCATGGATCACTCGCATAATTGAAATTACTTTAGAAAAATTTAAGAAAGAAAACATTTAACGTAAAAATAATGTTATGAAACAACAAAAGAGCAACTAACCAAGCACTTTCAAAGATATGTGGACATATTTGTGAAACAGCGGTGCTAAATGCATCAGAAATAGTGACGTGATATTAAGTAAAAATTAAATAGAGTGATCTCCACTATATACAAATATATAGCATATAATTAAGTGAATTAAAGGGAATTCATATAAAAGTGACGGACAGAATTATGGTCAATTTTTCCCTTTATACTTTTCTGTATTTTTCCCACTAGGTATACACTGCTTTTATAATCAGAAAAAAAGATGTCATCAACAGAGAAGAAGAAAAGATTCCAAAGAAGTACGTCCAAGTCAGGGCCTCCAATACCGAGGCCCAGGCGGTGCAGGAGAGGGCTGGGCCTCCGGCTGGAGGCACTGGCTGCCTGGGGTGGCACTGCAGCCCCAGGTGAGTGCACAGCTTCCAGAGATGGAGCCGCGTCCTCCCGCCAGCAGCATCGCAGGGACCTCGGGCCAAGGAGGACCTCTGTCAAGGGAGGCCCGCGGCCCCTCTGCCCTAGGGAGCACGTCCTGTCCTTTGGACGCACAGAGCAGAGGCTGCAGCAGCCTGAGCTTGACCCGTGGCCCGGCTCTGCTCCCTATGACCTGCCAGCCCCGCGACCCCGAGCATGGGCCCGTTTCCTGAATGTATTCAGGATGAGCGTCCACCCCCAGGATGACAACAAGCGTAAGCGCTGTCCCGACTGGCAGGCCCCGGCACAGGGCGCAGGTAATAGCAGGGACGCACCGACAAGCAGGGAGCAGGGACCACTGCCCGCTCTGTGCAGAGCGCCCCACAGGCACCCGCGCATCCCCACAGCGCGGGGCGGCTGCCACCATCACCCCACTTTCCAGCTGAGGAAAACGAGTCCCATTGATGTAAGTAGCCACCCCAAGTCCCACAGCTGGGAGGTGGTAGCATTTTACCCAGAATCTACGACGCACCAGGTCCCTAATCAGTTCGGTCATCCTGTAGCAACGCCGTGACGGGGAAGTGATGCACTGACAATAGGACGAGACCCACGAGGCCACATGACTTGACCGAGCCCGATTTCAACCAAGAGCCACCCCAGTCCAAACTAATGCTCACCCCAAACCAGGCCACCTTCCTGGGGAACTCCCTCTTTGCAGAAGGGGTTCGAATTCCCTAGCAAACATGGTGAGCAGGAAAACTGTCTCTGAGTGTTCTTTCCAGCTAAATGGTTAGCAGAGAAGAGAAGGAAGGGGAAGAGAATCCGCCCCCCCTGCCCCCTTGGCCCAGAGCTCTTGTTGCGTCCTGTGACCAGAAGGCTGGGAGCCGCAGCCTCCCGCCCGGCCACGGCTGCACCTCGAGGAGAAGTGGGGACCGCAGTGAGCTCTGCCCCAGGGATGGTGGCCCAGCCGTCTCTCAACTGCTCCTCATTAGCCGACATTCCAGTTTTCAACAAGCAAGGACGCCCCGTCCTTCTTTGGAGGGCGCGGGCCGACCCTCTCCTAACACCGGCATTCTCCTGGTGGGTGCTCAGCCAAACAAAGGCTTCCCTGTCCCGGGCAGCCTGGGGACACACGGGCGGCAGGACCCCCTCCCCCGCCTTTGCGCGTGGCCGAGGCTGGCAGGTGGATAGGGCCAAACCCCAGAGAACAGAGCCTGGCCCGAGAAGGCGCGCCGCCAGGGCCCTGCCCATCCGAGCCCACTGCAGCTCAGTGTTAAGACTCACTCCTCCGTACTTTGGTTCTGTCCTCCCAGAGGGAAAAGCATTATAACGGCACCACTGTACAGGGCTGCCTGGGGTTAAATCAGAAGGAAAGATGGGCAGAAAATGCTTAGCCCCATACCTGCTGGGGAGCGGGCTTCCTTCCCTCTTTTGAAAGTTCCGACTCAGAATCTCCCCGACACAGGCCTCCTGACCGCCAGGACCGACCATCCGAGGTGGAAGCTCTCTGCACCTGCCGGGCTCCCCTTGGGGGCCGACGGCCACGCACGAGCGCGATGGCGACCCGGGCACCGTGCTGGGGGCTGGGGCTCCAAGACGGAACGGCCAGGGGCCTCTGGGCAAGAAGCAGAGCCAAGCAGGAGAACTGGCTCTAACTTGGACCTCGCCGGGCTCCGGCCCCAGGACGGATGCCCCAACTGGATTTTGAAGGATTTCAAAGAGTGTCTCCAACGGCTGGGGATGGAAAGAGCACCCGACACAGAAGAGCAGCTGCCCTCGAGGGCTGGGACCAGCGCCTTCTCAGAACCCTGTCCGAGGGGAGACAGGCCCGGCAGGGGACACCCACCAAGGTCACACAGGAAGAGAGCTGCCCAAGCTGGGGGAGGGGGCTGCTGGACCCCCCGACCCCCCAGGGGCTGCCAGCCGCACACCTGAGGCCATGTGTCCTGAAGGTCATGGGAACACGGCTCTGAGCTAAACTACCCCCCTCCCCGAAGAAGCCCCGGTTCCCAGCCTTTTCCCAAGCTCACTCCTCGCTGACCACCCTCCAGACTCCCGCTCTGCAGGAAGGGGGCTGCAACGAGGCTGGGGGCGCCCAGAGAGGGAACCCTGGGCACCGCAGAGGGAGAACCCATCGTACTCCTCACGTGCCAAATGCTGCCCGCTTTTGAAAACTGCAGAGACCAAATTTCTGTAAAAAACTACATTTTCAGTGAATGAAGGAACCATGCAATTAAAAGGAATTGCATAGTTAATCCTTTTCTAAAACACATCACCATCCTCTTATGCGATTTTTATCTGAATCCAATTTTTAATTTTTAAAATTTTCTTAGAGGGGTATCGTCTGCGTTATAAATAATCTTTGTTCATGTGTTTCCAGTTAGTTCACATTGTTGTGTAGTTGGTTTCCTTACCAGACGCCTTTAAAAATTTTAAAGCTTTACTGAGTGGGCTTTTGTCCACAAAGAGGGTTGCTTTCACGAGACCTCCCCCGGCCCCTGCCGCGCCGCGGGCAGCCCAGGTCAGAGGCACTGCTGCGCGGACAGGGCGAGGCAGAGGGGGCACCACCCATGGCACATCTTCAGGAAAAGGAGCAGAACGCGTGGAGTACCGCAGCCTCCGTGAAAGACACCAGGAAGGAAGGGCGTGCTCAGCGGGAAGACGCTGCACTCCGACTCCGCTGGGCCCACTGCCTTCGGGGCCCCGGCTCCCCGTCTGAGCCCCCAGGGAGCAAAGCACAGGGCAGGGTGGAGGCCATGGCCCCAGGGGTCGTGGTAGCTGCAGCAGCATCTCTGTGCACGGCCTCCAGCTCAGCCCGGGGCTTCAGAGCCAGGGGGCGGCAGGAAATGGTTCTACACGGCCCCGTACTTGCCAGGGGAAAGAAGAGAAAACACGGGAAATCCTGCGACTTTCTCCCCGGCTTTCATTAAATACACAACTCCGGTGGGTCCTTGTTTCCTAACCTTGCCGAGAGGCTCATCAGACACCACGCCACAGGGCTGTTCTCGACTATGCCTCAGACGGTCTGAAAACACCGTGGCCAAAGGGCATCCAGATGATAATGGTGACAGCTGCTTCTCCTCCTGGAAAGCTCAGATACCGAGCTCTGCCTTTGGTCCCATTACGACTTCATTAAGCTGCACAAGGTGTGTGTGGTTGGAAAACAACTGCTCCTTTGTGCTGCTTTTCAGTTTCCTTCCCTAAATGTGTCTATTTTAAATGGGTCAATGGATGTTAAAGTAGGAAAAGATGGCATTTGAATAAGATCCCAGAATGTGGCATCCAGCCTCCCAGCAGGCCAAGCCCCGCTGGCCAGCAGAGCCAGGACAGGGGAGAGGCCCAGCGTCACATGCCGGCACCTCTGGGAAGCGTTTCTGCTCCCTCCGGGGCAGCGGTGGGCTGGCGGGAAGGGCACCCTCAGGCGACTCTGACCTTGCTCCTTGGCCTCAGCCACAGATCCTCAAATATGTGATCTCCATCTTCACATCCCAAATCACAAGGATTTGTGGACAGAACCGACGGTCTCTGACAGCTAAAAATCCAGATCTGAATCCTGGTTCTGCCACTTACTAGTTGTGTGATCCTGGTCCTGAGGTTCTTCTTTGTACCTGTTCCCCGTCTGAAAACTGGGGAAGGTGCCTCAGCAAGGGTCAGCTCAGTGGGCACGTGTGGCACCTGCAGGGGACCCAGCAAGCTCTCGGCAAACGGCAGCCCCCCTCCCTGTCCCCCACGTGCTGACGCCTCTCCTCCAGGAGGGTCTTGGCCCTTGACTTCCTGCCCCGAGTCTGTCACGCTGCCCCACCCCTCCTCTGACTGACCCAGCCTTAGGACCCGCCCCCTGGGCTCTTCCCTGCAAGGACTCGCCTGCCCACCCTGCGCTGTGCAAATCCGTGTCTCTGGGCTGGATCTCGCCCTTTCTGCACCCGCCACTCATGATCACCTGCACCTGGATGGACCCTGCCCTTGGGAAAAACTCAGCACCAAACACATTCATCTTCCCCCCAAGGCCCTCGCCCTCCCCAACACGACGACAGGACCACCCAACAGCATGCGGTCATCTGCCCCAGGTCCTCCCACTACCACGGTCCATGGCCAAGTGAGGGAATGTGTTCACGCGTCTAGGGGGCGACCGGGCGCACGGTAGGCCCTCAACACCTCCCTTTCCAGCTCGAAAGAACAGAGCCGCTGCCACGAGGGGCAAAGCGTGGGCTGGAGGAGACGCTCCACGGGCTCTGACACCAGCGCTGTGAAATGCAACGGCACTGGCTTCCGTTGTTCGTTTGTAAAGCAGGAAGATTCTTTTGCAGGTGAGTGTGTGGAAAGCCTAGTTCAGCACACGGCACACAGCAGGAACTCAATAAAAATGTGTCTTCTCCCAATTCATGCCTCTCCCACCCCCGGGACCCAGTCCAGTCTGGGGCACACACTAAGCCAGAGTGAACCTGGCCCCGGAAGGGCTGAGGTCACAGCCTGGGCGCCTTCTGGGATGGACGGACAGCCTGGCTCCTGCGGCCTGAGCGGGCAGGACCCTGGGCCATCGCGTGCCACGAAGGCAGAGCCACGCCGGAGTCTGGCTTCCAGCCCCTTCTCCTGAGGCTCCGGGTCTGAACGGCAGAGGCCTGGGTCACTGCTCGGAGCTCCGCTTTTCCAATCGTGCTTATCTGCACACGCAAAACACGTCTGCAAACCGCTGCAAGTTCCAACTCCTTGGCGCGCTCACCCTTAGCCGCAGCTCAACTGCCAAGAGAGGCCGAGGTGGGCTCAGGGCACCACTGGGACCACACGGGGTCTGGGCCCCACGGCTTAGGGACTGAGCAGAGATGCTCCCCCCAGCACGCAGCAGGCACACCCACAACCGTCTTCATCGCCCCCCAAACAGAACAGGGTCAGGGCCCAGCTCTGCAGACAGAGGAGGCCCCGAGACCCAGCAATGGCCGCGTTCCCGCAGCTGCGAGTGGCGAGGCTGGGCTGCTCCCGCTCGGCGCGAGCACCAGGGCCAGGCGTGCCCTGACTGTCCCCGTGCAGATAAAGCAGCTCAGTCAGTTCCTGTCCGGTCGTCCAGCCGACTGGAATCAGGCCCTGAAGGAACGGACAGGGAGCGTGGACAACCCCTTGGGATGCTTCGTAAGGCCTTTCAGGCACCAAACTGGGCCTGTGGGGTTCAGGCCTTAACTCCCGGGAGCTTCTCCTTCTAGCCGGTCCCCGGAGCCCCTCTTCCTCACGGGTAGCCTGAGACATAATCCACCACCAGGACAGGGTCCAAGGAGGGCCCCTCATCTCCACGTCCCCCGCCAAGGAGCCACGCCCCTCCCCCCACACCCAGCACCGAGGCCTCGGCCCCGGGAACCGTGGACTCTGAACTGGGTGTCACTTTTCCCCGAGTCTCTGGCTCCACCTGCTGTCTCTGAATGTCACAAGGAGCTGAGGCTGGAAACAGTGTCCGGAGGGCGGCTGTGAGGCTGCACAGGCTCGGGGAGGGTCGGGCAGGGCAGGAGTGGCCCCGCGTGTGGCCAGGCCCCCATGCCCGCAGCAAAGCTGCCCTCGCTCTCAGAGGACGGCGCGGGGTAGGAGGGTGCTGGTGAGAAGACTGTTTGCTTGACCCTTGAGCCCACTGCGGTCTGGTTCCAATTAAGTACAAAAATGAGCCTAGTTACTAGGTTACCCTACTTGCTGAAACTTGTCTGAAAAGCCAGAAATCACTTCACACAGGGTGACCTGGGGTTTCATGCATGGTGCTGGGGCAGCTCTAAGGGCTGAGTAGAAAGAATGTGGGTTTTGGGATTAGAAAGTCCTGGATTAGGGGTGAATCACAGCTCACACGCTGATCGATCGGGCAACCCCGGAAAATCCACCTCCCTGGGTCCCACCTGGCTCATCTATCAAAGGTTAGAAAAAGAAATACCTTGAAAGGATACCATTATGCAGGTTAGTGAGACAACGTGTGCAGCGAATAGCACAAACCTTGTCTTATTCAAACCTTTTGCAGTTGAAGAAAACTACCCATTTTACAGATGGGGCAACTGAAGTCCAGAAAGCTCTGTGGGACTTTTAAACATTCATTTTGATTTTCAAAAGGCCACTGTGTATTGTACTGTAAATAAGAATCACATCTAAAACAGAATGACTCAGAAAGGTTAAAAGTAAAAAAAGATAAAGATTACTACCCAAACAAAAAGAAAACTGGATTGTCAAATTTAAATCTAAGAAGCCTGAATTCTGGACGGAAAAAAGGTGAAATGAGTCAAAGGACCACCAATGATTCATGAAGGTCTTAATCTACAACAAGAACATGAGTCATGAATGGTCACATACCAAAGCAGAGCACATAATATAGAAAGCATAAGGGAAGGGACGGAAAACACCAGAAACAACCAATTCACCTCAGTGAGCGTCTAAGAGATCACATAAGAAGAATAAGTAAGAATATTAGAGGAGCTGAACAAGAATAAGCGATTAGCTCACACTAAGATCTACACATATATGACATTCAAGGGGGGTGTGTGTGTATTCATCTCAAACTTCATAACAGATAAGTCTTCTTTTTAAGAGTCCCTGGAACGTGTACAAAATCATATATTAGGCCATGAAGAAAAACGCAATAAACTCCAGTCAACATGACACAGGCCACATTCTCCCCCCACAGGGCAATAAAAACTCTAAACGCACAACAAAACTAACAGGAAAAAACCCAACTTGGAAACAAAAAAGATTTTCTCATTAAACAACTCTCCAGTCAAAGGAAGACTCAAAGTAGCAAAATATCTAGAAAGTAACAGTCAAATATACAGTGGAACAGAGCTCAGAGGACATTTACAACCTCACACACCTAAAGAAGTACATAAGACCAATACCTTTAGCTTCTAAGTTAGGAAGCTAAAAAAAGAAAAAAAAAAAAAGAAAAAATCAACCCAAGGAGAGAGGTACAAAGACAAAAGCACAAATTATTCATTTAGAAAAGAAAATAGTAGAATTGAGAGATAAATGCAAAAGCAATTTCTTAAAAAATGGTAAAGCACAGGGAGATCAGCTTGGTGCTTTGTGACCACCTAGAGGGGTGGGATAGGGAGGGTGGGAGGGAGGCTCAAGAGGGAGGGGATATGAGGGTATATGTATGCATATAGCTGATTCACTTTGTTATACAGCAGAAACTAACACAACATTGTAAAGCAATTATACTCCAATAAAGATGTTAAAAAAAATAAAATAAAATAGGAAAACAAAAACCAAAACAAACAAAAAAAGAATATAGTATTACCAGGTGTCCCATATAAGGTATACATCAGATCATTCTTAAAAATCATAATAAAAATCATAACAACAACACAAAAAAACTGTAAAGCACAAACACAAAATATTAGAGATAAAAAATAGGAAATGACCATATGTAAACAAATTAAAAGAGGTTTACTTGCAAAACTCAATGCAAATAAATTTGAAAATGTAACTTAAATAGACAATTTTCTAGGAAAGTATTTTACCAAAATTGTCCCTAGAAGAGACGGAAATCAAAAAGACTAATACAAAAGAAAAAAATTAAAGTTATCAAAGTGCTAACCCCAAAAAAGTACCAAGTTCAGATGGTTTCAGGGACAAATTCCTTCAGCCTTCTAAGGAACATACAACTATTTAAACTGTTTAAAAAGAATAAAGAAGGAAAGCTTCCAAATTCTTTCTGTGAAGCTAGCATTCTGATACTCAAACCCAATATGACAAAAATAGGCTACCAGACATTTTGATTATGAATATTAATGTAAACATGGTAACTAAAACATTTGCAAATATCGTTCAGTGGAATATTAAAAGAATAATATGCTACAACTAAGGAGGGTACACCCAGGACTGTAACACTAGAAAAACTACTGATATAAAGGAGCATATTAACAGGTCAAAACACAGAAACCATAAATCACCCCAAAAGATGCCAAAGAGGGTTTTGACAAAATTCGACAGTAATAATTGACTTTAAAAAATTAGAATAAATGAACATTTCCTTATCATGAGAAAAAAGATATATGAAACCAGAAGCTAGGTCTCCTTAGGTTAAAACATTAGCCACATTCTCATCAAAATTATAAACAAAAGGACGCCTGCCATTTAGCACTTTTCTGGAACCACTGGGCAATGTAACAAGACAAGAGAAGGAAACTGGAGGTCTAAATGTTGAAAAGGAAGAATGGAACTGTCCCTACTTGCACAGGATGTAACTATACACCTAGAAAACTCAAGAGAATCCATGGGAAAAAATAAGAGAAACAATATTGAAGTCTGTTTCAGCAAAGTGGTGCGTTATGCATTAATATTAAAAAGAATCAACAGCTTTTCTATACAAAGACAAATTAACAATTACAATGAAAGAAAAGATCCCATTGATAAGAGCAACCAAAAAGATGAAATGCCTAGGTAAAAACTGAAGAAATGTGCAGGATCTATTTGAAGAAAATTCAAAAACTCTAAGTAAATGGAAAGACATAGAGTGCTCTCAGATAGGAAGACTAGAGATTATAAAGATGCAAACTCTCTTTGAATTAATCTATATTCAACTCAATTCCAATTACAATATCAAAATTACTTTTTGGCAACTGAAAAAATGATATTAAAGTTCATCTGAAAAATAAACACACAATAATAGCTACAAAGATACTGAGAAAAAACAAAAGGAGACATGGGAGCAGGGAGAGGCAGGAACCAGCCTCACCAGCTGAAGTCCATTATTATGAAGCTGGACTAACCAGAAAGAGAGAAGAGAAACAGTTTGACAGGAGGAAAAAGTGGACAAATCAATGAAACCACCACCACAACAATGTAACAGAGCTCAGAGACGGATTTAAACAACTGATCACCAAGGTGACACTGCAAAAGGTGCTGGTACCACCTTTCTCCTGTATCAAAACAAAGTCAAAGATTAAACGCAAACGAATGAAAGAATATTAAAAACTTCAGAAGAAAGCATGAGTGAACTTATCATCTTGGAGGCCATTCTAGAAAGGACAGAATGCACAGGAGTCCTGAAAGACTGATACCTTAGACCACGTAAACGTGTAGAAAAAGTCAAAGACTCACAAAAGGGAGGAGGGATCAGTTATTTACAACACAACTGACACAGCTAACTTCCTCATTTTACAGAGTTTACACTAATTAATGTGAGAAAGACAGCCCAGTACAAAAATGGGCAAAGACCATTAACAGGTAATTTATTGACAATGAAACACAAATGGCCAATAAACATATGTAAAGATAACCTCATTCATAAATTAAGGAAATACTACCCTGCCAGGTCAGGTAAGGATTAAAATGACGGATAATACTTGATTTGGGCAGAGGTCTGGGGGTTTGGGCAATCTCACACACAGCAAACAGTTAAAAGTGAGACAGATGTGAACACACATGCTGACAGATATCCCAAAGATTATAATAATTAAAAAAAAAAGCAAGAATTTTTCTGAGTATAATTATTAAAATAATTCTACGTACATATACAGAGCTATGTATATGCTGGCATTGCCTAAAATTTTTTCTGAGAAAAATTTAGAAAAATCATTAACACTGGCTGGGGTGGGTCTAGGGTGGGGTGGGATGGACAGACCCGTCACTCTTCACTTGTAATTTTCATGCTGTTTGAGGTTTTTAACCAGGTATGTTGTTTACCTCTATAGAAAAGTCGAGGATTATCTCAGCAATGAGACATTGGACCATTTTCTCTTTTTTTATGTGCAAAAACCTTTTTTTTCTTACAAGCCAAGCCTTTTTTTTCAAATAATTATTTTAGGATTTTAATTTTTTTAATTTCATGGCTGGAAATGAGAACACTGCATTGTATGGTCACCCTCTCCTGTTATCAGCGTCGACAGAGGGGGGTTAACTACCCTCCATGTTCCTTTCCCTGCTTCGTGAATACGACCACTGGTTTTGTTCTGCTTTAAAACCAGGCCCACGGTTACAGCTAAATGAACACTAATGTTGTAAGTGATAACAAAAGCCCAATATTATTAAAAGAGCACGCTCCTGCCATAGAAGGGCCGGGGGTCGTACGGCTCTGGGTACACCTCCCTGCTGCCCCCACTGCACCCCGCGACCCGGACCAGGATGATAAACGCTGCTCCAAGAAAGTTATCATTATAACCAACCCTGCAGGAAATGGAGGGGCATGATTTAATTCTGACACTAAATGAGCTTAACTAACACTCTAGCCAACTTGCCCTGATAAAAATCGGGCAGTTTTTCCACTTCGATGCGAAAATTCATCTTCTTCACGTAGAACTTAGCAGCAGCCAGCCACCCAGGCCCCGGGGTCAGCGGCCGCTCCGCACGGGCCCACCTGCCCGCGGGGCCTGGCCGAGCCTCGGCCCTTCCACCCGTGAAACGACCGTGTCTCTGTACGTCGCTCTGGGCACCGGCCCCCCACCACCCCACTCCCAAACCCACCCAGCTCCTGTCCCCTCAGCCTGAAGGAGAAAAACGAGGTCGCGGAGGGAGGGGCCGGGGCCCGAAGAGGACCCTGGACCCGTGGGTGATGGGAGGAGGAGGGGGCAGAGGAGCTCGGGGTCTGGAATCCAACCCCACCCCCTGCACGTTCGGATGACCTCTGGGCGGGGGGCCCCCTGTAACTTCAACTGTCAGGTCCCAGCACCCCTTCCCCTCCTGCAGACGCCTGAGTCCCACCGACGCTGAGCCCTCGCCCCCGGGCAGAGCGGATGCCCGAGGACCTGCCAGGGCACGGCCCCCGGGCACACAACCTCCCAGGCTTCCCCGGCTGCTCCGAGCGGGCACAGTCCTGTTCCCAGCGCGGCCCCGGGATGGGACACACGCCCGGCGTGGTCTAGCCTCCTCGGACACCCCTGCAGCAACCCAGCAATACGAATCTAATGTACTTGTCATTAATAACATAGTAATATAACTCATTTCAGTAGCTTTTTATCATTATTCCAGCCTCTCAAGATCCAGGAGTGAGAGAAAAGGCCATATTCCCGCATACAGGGTTGGGTCAAGAACAGGAAATGAAGAGACAGTTAAGGTGGGGAAATTCCTGACCAGGGAGGAAGGCGGCTGCGGAGTGGCCACTGTCCTGCCCGCGGGTCTCCTGACCAGCTCCAGGACCCCCACACTCGGGGGTAATAACAAGCCGGGGTCTGCTCTGCCGGGCAGCATCACTTGGGGAGGACGGCCCAGCCACGGGGAGCCGGGGTCCAGGCCACGGACTCGCGGAACACGGGGTGCACAAGGGGCCCCAAGGTCCGTCTTTTCTGACTGAAGCCTCACAAGGACTCTACGGAGAGGACGGGAGGACAGCCATCTGTGACGCAGCCGCATGAGCCCCCCTCAGAGAGGAGGAAAGCAGGGCAGAGGGACCAACCCCGGCCGCACAGGGAGCCCCCAGCGGGACCTGGCCTTGACCCCAGGCCTGTGCCCAGTGTCCACGTCTTCCCAGGGCCCTCAGCAAACACAGCCCGAGCACCTGCAACGTGCTGGACAGCAGTGGTGACACACAGGGAGCACACACCCTCTGTCCTGGGGTGACGGGTGACCCCAGGAGGCCCCCTAAACACCACTCCGAACGGGAGGATTCCCACGCCCCGCACGCTGCGCCCCCTCTCCTGCGCCAGGGCCTCCCACCCGCGTCCAGCGAGCTCTCAGAGAAATCAGCAGGGCGGCTGGGAGCTCACGGACCAGGGTGTCCAACGAAATGAGACAAGCACTGCTTTGAACCCAGCACCTGGGAGAGTGGTGGGACCAGCTCCAGAGAGCAGGCCGGAAGGACCTAGTTCATAACTGCACATGCTGTATGTCTGTATGTCGGTGTTTTCAAGTCTTTCAACAGCATGGGAGAGTCCCAGGGACCAAGGCTCACAGCCTGCGCCAGAATCCAGGGCGGCCCCATGAAGCCCTCTGACGAGGAAACGCAAACTCCAGATCACCTGGGGCCACAGCTGCTCTGCCAAGCTCCCCAGGATGAGCTCTCCGCTGCCCAAGGCAGCCCATCTTCACCACGACTTTGGAAGGCTCTCTGACCTCTCCTCCCACGAAGGAAACCTGAGCAAGGAGCTCAATCCAAAAACAGAGGCGGAGGCACTGCAGACGCCCAGTCTCCAGGAAGCTATCATCAAACCGACGGTAACCAAGGGACGGCAAAGCGTCGATTACTGTACGGAGACTCCCAACTGCAAGCTCAGTGAGCCTCACGAGCTGTCCCCCCCGACTCCCCAGCCAGCGCCCACCCCCCGCTGCCCGCATCAGGCCCGCTGTGGCTGCTCATCCCTGCCGTGCACTCTGGTCTCCCAGGAGTCACCAGGGGGTCACCATCACTGCAGGCACCACAGAGACTGCAGGCGCTCTGCCGAACCTCGGGGGCTCTGGGAGACACCCTCACCTGGTGACGCACAGCACGAGGTGCAGCTCGGTGGCGGGGGTGCTGGAGAGGCTACAAGTCCCCCCCACCAGGGGCCCTTCAGGCAACGCACACCTGCAGAGTCGCTCGGGCCGCTCAGGGTCACTGCACAAGGCTGCAGCAGGTCAGGGGCCGGGGAGCACAGGAGAAGTGGGGGAAGGAGAAGGCAGCCCCTCGAGCTGCTCCCCGGCAGTGCTCTCGGCCCAGGGGTTCCGTGCATACGTGGAGGCAAATGAGGCTGAGGGAGCTGCGGAGGACAGGCCTGCACGCCGGACTTTGGGGCTGGGGAGAGGAGACGAGGTCGAGGTCACGGGGGTGTGTGACATGCTGGCTGCGCAGGGCGGTCCTCCTCCTTGCTTCTACCCCACCTTCTCCCTACCGAGGGCCAGGAGGCCTGACCCTGCTGGTCATGTTCCAAGATCCTGCGTGGCCTACACTTTCCAGGGTGGGGCTTTGGGGGTCTCTAGACTCAGCACATCCCAGTGTGCCCACTGCAGCCTCAGCAAAGAGTGACGAGGTGTGAGTTGGCCCTGAGAGGAGAATCAGCCGCTCAAGCTCTGCCAGGACCCTGTCCCCCAGAGGCAGCCAGGCTAGGCCAGTCCTAGGGACCAGGGCCAACCCCACCTCCCGCTGTCTGTCCTTCCTCCTGAGAGACACGTACTGCAGCTGGGGACCAAGCGCCACGCCAGACACGCTCCTTTGGGCTTGCTTTCCCCCACTCCCCGTTCCCACACTTCCCACGGGGCTCTGTGGGCAGGAAGACAGCTGGGCTGAGGAAGGTGGAACTTGCTGGGGGTCCACCCCCCCACCGAACTCCTGCATCGATGGGGAGGGCAGGGTGCACCCCAGGTGGCTCTGCCACATCATGGGGCTCCCCGGGTGACACGGGCCAGCTGCCTGGGACCCCACTAGTTAACGCTGTGACCCTGACGGGAAGCAGCCTGGAGCCACGTGACTTCCCCCAAGTGTGGGTCCTTCTCCATCTCCCACCCCAACCCCAGCCCCGAGGAAGAGTCAAAAAAATTACAAAAGAGCAGTGACTGTAGGAAGGCCACGTTATGCAGTTTGGAATTGTTTACTTTGTAAACAAACCAATGGCAATAAATTATGCTGAACTTTTAATAAGATGCACATCATATTAGGTCTCTATTTTTGCCAAAAAGGAAAAAAAAGATGGGGGAAGTAGAGAGAGAGAAAAATGCCTTGAAGTAAAGATCACAAAAGGGGTTTCCTGTTATGAGATACGGATGCATTTCCTTGACCAAAACCAGACTGATCAAAATGCCAAATCAAAAATTATGGAAACTACAAACAGGTGACAGACTTGAACTTGCTTGCTCTGCTGCCAGCGCGGCTCCTGGAGTGGACAGCGCCCCGTGTCAGGCAGCACCGAGGGGCTGCCCCACTGCGGCCAGTGCTGGGCAGAACGCATCTTGGGGCGCCTGGACCAGCTGCAGCTCTTTGAATCGGCCCCCTTTTGCTTCACTCGCATCTGGATGCCCAA
The DNA here is from genome assembly GCF_028564815.1 of Eubalaena glacialis. Lineage (NCBI taxonomy): Eukaryota > Metazoa > Chordata > Mammalia > Artiodactyla > Balaenidae > Eubalaena > Eubalaena glacialis. The sequence goes on from NC_083722.1 coordinate 111,511,313, forward strand.
ACGAAACACCCCATGACCGGGCATGTTCCAGCGCTGGGCCAACAGTGCACACACTGTAGCTGCAAAATGCCCCGGGCCGGCCCGTGGCTGAGGCGGCCACAGCTGTCCTCCCGGGCGCACGGGTACAGCCCTCCTGCTGGCACAGCACAGGCCTGGAGGTACACGCGGGAGGCCGATTCTCGGTCAAAATGGCAGCAACATGCAATGGAGGGACTGCTTGTTTCTGTTTTTGTTCTGTAACAATTATGATTCGAACAGAAAGGTCAAGGGTGCGAGAACAGCCGTTGCTTTTCCAGTCTTCGCACATGCTGTTCCCTCTGATGGGAACGCCCTTCCCTCACCTCTCCACTTAGTAACGCCTGCTTGTCTGCTTGTGTCTTAGGAACAGTCGTCACGTCCCCCTCCTCGCAGAGCTCTCCATGCCTTCCAGGGGGCCACCCAGTCTGCCCTTGGGATCCCTCTCCAGCCGAGCACGCTCCCCCCGACAGACCTGAGCTCCACAGCAGAGCTGGCATCAGACTCAGGTCTGGGTTCTGCCACTCAGCGCAGCCGCTAACGCCTCACTCACCCTCTGTGCGTAGAAGAGGACTGACCTGCCATTTCGAGGGCCAACACTTGACCTGTTTTTAATGCTCAGATGTGACTGAGCTGATTCACTTTTCCCCTCTAAGCTCCCCTGCTGAGAACAAACTTTCAGGAAGACGCGGGTCGCCTGCCCTTCAAATGCCAGGTCCTGGTGGGTCGGCAACCTCTCTCCCTGGCAAGCTGCAGGGGCGGCAGGAGAGCAGGGGCTCCAAGGCAAGGAGGACTGCTCAGCGGGCACCTGGCCGAGGCCCCCAGCCTGGCCGCGGAAGCCCCTCCGTCCGTGCACCCCCGCGAGCACTGGCACGGCCCGCCCACAGGGGCCTGGCTCTGCTCGGCCATGTCCTCTGGATCCCTGGGCCGAGGGCACAGCCATGGGCACGGAGCAGCCTTCTCACCAGCCTTAGAACAAGCGCTTCTGACAACAGACCCAATGGGAGAAGCGCCTACCTGTGTACGGAAGCCTTCCTAAATTCTCTGACAATCGCTACTGCCATTTACAAAGCCGAGGACTATGAAGGGCATTAGATACGTTTCTCATTTAATCCTCCCGACAACCCCACAGGGCATTCCCATCACCGTTTTAGAAAAGTTAACTGAGGCTCAGAAAGGTAAAGCCGCTTGCCCAAGGTCAGCAAGCCAGAAGGCGATAGGGGTGGCATTCTAAGGCAGCACTTTCTGACTCTCAGGCCCCGTGATCCTATAAGGGAAATGAAAAAGGCAGCAGCAAACATGGACGTCTGCTAGGAGCAGACAGACACTGAGCTAGGGAAAGAAGGAGGGGATGCCTCCCAGGAACCCCCTCCACTGTGAGCTGGGCCCTGTGCACCCACAGCGACCCTCTCCGAGGCCACCAGAACGGCCGGCACCTGCCTGGCCACATTCCCAGAGTCATCGGATAGGCCATAAAGGAATTATCAACAAACTTCAGAGGACTGAAACCATAAAAATTTTGTTCCCTGACCACAGCGGGATGAAAGTATAAATCAACAACAAAAATTAACTAGAAAATCCCCAAATGTTTGGAAATTAAGCAACACATTTATAAATAACTTGTGGACCAACTAAGGCACTACCATAAGAAGTTTTAAATAATTTTAGCCAAATGATAAAAAAAATATGACATACCATTGGGATGAAACTAAAATAGTACTTACAGGAAAATTTATAGTTCTAAATTATACAGTAGAAAAAGAAATAAATTGATAATTAAGGGTCTAAGCCTTCATCTCAAGAAGCTAGATGGAGAACAGCAGAGTAAACCCAAAGAAAGTAGAAAAAAGGAAATAATTAAGAGGAGAAACCAATGGAATAGAAGCAAATGAACAAGAGGGAAAATCAACAAAGCCAAAAGTTGGTTATTTTAAAAGATTAATACAAATGATAAACACCTAACAAAACTGATCAAGAGAGAGAAAAAAACCCACAAATTACCAATATCAGAAATAAAACAGAGATATCACTACAGATTCCAAAAAAAAGCTAACTATGATTAATTTTATGTCAACAGACGAAAATAGGCTAATTCCTTATAAAAACATAACAAAATTGATATAAGAAGAAATAAAACTCTAAATAGGCATATATATATTGAGGTAGTTAAATTCATAACTAAAAGCCTTCTCAGAAAGAAAACTATAAGCCCTCATAGCTTCACTGGTGAATTACTCCAAACTTTTAAAGGAAGAAATAATGGCAACTTTACACAACATCTTCCAGAGAATAAAATGAGTAGGAACTTCTCACCTCTCTTTATGAGGCCAGAATAATGCTGATACTAAAATACGATACAGACCTTGTAAGAAAGGACAATTATGGAGCAGTATCTCATGAACATAGACATAAAAATGCTAAACAAAATGTTAGCAAATCAAATCCAGCAATATATAAACATAATATTCGTGACCAAACAGGATTAAATCTAGCAAGGAAGGTGGGCCTAACACACAAAAATCAGTAAATATAACTCATCACATTAACAGAATAAAGAAGAAAAACCATATGATCACTTCAACAGAAGCAGAAAAAGCATTTTACAAAATTCAACACTCATTTATGATAAAAAAAAACCTTTCAGCAAAACTAGGAATAGAAAGGTACCTCCTCACTCAATTCACAGGGAAAAGCCCATGGCTAACACAGTATTTACTGGTGGAGCAGCACACACTTCGTCCTGACGGCAGGGACAAGACAAAGCCATCCGCTCTCCTCACCTCTGGCGAACCCTGCACTGGAGTTCCAAGTGAGGGAAATAAGGCAAGAAGAAAATAAGGCAAAAAGGGTAGAAAAGGGTCATCTGCATTCCCAGATGACATGACTGTTTACAAAGAAAGTCCTAAGGATTCCACAAAACAATTACTAGAGCTAGTGAGTGACTTTAGCAAGGTTGCAGGATACATGATTAACATACATAAACCAATTTTGTTTCTATATACTAGCAGCAAACAATTAGGAAATTTAAAAACATCACTTTAATAGCATCAAATAAAATACTTGGTGAAAGATTTAATAAAATACATGCATAATTTTGCCCTTAACATTACAAAACTTTGCTGAGAGAAAATAAAGACCTAAATCAAAGGAGAGATATACCATGTTCATGGATTGGAATATTCAATATTTATAAAATGTCAATTGTCCCCAAAGCGTTCTATAGATTCCACAGAAATGACAATCAAAATTCCAATACACCTTTTTTAAAAAAGAAATTAAGTTGATTTGAAAATTTACATGGATGCAAAGAACCTAGAAAAGTCAAAACAGTATCTAAAAAGAACAAAAAGAAAGACTCACACTACCTGGTTTCCAAATTCACTGTAAAGCTACAGTAATCAAGACAGAATAAGATTAGAATAAAAGTAGACCAATCAATAGTACAGAACAGAGTCCAGACACAGACCCACACATATTCATCACTTGATTTTTTTTTTCTACAAAGATGCCAAGGCAATTCAATGGGAAAGGCAAATCTTTTCAATAAATGGTACTGAAAGACACATATGAAAAAAAATAATAAATTTCAATCCCTTCTTCACACCATACAAAGAAATTAATCTGGGATGGAACACAGACTTAAACATAAAGCTATGAGTATAAAGCTTCCAGAAGAAAAACCTAGACTATCTTCCTAACCATGGGGTGGGCACAGGCAGAGATTTCTCAGAGACAAAAAAAGGACAAGCCATATACTTAAAAATCAATGAACTGAGGGCTTCCCTGGTGGCGCAGTGGTTGAGAATATGCCTGCCAATGCAGGGGACACGGGTTCGAGCCCTGGTCCGGGAAGATCCCACATGCCGCAGAGCAAATGGGCCCGTGAGCCACAATTACTGAGCCTGCGCGTCTGGAGCCCGTGCTCCGCAACAAGAGAGGCCGCGATAGTGAGAGGCCCGCGCACCGCGATGAAGAGTGGCCCCCGCTTGCCGCAACTAGAGAAAGCCCTCGCACAGAAACGAAGATCCAACACAGCCATAAATAAATAAATAAATAAATAAATAAAATTTAAAAAAAAACAAAAAAACCCCTCACATTATTAAAAAAAAAAAAATCGATGAACTGAAGTTCTCAAAATTAAAAACCTTCAAAAGATCAAGAAGATGAAAAGGCGAACTACAGCCTGGGAGAAATCAACTCAATACATGCTGTCTGACAAAGGACGTGTGCCCCAATATATAAGAACTACAAATCCACAATGGGATAAACAACCGCACGTAGAAATGTGTCCAAGGACTGAGCAGTCATTTCGGAAGACGATTATTGGTCGGCCAACGAGCGCGTGAAGAGGGGAGCGTCCCGTCTACTCCATCGCACGGCCCCAGAGCCACGTGGCAGGAAGCCTGGGAGGAGGGCGAGCGCAGGCCCAAAGGCAGGGTGCAGGCGGCTCCGTACCAGCACTACCAGGCAGTCAGAGGAAAAAGGCAGAGCTGTCTGTTCTCACGGTCTGTCTTCCAAGACAGACTTTTTGTGGGGGAAAAAAAGAAGGTACAAAACAATGTGTATACTAAGGTATCATTAATATAAAGAAAAAATCAGGGGGAGGGCGTGTACATGGATATGCTTGAAAGCGCGCAGACTCCTGGAAAGAAACTGGAAACGGTACAAGGGTGGGAAACACTCTACATCTTTGTGTAGTTTGGATTTTTCCCATCATGAAAACGTTATCACCTATTTTTTTAACTATTAAAAGATAAAGTTAACGACAGGCTGGAGGGGACACGTCACCATCTTACCTGCCCAGTTAGCTCTCAGAGTTCATGCCAAATGTCTGCACGGACAGCAACCTTCCTGCTGCCGCAGATCAGGGCTCAGGAACCGTGGGCGCCCACAGCCAAAAACAGCTCCCGGGCGTGAGCTCACACTCCAGTACAAGTAGCTGAACAAATAGGGAGGTGGACGGAGGGAGGACGGTGGATGGCAGGAGCCGGGCCGGTCACTGTGGGAGTGGGGCTGCAGACAAGCCCGGCGGGAGGCTCCACTCAAGTCACACATGGGTCTGGATGCACGCGAGGCCCGGCGGAGACACAGACGGATGGATACACGTGTGTCTGTGATTACAGATACGCGCGCTCACTCGTACCTCCCAGCTCTGTCTGCTGAGAGGCCCAGAAGCAGGGACACCGCAGCTCCAGACCCTGGCTTCGGCATCACTCACTCTCCAAGGAAGGGACAGGGCTCCCTGGAGAAATGGCTGATTCCGGGGCCGGGGCAGGGATAACACCAGATGGGCCTGGAGCAGCATGGGCCCCAGAAATGAAGCAAGTGCTCAGAAGACGAAAGGAGGGGGGGCACGTCCAGGGGACACAGGAGAGCCTGAAAGGGCTCCCAGGGCCAAGGCAGGGACGAGCGGAGGAGCAGGGTGACGAGGTAGTGGGTTATAACCCAGCATGTAAAACGTACCCTGATTAAATAAACAGCAAGAAGAGACAACGCTCCCATAAATAAGAATTCCAAATAATTTACACAGACACTCCCCGCCCAGGAGGTGCAGCCTCACTCCCTCTGCCACCCCCACCTTCACCAAGGGGCTTCCAGTGGGGAGGTGGAGGCGGGAGCAGACCCCAGACAGACACCACTGTGTGTGCAAGAGCCGCAGGGAAGGGTGAAAACATGCTACGGGAATTCCAAGAAGAAAAGCATAGATAAACGAACTGTGCTGGGTCCTAACAGAACAGCACATGGCAGTTAAAATCTGGAGCTAAAACCATACCTACCAGCAAAGATAAACCTCAACACAAAATGCTGAATGAACATGAAAAGAGCAAGCCTGGAGTAGGAATACACAGGATGTTATCATTTACACGTAGCTTTAAATAAAACAATATCACATATTATTAGTGAATACAAACCTATGTGGGAGAGGCATTTATATCAAATTCCAGATAGAAAAAAAGGTAACTGGCAGAGCAAACTCATGAGTTCACAGGTATTATCAAGTTCCCCTTTAAAGTAAACTTAAAAATTTTAAAGGCGTGTTGGCTAAGCTACTAGGAAGTACTTGGAGGCACAGCTACTGCACTGAAGCAGGACGGAGACTTGGGGACAGCCGTGAAAGGGGCAGGAGAATGGGCGGGGCCAGAGGAGCCGGGTGGTGTCCACAGCGAGGAGGAGGGGCAGGAGGGGGAGGAGGAGGCACCCTCCCCACATGCCCCAGGTCTTCAAAAAGCGAAGCGTCCTCTTTAAGCTCCCCAGCTGGTGTCACACCACCCACAACTCCGGGGACCAGGCATCGAGGACAGGACGACTCCTGAGTCCTGCCCTGGACGTCGGAGCCCTGTGTCGGCTCCACGGGCCCCCGCACCGCATGCGCCACACCCGGTCTCCCTGCACCCTCAGCGCGACCACCCATCTTGTCACACAGGCCGGAAACCCCAGAGCCCCCGCCCCCCCACCCCTGCGCCCACTGCATCACTTGCTGGGCACGGCCTGTCCTCTCTGCCAGCGCCACCCTGGACTGAACCACCGCCATCCCACGCCGAGACCCAGCCAGCTCCCCATACCCACTCCAGACCCCTCGGTCAGACGTCTACCTGTCTACCCGGCCGGGGTGCCTACTCCCGCCGTCCCCCTCCCTCCTCCCCTGTTTACACCCCTCAGTGCTTCCCTTGCTCTCGGGGTAAAGGCAAATGGTGGGAGGGCTCTGCCCTCATCAGGCACCCCTAGGAGTGCCCAGAAGCCCACTTGGACCCTCTGCTCACACCTGGCCTCTGCGAGGCCCCATAACTAGGGAAGGAGCCCGTGGCCTGCACACCGCAGCGTTGCCCCCGCTCCCCCGACAGGCTACCAGCGCCCCCAGGGCTGTGTGCAGGGAGCCGTTCAGAGGAGCAAACAGACCACACACTTCAACAGAGCCAACCCTATAATGTCCACTGGTTCATCAAAATGAGCTGAGTCATCATGAAAAGATGAAATTATAAGCAGTATTCTAGGAAGAATTGTGCAATGTGACAAAAGAGGGGAGTGTAAAATACATGTTAGAAAGATTCCCAAACTCAGGCATGATTACTTTTGAGCTTTGCAGTCAGCTTCGTGACTATACGATCTCCCTTTACTGAAAAGGAACGACGTCCAGCTTGGGGGGCGGTGGGGATGGAGGGTACCCGGCTGCACATGACACACAGCCTCACCGCGTCGCGCTGCCCCCGCGTGTCTGTGCTCACTCGAGCTCTGGGGGGGGCTGACAAAGGGTCACAGGGCTTCTCTCCAATGGGTGGGACCGGAGGTCGTTTTTGCATCCTTTTCAGTAGTGTCGGATTTTTAATGACAAGCACTTATTATTTTTTTAATCTGAAGAAAATGTTATTATAATAAAATGAGTCTCCCCGCTCCCATTTGGGGAGGAACGAAGCTTTCTCCAAATCCTCCATGTGGACCTTCATTGCTTTAAGGCTGGAAATGGAAGTGGGGTTCCTGCAGGCCAGGGGTGGTGGCAGCATCACACAGATGTCACGCCTGGGATACCCAGCTCAGCCAAAGGGAGACCGCACGTGTGCCCCGGGCCCGGCTTGCCACGCTGGCCCAGCCGCTGATGGCAGCCCCTGGGTCTGGGGACCTTGTGCGGTGCTGCCGGGAAGGAGGCTCCCAGGAGGACAGAGTCTGCCTGAGGCCAAGCCACACGGACCACAGTGAAGTCGAGAGACTTGGTCCTGACAGCCTGCGGGCCCTGACTCAGCCGTGCTCAGAGCAGGAGCAGGCTGACTGTCATGAAGCAGACGCAGTCCCTTGTCAGGTGTGCTCACCTGCGTGGGTCCCTGTCACAGCTGATCAAACACCAGTGAGCTAACACACCCACCCCCTCTGGGCACAGTGCACCCTCTCAGTACTGGTCCAGCTGCTGGCCTGGAGCAGGAAAGATGGTAACCCTAACCACGTCCCTCTGCGTACGATGGGACCGGGCGGCAAGGATTGAGAGGGAGCTGAAGAAAGGCCTTTCTGAGCAGCCCTGCGTACACACAACAGGTCCCGATGGAGAGAGAGACGCATCTTCAGAAGAAATTCACTGCAGGCCCTCTGGCAGGGAGCACCCAAACACGCCCACAGGAGAAAGCCAGTCACCTAAACAGGAGCCCCACACCCGTTCCCTCACCCCTGCTGACTGCAGGCAGCCCTGCGTGCTTCCCAAGGATACAGCCACAGCCCGTGCGATGCTCCCCGCAGGCCTGGGGGTGGGGCGAGCCTTGGACTGGAGCAGGCAGGTCACTCAGGCCCGCCGGTCCCAAAGCTCCATCACACCCACCTGGTTGAGACTCCCAAGAGGTCACAGCCCCTAGCTTCTCCCCACCTGAAATCCTGCCATCGCTATCACCTGGACGATGAAAATCTTCAAGCTGCCGCCCCCAGACCCCACTCGTAAGCCGTGTATGTTCTAGGGCCCTGGACGGCTGTGCACAGAGCCTGTGTGCGCGCGTGTGCGTGTGCGTGTGTTCATGTGCGCGGGCCGAGAGCAGCTCAGGCGCGTGTCGACATGTGGGTCTGTTTTCAATCGTGCTGGAACAACTCTACCTGATAAACAAAAACAGATCCAAAATAACCTTTGGCAAGCAGCATGTTTTTAAAAGAAAGAGAAGGTCCGAACGATCTGGCAAGAGCAATGCTTAAGCAAACAAACTTGGCCAAGCCAAGCATCCACGATGCACATCAAAAAGCCCCTCGCAGGCTCCCCGTGACCCGAGGCCGCAGCCAGGAAGGGGGCTGGAGCTGAGGCTCCCCTGGCCCGAAGCGGACAGGCCACACACTTCCGGCCGCTGGTCGCTACATTTCATCCAGGTCACAGGACCAGACCACGAGTCGGGAGCAGGAGGCCAGCAGGGGAGGGCAGAGCCCCTCGCTCCCCTCCGGACAGTCCCTTCCGGTGGGCCCCGCTGGGCAGGGGGCAGTGAGGGTCAGTGGGCAGCATGGGGAGCTGTGGGAGAGCCTCAGGGTCCCCGCTCAGGGAGGTGGCCAAGTCCACAAGGTTCTAAACCCCCAAAGGGGCCAGTCTGGCATGGCCTCCCCCGCATCACAGCTCACGTCTGTCTGCCAGGCGTCTTTCCGGGGACGTGGCTCTTACCAGAGCCGGGCTGCGGTTGCCCTGGGGCCCAGGCCACATCACCCAAACCCCTCCTCTCTCAAGGCCCAGGTTAAGCTAAAACTGAGGAGGACACCGGAGGTCTGCAGAGCCTGAGGCCAGCAGGCTGGCAGGGGCAGGGTCACTCCCGAGCACCCCACAGCAGCCTAGGAAAGTGGGCACGTACCGCGGAGGCTCAAATCAGGGACGGTGGACCCAGGACAGGCCACTGGAGAGGCACGCAGGTCTACACCCGAAACACGGGAGCCTGGGGGACGACTCAGCTCCTCTGGGCCCTGGTTTCTCCTCGTGTCCCTGGGGGGTCGTGGAGAAGCGGGGGGCGAGGACCACGGTGGCTCTGAGCGGGGGCAGGCTCTCGATAAGCAGAGGCACGCGCTCAGCACGGCGTGAGGGCGAGGGCAAGGAGAGCGGCATCCCGCCTTCCCGGGGTCAAAACGGGAAAGACGGCTGCTGCTGCTAAAGGGACAAGAGTATCACCGGGCCACCCCACAGGGCAGGAGGCAATGGCCAGCAAACAAGGGCTTTTGTGACGCTCTGGGGGGAGAGACACGAGGGAGACAGGAGAGGAAAGGCTGGGAGCCCAGGAGGGGTGAAGGAGAACAGCTTGGGAGGGCAAGTGGGCAGTGGCCGCGGGCACTGCAGCCAGAGGGCAGGCCGGGAATCCACGCAGGGGGCCAGGTGACTGCAGGCCACACTGCAGGGCCGGGAACGGGGGCCCCTCAGGCTTCCTGAGAGGAGGTGGCCCCCAGCACAGCACGCCGGGCCCCCAGGGGGCCTCCCCAGCAGAGAGTGGCTGCCCAGGGCGAGGCAGGTGAGGCCACAGGGAGGTGAGAGAGAAGAGGGAAGGGCAGAACAGAAGCTGCTCTTTCTCTAATTCTTTCTGTGTTTTCTTCCCTAAAAGCCACACAAGAAACAGATGAATCCAAGCTCGTTGTAAAAGATCTGAACACCAATTACATGGACTGAAACATGAAAGCTCTCTCTCAGCCCTGAATTCCGCCTTCCCTCCCTCCCCCAAGACGGAACCACTATTCACAGGTCGCTGTGCCTCCTTTCAGATCTCTTTTGACGCATTTATACACAAACATATGCACACATGCACGGCTTTCCTGAACGGGTGGGACCAAGCGGTACACGTGCGGAGACGGGCTTGTGCGTCCCCTTTATCCACAGACACTCACTGAGGGCTCAGAGCAGGCTCGTGGGCCTGGCGGTTCCAGCGCGTTCTCTCCACCCACATTTACGTCACCCTGTCGGGGCCGCAATGAGCCTGTCAGTCCACTCACAGCGCGGAAAACCCGCGCGCTCCTTGGCTGCTGGGCTCGGAGAGGGCAGGGAAAACAGACGCGGGGCCGGTCCCCCCAGGAAGCAAGGAAGGCGCAGGCTCCACAGCCCCCAAGGCAACCAGAGACACTGATCAGGCCGAGGGTCCCGGGGTCCCACCCCAGCTCACCTCCCACCAGCCACGTAACCCCGGGCAAGCCACCCCTCCCCTCGGACCCTGCAGCCACCTCTTTCCTGAGAAAATGTCGCCCACGCACTTGGCCCTGGTCAGTGTCCGGGGAAGGCCCCCTGAAGGGTGCGGGTCGGCAGCCAAGTGACCGGAGACCCTGGTCCCCACGGCCGCGGAGGGCGAGCTCCTGTCACCTGCAGCTGCTGACCATCTCAGGACGCGCCTGGGACCGAGTCAGGGGCCGACATCAGCGCGCTGAGGGCCGAGGCCTGTGGGCGGCCAGCACCTGAAGGGTTAACGGCCTGCTGCCGGGCCTTCCTGCCGCCAGGACTGCATTAGGGGCGGGAGATGGGCTGCGTCTGGATCGCATTAGGAGCTCTGTTGGCAGCGTTCCCTCTGGCGGGCTGCCTCCCCTCCTGCCCCGACCACTCTCCCCACAGCTCAAAGAAAATACCAGGATCCACATATAACCCCGCGCACTCCCCTCCTGTCTCTTACCCCCGTCTTGAATGAAACAAGCTCTTAAACTCCTGACCTTCCGCCCAGTCACTCGGTTCGTTTCTGGCGCAGCAGCGTCGTGGAGCCCGGGGCACGGCTGCCCTCCCCGCGGACGCACGCTGCGCAGACGGGCACGGGCTCCGGCAGGCCGGGGCAGCTCCTCCCGAGGCTGGCCCAGGGCGTCTGTCATCCGAAAGAGCGCAAACACCCCCAGAAAGACCCTCCCTGTATCCTGAAATGCCAACACCGGGGCCACTCAGACCCTCACTGTGCACAACTGGGAAGGCTCCCAAGCCAAGAACAGGAGGAGGGTTGGCAGCCTTTAAGCACCAGAAATAAAGCCTTAGGAGAAACAGCTGAAGCTCGCTTTTTAACTTTTCTCATCTTTCCCCGCCAGAGGCCCTGAGGCAGCGGCTGGATTCGCCAACAGCGCACAAATTCATGTCTTCCCTGGCGTCTGAGCTTCAGCCCCATATACCTCCCCTGCAACTGGATGCCCCCAAATACCTCCAACTTGCTAAAACACAACCCACGCTCCCCTCTGCCCCTGCCCTCACCCCCAGACCTCTCCCGGCTCCCCCTCAGCAACGGCTCCACCACCCCACCTGCTACTCAAGCCAGAGACCTGGGGGCTGTCTTGGACGTGGCTCCCCCCTGCACCTGGCCCAAATCCACTGCCTCACCAGCCTTGTTCATTCCACCTCCTAAACAGCCCTAAGTCCCACTGCACTGCCGCCAGCTTGATCCACATCCCCTCCATCTGCCTGGACTACACAACGGCCTCCTAATGGTCCCCAGAAAGGCACGCTGGCCCCCTTGCATCCATTCTCCATAATGTTGGCCTCTCTAGCACAGCAGGAAACGCATATGCACACACACACAACCACGCTCTCCTCTCCACCTTTCAAAACCACCTGCATGTCTCAGTAGTTGCTGGACGGAAACCTCTGGACCCTAGTGCTCTGCCCCCGCCTCTAGCCCCACAGCCCCTCTTCCTCGGTGCCTGTTCTCTGAGCACCAGCCACAGCGACCTTCTCTCAGGCCGTCAAGTCACTAAGCTGCCTCCCTGCCGGGCCGCTGCACGGTTCCCGCTGCCAGAGCACCCCCCCCACGCCCAGCCCCACTCCTCTCCTTCACACCAGGGACCTGCCACCTGCTCTCAGAGGACGCTGCCCTGTCGCGAAGAGGCCCTGCCTGGGGCTGCAATTCCACCCGTGCACGCGTGCGGGGCAAGGAAAGGTGCCTGCGGGCAGGCAGATGCAATTACCCAGCGGGACTTATTCTAATCCACACACCCCTGTGTGTGTCCTCACAAACGCTGGTCACCAACAGCAAGCCAAGGACACGGCTGGCGGTCGGACGGAAGCCAGTTCAGTCCCGTAAGGCTGGCTCAGACTCTGGACTTCCCTTGCCCAGAATCATCTCATTTAAATACTTTTGAAAAGACCGAAAAAAAAGAACTTCTAGTGGCCGGCATTTATTTTTAAACAAGAACATGTTATAATAAAGCATTTTAACAAAACTTCAAACGAAAGCAGGCAAGTGCCTTTACTTTAAAAAGACGTCTCACTTGCCCTTTCCCCATGATTATTACAAGTTGAAGCCTGTGAATAATTAAAGCAATGTTTATGGTATTTTTATTACTGTTTTATTCTTAAAAGAAAGAATGATAAATATTCAGTTTAAGTGGTACACTTGCTCTCTGTGTACTCAGGAAACACTCAACTTTCCTTTAACGAGAAAAATAAAACCAAGAAGGTCGCAGCAGCGCCCGCAAAGACAGCAGGGCAGTAGGGACCACAGCCGCTCACCACAGGCCGCAGGTGGCCCTCCTCTCCCTGCGGTGCCAGCCAGAGGGGCTGGCGGGGCTGGGAGAGGTGGCCTGGCCAGCCTGGCGCTGCTTCCTTCCTGATGAGTCTTCTGTAACATGAAATGGCTAAGGATGAAGATGGGCCAACTACACTTCTAGACACAAAGCACTGAAGCAGAGGGGCTCAGTCTTGAGAGAAAGGCGGCTCGAGAAGCCAGCTCTGCGGCCCTGGGAGCCTGACTTACAGTCATTCTCCGAAAATAAGCCAGCACTGGGCCTCCTGGCTGGTGAGGCGCCGAGACACAAGCCTTGAAGAGGAGTGGCCACCGCCCGCTCCACTCCTGCTTCTGGCCCACAGGGAGCAGTTTCTACAAACACAGCCCTCTAAGGTCATCAACTGCATACTTTGAATCAAAATCCTACTCAAAAACAAACTGCTTATTTGCTTATTGGCTTTTTCCTACTGTTTTGTTCACTAAATAGTTTCTGGGGCCTCGTCTGGGCCAAGCTCCGGGTCGGGTGCTGAGAGCACGGAGCCGGAAGGGCGCAGCCTCTGTCCTCAAGGAGATTCTGCCGTGGGACGCGCGGCAGAGACACACATGGGGGCGAGCGGCCAGCCACCCAGGGCGGGGCCGTGGGAGCTGCAAGGAGAGACCCCCTCCGGGCGGGGAGCCGGCCCACGAAGGCCGCAGGTGAGGAACCAGGGCAAGAAGCAGAGGTCGCTGGAGGTGGGCCAGGAGGGGCTGGGCCGCGGGCTTGCTGGGGCAGGAAAACAGACTCCTTGCCGAGTCCCAGTCTCACCTCACCCCTGTAAAGCAGCTTCCAAGAGCGGAGGCAAAGGTAAGAGGAACAATGCCAAATACTGTTTCGGATTTTCTTTTTCCTTTCTGTGGGTTTTTAGTTAAGAGGTAAGTAAACCTGAATATGGACTTGATTTGGAGGAATGTGCTATCAAATTCTGAACTTTCTCTAAAACTTTTATCAACTAAATAGGTATCCACACACACCCTGATGATGCCCCCTCACTATCAAGAACCGACGTGGGTTCCACTTCAGTAACCCATTTAGTAGCCCTGCAAAGACCTGTTTCCTCACAACCGGGAAAGGACCCCACCATTTACTACTTGTGGAACCCACAACAGGAGTTCCATGTGACAGCAATACTGAACGACAAAGTGTCCTCCCAGGTGCTGGGCACTCTACGGCCATCACCCCTAGTGGGCAGCGCCCCACACCGCCCCCCAGAAGCGGGGACAGAGGGGGCTCTCGGGGTCTGAGCCGTGATGGCCAGTGAAGCGCAGGAGAGAGGAGCCTGCCTGTGGCTGGTCCTGGGTCCCTGCCTCTCTTTCTCCACCGTCTGCGTCTCCGACAGTTCCTGACATTACAACCCTGACAGCCAATCACTGCCGGAAACATCACTAGCCTAGAATCCCAAGATCAGATCTTAGCGACGGGTTCCCCCTGCTGAGGATGGAAAGAGCCAAAGAGCCTGAGGAGAAGGCTGGCGAGTCGCAGGATGTCTGGGTTTAAAGCAGTCTCGGTCTAAGTGGGGTTTGGTTTTTCTCCTTCACTCCCTGGGCCCCAACATTCCCCCCCTCAGCTAATGGGCCCCAGCTGGACGGACGTGCAGCAGAGACAGGGCCAGGGTCTGACAGGCTCCAGCGGGCGGCCTGGCCGGGAGGGGACACAACTATTTATTTGGAGGGGCCGCACCGTGCCCCCGGGGGAGTTCAAGCGGTCAGATGCGCCCAAGCAGATTAGTGAAACCTGCCTGGGATGTCACTGGCCTTGGGGGAGAGCCGTCCAGTTTGGAGCCTGCCCTGCAGTGCCCCAGTGTCCGACAGGCCCCAGGCACGTGATGGTGAGTGGAGAGACCGGGGGGACTCCGTGGGGGCTCCCGGGGCAGTGGGCATGATGCCCAGAGCCGGTCTTTGATGCTGGCCAAATGGCTTCAAATGCGGGCTCCACTGTCTAGGTCTTCTCCCCGGTCAGATGGGGTCATGGGGAAGAAAGGAAGAGCAGAGCTGGTCGTCAGCAAGCGACGGACCCACCCGCAAAGCCTTGAAGGCCCACGTCACCCACACGACAACCCCAGAGGGTGAGCCGGGGCTGCGATTCCTCACGAGAAAGTCAGAGCTCAGAGGCGTTAAGGGACCTGCCCAAGATTACAGGGGACTGCAAGCTCTTCCTGACTTCAGTCCTTTCTTCCAAAATCTCTATTCGTTTCCTGGGGCCACCACAACACGTCACCACAAACTTGACAGCTTCAAACAACAGAAGTGTAACCTCTCGCAGTTCTGGAGGCCACAAGTCCAAAGCCGATGTGTCAGCTGGGTTGGCCCCCTCTAGAGCCTCTAAAAGTACCCCTTCCATCCTCTCTCCTAGCTTCGGGCCACGCGGGCAACCATGGGCATTGCTTAGCTCCAGGCTGCAGAACCCCAGTCCCAGCCTCTAGCTTCATATGCCCTCCTCCCCGAGAGTCCCTGTGTCACTGGACTTGTCATTGGATAAAGAGCCCACCCTGCTCAGGACGGTCCCATCTAGAGATCCTTATCTTAATTACATCTGCAAAGACTCTCATTCCAAATAAGGTCATATTCTGAGGTTCTGGGGGGACACATCTTTTGTGGGGCACAATTCAACCCACTACGGTCCGCCCTCTGGTCCCCAAAACGTCACAACCATCTCACGTGCAAAATACTTTCACCCCATCCCAACATCCCAGATTCTCACCCCATTCTAGCATTAACTCTAATTAGGTCCAAAATCTCATCTAAATATCATCAGCTCAAAAGTATCATCAGCTAAGTCACCTAACTAGGCATGAGTGATCCGGAATGATCTATTCTGGGGCAAGACGCCTCTCTATCTGTGGACCTGTAATACTGGAAACCAAGTTATCTGTTTTTAAAATACAGGGATAGGGAGAAAATGGAAGGAACTCAGAGGTCACCGGTCCCAAGCAAGTTTGAAACCCAGCCAAACAAATTCCATTAGGTGTCCAGGCCTGCGAATGACCCTCTGTGGCTTGATCCTTTGCCCTCTGGGCCCATGGAAGCTCCACTGGCCCTGGCCTCTGGGCTCACCTCTCTGGCCTCTGCCTTTGTGTCCAGAGCTCTGCCCTTGGAGCCATTCCTCCTTTATCTTGAAGGATAACACATGTTGTGGCTGAGTCCTCCTAACTGTCATTTCCTGCATGTACAATCCCAGAAGTCCAATTGCTTTTTTAAAAAAATTTTGTCGGGTCTCTGTCCCTTTCCATCCTGGCTGGCAGTGTTTTTGCTGATATAACAGCCTCAAAAACCTGTGCGTCTCTCATGTATATGAAGGGGATCTATGCCATTCAACAAGAGGGTTCTCCATAGATCCTTCCTGGAGAAGCCCAGCTCTTTGCTGGCTTCTGCTAGATATTTGATTGCACCCGTGAGACACACACCCAATCTCTTCAGCAAAGGCTGTCCAGCCTCACCCGTGGCGTTTCTCCAGGGCACGCACTCTCAAAAGTGAATCTCCTGCTTTCAGCATCCTTTGGGATCTGCACAAGCCAAGAATTTCCCACGCCATCAGGAGCTGGTTCCCCTTGCTAATCACAGCTCCTTCCTCAATTCACTCCTTTCCTCTCACATTTTACTATAAGCAGCAAAGGAGAAACCAGGCTGCACCTTCCACACTTTGCTTAGAAAACCCCTCAGCCAACATCCAAGTTCACTGCTACAAGTTCTGCTTCTCCCGACGAGTAAATTAGAGGCTTGCACAGCAATAGATACCAAGAGGGTTGGAAAGCAGGCTGGGGGAAAACAGGCGCCCAAAAGCAAGAGGAGAATGAACTTTATATTTGCCAAGCAACCTCTATGTGCCCAAGTACCACAGGTCAGTACCTGGGACTCTGAGAGGCAAGTTCATCTTTATAAGGATGAAAGCAGCAGCCAAAGATCTCAGAAGCCTCCACTCGCACCCCTGAGAGCTTAAGGTGGCTGCTGGCCCTGCCTTCGCCTCCTCCACGCCCTGGGCCCCGGCGCTGCGGCCACTGACTGACCCGGTCATCAGACGCCTCTCCTTCCCTCCAGAGCCTCAAGCCCCCAAGTCTGCGTCTGCTTCTCACAGAGCCCTCTTCCGCTCCTCACCCTCTCCCAGCTGCCCTCCCAGGGCAGAGGGGGTGCGGGCCCAGGGGGCCCCGAGGGGTCTGCCCCAGGGAGCACAGGGAATGGAAGGGGATCTAGCGTTTTATTCATTCCCTGCCCCAGCTGGGAATTAAAACACAGTCACTGGTATAAGCTTAGTTTTGTTAAATGTAAGTCTAGTTTGTTTTCATAATTTTGTGCTTTATTTTTTGAGATTTGCACTTTTAGTACTTGGAGCAACGTGGATTTGATCTGAGTAGTCTTTATATCCAGGACTGACGGTCTTCACAGGAGGCTCCAAGACAGCCAGGGGAGGAGGGGATCATGCCTCACAGTGTCAGGGGACCCTTGCCCTCCAACTCCTGCTGCCGCCCCAGGGAGCCCTCAGGTTGGCCCACCCTGGTCACGAGACTCTTCCCTACGACCCCCGGCTCTGCAGGAGGAATGGGTGGAGGGGAGAGATCTCAAGCTGATGTTTCCTTCACCTGCGGAAGCACCAGTCATCCCTCTCACTCCCGAGATGCCCCTCTCCTGCCTCAGGCTGCCCTGGCCCGGAAATGGCCAACGCCAGGCACAGTGCCAGCAGTGCTCCGGCCTCCCCCTTGCTCAGGGCAGACCCTGCAGGCACGGACCTCCCCCCAGGGTGGCGGTGAATTTCATGTGTCCACTTGTCTGGGCCACACGGCCCAGATATCTGGTTAAGCACTATTCTGGTTTCTGTGAAGGTGTTTTCTGGATGAGATTAACATTTAGATGACTAGACTTGGAGTACAGCAGATGACACTACATAATGATGGTGGACAAGGCCTGAACAGGAAAAGACTGTCCTCCCGGGAAGAAGAGGAAATTCTGCAGCCAACAGCCTTCAGATTTGAATTGCGACTCTGCCCTGGGTCTCCAGCCCGCTGGCCTCACAATCATACCAGCCAGTTCCTTAAAATCGCTCTCTTTGTACACACACACACGCACAGGCACACACACACACCCTGTCGGTTCTGTCTCTCTGGAGGTCGCTGACTAATACACCCAGTGAGCCAGACAACTGTAGAGCTCGTCTCCACACAGTCCTGCAGGGAGAAGCCCCACTTCACAGGCCCCCGGACTCCACGCACCTGGGCTGTGAGCACCTCCAGTGGCCGGCACCGTCCTGGCCTCGGACACAGGCCGAGAGCAAGCCTCCACTCCCCTGCACTGTAGCCTCCTCTGAGGACCAGAGACCTTCCCTGGACACCAGAATTCCTGGGAGGCTTCTGAGTTCTACCCAGCCCTTGTTCCCCACCCTGGATTCCCCGTGAAGGAGAAGGGCAGTTAGGGAGCTATAAGTTTTTCTTTTCCAGTAAACGAAAACCTTAAGCAAAGCCCACCGAAGGGAAGTATCAAGGCCACTGGACACCTTTTAAATCAGAGCCAGACCAGAAGTTACCAGGAGTCGGGGGTGACGGGGAGACCCCAGCTGCCACCCTTCTCCCAGGTCTTCCAAAGATGACGTGGCAGCTGCCAGTGTCACTAGGAATGTGACACTCATCTGGGTGGTGGCCAGACTGTATGGCTCTGAGCAACACAAGGTTCTAATTGTGTTTAATTTGAAATCCTTGTGGTTAAGCAAAAGGGACCCAGAAATGAGTCCACACGTACTTGCCACCCTGACCTGGGGGGTTTGTAGAAAGGGGGGAGGGCTTCCACCCAGTGCCCTCACTCATGGGCCACATGCTCCTGAGCCCACACACCCTCTGGAGGCTCCATTTCTTTATAAAGAATGCCTGCTTGAGAGTCTCCCAACAATCTGGTGCTGTTCCGAGAATCGGGGCGAGTGGCAGTTCCAGAACGGGGGCAGGACAGGCAAGAAGAAGGAGCAGGGCAGAGCCAGCCCCCGGGGAGCAGGCCCTGCAGCTGCAGAGGCACAGGGACTGTCCCCCTCCCTTCCCGCTAGACGAGGGGCCAAAAGGAAGGGCAAGGCAAGACTGACCTTGAGGGTAGGGATCTCCACACTGTCACCGAGGCTAACGGAGCCTGAGAGGATGGTCCCTGTCATCACAGTGCCTTGGCCTTTGATGGAGAAGCAGTGGTCCACAGACATGAGGAACGGTCCCGAGGGGTCTCTCCTTGGGATGGAAATCTGGGACGTCAGGAGCTAGAAAAGAGATACTGGTGCCACACCCTGTCGGGAGAGGAGCTGGATGGGGCAGGGCAGAGGAGAGCAGGGGGTGTGACCAGGGCTCGGGCAAGCTGGTCCAGGAGCTCAGAGCGGACCACCTCCGACTGCACTCTGAGCCTCTGCCAAGGCCCAACTCCCTCTCTCAGTGCAGAGGGAAAGGGCCCGTGGAGGACCCTCCTCTATCCTCTCCCACTGGGATTCCCGCAGCGGCGTCCCAACGGGCTGGGCTCCAGGCCCGCACACAGCCGCGGAGGCAGCCCACTGAGGGCACCCGTGGGCACATCGCTCCCCGGCCTCACATGCCCGCTCACACTGGGCATCGGCCACCGGCCAGCCCTGGCAGCTCGCCAGCCAGTGTGGCCTCACCCTTCCGCCGGTGATGCTGCCTCTAGAAAGGCTCTTGCGCTGGCTGTGTCGCCAGGTAACGTGCAGTTGGGATCGTCTGTTTGTCCACTCCCCCCCCAGGCCGTGAGCACCCCAAGCCGCTCCAGCAGCTGTATCACGGTGCCTGAAGGGAACCTGAAGGACATTCCCAGGGCAGCAGCCTCTGTCTGGCAGGGCAGGGGTGAAGGCCCCTTCCCCAAGCCCCGGCGGGGACAGAGGGACTGGCCCTCCGCGGTGGGTCTGCTTTTCCTGTTCTGCACCCTCTCCCGCGTGCTTCCGCCTCAGCCAGCCCACTGCCCTTGTGCTCCGCGGTGCTGTCGGAGCTGATTACCAAGAAACTAATGGAAATCAAGACCACGTTAGTCCTCTTGCTTCTTTCTGATTTTGTTAGGGAAGAGATTGTCAAAAAAGTATTTGGTAGTCAATGTCCCAAACTCTTAGTCTCGTGATAACTACTCTTGTGGAAAAGGACTAGAGTCGCAAAACAGGCTTGGCCTGAGATTTGCACAGAGGCTTCTCAAAGGAATATATGAACAATTTCAATAGCCAGTATTTTTGTGGATTTTGCTTTAACAAAAACAACTGTCCCAGGTTCCTAGACCAGTGCTCTCTGGAGCTGATGAAAAAGTAACAAAAGCTTCACCCAGAAAATGTTTGTTTTGCTAAGTCAGCAAGGTCAGCACCGCGTAATCACAAAAACAGCAGCCATGCACGTGGTCACACCCGACCCTGGCTCTGCGGACCTGGGGCAGGTGGACCCCAACACAATCGACCTGGATCTGAATCCCAGCTCCACCTCACGCTCACTGTGAGACATCGGGCAAGTCACTTAACATCTCTTGAGTCTCAGGCTCTTTCTTAGCAAAATGCGGATAAATACCTTAAGCCTCTCAAGTTTTGTTAACAATCATGTCATCGTGGATGTTAATAATCACGTAAGAAAAGAACTCAGGGGGCTTCCCTGGTGGCGCAGTGGTTGAGAATCTGCCTGCCAATGCGGGGGACACGGGTTCGAGCCCTGGTCTGGGAGGATCCCACATGCCGCGGAGCAACTGGGCCCGTGAGCCACAACTGCTGAGCCTGTGCGTCTGGAGCCTGTGCTCCGCGGCAGGAGGGGCCGCGACAGTGAGAGGCCCGCGCACCGCCATGAAGAGTGGCCCCAGCTCGCGGCAACTAGAGAAAGCCCTCACACAGAAACGAAGACCCAACACAGCAAAAATAAATAAATAAATAAATTTAAAAAGAAAAGAACTCAGGGTGGTGCCTGGTACGTGATAACCAACTTCACCGTCAGAGTAAGCTCTGATATGGCACCGTTCCGGCATGTTACACGTGTGAACACGAACTCCACACGCCAAGTGGTGGTACCATCTCCCTGACTTTGTAAGTGAGGGAACCGAGGCCAGAGAGAGCAGGTCAAGCGCGGAAGGTCACGGAGACGTGGTGAGGCCAGTGCTGGAACGCACCGTCCAGGGCCAGGGTCAAGACACCTCACCCCCGCAGCCTCTGAGCTGCCCAGGGGCTCAGCAGAGGGACTCCACTCCCACCCTGCCCGCTGGGTGCCCCGGGCCCTCCCATTGGCTGGGCTCCCCCTCTGTCCCTGACCCCAAAGCCTGGCGGAAGGGACGAGGATGGAAGCCACGCTGGCCCCGCCTGGGAGGGACCCACTGGAGGGGCTGGCACAACCCTAGGTGCTGGAATGGGTGGCGCAGCCCCAGAGCCCCGGCCTGGCGGGAGCTGCCTCGTGGACGAGTTTGACGGGGAAAGGGAAGAGGAGGCCCCCGAGGACGTGGCTCCGACTGGAGGCCTGCGGTTCTGCTCTGATGTGCCTCCGTGAGGAAGGCGAGGGAGATGGCACCGAGGGGTCAGTGTGGAGGGTCCCCCTCGCTGGGCCCCCCCTGGAGTGAGCCGGAGCCCCCGACGCGGATCAAGCTGGCGGTACCTCAATGAGCTCTGGGATGCCCTGTGGAGCTTCCGTTTCGGGGGCGTCCGGTCCCCCAGGCCTGGCCGCCACGGGCATGATGGGTGCACCTCGGAACCTGGAACAGAAAGACAAGTCCCCCCACGGTCACCGACGAGCACGACGGGAGGCCTCTGCTCTCACCCCGTCGAAGGCGCCGAGGGGGGCGGTGGCGCTGTGCTCCCACCTGGCAGACCAGGTCGTGGAGGCCCGAAGGGAATGCCTCGCGTTGAACAAAAGCAGTTAGAAGGGGGCTCCCTGAGGAGGAGCGGTGAAGCCCGGGCCCCAGGACCCTGAATAAAGACACCCTTGGAGAGGACCACGGGGTACAGCCCGGCCTCCTGCAGAGACTCGGGAAGCACAGGTACTGAGAAGTCCCTGCCAGACCTGCCCGGAGGCCCCCTCCACAGCCTCCCGGCCGCCTGGAGAGCCTGCCTCTTTAAGAAAAGACTCTTACTATGAGTATACATTTACCTTTTCCACTGGAGAACAAAACACCAAAAAACAGAAAAGGGAAAATATACAACCCATAATCCCATCACTGTGGTGTGCTTTCTTCCAGCCTTGGTTTCTCCGTGCGTTGCCACGGAATTATTTTTTTCATATTTTGGTTATAATATTCATACAATTTCATATCCTTCTAGTTTATTTACCATTATATCGGAAAGAATTTTCTACTGAAAAATAACAACAGCAATGATAATAATAAGACTCACTTGACTAAGCCAAGAATACGACCTGGACGCTTTCAATGAAACCCCACAAAACCACCATGGAATTGGCACCATTTTACAGATGAGAAAGTGAGGCTTAGAGAGGTGAATTAATTCGCTGCCATCAGTCTCAGAGCCAACCTCCACCCCATCCGACTCCAGAACCAGGGCTCACGACCACCATGTTCCACTCCCGCCTCCCCGCCTCCCCACCCCCCCCCGCCACCTCCGCTTTCATTTTTAACAGCTGCATAATAGTGCAACTCAGAATTCACATGCTTTCCCCCCAATGTGACTCATTTAGAACATCCCAAATTTTTCACTAGTGTGATAAATATGTTGGTGGATATGACTTTTTTTTTTTTTTCTTGGCCTGGATTTGGGATAAATTCATGAGGTACAGGTCAAAGACGCAACAAACTGAAAAATCAGCAAAATGTGGAGTGAGGACATTCGAAAAGGCTCTTCTCCATAAGGCAGTAAGAACACTGGGAAAATGATCAGAAACAACCTTTTCAGAACTCTGCAAATTAACCAAAGGCTTGCAGCAATCTATGGAATGTTTAGTCAAGGAAAACAGCTGAATCTCAGTAAGAATAAGGGAACTTTGTGGCATTTTTACTTGCCTTGTTCCTACCCACCCCTCCCCGACTCTGCAGCAGCCTTAATGACTGGAGTCCGTATTCAGAGTGGAACAGCAGCTTGACAGCCCCCGAGAGCAGCAGAATGTGTCTAAGCTCCATCAGAGCCGCTTTCCCAGAGAAACATCATTACACTTCCCATCTGGCAGTTCCCTGGAAGAGCCCACCCTTAGACCGAAGTGGGGGCTCAGGCCTCGGAGTCAGTGAGCCAGGACCCGCCCCGAGCCAGGGCCCGTCCCACGTGCACGTCTCTGCCTGCGCTCCGAGCCCCAGGCCCAGGGCCGCAGAAGGGGAAAAGCGTGCTCTGAGAATTCCAGCGATTAACCATAAAGCTTTCGGAAATTCAATTATTGTTTATCCAAACCCTTTTGGGCAACGTATTGTAACAAAACATAAATGCGTTTCGGGCTGGGTGTCTGGCCCTTTCCCAGGCTCCAGAGAAGCTGGCCTTGTTGGTTTCCTGAGCACGCCACACAATGGGGCATCCTGGCTGCTGGCAGCCCCGGGGGACAAGGGGCCCCTCCTGCCTGGGTTTCAGACCTAGGCTGCTGTCTGGGCTCTAGGAGCACAAGGGGCTCCCGCCAGGGATGTCAGGAAGAGCGTTGAGCACAGCCCCACAGCCCAGGTGGGAGCTGACCCAGAGCACAGCCGAGGGCGCCTCCTGTTCCCAGCGCCCCTCTCCGCCCACCCCACCCCACTCCCTGCGCAGCTGTGGTACCTCATGGCGCGAGCCGGGCCCAGACCTGCTGACTGTGCATGCAGGCGGACCTTCATCAACATACAAAAACAACTCACATCAGTAAAAAAAAAAAAAAAAAAAAAAAAAAAAAGCGCACATGAATCTGTGTGTGTGTGTGTGTGTAACTCGTGTAAAAGATGTAAACAAAGAGAGTCTATGTTTTAGGTTTGGAAAAGCAGAATTCAAAATAGTGATACTAAAAAAAAACAGCGATACTTACCATGCCTTATTTTTCTCACCAGTCAAGCCAGATACAAAAGCCTGGGGTAACTGTGAGCATCTGACTGACTGCACTCAGGAAAGCCCTAGTACAGGGCCACGCACACAACAGGTGCTCCACACGTTACAGCTGTTGTTACTAAGCCCCTACAATGTGCCAGGCTCCATATCAAATGCGCCCTCATAATAAACACTGTGAGGCTGGACTTATCAGCTCCCACTTTACAGAGGAAGAAATACCAACGCTGAGAGATAAAGTGAGTCAGCCGTAGAGCAGGTACGGAATGCATACCTTGTAGGAGCCCGCTGGCAGGAGCCAGGTCACGTGGATTTGGCATCCCACCCAATCCCGGGGAGAAGGTGGGCACTAAGCAGACGGCCGTGGTTAAAACATTAACAAGGGAAAAGAAAGGGTTTAAAAGCAGGAGGAAACACAGAGGGAGTCTGGGAGAAAGATGCACCAAGGATGCTGTCAGACAATAACGTTTAGTGGAAAGATAAACAAAAAAGCCTAGAACACAGAACACTGTCAATGTTGTAATAACAACTACCTCAAACTATGTACAGGTGGGAAAGACTGACAGGGTTCCGAGGGAAAAAACACTTTAATTAGCTGCATTGGGAAGATTGTGGGTACATTTTTATCTTCTATTTTTATTTCTGTTAACATTGATAAATGCTTATGCAAGAGTAATTTTAAATGCTTTCAGAGATAAAGAAATCACAAAGAAAAACAAAGAGCTTGACTACATAAAAATTAGAAACTTCTGCATGTCAAAAAAAAAAAAACTAAAACAGAAAGACAACAAATGCAAAAGACTTATTTGTAGGAAATATGATAGACAAAGGGTTAATTAATAACAACATCCTTATTAATATTAAACACTCCTGAATATCAAAAAGAAAAGCATTAAAATCACAAGAGGCAAATAGACAAAACACATGGGCACAAATTAAACACACAAAAACACAACTATTTAATACACTTAAGGAAAAATGTTCAGTCTTACCAGTAATTAAAGAATCACATATTATAACAAGAGTAAAACAACATTCTATCCTAAATGTTTCAAATAAATATTTTTTAAAATATTTTTTTTAAGTCTTTACTGAATTTGTTACAATACTGCTTCTGTTTTATCTTTTGGTTTTTTGGCCGCGAGGCATGTGGGATCTTAGCTCCCCAACCAGGGATTGAACCCACACCCCCTGCATTGGAAGGCAAAGTGCTAACCACTGGACCGCGAGGGAAGTCCCCAAATATATTTTTAAATTAGATACTAGAGCTCACCGCTGGCACCTGTGTGAAATGGAAAAGAACACAGAGATGCACAAAAGGTTCTAAAGGGCTCCTTCCCTTTGACCTAGTGACCCCATACCTGGGGCTCTCTCAAGAAGAAAAACCGAAAATACAAAGTTTAATGATGGTCAAAGATGTTCACCCAGGACTATTTATTTACAAGAAGGAAAACTTAAGCCATTTCCAAGGGTCAGGAACAGGGTGATGGTTACATGAAGAACTGCTCTATATAATGTTAAGTAATAAAAGCAGAAATCAAAAATGTAAATACTTCATGATTACAATTATATGTTTAAAGAGAGAGAATTGAATTCAGCAAAGTTGCAGGGTACAAGGTCACTTGTGTTTCTATACACCAGCAAAAAAAATCTGAAACGGAAATTAAGAAAGCAATTCCACTTATAATAGCATCTAAAAGAATTAAACACTTAGGAATAAATCTAACCAACGACATGTAAGGCTTGTACACCAAAAACTACAAAACCTGTATAAAAGAAATTTTTAAAAATCTAAATAAATAGAAAGACATCTGTGTCAATGAGTTGGAAGACTTACTCCTGGTACGATGTCCATTCTACCTAAAACCATCTACAGATTCAATGCAGTCCCTATTAAAATTCCAACCATCACTTTCTGCTGGAATGGAAAAGCAGATCCTCACATTCCAATGGGAGGGAATTGCAAGGAGCCCAAATGCCCAAAATAATCTTGAAAAAGAAGCAGAGGGGCTTCCCTGGTGGCGCAGTGGTTGAGAATCTGCCTGCTAATGCAGGGGACACGGGTTCAAGCCCTGGTCTGGGAAGATCCCACATGCCGCGGAGCAACTAGGCCCGTGAGCCACAACTACTGAGCCTGCGTGTCTGGAGCCTGTGCTCCGCAACAAGAGAGGCCGCGATAGTGAGAGGCCCGCGCACCGTGATAAAGAGTGGCCCCCGCTTGCCGCAACTAGAGAAAGCCCTCGCACAGAAATGAAGACCCAACACAGCCATAAATAAATTAATTAATTAATTAAAAATTTATTAAAAAAAAAAAAAAAAAGAAGCAGAAAGTTGGAGGTCTCAGCTTCTCAATGGAAACTTTCCTCAAAGGGACAGTAAGTGAAACAGCACAGTACTGGCATAAGGACAGACAGAGACCAGTGGAACCCACATATATTTGGTCAATTGATTTTTGACAAGGACAAAACGGAAAAGGCCAGTCTTCAACAAATGTGCTAGGAAAACTGGATATCCTCAAATGAATGGAGGTGGGCCTTTAACATATACCATACATAAAAAGTAACTAAAAATGGATCAAAGACCTAAACTTAAGAGCTAACACAATAAAATTCTTAGGAAAAAAATTGGGGAAAATCTTCATGACATTGAATTTGGCAACAATTTCATGACTATGACACCAAAAGCACAGGCAAAAAAAAAAAAAAAAAAAGAAAAGAAAGAAAGAAAAGAAAAAGAAAAAGAAAAAAGAGATTGGATTTTATCAAAATTTAAAACTTTTGTGCATCAAGGAATACCATCAAGAAAGTGAAAAAACAACGTACAGAATGGAAGAAAACATTTGCAAATCTGACAAGGGATTAATGCCCAGAATATATAAAGAACTCCTTCAGCTCAAGAACAAAAACAACGTGACTAAAAAATGGGCAAAGGACTTGATAGCCATTTCTCCAAAGAAGACATACAGTAGCCAATAAGCACATGAAGAGATGCTCAACATCAGTCACTAGGGAAACGCAAACCAAGACCACAATGAGGTACCACTTCATACCTACTAGGATGGCTATGAGAAAAAAGGAAAACAACAAGTGTTGGCGAGGATGTAGAGAAACTGGAGCCCTGATGCACTGCTGATGGGGATATAAAATGGTGCAGCCACCATGGAAAACAGTATGGAGGTTCCTCAAAAAGTTAAACATAGAATCACCACGTGATCCAGGAATCCCACTCCTAGGTACACACCCAAAGGAACTGAAGCAGGGACTGGAATAGATATTTGTACACCAATGTTCATAGAAGCATCATTCACAACAGCCAAAAGAAAACAACCCAAGTGTCCATCAAGAGATGAATGGATAAGCAAAATACGGCCTATACACACAATAGAATACTATCTGGCTATAAAAAGGAGTGAGATTCTCACACACGCTACAACACGGATGGACCTAAAGCATTATGGTAAGTGAAACAAACCAGACACAGAAGGCCAAATATTGCATGATTCCATTTATATGAGGTCCCCAGAACAGTCAAATTCACAGAGACAGAAAGCAGAACAGAGGTTACCAGGGCCTGGGGGATGGGGGGGTGGGGGAGGAGTGACTGGTCAGTGGGGACAGAGTTTATGCTGGGGATCATGAAAAAGGATTAGGTTACAGACAGTGGTGATGGGTACACAGCTTTGTGAAGGTATTTAATGCCACTTAATTGTAGCTTTACAGATGGATAAAATAATAAACATTATGTTATGTATATTTTACTACGATTTTTTGAATGTGGAAGAAAGGGTGGGGGTAATACTATGCACGGTGAAAAGACAGGAATGGAGTAAACCAAAATGTCAGCAGCTGCTCTTCTGAGAAACCTTTGGGTGGTCTCCACTTTCTTTTAACTCCTTTTCTCTATTTCCAAAGGTTCTTTCAATTACTCTTTGGATAGGAAAAAAAAAAGTTTTGTTTTTTTAACACCTTTTAGGTTTTGATATGTACATAGCTCAGCAGTCTAAATTTCTCCTTTCTAGATAGAAAGTTTCTTCACATTTGGACCAGCATTTACAAAGGATTTACCTAACAAGGGACCATAAGAAAAGGAAATCGTCACTTTTAAAATGATTTAAAGGGGCTTCCCTGGTGGCGCAGTGGTTGAGAATCTGCCTGCCAATGCAGGGGACACGGGTTCGAGCCCTGGTCTGGGAAGATCCCACATGCCGCGGAGCAACTAGGCCCGTGAGCCACAACTACTGAGCCTGCGCGTCTGGAGCCTGTGCTCCGCAACAAGAGAGGCCGCGATAGTGAGAGGCCCGCGCACCGCGATGAAGAGTGGCCCCCGCTTGCCGCAACTAGAGAAAGCCCTCGCACAGAAATGAAGACCCAACACAGCCATAAATAAATAAATAAATAAATAAATGTAAAAAAAATGATTTAAAGAAGTTCTCGGCTGCACGGAGGTAACAGCTAAGTTCTCCTACAAGGTAACTGACTGCCTTGGCTGGCCCGGGCCCATCGGCCCACTAAGCTTTCCTTACCGGAGCTTTTCCAGCCCTGTGCGCGCTGAATGAGGAGAGCAGAGGCGTCAAAGGCCCTTCAGTGGCCAGTATCCTCTGGATGTGTGAGAAAGGCTGTGATTTGACCTTCAACCAATAAATTAAAATAGGAATAGTAATTTAAACACGTAAGTGAGAATTTTCCTTAAATTTAACTAATCGAAATAGTTGATATTAATTTACCCTTAATAGTATCCTAAGCCCTTCCCAGAAGGTCTCGTTTATAGCAAATGACACTGACATTGCGCGGGGCTTTTATGCAGGAGTCCAAAGGACCTGGTCTCCCCTTTCTGACAAGTAAATAAAACGGCAGGGAGATCAAATAACTCACTAAAAAGAAGATATAATTTTTTATCTTCCTTTTTACAGTCTCATATCCACTTCCGCTGGGAATAACAAAGTCTGAATTCTTATGCAACACTTATCTAAATGTGTCGATTTTATCGGATTGATGAATTTTGCTAACAAAAGCAGCACTAGGAAATCTTTTATGACATATTTGGCCCATTCTCAGGGCTGAAGCTTTAATTTAACCAACTTGAGAATTCTGAGGGAGAGCTGCAGGTGTTAGATCTGAAAAAAAAATCATAAATGGGAAGGCATATCAATCTTTATGACGGGGAAACAAAACCATTTCCACTTGCGTGCCCTCCACAGGCAGGAGAAGGAGAGGTGGCCAAGGCAGGATATTGTCTCGGGCTGCATAGCAAAGAGGAAGCAGCACTGTCGCCCGGTGACCGCTATTTAGTATTGATCAAAAGGCGCTGGCCCGGGGGGAGGAGAGGAGCCGATAAAACAAGGAGGTTTGCCGACACCGTGTGCTCAACAGAGTGTCTCCTCGTTTTCCGGACCACGTGGGAATAAGTCATGCCCATGGCCGCCCGAGTGCCCAGGTGGCTTTCTGCCCCGCGGTCCCCACACCCCTCCCCCCCCGCCCTGCCCGGGAGCACCGTCACCCTCCTGCCCCCACAGACCTCGACGGTAAGCGGCAAGAGCTTGACAGGGCCGGCGGGCCTCCTGCTCTGGACCTCCCGGGCCGCCCTGCCGTCCTCTCCCTGTCGGCTCCCTGCTGCCCCCTGGACTCCCCCCACCCCCCCGCCCCTACTTCCCACAAGATGAAATCATAACCCCTTGGCATGAAATACTACAGGCCATGTGATCTGGCCTTTCTCCGTGTCCTCTCCATCCGTCCATCCACCTGTCCATCCATCCATCTGACTTTATAAGCCTCTGTGACAGACACATCCGCTCATCACCCAAACGCACCTCTCCCTTTCGATAACCGAGTTGCAGCTAAGCAGGTGGCGAGCAGGCAGGACTGAGTCCTCACCGACAGGATGGGGAGGGGTGGGGGGGCGTGTGGCTGACACCTGGACCCATCTGGGCGGTGCCCGGCTCTGACTGCTCCCGCAGGATACACCCCACGGCGGTGAGCCGGCAAGACACGGGCAGCCTGGGTTTCCGAACGCGGTGCAGAGCTGGACCGACCTTCCTATGACCCACTTGTGGCTTCCTTGTGCTCCTGGCTCTTCTGGCCTCTTGCAACAGCACTGCAGCCTCCACCCGGGATGCGAGCAAGCGCCCGGCGGGACCCTGCCTGCCCCATCCGGGTCGGCGGAAGCAGGTGTGCCCCGAGGCCCTCTCATCAGCAAACCTACTTGGTGTTCTCTAGGGTCTTCTGCATCTTCTTGGTCATCTTATCAATCGCCGCCTGTCTCTTCCCTTCAGGTAGGAGGTCTGTCTTGTTCAGCACCACGACCAGCTTCTGGCAGGCGATCTGCCCAATCACAAGGCACTCAGCCGACTGGGTCTGCATCCCCTTGGTCACGTCAATGACCAGCATCATCAGATCGATGATCTGGGCCCCTGGGAGAAGAGAGGACAAGATTAGGGAGGAAACAGGGCAGCTGACTCTGCAGAAAGTTGCCCGACGCCCTAGGTCCAGCAAAACGAGCCAAGATAAAGTTGGGGGTGTCGGGGTGCGAACGACAACCACGACCTCCCAGCACCAGGCAGGGGAGTCGCTCGACCGTGAACGCTGGCCCCCTCCCAGTTCTGTGACCTGATTCCCCTCATCTCTACACGGGCAGCCCGGCAGGCTTGCTGGGGGCTCCAGGAGCCCGTGCGTGTCATGGGGCTGGCAGCGCGATGACTCCCCACGCAGAAGCTCCTCTCATTGTGGCCAGTGTCACTGTGTCAGCCCGCGAGGTGAAAACCAGGTCTCAGTGTAGCCTCAAGCTGCTTCTTGCTGCTGGCGAGGATGGATGGCATCTTACGCTGATGAGAGCTGCTTGCTTCCTGTCTGACGTCCCTCAGCCACCTGGCCTCCCTGCTGGTCCTTGGACCCCTGCCACCCTGTAAGGTCTCTGCCCCAGCCCCTCCCCCTGCCCGGCCCGCTTGGCCAGGGGTTAACTGCCGGCCCTCTCTGAGTCCTGGCTCAAGTATCTCCCCTCGACGAGGCCCATCCGGACAGCTCGATCAGGACTGCAGCCCACCCGCCTCCCATACGTTCCGAGCCTCCTTTTCCTGCCCTGTTTCCCCAGGACACTTAGCACCCTCCGCCTGCCCGTGAAACTCACGCACTGCGCACTGTTTGCTCTGACCTGGCCTCCCCGACTGCCCTGCCGGGGTGGGACGGAGGCCAGAGGACTGCCACTGATACCGCTTTCCCTTCTGGCTGGACTGTTGCTCTTTGCTGCCGACTTAAAGAAGCCCAGAGGAGGTGCTGAGGGTGCGTGCATGGGCGCTGTTAGTACCATTTCTCCTTTCAGGTGGATTGCTGCTCTTTCTTGCCAATTTATTTATTTAATCTATTTTTTCCATATTCTATTTATTTATTTGGCTGCGCCGGGTCTTTAGCTGCAGCATGCGTGCGGGACCTAGTTCCCTGACCAGGGATCAAACTGGGGCCCCCTGCATTGGGAGTACCGAGTCTAAGCCCGCTGGACCACAGGGGGAAGTCCCTGTTGCCAATTTAAAGAAACTTTTTAAACGCTGCGGAGCCCAGAGGAGGTGCTGCGGGTGCAGCACGGGCACTGTTGATAACTGGTTCCCACTTCGACTGGATCGTTGCTCTTTGTTGCCAATTTAAAGAAACTTTTTAAACATTGAGGAGCATATCCTCTGTGGGGAAGGCGCATTTGAGGCTTCTCTCCCCAGTTATCTTTGGCTTTTATGACTTCTTCCATGCAGAAATGTTTGATTTTTATGTTGAAATGGTCAGTCTTTCCATTTTTCTCTCTTGTTTCTGGGTTTGGTATCTTACCTAAGTATTCTTTTACTTCTCAGATTATATATATTTTTTCATGTGTTTTCTTCCAGTACTTGTACAGTTTTAAATGTCTATGTTTCAAACTTTAATCCATTTAGAATTTATTTTGATGTAAAGTGCACGATGGAGATCTAACTTGAGTTTTATCTGGACGGCTACCCATTGTCCCTGAGTCACAGTTACGTGCTTTCCCCCGTTTACAGACCAGGACGGTGAGGCTCAGAAAGGAAGGGTGGGCACCCAGGACGCTGCACCAAGCACCCTGCGCTCTCAGCCAGCACCGTCCCCACTCAGCTCTGCGGGTGTTTCGTTGCAAGTCTCCAGCCATGTATTGGGTTTTGGCGTCTCTTCCTTTTGGCAGGGCTCCAGCACCTGTCTTTGCTGCTGTCTCGTCCTCGCTGTTTGCTTTTCCTTGTGTCTTACACGGCTCTCTTTGTTGTTTCTCCTGTTCCTCCTCTGCTGACACTGCCCTGCTGTCCTCCGGGGCTCGTCGGGTGGTGATGAGGGACTGTGCCCGGGCTCGGGGCTGTCCTGAGGACACTGGCCGTTCGCCTTTGCACCTTGTCCACTCCCCTTCCTCTTCCCGTCCTCGGGCCTTTTCCCACCTGCTCTTCGGGACGCCGTAGGGTCCCCAGAGACTCAGGAATGCAGGACTCTGGCCAAGAGGCAGCTGGCAATAGAAAAAGCAGACATTTGAATTCAGACGGCTCCGACTTCTAGCCCTGCCTCTGCTGTTTACTGTCGTGTGACCTGACCTCAGAGTTCTCTCTATTAGAACGGGAAGGTCTCCTCCTCGTGGGGTTGTGGTGAGGGTCAGAGCTGACGCACATCAGGCAGAAGTCACAAGCTGATGTGCTTTCAGGAACCAGGCGGGTAGTACAAATGCCAGAGTAGGGGGCAACGGGGAGCTGTAGGGCCCCGGGTAAAAGTGCTCCTTGGCCACGTCAGGTGCAGGCCCGGTGTTGCCACATCCGCCGATCTGTGAAGACTTTTTACGTGACCCCTCTTGGATTGCGAGCCGGCAGTGCGTGCCGGCTGAGCAGCGTCCTTTCCAGGGCCCATCTGTCTGCAGCCAGCCGTGTGCAGTCCCGAGCCCGGGCTCGGCTCCCGACCCGTGCGCCTGTCACTTGGGTTAGGCAGCCACTTTGGCGTTTCCTGCCAGTCGGGCGGCACGCTGGTTCTGCTGGATGCTGGGTCAGCTCGTCACCTACAGGATCTGGGGCGCCTGAAGCTTGCTCTCCTTCTGGCCCGTTTGGTGTAGCTCCTCATGCTCCCAGAGAAGAGGAAGCCAGGCTTCGCAGCTAATGCATCGTGGGACCTGGGTGACCAGGGGAGATGTCCAGTCCTGCCCAGGTGGTCCCGCTCAGGCGGCTCACTGCTGGTCTGGGGGAGTTCAGCAGGGTGCTTGTGGGGGAGCCCCCTTTGCAGGATCGCCTGCGCACTGGGGGACACAGTGCTCCAGGCCACTGGCTGGCACTTACCAAGGTCCCTGTGGGGGCCCATGGGTCTGCTGCTGGATTTGGGGGCTGGCAGTATTTGTTCCATGTGGCGGTAACTCCTCTCCCTCCTCCGCCAGGAAGAACCATCCCAGCAGCGCACTTCCTGGAGGCCCCTGTGCCCGAGGCGCTTCCCACAGCCCTGCATGTGTCCCCTCCGGCGACTCCGCCCGCCCGCGAGTCCCCTCGCGCAGACTGAGGCGGCTTCCGCACGCGGGGAGTCGGTGTACTGGGAAATGGCCGTGGTGATAGCAGGATATCAACTTCCACTGCGGTTTACATTGTCAATAACGGTGCATTTGCACCGCTTAGTGAAGACTTAATGTCACCAGTTAAATTTCTTTTTTCTTTATTTTAAATTTGATATTATTTCCCCTTTTTTCGGATGCCCATAGCTTCTGATTAAAAATCAAATTTGGATTAAATATCTGATTTGCTAAAATGTTTAAAGTTTTGTATTCAGCTTCTCCAGCAGAAAACTTTTTTCCTGAACACATTTTTCCCCCTTTAGTCCCAGAAGGAAAGTTGCATCTCACAGATAACTTGTTAAATGCTGACCTTTGTAAGTTTTCCTTTATTTTTATTTCTGAAATGATTAAGATATATAATCTACAGAATTGGAAATTGTAATTTTTAAAAGTACTGAGAAACTTTAACCCTGTTATAATTATTCTGCAAACCTTTAAAGGATTCTGTAGTCAGTACAACTAGATGAAAAGCTCTGATAGACTGAGAAATATAGAGGGTCATTTGTGAGCTGCAAGTTTTTGACTTGTGTTTCCCACCCACTCGCTCACTCTGCCCCTCTGGTCTCAGAATGATTTCCTACCCTGGGTTCATGGGAATCGGGAAGGACACTGTTTGATTCATTCTGGGGAAATACTAGGGATTCTGAAAAAGGCAAGACGGGCCAGTTATGTCACTTCCTGTCGTCTGATCAAAGTCTGATGAAGAAACAGAGTGACCGAGGGTTACTGCCAGGCGCGGGTGGTGCCTGGTGCCGACCCGGGTTTCCAGTGGGGTCAGTCAAGTCGCCGTGACCTCTGGACCCCTTAGAAGTCCCTGATGTTGGCTGCGCGGCAGCGGGGCTCCTGCTGCAGAGGTAGCGGGCGGGCGCCGGACTGAGGCTGCAGATGAAGCCCCACGGCCCCTGGGTGTTTGGGTCCCATCTGCGTGCATCTTTCTGGGTCTGTTAGCTCAGTTTTACCTCCCATTCCCAGGATCCCAGCACGCATCAGAAGTGAGTGGGCAGATGGGGAGAGAACACAAGCCTTCCCCTCCAGCCTGCGGGCCAAGACGAGGCGCTCGGGTAGTTCTCTACACCAGCAGGGGCCGGAACCTCAGCGTCAGGACTGGACTCCTGGGCCACCGAGTGGAGGAGGTGGGGAAGCTACGGTGCACTCACTCAGCCCAACAGAGATCAACGACGCCGCGCCCGAGCTGCGTCTTGTGCTGCAGGCTGCGAACACAGACCGAAATCCCGGGCCTTGGTCTGTGAGCCGCAGTGTGTGTGTGTGGGGGGGGGGGGGTCTGAGCGGAGGAGCAGGGGTCAGCGCACGGCAGGGAGGGGTGCGAGGCGCCACGGCCGGCCCCGATTCTGGCATCCGGCGGAGCGGGGTGAGGACTGTGCGGGTGGAGGCTGGGCAGCGGCTGGGGCCCCGTTCCGAAGGACGGGCCATGTGGCCGACGTTATCTTGAATGGAAGCATGAAGGACTTCGGCTGGATCTTTAAGAGAACTTCCTGAGAGGCAGGGCTGGTAAAGATGGGGCTGGATGGCTGGAGCTCTCCGCCGGGGGTCTGGAGAGCGGGCGTGTCCGACTTCAGGGAGGGAGTCCGAGTTACCAGGGTTCCCCACCCGTGGACCACGCCTGTGACCCCTGCCACGCCCATGGACACTACTACTACCACTACTGACTTATGTGTGTTTAAATCAAGTCCTTTTTTTGAACTCAAATGCATTTATATTAAAAAGAACTTTACATGACAGTAAATGCATTAAACTTGCTGTAAGTAGACGTTAACAGAGAAGATAAATAAAACAACAAAGCAAAACAATGGAGTGCACTGTTGTTAGATGTTAAGTAGAGTTGAAACTCTGAGCCCCAGGCCTGCTCTGATATTAAGGGATCAGCAAGAGCTGGTAAAAAGACATACTAGCCCTAAGTCGAGTCTCTCTCTTCGACAAAATAGGGGGACTGGATGAGAATTGGGAAAGGCATGACCTTCGACCCCGCCAGGGAGGAGTGTTGCCGGGCGCCAGGCATGGCCTCACACCATCTCTCCTGGCTGCCCTGGAAGCCCCGGACAGAGTACACACACCGCTCACAGCGGCCTCCTCGGAGGGGCGCACAGGAAGAGAAGAGGTGTCCACGCTTCCTCAGGGCAGAGGGGCCGAAGCGGGTCAGCCGCCACTCCTTCCCGGACGGAGGAGATGGAGGTGTACGCGTGGGCTCCCGGGCCACGGGCTCTCACGAGCCAGGGAGTCCTGCCCCTGCTTCCTTAAGCTACTGTGTCGTAGTCTATCTGGGGTAATCTTTTTAGCTGACTTTGCACAACAGTACAACTCCTGTTCAAGAGCAGCGAAAAGGAGCAGAAAATGGAATTTGAAATGTAGAAATAAAATAATTGTGGCCCATGAGCTATAATTTGATTTCATGCTTTACAGGGAAATGAAAGAAGGCTTCCTTAAAATGTACGGTTTCTGCTCTCTCCCCCCTCCCCCTCCCCCCTTTAACCATTTTAGGATTTCCTCTAGCTCCGAAGAGAAAATAGGATTGCGGAAAACGTTCAGCTCTCAAGTGTCACTGCCACTCAGGGGCCAGCTCGGTTTAATGTGAACTTCCCATTCTGGGTAAGAGGAAATTCTTCAATTAATAAACCGGGTGTGCGGAGGCCAGTCTTTAAGGTTTAATCAATTTCATCTGTACTTAGGATAAAAAGACTGACTATTCTTTTTTTTTTTTTTCGTTTTCCTTCTTTAAAAAAATAATAAAATGAATGTTTTATTTTAAATTCTTTGAGGTTCGTATCTCCTGTTTCAGGAAATATTGTCTATTTCATGCAGTGAGTATGAAAACTCCCCCCTCCTTTTTTACTTTTGCTAAGAATCTTTTTTCAAAAATAACTAAATTATCCTCTGTCCTCATACACTGTAACAGCTTGGGAGATGATACGAGTTATACAGGACTTTGGCAGACACCTTGTAGGGGGCTGGGGAGAGAGACGAATCACCAAATATGGATGCAAGAGCTCCTTATGAACAAACACTGAGAGGTGGATGAGGGAGCGTGCGCCCGCAGCCCCTTCACCACCAGGGACGTCTGCGGCCCACACAACCTCACCCAGGAGGCCTGCCCTGTGGTCATCTGCGGGCACGAGGACCTCAGAACAGAACCAGAGCGTCTCCCCAGCAGGACCGAGTAAACATTCGGACTTGCTGACCAACCAGGACCGACAGGACTGCCCGGGACAGAGAACTCCTGAATCTCTGTCACGTGGTCCCTGGACACGCGGGGCCCGGTCGGATTCGGGGACAGAGGCCGTGGTCAGGCCCCACGGTGGCGAGTCTGCGCCTCGGCTCCGTGTAGCAGCTAAGCACTCTGGGCCGTCTCTTCATCTACAGAACGGAGATAAAGCCACTACGAACCTTTTCCAAGGCTGTGTGGTGGGCCTCACACAGCACTTGGGACCCACAGGGCAGGAGGTCCCGTCCGGCCCAGGTCCTCCCCATGCTTTCACAAGGGGCCTGGGTGAAAATGCTACTTTTAAGTCAGTGTTTTTCACTAAAACTCTGCAAACCCAGGGCCCTGTCAGTGTGAGTTCCATTGTGAGAATGAGCACGAAAGCCTCGCCGCTCTGAACAGCGGCTGCAACGATCAAAGGTCTCAACGTGGCTGGTCAAGGTGCAGCCAACAGCCCATCTCTGCAAGAGAAACCTGGGGCTCAGAACAGCGACTAACAGTACTCAGTACACAGTAAGCACTCACTAAGTGAGAGGGGAGGGAGAGGGGAGTGGGGGAGAGGGGGAGGGGACGGGGAAGGGGAGGCATCCAGGAGGCACAACGGCCGCAGCTGCTGGACCAAGGTAGTGGAGCCAGGAGCAGAGCCAGGCTCTGCCTGACCTGAGGCCCCTTGTCCTTCCACCAGGCCTCCTCCTTGAAGTGGCACCACAGAGGATTTCTCTTGAAGACAGCAGCCTGTGATCCCAAGGAAGAACCGTGCCCTGGGTTTAGGGCCCACATGCCTTCGCTCCCCGTGGAGAGGTGTGAGGGGAAACGCCTGCAGACACAGGTCACGTGAGAACAAGGACGGCATGTGGGGGGGACACACTGGCTCCCACCTCAGCCCCCCTCCCTGCCTGTCCGGGGAGACCGGGTCGCTGAGCCTCACCCTCACCCGTCTGCAAACAGGATCCCCTGTCACCTACAGGGCAGCGTGGGGCTCCCAGATCCCACGTGCAAACCTCACAGCCCAGGACCTGGCCCAGCAGGTGCTCAGCCACGGGCGTGACTGAACCTGAGTTCTCGTCCTCACCCATTCCGGCACCGGACAAAGGCCTGTCCTGAGGCGGGGGTGGTGGGCAGACGTGAACACCTGCAGGGCCTGGTGGGTCCTCAACTGAGCGGCACGCCTGGCGCCGAGACGAGGCCAAGTCTAGAGGCCGCAGCCATTCCTGGGCCCTGGCTGGAGGGGACAGTCCCCCCTCAGCTCCAGCCCACAGAGCCAGAAAGGAATGTGGGCCTGGAGTTGTCAGATCTTCTGGTTTTTCAAGAGAAGCCAAAAATCTGGACCATTGTATGAAATTTGCCAATTTTTAAATGTTGACAACCAATTCAAAACAAAATGTTTAAACTGTATGGCCCAAACAAAACATGTCCATTGGCCAAAACCAGCCTGCAGCTCCCAGTGTGAGGTCTCTGGAGGGAGTTTTCTCGAGAAAGAGAGGTTGGAGGAACCAGGACAAACATCCACCTCTTTGGCCGCGTGAATCAGGAAAGCACTAGGGACCCATCTGCTGAGCTCCGGCCCCTCCTGCCCCCATGACCCACACTGGGCCTCAGTGGGGACAGAAAGGTACATCCTGGAGGGAAAGGGCGGCAGGCCCTCCACTGTCACCAGGTCCCAGTGGGCTGGAGCAGGGGACACGAAGCCACGGGCCTGCGGCCAGACGAACCTCAGCTCGGACCCGGCCCCTGGAGGCCACAAAGGGCGAGCCTCCCCTCCCCGACTCTTCCCAACTCTCCGTGGTCTGGATGAGGTGGCCCTCCCTTGGGGTGCCGTGGTCCCCACGCTGCCCAGGACAGCCCTGTTCCGTGACTCGCCCGTGCCCCTGCAGCCTCCGCCCCGGGACAGAGCCCCTGACGGGCAGCAGCGCAGAGCCGGTGGTCAGCGAGTGCCCCTGCAGGGAATGAACAGAACTGGGACGCAGTTAAAGCACTGAGCAGGGCCCTCCACCAGCCATGAACGGAGTCTTCTCTGTTCTGTAGTGGTGACGTCCTCCTACACTCCAAAGAGGCATGTGTGCTTGTCCAGAAGCAGAGACAGAAGGAAGAAGCGAGCAAGGACAGGACCGCACGCTGTGAACACCAGGGGGCTGGGACCCGCAGAGAGAGGGCCCAGGGGCCTCCAAGGGCTGCATTCCCCCAGGAGAAGACCCCCAGCGAACCCCCAGCGAGGGGGAGGAGGGGCCCTCACGAGTCCACCTGAGCGATGAAGAAGCTGAGACTCAGGGTGGGGAAGAAACTCAGCCAAGGTCGCAGATCTGAACCCCCCTCCCAACCACCACCACCGTGGAGGTGGGTCCACCACTCACAAGGCACCGCGACAGGAAAACCACCCTCGGCTTGTTCTGAGGGACGATGGTTGCTGTGGCCTCGGACACAGACAGGCCCTCCTAGAGACGGGGCCCCAGACCACGGCGAGCCCCCGCTCTGAGGCAGAGAAACCACGGCAGGCGTCCCTGCCTGGTCCAGGCCAAAGGCGCTGGAAGGGTGAGGCCTGCCGGGCTCCTCCGACTGAGACGGTCTGAGTGCTCAGGGTCGCAGAGCCTGAGAGCGTGGCCTCAGGAAACTGTTTACTGGAGAGACAGGAGAAAAAAAAGAAGAAAAGAGGGGGGAAATCTACCATAAAAAGTAAGTAAAATCAGCAGAATTCCTTCATGAAAAGGGTGGAATTAGCATATGGCCTCAGCTGCCACGTGAGGCCATTGAAGCAAGCAATGAAAATGAGTTCAAGACACAATTAGACGTTTTTCTGGACGGAGAGAGAGGGGACGGAGCAGGCGGCCGCGTTTCAGAGGGAGCAGCAGGGCACGTTCAGGGCAGGGCCGCCATGCGAGAGCCCTGAGCGCTGGCTGTGGGGCGGGGGGCACCACCTGGGGCCTCTCCCCCCGCGTTACACTGCCACGACGCCTCCTGCAGAAGCTGCAGCCCCCCGCGGCCCGAAATAGAAGTCTGGCTCCCTCCCCCTCGTGCCTCTGCTGCTGCCCCCCCCCCGGGGCCGAGCGCCGCCTTCAGGGACTAGCGTGGCCGAGTCCCTGCCCTCAAGGAGCTCACAGTCTGGTGGGGGAGACGCACACAAACCCGCAAGGTCAACACAGTGAAGTACATCAAAGTAAGACGTGAAGTTTCTGCTGAGCAAGCACAGAAGAGGGGAATTTAGCAACTGGAGGGAGGGAGGAGGCCGGAAAGCAGAGGGAAGGGCATTTCAGGGCCGAGGACACAGCAGGAGGCCACGGAGGCCCAGCCGCCAGCGCCTCAGAGGATGCCCATCACTCG
This sequence comes from Eubalaena glacialis, assembly GCF_028564815.1. Classification (NCBI taxonomy): domain Eukaryota; kingdom Metazoa; phylum Chordata; class Mammalia; order Artiodactyla; family Balaenidae; genus Eubalaena; species Eubalaena glacialis. The sequence continues at coordinate 111,551,253 of NC_083722.1, forward strand.
GTTCCCCTGGACCCTCGGGGACAGGGCCAGATCCCCTCGGAATGACCAGAGGTGCCAACCGCTGGCTCGGGGACCAGATATGACTCAATGGCAACAACTCGGGACAGCTGTTCCCAATCTTCCCAAGAGTGCGGCACATGCGGCCACCCAAGGCACGGGAGACGCTGGGTCCTCAAGGGCGACACAGTCTGTTAGGCCCTCTCTAGCCCAATGGGTTCCAGTGTCCTCCTTCGGGCGGCTCCCTGACGGATGGTCCAGCTTTGTCAGGCTCCCTGGGCCCCGTCTCCTTCAAGGTGGAGTGAATGTTTACCCTGAAAGGACCTCGAACCTCTCCTCTGTGCTCATGGCAGGCTCGCTGGCGCAGGGCATCTCCACGGCCCCTGGGCCCCCGGCCCGACCCTGAGTGGGGTCCCACCTCCTGCACACCCGCGAGTCAGAACCAGCTCTGCCGGCCTCTTGCGTCCACACAGCGGGCCTCTCAGATTGAAGCTGGGAGTGATGGGGATACTGAGAAGAAAATGAGGCCTGGCCCCTGCACCCAGCACCCTACATACAGACCAGGGGAAGGAGTGACAAGTGCTTGGCACTTGTCCTTCCAAAGCCCCATCAGGCTGTCTGCCGGCCGCCGACCACCTTCCACGGCGGCAGGGGGAGCAGAGGGGGCGCGGGGTCTTCAGCAGGGCAGGGCAGGCACTGACTCCATGCCCCGTTCTCCTCCCAGGCAGAGAGCAATGGCCTTAGGCTCCCACTTATAACAAGCACCGTGTGCCCAGCACCGCATGCAGACGCTCACAACTCCGCTCACACCATCCCCACGACAGCCCAGCAAGGGGAGCGCCGTGATTCCACCTTCCAAAGGCAGCAGCTCAGTCAGGGAGGTCCGTTCACAGGCCCAAACACACAGCGAGCAAGCGGCAGGGCCCAGCTCCTCCACCACCCACCAGAGCTCTCTCATAGCCACGTGATCTCATTTTCCGGGGCCTTGCTCCCGCTCCTGCCCCCGCGCCAGGAGGAGGTCCTTGAGAAGAGACGCCAAACCAAAGAAGAAGCCACATCTACAGAACTTAGGAAAGCGCTACACTTAACGATTACAGCTCTATTATAAAGGAAACAAATCAGGACCAGCCAAAGGAAGAGACACACAGGGCACGACCTGGGCGGGCACAAACACAGGCGTCTACCGTGGAATCAGGGCTCGTCACCCTCCTGGCACATCAATCTCTTCACCAACCAGGAAGCCCCACTGAGCCCCTGGGTCCAGAGTTTTTATTGTGGTTTCATGACTTAGGTACGAATGATTGAATCACTGGTCGCGAGACTGAACTCGACTGATCCGCTCTGCCCTCCTCAGAGGTCAAGAGGTCAGGCTGGTGTCTCTGGTCCAAAGCCCCAGCCCACTAGTCACATGGCTGGTCTCTAGTCTTCCTCTAGCATAAACTCAGGTGTGGTCCAGGGGACCACCAGGAACAGCAGAGACACTCCAGTCACTGGGGAAATCCCAAGGTTTCAGAAGCTCTGTCGCAGGATCCCAGGACACAAGCCAGATTCCTTATTATATTAATACAGCAGTAAGGCTAAAACACGCTCACACACCACTGCCCTCCACCCGTCCCCCACTCGCGGCTGCTGAATGCGTCGCGCTGTGACAGCTGCTCTGAGGGACAGTCTGAAAGGCATCAGAAGCCCCCGGAGTGCTGCTAGAGCGGAGGACACCGTCCACGGCACGTCGGCTCCTCGAGGAGGGAGGGATGGGCGCTGCGGCGGGACAAGCCGGGGGCGCCGCGGGGCCAGTAAACACGCTGTCAAAGAGCGCGTAATGACACAGGGCAGGCTCACGGCTCAGCACCTAAAATGTTACATTCAGTGGGATCCCTCCTAGGAAAGGGGTTATGGCACAACACTAACAGGAGTTATCCTGAGTGACTAGATTCTTATTTCTCCCTCATACTTTCCCCTATTTTCCGCATTCTCAACAGGCATAAATTATTATACATTCAGGGGAAAAGGGCTTTTAAAAAATAACACGTGAAGAATAACATTACAGACACTAACTCCCATGAAGCAGTAATAAGCTACTTAATCTGAAAGTACATGGCAGTGACTGTATTTTCAGTATTTAGAATTTCTTTTTGGTTCTTTTTCATAATGTCCTAAGCTCACAACGTGTTCCACTTCTTCATTTACATTTCAAACATTCTTATTTTAAAGCCCCTTCCAGATTTGTTTCATGGTTTCTGGTTCCTAGGACGGGGATTTCCGCACTTGTGCCTATGGGATGTCTTCTGCACGGTGGTAACTTTCCTCGTACGCCGCGTGACTGGTCCTCAGCCGGGGCTGTTTTCCGTGGGAGGTCCCAGTGCGTGACTGGAGCGTGCCCGGGGGGTGGCCGGACTGTGGGGCCAGGGCCACGTGCGTCACCAGCGCTTCCGTAACACGGATGACGCGGACGTGAGTGCACTTGGTCTCAGGGGTCCTGTCTTCTCCTGGGGCAGCCATTTAACCTCGCCCTTTTGGAGGAGACCTTTCCTAGTTACTTGTCTCCGTTTACGAGGGATCCTCTACATCTCCAGTGTGGACACCCCTGCGAACCAGCTGGCGTCCAGGCCTGTTCGCTGCTGTGCCTCTGACGCCTTTCCACGTCCAGCCCTTGAAGATGCTCCTTCCTGGCTTCTGCACCTCGATCTCCTCGTGCTTCCCCACTTCACCCAGCCTGTCAACGTTTGTGGGACCCAAGGCTCCCAGGGGCCACGCAGCCCACTGTGTCACCCACACGTCTGAAGCGACGGGGCAACTATAAAGGGTCAAGGGGGCACGCAGCGAGGGGCACTCGACCTCACGGCCCTCTCAGCAGCTGACAACAATGATGGAAGCTAAACGTACTGGAGGTAACTAGACATCATTTTAGTAAACAGAGAACTATAACCAGAGCTGTGTTGTAGACTCTGAGTCACCAAGACCTGGATGTGAACCCTGGTTCTGCCAGCTCTGCAACCTGGGGCCTCTCACCCCCAGCCCCCCACTCACAGGGACATGGTGAGAACTGGCCTGAAGCCCAGTCTGCTGGGGCCCGTCCCTGGGGAGCTGATCTTTGCTGCACCTGGTTTCACAGCTCACACTGAAGAACAGGCTGGGAGAGCTCTGTACCAGCTACAGGCAGAGCCTCAGGACAGCGACTGTGAAGCAGGGACCGGGGGGGCGGCTGGGAATGGCCGGGGAGCTTCTAGCACCTGGAAGGATCCTTAGGCTGCGGCTAGCAACAGCCCCAGCTGCACATCCCCACAGGGACTCTGGGGAACCTGGCCACTGGTGTCCCTGCCTGAGGGCTGACTGTGTGCACCCCGTTCCCGAACGGCCGCAGCCCCTTGCAACAGCTCCAGGAACGACACAGAGAGCTCCGCGAGTGGGAGCAATGACCACTGCACCTGGACCACCTCTAGAGAGGGGACGTGTCTGATCATTCACTTCCGAAGCTGCTCCCTGAAAAGAGCTCGGGCACCTTCGGATGACAGCCCAGGCCACGGAGCCAGAGTCTGGCTGTGAATCTCAGCCGTGCCGCTTCCAGACCTACTGCCGCAGTGATGTCACCCTTTGTCCTCGGTTTCCTCATCCGCAAGACGGGGTGACAACAGTGCCGGCCCCTGGGGCGGTGGGAAACAAGTCACTACAATACCGCGCCTGGCACACAGTAGGTGCCGTGGAAGGCTCGGCTACTGTCCGTGCCAGGGGTCATCTCCGTGCTCCCGAGTGCTACGGGCAGCAAAGCTGCGTTCCCAGGACCCGCGTCAGGGTAACGGGGGCAGCTGCGGCCAAAGGCTCAGCCAGCAGGGATGCACCAGACGAGCACCCCCTCAGGACTCACCGGGCAGTGCACCTGGTTCCAGCTCCACCACGGGCCCAGCACTAGCCTGAGGGGACACAGCAGTGCCACAACGCAAGCAAGGCCCTGCCCTCACAGAGTGAACGTTCCAGCACCAGCCACTGACGCACTCACGCAGAGACGACAGACAGTCAGGAAGTGAGACGGGACTGGGGTCCTGAGCGGTGGGTGCAGCAGGCAACACTGAGAGGGGAGGCGGGAGACTCCCTGGGAGGCCGAGGCGGACGGGTTTGCTGCAGCGGGAGCAGCAGGCAGAGGCCCCGGTGAGGGTGCGTCTGTGCCGCGGACCCCGCCCGCCAAGGCAGGGCCTGGACTTCCTCGCACTGGTAACTGAGGGCCAGCGGCCGAGTGTTAGGTGGGGAGTCCACGGCGGTGCCCGGGGATGGTGATTACTCAAGGCAGTGGCCAGGGAGGCCGGCTGGGGGAGGCCGGGCCGGGGGAGGGCGTGCGAATACAGACCCTCAACCCTGCCAGCGGCCTCCCTCCTCTCGCTGCCTGCTCCCACCGTCTGTGAGCTTCTCGGCAGAGGCCCGGGGCCCCCTTGGCTGCGGAGGCTCCCGGAACCCCGTGACTGCAGCTGAGGCCGGCGACAGAAAGGGGAGGGAGTCCCGTCCTCCTTAGGAGGACGGCCACAGAGAAGGTCCAAAACCAAGACAAACGAAAAGTACACAACGAAGTTACAGAAGAAATCATCAGCTAGAGAGTCAGGATGGCTGTGGCTGGAGAGAGGAGGGCTGCGCCCTCGCTCCCGCGTCTGCTGCCGCCTCCCGGAGGCCGGGCCCCGCACAGCCCCCCGGCAGCCAACGCCCAGCCCAGAGCCGCCCTTCTCAACCCAAGCCCAAGCCTCCGGAAGCACAGGCAGAGGAGGACTGAAGGAACAGAACGAGACGAGACGCGATGAGGACAGGAGCGCGGCCGTCCTCGGAGGCGGGCGCCACACTCAGCCCAGGAGGCCACCCATCTGTTGGCTAAAAGCAACTAAACCAGAAACTGTTTCAAGCTACAGCTGGTGTCTGGGCCACTTTATCAAGCACTTGAGACACAGAGCTGATTATTTTTCTGGCAACAGCGAAAACAGAAAGGCTGAAAGCACGGAGTCTGTCACCAGCTGTTTCCGGAGCGGTTCTTACAGTCACGTCTGGGTTGGGGCCAGAGACGGCAAAGAGGTCCACTCGGGAGGCCTGCTGCGGTTGGTCTTGTTCTTTCATTCCCCTCTTGCATTTCGCCGCCTTGAGTCACGCAGAGTAAAACCCCTTGCACAGCATCTTTCGGTGCTTTAGATGCTATTTGCAAAGAGCCCCTTAAAAAGGGACTTGGGTTAAAAGAAACGTGTGTGTGCTGTGGTCTTGACTCATGGTCTCTGCCCCCTTACTTGGATCTGGATTCCCACACCAGCTCTCTCCCCACTGGCCGGCTGCGTGGCTGTGGCCAACCTCTTCAGCCCATCCCGAGCCCCAGTTCCTCACCTGTGACACCCGAGGGGCTGTGGAGCTTGCCGAGCGTCAAGCACAGAGCCTGGCACGTAGAAGGTGCCCAACAAATGGGACATGATTAAGATCTGACTGGTTCTCACGGCTCACACCACCCTTTCCCTAACATCATCAACACCCATGGATGTGGGGTCGTGGGTAATTTTTATTTTCTTCTTCCTGTGCTGTTTTCCAAAATCGGGACAAGAAAATTCACTTCGCAATAACTATAAATACTTTACAACAAAAATCATTACCTACTAAAATGTCAGAGTGAAAATGCTTGGGCTATTCTTAGATGATAAGAGTCCATCCCAGGACCAGAGGTCTCCCTCTGCTACGCCAGGGATCTGAAAACAGTTTTCAGGACCACTGCCAAAGCCAGCCGGACAAAGGCTGCCCCCACCCGCCTCTCCGGTCAAAGGATTCCAACCTCTGTCCCCATTCCTATGGTCCCCATTGCCCTAAACCAGGACCACACTGGGCCCCGTTCCGAGAGTGGCCCAGCGAGAAACTCGCCAGAGACCTGTGGTTTCTGCAAGCTGGGCTAACAGGGCTCCTGGGGGTCTTGTGAGCGATTCACTGGGAGACGGGGCAAGTGAGCTGAGCGCTGAGGAGTGAGAGGGTGTGAGATACAACCCATGGAGAGGCAGCTGCCAGAGGCCGGTGCAGGCCTGAGTGGGCTGGTCGAGGGGTGGAAGGTGGGGCGGGCAGGCAGGGCCCCGGGCTGGGGCAGGAAGAAGGCCGGTACAGACCACCAGCTGCTCCAGCGTGGGCTCAGCACGTCCAGCCCGAGCACAGCCGTTTGGAGCTGGTTTCCAGCCCCAGGTCTGCAGACCTGAGGGTGGACACAACGCGCCCCAGGGCAAGTGGGGCCTGGTGACTGGCCAACCTTTGATGTCCCTCCAGGCCTCAACTGGCCAGGTCCTCAGATTTGTTTATTTTTCCTGTATAACTTTTGCAATGCTTCAACTAAACAGACACTTTTTGTCAACCATTTCCAGAGCAAGAAAAATAGCCGAATGCTTGGTTTGTAACGGAAGCTGGTAGCTGTGCTGGGCTGGGGGACATGTGAGAACAGCTCCCACTTTGAGGGATTCGGAACCCACGAGGGAACTGCATCTGCTGCCGATACGGGGACCCAGTGCCCCGTCCACCAACTGCTCACAGAGCCACTCTCTTCTGAGGTCCTCGTCCCCCGGCTCCGTCTCTCTGGTTACCTGGCAGGAACCCCAGGCCAAGCGCCAGGCACAGGCGGGGCCCAGATCCAGCCACTCAGTCTCTGCTGCGTCTTCTGCCGGGGGCACTGACTCGGCAGCGAGAAAGCTGAGCCCAGAGCCACGGGCAGGTCCGCAACCTTGCAGGAGGCAGCCGGCCTGAGAAACAAGCGGGCACGAGGGACACGGCCCGGGAGATACGGGGCCCTGGATCCAGCTGGGCCTAAACCCAGCCCACAAATCGTGCTGGTTGTGAGAAGCAGTTTGGGATGAATTTCTGTCCTTTGCCAATGAAGATTACGTACTAACACGCTTTAACAATTCTACTCAACTCAAGTGTCCTGATTTTAGTGCCTCCATGGCATTTTCCAAGCAACTAAAGTGACTGCTCACACACATGATCTCACTTGAACCACCGACGCTGTGCAGTGCGCATCATGGCTACCCTTACTTCACAGACAAGGCCGAGGAACTTTTCACTTCCGCCGTCGCTGTCGCAATCATCATCGTTTTACCCAAAGTCACACAGATATTAGGCTGTGCAGCCGGGATCCAGATTCACATCCTCTGAATCCAAAACCTGCACTCCTCCCCCCCAGGAAGGCCCCGCTGCCTCGGCGTGCACAGTCCTGTCCTAAATGCAGGCAGAGACACGAAGGCCGTGGGCCTCACCCCTCACATCAAGGGCTTGCAGTCGCCTGGAAACTGGACATAAGACCATGAGCCCACCAAGGATGCGGAAAGCCAGAACACAGCTAAGAGTCCAAGTGTGAGGTCCAGGCACCATCCACACGGCAGGGAGGTGAGACGGCGCAGAGGCCACATCCCAGAGTTGGAGGCTGGTGCAGAGTCTCCCCATCACTGTGACCTCAGCGATCCAGGGCCGCACCTTCAGATTCAGTTCTCCACCAGCCGCCGGGACTCCCCCACTCCCCTATCAACCAAGGTTTCCTCAACTGTGTGACTGTGCTGTCGCACCCCACCCCAAGACTGCGGAGGTGCTCCCTCTTACCCATACTTCTTCTTCAAAAGCACCTTAATTATAGCTCTCAGGTGACACAGAGCACGGCAATTTCCAGTTTCCCTCCCGGAAACAAAGAGACCTCAGGAATTCTACAATCCTACATCACTTAGTTAATACTCTGGTGTCAAATGATGGCCTCTGGGTCTGTACTAGGTCATTGAGTAAGTATCTTCCATGGTGGCTGCAAATAGTCACTGAAGGAACTGTGCCTCACTGACTGAGACAAAATTTTTAGTTCGGCTGTCTTATTTTATGTAACTGAGCAAACTGAAACTTTAAAAATCTCGTATCATATTTCGAACCAACTTGCACTGTATTAGTGATGTGTCACTGAATGATTTTCCTTAGGTCAAAATTTTTTCTTATGAAATCATAATATAATATTAAAGATGCTCCAGAAAAGAAAAGTCAGCAAGGACTCCAACAGGACCTGAAGGCAAGTCCCGCCACACAGCGGCTCCTCCAATGTTGCTGACTCCTGTGCCACAGTCACAAAGGCTGCTGCACCCACCACACCTCCTGGCCTCACTGTCATCTCTTGAGGCCTCTGCCCAAGGAGCTCATTTCTAGTGAGAGGACAAAGGCAACACACCCCAGAGACTTGCTTCCACAGAACCTTCCCCAAGCTGCCACCCACTTTCGAGGGAAATTGAGGTGAAATGACAGTTGAGTCCTACACATTGCAAGAAGGCGGGAGGGAGCTGGAGGAAGGAAAATGGAGGGGGGGCGGGGAGGGATGGGAGGAGGGGCCGTCACCTGTAGGTACTGTTTTCTAAGGCTCTTACTCAGGTTGAACAAGTTTGAGGTTTTAAAACGAAGCAAGAAACTCTGAATTATAGAAATAAATGTACTCTAGTCTCATGCTGATGTTCAAAGATGCCATTTTCTTGAACTGGAGCCCTGGAGGGCCTCTGTGATGTGGGCAGAGCCCAGGCTGCTGGTGCAGGCTCCCGGCTGCCCGCCCTCCACCCTCCCTCCGACCCCAGCTGCCTCCTGCGGGTGGGCTTCCGGGGAGGCAGGAGAAGCCTTCTCTAGAGCCGCCTCCCTCCTGCCCGCTGACCAGGCACCGGGTGTGGCAGGAAGTGCTGGGCGCCCGGCCCCCGCTCTGTCCTGGTGCCTCGGCTCCTGGCCCGTCACCCAGAGATCACCCCTTCCTCGGATGCCTGACAAAGGCAAGGATAATTTTTCAAGGCTGGTGGCTGGCGAAATGAGTCCAAGCAAGCTGACTGCACGGGGAACTTCTGCCTCCCTGGAGCCCGAGGGGACCGCTAACACAGGTGTACAGATACCACCTGGGGGCCAGAAGGAAACTAAGACTCTGCCTAGGCTCTCCAGGCAGCCCCTTCCAGAGAGCTGCTCCAGAATGCATCCCATGACCCAGCTCCACATCCGGAGAGGAACACGGGACAGGGCACCAAGCACCAGAGTGCCCTGTGCTCTGCATGTACCCCTACGTCTTCAGCAGGGTTCTGAACACCAACATGCTTTGCACCGTAAGACACGTGGAATCACTATGTTAACTTGAAAAGGAGGACAAAGGTCTGGTCCAAGTGGGTCGGTGCCCTTGGCACCCTGCACCCAGTGTCCCAAGGTCGGTACGTTTCCAAGCAGAATGGTTTTTAAGAGGCGTGTGACTGTCATGCAGCTCATCTCCCAACTCCAGGAAGGCCCTGCCTACAGACGGTCATCCCAGCCACACAAATTAAGCCAGATCTGTGGGATGAAACTCAGAGTAAATTAGGTCCAAGAATCAGCCTCTGGAAAAGCAAGAGTTTCATAAAAATGGCAACATATGCTCCGCCTTCTCCGGCATTAGTGAATGTGGGAGAGGCTGAAGGCCGCTTAATGGTCTAATAAAATGTTTACAGGCGAAGGTTCTTACAGACAAAGACTGCCTGAGACCAGCACGCCCTGTGCTGGGGTCCGGCAACCCTTTCATCAGGCAGATTTCACTGCAATGGCAGGAACGCACCCCACCCGCAGCCCGTCGACAGGGGTCCCGCCTCTGCTCTCCCCTCTCTGGGCCCGTAGCCCTGAGGAGGGGGCTTTGTGTCTTTCCCTGCGGCCGGGAGCTCCCACAGGGCAGGGGTCTCTCCTGGCCCATAGGAGGGAGGGCCCACATGCTGGGTGCAGACAAGTGCACGGACCAGTGACCAGGTCAGCAAATGAACAGACAGGGACAAACGCGGAACTGGAACTGCCGAAGAGCCCTGTGAACAAGGTAAACAAAGGTCAGCTGGACCCCAGCTCATGGTAGATACAAACACGACTAACTCAGGTGGATCCAAGGCCTCAATATAAGAGCTAAAGCCATAAAGCTTTTAGAAGGAAACAGAGCAGGATGCCTTCACGACTTGGAACAGGCAAAGATCTCTTAAGCAGGACACAGAAAGTGATAACCATTAGAGAAAAAAATGAACAATGAGACTTCATCAAAATTTAAAACGTCTGCTGGACTTCCCTGGCACTCCAGTGGTTAACACTCTGAGCTTCCACTGCAAGGGGCATGGGTTTGATCCCTGGGCGGGGAACTAAGATCCCGCTTGCTGCACAGCACAGCCAAAATACAAAACAAAACAAAACAAAACAAAAAAACTAAAACGTCTGCTTATCAAAAGACATCAATAAAACAAACAGGCAAAGCCACAGATTGTGACAGAATATTTACAAAACATACATCTGACAAAGAACTGGTAAACAGATTCACAGAGAACTTCTATAACTATAATTTTTTTAAAATTCTAAACCCAATTAAAAATGGGCAAAAGAGGAACTTCCCTGGTGGCCCAGTGGCTAAGACTCCATGTTCCCAATGCAGGGACCCCGGGTTCAATCCCTGGTCGGGGAACTAGATCCCACATGCCGCAACTAAAGATACCGCATGCGGCAACGAAGATCCCACGTGCCGCAACTAAGACCCGGTGTGGCCAAATAAATAAATTTTTTTTTTTAAATGGGCAAAAGATTTGAAAGATGCTACACAGAAGAAGATATACAGATAGCAATAAACATATTAAAGAGTAGTCAACATTATTACAGGCATACCTCAGAGTATTGCAGGTTTGGTTCCAGAACACTTCAATAAAGCAAGTATCACAAAAAAGTGAATCACATGAATTCTTTGGTTTCCCAGTGTGTAAAAGGTTATGTTTACACTATACTGTAGTCTATTAAGTGTGCAATCGCATTATGTCTAAAAAGACATAATGGACCTTATGTCTAAAAAGACATGTAGGACCTTAACTTAAAAATATGCTAAAGGGCTTCCCTGGTGGCGCAGTGGTTGAGAGTCTGTCTGCCAATGCAGGGGACATGGGTTCGGGCCCTGGTCCGGGAGGATCCCACATGCCGCGGAGCGACTAAGTCCGTGCGCCACAACTACTGAGCCTGCATTCTAGAGCCGGCAAGCCACAACTACTGAAGCCCACGCACCTAGAGCCCGTGCTCTGCAACAAGAGAAGCCACCGCAACGAGGAGCACAGCAACGAGGGCTGGCCCCCGCTCGCCGCAACTGGAGAAAGCCCACGCAGCAACGAAGACCCAACGCAGCCAAAAAAAAAAAAAAAAAAAAAAAAAAAAATATGCTAAAAAAACCCTGACCATCCCCTGAGCCTCAACCAGCTGTAGCCCTTCTGCTGGTGCAGGGTCTCGCCTCCAGTGCTGGCGGCCGCTGACTGGTCAGGATGGAGGCTGCTGAGGCTGGGATGGCTGCGGCCATTTATGAGAACAAAGCCACCATGAAGTTCGCCGCACTGATGGACTCTTCCTTTCATGAGTGATTTCCTGGAGCAGCAATGCTGTTTGGCAGCGTTTTACCCACAGAACTTCCTTCAAAACTGCAGTCAATCCTCTCAAACCCTGCAGCGCCTTTATCAACGAAGTTTGTGTCGTATCCTAAGGCCTTTGCTGTCGTTTCAACTATCTTCACAGCCTCTTCACCAGGAGTAGATTCCGTGTTAAGAAACCACTCTCTCTGCTCATCCATAAGAAGCAGCCCCTCATCCGTTCACGTTTCATCACAAGATGGCAGCAATTCAGTCCCACCTTCAGCCTCCACTTCTAGCTCTAGTTCCCCTGCCGTTTCCACCACGTCTGCAGTCCTTCCTCCACGAAGTCTCGAACCCCTCAAAGTCATCCAGGAGGGCTGGAATCAGCTTCTTCCAAACTCCTCTTAATTTTGATATGTTGACCACTTCCCATGAATCACAAATGTTTTTTGTTTTTAATTTTTATTGGCCGCGCCATGCGCGCGAGGCACGTGGGATCCTAGTTCCCCGACCAGGGATCGAACCCGCGCCCCCTGCACGGGAAGCACGCAGTCTTAACCACCGGACCGCCAGGGAAGTCCCGCAAATGTTCTTAACGGCATCTAGAATGGTGAATCCTTTCCAGAAGGTTTTCAATTTACTTTGCCCAAATCCATCAGAGGAATCACTGTCTATGGCAGCTACAACCTAACAAAGTGTATTTCTTAAATAATAAGACTTGAAAGTCAAAATTACTTCTTGATCTACAGGCTGCAGAAAGAATGTTGTGTTTGTATTGTCAGGCATGAAAACAACATTAATCCCATTGTCCATCTCCATCAGAGCTCTTGGGTGACCAGGTGCATTGTCAGTGAGCAGTAACATTTTGAAAGGGATCTTTTTTTCTGAATGGTAGGTCTCAACAGTGGGCTTAAAATATTCAGTAAACCATGTAAACAGATGTGCTGTCATCCAAGCTTCGTTGTTCCATTAATAGAGCACAAGCAGAGCTGATCTAGCGTAATTCTTAGGGGCCCTAGGATTTTTGGAATGATAACTCAGTACTAGGTTCACCTTGAAGTCACCAGCTGCATTAGCCCCTAACAAGAGAGTCAGCCTGTCCTTTGAGGCTCTGAAGCCAGGCACTGACTTCTCCTCTCTCGCTATGAAAGTCCTAGATGGCATCTTCTTCCCATGACGGCTGTTTCATCCACATTGAAAATCACCAATTATCTCAGCTAGATCTTCTGGGTAACTTGCTGCAGCTTCTACATCAGCATTGGCTGCTTCCCCTTCCACTTCGATGTTATGGAGACGGCTTCTTTCCTTAATCCTCATGAACCAACTCTGCTACCTTCACACATTTCCTCTGCAGCTTCTGCCCCTCTCTCAGCCTTTATAGAATCGAAGAGAGTTGGGGCCTTGCTTTGGATGAGGCTCTGGCTGAAGGGAATGTTGTGGCTGGTTTGATCTTCTATCCAGACCACTGAAACTTTCTGCACATCAGCAATAAGCCTGTTTTGCTTTCTTACCATTCGTGTGTTCACTGGAGGAGCACTGGTAATTTCCTCCAGAACGTGTCCTTTGCCTTCACAGCTTGGCTGACTGCTTGCACAAGAAGCCCAGCTTTCCGCCCATCTGGGCTTTCGACAGGCCTTCCTCGCTAAGCTTCATCATGTCTAGCTTTTGATTTAAAATGAGAGATGTACAAGTCTTCCTTTCACTTGAACGTTTAGAGGCCACTGTAGGGTGATTAACTGGCCTAATTTCAATACTGTGCTGTCCCAGGGAAGGGGGACAATTCCACTTACAACAAGTCCTAGAACAGGGAGGCTAATCTATGTGGAAAAAAAATCACACCCCGTGATTATCTCCAGGGAGTGAGGAGGGGAAAAGGAAACTTTTTAGAGCAGTAATTCCCAAACTTGTCTACACATGAGAATCCCCTGAGGAGCCTAGAAAAGCTCCCAGCACAAGCCCACAGCCCAGTGACCCCACAATCAGATCAGCATCCCAGGCAGCTTTCCCAGGGGATTCCAACCGGCAACACAGCGGCTCTGCGTTGATCGCAATGTTCTACGTCCTGGTCGGCGTTTGGGTTACACAGGTATGAGTTTGTCAAAACTCCAAGAATCATACAAGTAAGATTTGTGTTACATTTTACATATAATGAATTCTCAGAACACAAATGTAAAAAAGGAAACATCACAAAACAACAAACAGAAACACCTAGGGCCTGCAGCGCTTCACTCTCTCTGAAGTAACTTGACACTTCTTCCCTGGGCCTCCTCCCACCCCGAGTTGCCTCCCCAGCCTGGGTCAGCGTCCACCCCGAGTCAGGCCGGGTGGCCATCCGCACGTGAGCCGGTCAAGTCCAGGAACAGAGAAGTCCTCCTCGGCCCCAGGGCTTGTCCGGTGTCTGCTCAGGCCCTGCGGGTGCTCCAGTCTCCGGCCCATCACCCTGCCCCTCAAAGCCCCAGGGACCTGGACCCTGCAGGCCTCTCCCCACTCACGGACCCCAGCTCCTCACAGCATCTCTGCTCTGCAGAATCGTCCTTTTCCCTCTTGAGCACACCCACAGCTCGGGGCCGGAGACGTCTCACCTCCCGCCCCTGCCGCCACACCTACCAGTACGGACCCCACGTCCCAGGCAGGGAAGAGGGTGCAGAGCAACTATGCCAGGACACGGTGCTTCCCAAAGTAGACGACACACCCCATCAGATTTTTACTGTAATAGCTACGTATTGATTTTAATATGCATTGCAGGAAAATGTAACTAGCACGTTAAACCCATATTTCAAGGATAATGTTACTTAGGAGAAGGTTAAATAGAAGAAATGAGTCAATTTAAAGGAAAATAATAACAATAACATACTAGTAGCAGTATGTGGACGAGATGAAAACTGCAAGGGTGACCGCGAACAAGTCAAGCCTGGGATCGCCAGTACCACGGGTCACCAGCAGTTCACAAGATAATCAACAGCAAACTGCCCCGTCCCACGAGAAGCTCTAACTTCCCTTGTCCCTGAGCCCCTCCACTCCACCCTAAGGTGCCACGTTCACCCAGTGACCACAGACGTCCTAACGGGACAGTCGGGGTGGTATAAAGGCCAAAACCCTGACCACGCAGAACAAAGGTTTATTCCTCAACAGCTTTGTGGTGGTCGTTTTGTGTGAAACCTGCGTCCCATTTATTTTTGCACAATTATGTGCTGCCATGGTTTCAACCCATACTCTTTCCCTCCTGCCCCAAGGTGTGGCAAGAGAGCTGTAAAAACGTGGCCGCCAAGAAAGGTTCACGTTAGCGCTCAGAGAGGGAACGTCTTCCGTGTTTCTCGCTGCGGGGTCAGAGGTTGGCTCACAGTAGGCATGCAGTAAAAACAGGATGAAGAGAGGGAAGGCGACTAAGCTTGGAGCCTGGCTTTTCAAATTCAAGTTTGCAAACCCAGGCGTGTGATGGTGTGCACAGAAAGTCGTGAAATAAATACAGTCCTGAGAGTTTAGACACAGCCTACATTTTCTTGATGCCCTGATGGTAACTCACTTAAAACATTATTTTTATAAAACCAAGATAAAGAGTACATGGGGGGGGTGGCATATCTATTAAAATGTAACTGCCCCAACAATCGCTACTTCTAAGACAGAAACTCATAGAAACACTTCCACGAGGTGCAAAAAGGTATGCTCCAGCAGAGCCGGGAGACACCCTGGACGGCCAGCACGGGAAGACTAGGTACGTGGTGCCCCACACGGGGGAATCCCGCACACAGGGGTGTGTCCTGCACATGGGGAATCCTGCAGCCACTAACACGCTGGATCTGAGTGGTCTGAATGTACGTGGAAAGACCTCAAGGCATTGTTAAGTGGGGAAAACAAAGTGCAGAAGAGCAGGTGTGGCACAGCCCTACTGTGAAATTTAAAAATGACAATATGAATACATTAATTAATATGGGTGTTAATATAAATCCACGTGGAAAAAGCCACATGACTATGCACCAGCCCATCTGTTAACCTCTGACGGGTGGGGAGACTCTCTCTAAAGCATTTATGAAATGCTGGAATGCTACGAAAAGTCTGCAGTCAAACAAGGCGTGTTTGCAGGTAAGAATGCATACACTCATTAAGAAGACTTGGAAAGACCATCTCCTTCCCCTGGGCGTCACTCAGACAGGCCCCTCCACGTGCAGCGCCTTTGGCCGGGCCCTGGGAGGAGGGCAGGCAGCTCGGAGGACACGGCGCTGCAGCCGCAGGAGAGGGGCCTTCTTGGGCCAGAACCCGCGCAGCCCCGCCTCCCTTGTGTGCCCATGTCTGCGGCCAGGGCTCAGCCCTGCCCCCATTTCCACATCAACACCTGGTCCACGCTGCTGCCAGGACAGCGCCTTCCTGACCCTGAAGACACGTCTGTCCGGCTGTGCGCTTCTGGCTGTTTTGGGAGGCCTAGGGTTACTACTGAAGATCCTTTCTTGGGACTCTTGCTTTTATTTAAATATCACAAATATAATTCAACCACAAGAACTATTCCCCAGGAGGAAATGCTAAGAGGCCACAGGAAGACCTAAACTTTATTAAGACTAAGTGACTCCGAGTCAGAAGGGGTCTCTACCGAATCTGAATCTGGGGAGAGGATGGGACTGGGCACTGGCTCCAGAGCTACATAAAACCAAAACAGCTTGTGCAAAGTCCCAGGGGCCACTGGGGGCAAGAGCACCAGCCTTCCCTCCCGTCTGCAGCCCCCCAGCCTGAAACAGCATCGCTCAGGGCCACCACCATCTGCAGCTGCCGGGAGAGGCGCCGCACATTCAGAAGCTCCTGGACCCACACATCCCGAGCTCGGAACTGCACAAACAAAAGGTTAGGGGAAGGGGGCGGGGTAGAGGGAATAAAGGCTTAAAGATTAAAGTCACAGGCAGAGACAGCCGGCTCCGTTTTTTAATAACTGAAAACACGAGTTGGGCCTGAATGTGCTCATTGTTTAGTAGCGGGGCATCTACACAGGCAGGACTCGCTGGCGACAGCACGGCCTTCCCGTCACAAGTCAGAGTCACCAAGGGGGAGGAGGCCCGGGCTCCAGTTAGTGAGGGTGGCGTGGGGCACAGCAGCCAGTGGGCCACGGGGAGGAAGGGCTGGAGAAGGACACGGCTCATGTGAACTCGGGGAGCCGGCGACACAGGGCATCCCTCACACCACGCTCAGGAGCGCAGACTGGTACAACCTCCTAAGAGGAACTTGCCAGTGTGGATCAGAGGCGTGAAAATGCACGTGCCCTTTGGCTCTGTAATTCCACTTCTGGTGTTCAAGCCCTGGTAAATGATCCAACCCAGGAGGACTTGATGCACAGAGATACTCTGTGCAGCATCATTTACAAGAGCAAGAAATCGGAAACAACATAACGTCCAGCGCTGGAGGAAATGGTTAAGTGTTTGCGCATTTCTATCTGCCTTACTGCAAAGAGAATGGAAGGCAGGTTACATGAATACAGAGGACAAAGGGGCAAGTGCAAGAGAAGGAATCACAGCAAGAGAAAAAAGAATGTGTTTAAAAAATGAGGCCAGAGCTGGGCTGCTTTTTCTTAATGCGCTGCGGAGGCCCACGTTCACACCGCCGCCATCCACCGCGACAGCAGCGGCCACCTGCGTGGACCTGCTGAGCGCCCGCCAGCCCACGTCCACTCTCACAGAGCCCTCTCAGCAAGCCGACCAGGGACTGATTCTGTCCCCAATTCACAGATAAGGAGCCCAGGCTCCAGAGGTCACCAGGGCCAGGAAATCATTGCAAGGTTCTGAACACAGGTTTTCTCTAAGCCAAGGCGTGTCTGCTTTCCCCAACACCACACGCTTAAAGAAGCTGTATATTCATACAATGGAATGCCTGCAGGCATGAAAACATGATGTTTAGAGAAAGTGACTAATGGTGTGGAGAAAACTGCCTAGGATATAATGTTAAATTTTTAAAAGCTGCAGAAAAACGTACAGAAAATTTATAATTTCAACCATGTAAACTAGATGATTATTTTCTTCCTTATAATTTTGCCTATGATCCATATTTTCTAAAATAGGTCTGTATTAGTTTTATAATCAGAAAAGAAATGACTTTGTATTTAAAAACTATATAAAGGGCCTCTGTGTTCTTGTATCACAGCACACATCCCACCCATGCGCACACCAACTCACTTCTGCTTTCCATAAAAATTCTACATATGCAGTAGAATCAGAAAGTACACATCAGCCAAGGAACATCTTGTGTTTGTGTCCATCGTTCTGTTAATCATAAAGGAACAATTTCATTTTGCTCGGAACTTTGTCTTTACAAACCATTTGGGGTTAGGCATGTCAGAAGACAATTACTATAAATGAGTTGTTTCCTTTTTATTTTTCTCCTCAGGCGGAGACTCTCACACAAGCCAGCAGAGGGGCACAGACGTACTTTCTGAGGCCTCCCTCCTAACTACAGCGGGGAGGGCTGCCCACACTCTAGGCCCCCCCCAGAAAGGCAGCAAGGACAACCCTCACCCAGGGCGGTCTGTTGCCCGAGTCCAGCCAGGCCAGAGCTGCCTCCTGAAGGCCTGGCATCCGACACCTCCTACAACAATTTTGTACCTTTTGCTTGGGACAGGGGCCAGAGTCACCCCCCCCCCCCACCCAGCTGCTCAAAGGGCTCTCTGGTCACTGTCTAGACGTGCTGTCCCAGACCTCAGAGCAAGTCCTCACGGCAAACCCCTTGGCTTTGCCCTCTGCCCAAACCCCAACCCACCTTCTGGGGACACAGGGAAGGCTTAGCCATCTTCAGAAACTGCCACGCCTCCAGCACCTACACCTGTGCCTGAGAGGCGCTTTTCCGCCCGTCGTGGAGGTGAGGAGACGGAGGCTCAGAGAGGGTCTCACGGCCAGGAGTCGCCCACACCCCACCAGACAGGACAGATCTGGCAGATGACAACCGCTCCAAGGTGGACTTTGGAGTGTTGTTTTTTCTGCCGGTCACCAAGCATTGTGCTCAACAAGACACAGGCCTGGTTTTCTATCATGAGACAAAAGACTAACAAGTTCCCAAGAGCTTTCTAATTATTTCTTTAAAATTTGCCCTCTCCACTACCATGGAGTTAACCACTGGGGGCTAGCTTCCAGCACTGCACAGCAGTGGACAGTCAGCTGTGTTCTGGTTATCTGAAAGAAGGAGAAATAATATGTTAAATGCTTTAATAGTTAAACAAATACAAGGAGGGCAGATTTTCTTCATGTTTCCTCAACAAAAGCCACAGGACAGTCTGGCCCCTAAACTTTAAAATTAGTTTAGGTTAAAGGAAGAACCCCAAACTGCCAACAGACTTCAAGCAAAGACTGTGTGAAGTACGCAGTACAGGGCGGCTCCTACAGAAGGAGCAGAGCGGCGGCAACAGCCGACGCCTGGCCACCTCCCCGGACAGGAACGAGCTCTGAGGCCAGAGCTCTGGTTTGATTTTTATGTAATTGGGGGGAAGCGAGGACTATTAAACTAATAATGCTCATTGCAGACATTTTGGGAAATCACATGGGGAAAGAAAAAACCTTGGAAAAAAAATACCTCCTTTATAAATGAAAACTAAGAGTGACCTTATATTCCCATCCCCTAAAGTCGGCCGTTAAACTGACATTTTTTTTTAATTAATTAATTTATTTATTTATTCTTGGCTGTGTTGGGTCTTCGTTGCTGCGCGTGGGCTTTCTCTAGTTGTGTCAAGCGAGGGCATGGGCTTCTCATTGGGGTGGCATCTCTTGTTGCGGAGCACGGGCTCTAGGCGTGCGGGCTTCAGTAGCTGTGGCACGCGAGCTTCAGTAGTTGTGGCTCGCAGGCTCTAGAGCGCAGGCTCAGTAGTTGTAGCGCATGGGCTTAGTTGCTGCGCAGCACGTGGACCAGGGATCTTCCCGGACCAGGGATCGAACCCGTGTCCCGTGCACTGGCAGGCAGATTCTTAACCACTGCGCCACCAGGGAAGTCCCTAAATTGACATGTGACGTCTTTCTTTCTAGTGTTTTTCCTGTGCCTGTGGATTTCGTGCATTACTGAACTAGGCTGAAATGGAATTCCTTGCCCTGCTTTTTCACTTAACATTATATTTAATGTGATTTTTCATGTTTTAAATTTCTCCGTAAGTATCATTTTCAGGAAGAGTGGCACAAAGCGCCTTAAGCTGTTCACTCGGGTGGTTTCTGACGTTCTGCTACTGCAAGTGATGGATGCTGACAACACCTCTGAGCATAAAGCTCTGGCTCATTTTGATAATTTCCTAGAAGATGGATTACGAAATCACAAATAGAATTGATTTAAGGCTCTAGAGAGATTTCCCACAATTAGTCCCCAGAAAGGCCGGGCAAAGCCAAAACTTTCCAGTAACTGCCGCTGAACTGGCCGTCGCGCTCCCGCCAGCCCATGGTCCCTGCTGCCCCAAAGGTGTCTGAAGTGCAGGCACCCCCGAGAGGCTGTTTCCGTCCTGCAGGGGAAGAGAGCAAAGGCCACCAACCAGGACGGGCGCTGCATGGGTGGGAGGGGCCGGGGAGGCGTGCGGGGCGGCCCTGCGGGGCTCGGAGCGGCCGTCCACCTCGGGGGCAGCGGCTGCCCTCCCGCCCGGTGGATCGTGCCTGCCCCACCACCACCCCGCCCGTCCAGAGGAGAAACCTTCCTCCTTCAGAGAAACTGCTCTGGAGTTGGGCAAGCTCCATTCAAATACCAGCCCACCAGGGAGAGCTATCGTGGGGTTGTACAAGGTAACCGTGCAAAGACTGGTGGCCGGGACAAGTCGAGGAAGTTAAAGCCTTTTAAAGTCATTATTATCACCCAGACGACCAGGTGAGTCATCCTCTAAGGCAGGCACTAAACAACGCAGGCTGGGGGCAGGGAGAGGGGTCCCCTCCTGCAGCACCAGCAGCTGTCACGACCCCAGGACCCCCCGAGTGTGGGGGCCCCGCCAGCACGGATGACTGGAGGCTGGCCTCCTCTGCTTCCTTTCGGGGGCTGCTCTCTCTGGAGGGGGCTCTGTGGCCACGGCACAGCACCTGGTGGGGGACCCGAACTGCAGCACCCTTCAGTGACTCGGGAGGACAGAGCGAGCGGTCCGGGGGGCACAGCAACGAACCACCCTGCGGGCTCCTTGCACACACCTGGACGCAGCTCAAACGCAAACCTACACTCTGAGACCCATCTTCTTTCCTAGAACATCACGGAGCCCCTCACTTAAGACAAGCAAGCGGCCTGTGCCTTGGCGGGGGGCAGCCTCCAGAAGGAAGGAAAATGTCTGCGACACGTGACTACTGCCCCCTGACGATGGCGACCATCCTTCTCTTTTCTATCTAAGGAGACTGAGGGTACTGGGAGCAGGAAAGGCGTCTCCACCTTAGTGTCCCCCCAGCAGAACAGGTGCTCAATAATGTTGGGGAAAGGGTTATCAGTTAAATGACAAAAGGAGTCAAAAGACAGATTCAATAGGAGGGAGAAGAAAAAACCAAGCCTGAGAGAAAATCGGCCCACGGTGAAGCACTGTTCACATGTGTGAAGCTGGGGAAGATCCCCAAGTGTGTTGGGTTCCGGTCTAGGTGTCAGAGCAGGAGGCGGCCAGGGGGGAATGTGGTCCCAGACAACAGGACTCGGGCTCGGAAGCCTGCTCGCACACTCGCCAGTGAGCCTGCCCAGCGCTGTGGGGCCCGAGCAGGAGGAGAGGAACGGGGTGGGGCGCCAGCAGCCGGGCGCCCCCGATGGTGGAAACATCACGACCTGCAGGGAAACGAAGGGTCCTCCCCATTCTACAGGTTGTCGGGCTGAGGCTCAGAGGTGGGGTAACAGCCCAAGGCCAACAGATGATGCTGGAGCAGCCAGAAGCCCACCCCAGATGCTGCTTAAAGGAAAATTCATCTCATTTTACCCAACAATTCTACTCTTAGCTAGATCCCCAAAGTAACTGAATGCAGGGAGTCAAACAGAGACTTGTGCGCCGTGTTCACAGTGGCACCATCCACAACAGGCAAAGGTGGGACCAACCCAAGCGTCCCTCAACGGGGATGGACCAACAAAACGCGGTGTATACATACAGGGAAGGCTACTCAGCCTTAAAAGGGAAGGAAATTCTCACGACGGCTACAACACGGAGAAGCCTTGAAAACCTCACGCCCAGTGAAATAAGCCAGACACAAAAGGACAAGTATTGTACGATTCCACTCGTAGGAAGTACCTGGAAGTACCATGGAGACAGAGGTAGGACGGTGGCTGCCAGGGCTGGCAACGGGGTTAGGGAGTTAGTGCTTCACGGGGACAGAGTTTCAGTGTGAGGTGATGGAAAGTTTTGGAAACAGATAGAGGTGATGGTGGCACAACATGGTGGATATATTTAATGTGATTTAATTATACACTTAAAATGGTCATAATGGTAAATTTTATGTTAGGTATATTTTACCCCAATAAAAAAAAATAATAGGAAAGTTTGTATGGCTGCCATAAATGGAAAACAGTGACATGCCACAAGGAGAAGGCAACCATTAAAAAACAAATGAAACGCTGCTGCTCTGCCTGTGCCTTCTGTGAGCTGCCTGCCCTGGGTAGAGAGTGCGGTGGGCAGTGTCCAGAGCCAGCACCACGGCCCCTCGCCCTTGGGTGGTCAGGGGGCGAGAGCACTGAGAAGGGGAGGGCTGGCCCAGCAGGCGGTGCAGGTCACCTGACACCATCCCCCGTGCACTGGGGTGGGTGACCCACCTCGGGGGGCACTGCTCCCCTCCACCGCCGTCCGGCTCCCCACAGACCCACGGGCGCGGGAGGCCATCCTGGGGGCTGAAGCCGTCCTCCCCCCACGACAGCCCCTCCTCCAACCCCAGATGAGGAGGGCCCAGGACACAGGTGGGCGAGGCTAGAGAGGGGCAAGGCGCCTGGGCACAGAGGAGCTGGGAGCCCGGGGAAGGGGGCGGTACCAACAACCTCTGCCGACGAGAGGCAGCCGGAGCAGAGAGGGGCTGCTGGCAACCTACGCTGCTCTACAGTCAAAACGTACAAGGATGTTTGGAAACAGTCAATTAGATGTGATTCTGTGGAATAGTAATACCAAAGGTCGGTGTGGAACGCATTAGCTATGCATTCCAAATACCTGATCCCAGGGCCTGGTCTGCAAGGCAGATACTTTCCCCATCCAGTACAAAGGGTCAACAACAGCAAGGCTGCCAAACTTTTGCCTGGGGGCCACGTGGCAGCTCGCCAGGAACCCAAGAGCTGCACCTGATTGGCATAAGGCAAAGTCAAATGGAGCTCCTTTCATCTAGCCCACAAGAGAGGGGCCCTGAGGCTGCCTGCAGGCCTCACCCCCCCACGCCCACACCTCACACCACTCTGCTCCGAGCACCCTCGCTCCTCCCCTCCCCCTGGTTAAGCGGGAGCCAGTCGCCCAGTGCAGCCAGCGGCCAGCGCCCGCCCCCACAACCTGGGTTCCCTTCTCCCTCCTTCCCATCCCTGCCACCTCCCTGACCCAGGGCCCCGCATGCCGGCCTCTCCCTCCACCCCGCGGACGCGGGTGAGCTCTGTAACCCACAGATCTTCACGTCCCGGCTCACAACCCCAGAAGGGGCCTGCAGCCCCCAGAACAAAGTCTACGTGTCTTGGCCCAAGATGCAAAGTCCTCCGTGACCTGCTTCCCACCTGCTTTAGCTGCTGCTCACACCTGTGACCTGATCACACAGTCGCTGAGGGGCCCAAACCCACCCAACCCTTTGCGCTCCTGAGCCCCTGCACAGACAGTGCCCTTCTCCTGGAACTCCCAATCTCTCATTTGCCACCAGGCAGACTCCAGCTCATCCATCAGGACCCCACATAAGGTCACCTCCTCTGGGGAGCCTTCCTTCACTCTCCTGCCTCTCAACCCCTATGGCGCTTCTCTTGGTCCTTGACTATAGTACATGTATCTCGTATTCGCCGTGTTTGCTTACACGTCTACCTCCTATACTCCAACACAATGAACAGCGGGTCCCTTTATCTGCCAGGGCACTTCTCAGGGTCTCAGCCTTCAGAATGCCCTGCTCCCGGCAGGTGTGAAATGCACATTTGTTAAAAAAAAAAAAAAAAATGACATCCACCCTTCACCACGCAGGCCCATTCACTAAGGTACTGATGAAGAATTTTTCCTCACAAGCAACAGAAACTAACTTTAAGCAAAAAGGAGGATTTACAAGAAGTATCCTGGGTACCTCACAGCAGCTCTGGGGACCTCGGTAGCCTTCTCTCTCTACTATTTGCATCCAATGCCGATTCCAGGACTCACGGGTCTCTGTCTCTTTCCCTGAGTCTCAAGTCCCCAGAGGAGAACATCTGTTTAGGTATCTCTCCCTGGACCAGTTAAACATGGATGGGGTTGGGGGTGGCCAGGGTCACAAAGCTCAGACACGGTCCCTGGGCGCCCACACCTGCAGAGCAGTGTGTTTGGAGATGGGGGACTCGTTGTGGGCTGTCAACCTTCCAGGTGGTACCTATAACAACTCCCATTTATGTCCAAGCCTGCATTCTGAAAGTAACGGCATTATCACACTGACCCAGCGGCAGTGTGGACACCCTGCTCGCGGGTTGCAGAGAGCGCCATGGAGATCACCTAGTGAGACAGGCAGGAGAGGGAAGTGCAATGGTGTCTGCGGAGCTGAAAAAACAGTACCCTCCCCAAGGGTCAACAGCAAGCTATTATTATTATCTAGTCCCTAAATCTCTGGGGGCGAATGTGTTTCAGAATTCAGAACTTTTAAAAAAGTGATTTAGAATAAGGACAGACATATAGATCAACGGAATAGAACTGAGCTGCAGGAACAGACTCTCACATTTCCAGTCAATTGATTTTTGACAAGAGTGCCAACACAATTCTTTGGGGGAAAGAACAGTCTTTCCAACAAATGTTACTGGGACAACTGGATATCCGCAATGCAAAAGGATGAATCTGGACCCCTACCTCATACCATATACAAAAATTAACTCCAATAGATCAAAGACCTAAATATAAGGGCTAAAACTATAAAACTCTTAGATGAAAACATAGGCATACTTCTTCATAACCTTGGATTAGGCAAGGGTTTCTTAGCATAAGCAACAAAAGAAAAATAAATTGGACTGCATCAAAATTAAAAACTTTCACACAACGTTGTAAATCAACTATACTCCAATAAAAATTTTTTTAAAAAATTTAAAACTTTGTGTTTCGAAGAACACCATCGAGAAAGTGAAAAGACAATATAATGGGAGAAAATATTTGCAAATCATATATGTGATAAGGAATTATCTAGAGTATACTAAAAGTTCTTATAACTCAACAATAAAAAGACAATCCAATTTTAAAATGAGCAAAGAGCTGAATAGACATTTCTCCAAAGAAGGTACATTAATGGCCACGTGAAAAGATGCCCCACATCACTAGCCATCAGGGAAACGCAAATCAAAACTGCAATGAGATATCACATCACACACACTGGAACAGATACAATCAAAAAGACAGACAGCAACAAGTGTTGGCAAGGCAGTGAAGACATCAGACCCTCCTACACTGCTGGTGGGAAGCAAAGCAGTGCAGCTGCTGTGGAAAACAGTCTGGCAGTTCCTCAAAAAGCAGACACAGAGTTACCCTCTGACCCACCAATTCCACTCCTAGGTATAAACCCAAGAGAATGGAAACATGCGTCCACACAGAGACCTGAACACAAACGTCCACGGCAGGATTATTCATAATAGTCAAAAAGTGAAAACAACCCAAATGTCCTTCAACTGATTAATAAACAAAATGTGACCTATCCATATTATGGAATATTATTTGGCCACAAAAAGGAATGAAGTAAGACTCCTGTGGCAAGGTGGACAACCCTTAAAAACACGATGCTCAGTGAAACAAGCCAGACACAAGAGGCCACATATTATATATGACTCCATTTATACAGAATGTCCAGAATAGGCACATCTATTGACACAGAAAGTATCTTAGTGGTTGCCTAGGGCAAAGGGAAGGGGGAGAGGCGGAGTGACTGCTGTTGGGGATGGGGCCTCTTTCTGGGGTGATGAAATGCTCTAAAATTGATTGTGCTGATGGTTACACAGTTCTGTGAATACTAAAAGCCGTTAAATGGATACTTTAAATGGCTGAGTTGTATGGTATATGAATTGTATCTCAATAAAGCTGTTATAAACACAGTTTTTAAAAAATATGTACTTACTGTACAAAGGAATGTTCTATTATAAATTAACGTCATAGAAAGATGTCCACATTGCATCATTAAGCAAAAAGAAGTTACATGTGAAGTACTTCAATTATGAAATTATGAATAAGTTTTAAAATATTACCCCTAAAAAGGGAATTCTATACATATAAAAATATACCACATATTATGTAATGCACTAGCAGGAATGGGGCATTCCCCATACGTATTCACACTAAATGGGAAAACTGAAAAGTTTATAAATAAAAGTTTATAAAAAGTTATAAATAGCCTCAGTTAGTTCAGATCAGGCTTACATCCAAACTCCCAAAAAAACACTTTCAATTTCTAGAGGTTTTGGAATTTCGGAATTATGGATCAGATATGGTAGACCTGTATGTCTTACCATGTCCAGGTAAGGTACAAAATACAGCCATTGCTGCTCACCCATGCCAAAGAGTTCACAATGCAACCAAGAATCTCAGAGAGAGAGAGTGAGGCAGAGCAGACCGTAAACTTCCCAGTGTCCCCGAGAAATGTTGCTAACTTTAGAAATATGCAATGAGTTCCATACAACTAACTCTGTAAGAGATAAGGAAAATAAATAGCTCATTCTAAACAGAATCCAACACTATGTCGTCACTAACAATAATATTAACAAAGATCAAGTAATAACACAGAAAAGATAACATTTTAAGTCAGAGCAAAATACAAAACTACAAAGATGGTTGTAAATAAATATACTGGCAAGTACAGGTGTGTGTTTATGTACTTAACCTATGCTTTAAAAACCTGGAAGAATATACAGACAATGGAATATTATTCAAGCCTTAAAAAGGAAGGAAATTCTGATACACGCTGCAACTTGGATGAACCCTGAGGACACTGTGCTCAGTGAAATGAGCCTGTCGCAGAGGACAAACACTGCAGGGTTCTACTGTGTGAGGTCCCTAGAGGGGTCAGAGTCATAGAGACGCGCAACACAGAGAGCGTGTCCTCGAGCAGCAACACTGCCCCCATGCCCCAGCACTCCAGCCCATCGCTGCCGAGGGGCACAAAGAACCGAAAGCAACTTCGTGTTGAGTCTGTGGACTCTGTGGACATCTGCAGAACTTCAGATTTCTCTCCAGTAGTCTTATGAATTGGCCAAATAAGAAGAAAAAGGAGCCAACACATTAACGGAGGACCTACTGCCTGCCAGGCACCACGAGAAGATGAAGTGCTGCCACCCCGTTTTACAGACGTGGAAACAGGTGCAGACAGATGGCTCATCCCGTTCCAGGTCACATTCCTTAGAAGCAAAACTCCAAGAGCTTTCCTCAGGAAGAAATGACCCTCTCTGGCACGAACATGCAAGAAGAGAGCTTCAGCTTCTCCAGAAGCAGAATTCACTGAGTGCAGCATCATACAATGTGTACAGTCCTCTGGCCACATCCACAGGAGGCCAGCACAGCCTAGTGGCCAAGACTGTGGGCTCTGGAGCAACAAGGTGGCATCAGAAGTCTACTCCATCACTATTAGATGACGGCCCTCAGCAGGGGACCTCACTTAAGTCACTTAGCAGGACAGGACGGGGGGGGGGGGGGGTGGGGGGGGGGGTGGGGGCGGTGGTTATCAGGATTAGACGAGATAACACAGGTCAGAGGATTTACGACAGTGTCAGGCACGAGCTCAGTAAAGCTACCCGACTACTGAAGGTGCGAGCTGGATCATTTACCCTGTTTTCTCATAGCAACTCTCACCGCTAGGTACCAGGAGCATCATTTTTACTTACAATAAATCTGAAGCTCAGAAAGGTTAAGTAGCAGCCTAAGGTCACTCAGCTAGTAATACAACGGTAGAAGCAGAATTCAAGCCTGGGCCGGCGGGACTGCAAAGAAGGTCGAGATGACAGAGCACAAACAGAGGGTAAATGGAAAGAAAGGCCTCTTGCTGCTCCTCCTCTCGGGCAAGGCCACCGGCCCGAGACACCACCCCGCCCTCAGGCAAGGCCACCGACCGGAGATACCACCCCTGCGAGGCGGGCTGGGACAGGCCAGGAGCCAGAGCAGAAGCTGGCAGCAGGCCTCTGCTGGCCTCTGTGGGCAAGGACAACACTAACCCAGGAGAGGAGAGCGGGCAGGGGCATCTGCACAGGCCTGGAGGGAGGTGACCAGGCAGGGCTGTCTCGGGATCCACCCTTTAACCTATGGGCACAGACGCAGCAGAGGAAACCACCAAGTCCACGCAGTACAGTGTGAAGCAGCAGGGGCGGCCCCAGGGCAGCCCCCAGACACAAGCGTCAATGAGGCGCCGGCTGGGGGATGGACGGGAGGACGACAGACTGCCGCCGTGCGTCTTCCAGTCTGGGGTGCGCTTCCCACCACGGGCACGTGGCAGCTAAAGGAAAACAGAATACTCTTCATAAAAATTCTGCGTCAGTCACCTTCCCGCTGTAGAGTTTGGGGTACCCTCTGAGTTACCTTTTCTTCATTTATTAAAAAAGGAAAACACAAAACAAACTTTCCTCCCAGAAATCGTGGAGGGTCAGAGGAGACAATGCAGAGTAACAGGGACTCAAGCCTGCAGGTCTGTGACCCTCAGTTGCCGTCCACAGACTTAGTCCGGGGGCTTTCTCCCACTGAGGAAAGCCAACAACCAACAAAGGGGCCACATCTCAGTCCAAAGGTAAGGAAACCCAGCCCGCGGGTGAGGCGGAGCCCGCCCACCCCAGCTGCCGCCGGGCGAGCCCACTCCTCCAGCAAGAGAGACCTTTCCGAGGAGAGACGCTTCCAACCCGTATCACAATCTTGCTGGCCACTGCCAAGTTCTGCTTCCATTTTACATCAAGCCACCTTTTGTTTTGTTTTGTTTTGTGTTTTTTTTTTCTTTTCCTAAATCTGAAATTAGGATGGAGGCTGGCAGGAGGACCCCTTGAGAACTCAGGACTGTGGCTGAAAACACAAAAAAAGTGCTCAGAAAGCCCACCCGTTTGCCAAGCGCATGTGATCTGCTCGGAAGAATGTCGGCGGGGCCATGAGTCTTGATGGAGGACAGCAAACAAACAGACAAACTCAGAATGCTCTCCATACACAGAAAGGACTTGGTAATGGGAACAATGACAGTCATTCTCCCAAGCATTTTATCCTTCATCTGCAGTAGAAAAGGGGCTGCACTGGATGGAAAAGGCCCCATAGGAAACCCTGGAGGCCCTTCGCCAGGGAACGGGGCCACACACCCACTCGCGCCCAGGCTGCGTCCCCGTGTCACCTGCCCAGAGGACGTGGTCGGTTGGCAACGTGTTCCAGGGCCATGTCCTGAAGTGCCCCCATACAGCCAGGGCCGTAAGCTTTTCAGGGGCGCTCAGGCCCTGGCAAAAGGAAGAATGATCTTCTTCCAAGTCACTGAGGCCTCCCAAGTCCTGATTAGGCAGGCGGTTCAAATCAAAGCTTCCAGAAGGAAAGGGTCTCCATAGAAAATACAGAAATAAAGGCCTTCACCACTCCATGAGCCATCATTTTCTTATTTTTCATTTTTAAGGCAAATGTGATTTTCAAAGACTAAAGCTTCCTGTGCACCAAGCGTCCCTGCCGGCAGGAGTAAAGGAAATCCTTTTCAGTTTCGTCTCTTCACGCACTCAATCTGACGGGACAAAACAACTTCATGTGCTTGGATCACTTCAGTGAATGTTTTTTTTCAACAAAGAAAATTAAGTTTTCTCCCAATCTATATGAGCAAAAAAAAGAACATGAGAAAAGAACTCAGGGTTTCCTCTATGTTAAGCATAATGCAGATAAAAGATCAAACTTTTTTTTCCCTTAATGCAGTTATTCCATCTTGTGTGTTTTAGTGGTTAAAATCTGGCAATTTGAGGTGGTCACTCTCAAACAGGAACCTCAAACAATGGGTTTTATCTACCTCCTAAAAAGTATGGATCTTGGGGAAAGAAAGTTTTTTTTTTTTTTGCCCTGATAAGACAGTAATCTCCTACCTTGCTGACTCAAATGTACTTGCATATTAATTGCTTCAGACCCCCAAATCCCTGCTGAACTGGCTAAACTGTGGGCCAAATTCAATAATCCAGCAACCTCCCATTCAATGTCTCACCAAGATAACTTTGCATGTTTAATTTAAAAGTACCGATCGCTTTTGAATGAAGTGCTAACGCCAGCCAGCCCTGCTGCCACAGCCCGAGGCTCTGACCGACACACTGCGAGTTGGAGAGTCCAGTCTGAGCGCTTCGGATGACGAGGTGAACTGCCTGCATCTCTTCCGAATGGTATCTGTTCGCCCAAATCAGCCCTTTAAAACACGCCCCTCTTGGTTAATTTCCCTGATACAGAGGCGGTGAGATGGAGCCTCAGATAGTCAAATATTATCTGTGCAGATTGTATCTGATTAGCAAGAAGTACTCAACCCTCCAGCCAATGTGAATGCCTAGCTACTCAGCTGAACTGACCTAAGGCACTTTTTCCTTTCTCTTCTGCAACTGTGTTCCATGTTTGACCCCTCAAATTTATTTTAAGTAGTTTTGCAAACAGCTTCCTCTCCCCCTTCCTCCCCCGTGCTGCCAGCATCTCACGTTTCTCGTGCACAGAACATGTTTTGTCCACCCTGGGAAGTGGCACTTAGGGAAACGGAGAGATCGCCTCAGTCAAATCGGAATCAGAAATAGGTCCCATTCATTCAAGAGATTAAAACAGTATCAAGGGCTAATTTTCCTTTTACTAGAACAAGTCAGCATGAAAGCTGGGATTCCCAAGTGCTGGAATTCACGGCAACCTTTCTAGGCTGTGAAAACAGGTCTTACTCCCGGCCTCACAGTGAAAACGCCCTAAAATACATTCAAACTCCTGGCGTGGCTTCACACACACTGAATCAAAACGCACGACGGCATCTTTTCACACTGAAATCCAGACTTATTCAATAATAGTGACAACGATATTTTTTACAGTAAAATAACAAATAAATAATAACAACAGGGATCTGGAGATTTAACAGAACAAGGCAGAGCTATCAGTGAGAAATGGTTTTTGGTCCGTGGTAAAGCAAAAAGGTCCTGACAGCCGGCACAGGAAAGGAACAGGAGGTCAGACTAACTCAGCTTGGGTTCTGGGCTTCTGGAATCACAAATGTTCCGTGGTAAAGATTCAATATGGACTCTGGAACGTCACACAGTAAGCGAGCTTAATGGGAAAAAACAACGTGCCACTTTGAACTTGGATTCTGTGTACTGCTTCTACCAATTTGTTGGCCCCCAAATGCACCTACCTCTAGAAAGTTTCATTTAGAAATATCACTATTAAACTAAGTTTGAGTCTGAATACAACAGAAGTAAAATTTGGTTATGGCTTAGAAAATATTCACCCGACAGTTTGTCTGGATGCTGCTGATTTCCCGTGAAGAATGATCTTCGGAAGCCGAATTTTTAGTGCTTCTCCTCGGCCCCCAAAATATAAGTTACTTATTAAAACCACTTCTGGTTTCACTTCATATGCTGAAAAATATCACGGGGAAAAAGTATGTAAATGTTTCACTTGTAGGAAAATAAGATGGTTTCCACACTTCAAATTTGCCCAAGAGACTCTCCTTTAAAAGAACTAAAAAGTCTAGTCCCTCAATAACAAAGCCTCTGGTGAACGAGTTTCACTACGTCCCTGGTGACCCCAACTCTGCGTTCTTTGCTGTACTTGCACTGACTACAACACGCTGTTTTGCCCTGAGTTTTCCACAGATGCACCGACCCGTCCTGAACCTGAAATCCGCCCAAGTGCCATGTGTCTGTATCAACGGCATCTTCGGAGACCGGGACACCGACCATTTACACAGACCATTTACACAAAGAACGTCTACACATTGTTCATGGTGTGACGGCTCCAAACAAGCCCTAAAGGTGCCACGTGCCACCTCCTGTCTGGAGTCTTCATTCACCTCCTCGCAAATCAACTTTCCTGTTTATAAAAACAAACTGGATTCTGCTTCTCGAAGACACGTTTGACAAAAATGAGTATCTCTGTATTGTAAGAAACCCCCTTGGTTTAAGCCATCCGTGTGCGCTACAGCAAAATGAAAGCATGCAGGAGGGTCCCCAGAGTTCGCTGTAATGAGACTGGCTGGACGTGGATCTCCTTACCATCTCTAAACAGAGGTGTTTTCTGCTTGGCTAGAGAGGCAAAGCTTCCAAACATTTCAGTCATGCAAATCTGGGGGAAACTAAAAATCAGCAAGACCTTTTAAAAACTCCCATAAAGGGCTAATGTTTTATTGTTAGTTTAGAAACTTTAAAATACATTATCATCATTATGTATTATATTTGATATATTTGGAAATATGCATGCCCCCAAAATAAACAGTAAATTCAGGGGGAAAAATTGTTTCCCCAATTTAATGAAGGGCACCCCTATCCAGTCTTTAGAAAAACTTACATTTTCTGAATTTTTCCCCGGGTCTATACACAGGCCAAGTTCAGGCTTCAAAAATATTAAGCTATGAAGGGCCCTCTTCTGTCCTGGTATTAAAATACGGAGTTAACAAAAAAGAGCTTTCCAAAGCTTAGTCATGTAAACTCACCTATAAACCTCCCATGACACTGAATCGATGATCCAGGATATTCGTTTATACGACAGAAGGAACTAGAGCGTTTCAGGGAAGCCCACGTTTACAACTGCAACATCGTGTCGCAGCAGAGACGGGGGGCCTTGTTGTCAGGAGGAAAGTAACGGTCACAACAGTTACACCAGTTTATTAAAAGCTCATCACGCACCAGATATATTTCTTCTAATCCTTAAGACGATTCTTTCCTATTTTGCAAGACCGGGAAGTCCAGGCACCGGGAAGTTAGGGAATCTACCCAAGAACATACAGCTAACAGATGCTGAAGCCAGACTCAAATTCAGCTTCTCAGACTCTAAACTTCAAGGTTTTTAAGTTATGCCATGTTTGCATTTATGCTGTTCTGTGGGTGTGTTTTTTTCCCGTAATACGGATGCATAAATCACTTCAAGAAAAGCTCTGTTCCTGCATCACATATTTTGGGCTCGCTTGCATTCAGCAGTGACTGGGCACCTCTCCGCTTCCAAACACGAAACAAGCCAAGGCCTCCTGCAGCCCGACCTCTCCTGGTAGACAAAACACGCTGCTTTCTAACAAACGTCCACTTCTCTCCTCTGGTTTCCATCCCGTCTTTCCCCACTGTGGGCCGTCCTCCTTCCAACTCCAACTGCCTCACAGTTTTACAGCCAAATCAACATAATTAAGCACTTGTACTTCAATTGTGTCAATTTAGTTTCTCCCCAATGACATTACCACCAATTTAAAAGCAGAGACAAAAATCATACATTCACGTGGTATCGGTCGCCATCCATCCGGCCTTCCTTCCCCATCAAACACAAGTGAGACTTCTGACAAACAACTTGTTTATTTAATTTTTTAAAAAATAAATTTATTTATTTTTGGCTGCGTTGGGTCTTCGTGGCTGCACGAAAGCTTTCTCTAGTTGAGGCGAGTGGGGGCTACTCTTCGTTGCGGTGAGCGGGCTTCTCATTGCGGTGGCTTCTCTTTGTTGCGGAGCACAGGCTCCAGGCACGCGGGCTTCAGTAGTTGTGGCACGCGGGCTCACTTGTTACGGCTCACGGCCTTAGTTGCTCCGCGGCATGTGGGATCTTCCTGGACCAGGGCTCGAACCCGTGTCCCCTGCACTGGCAGGCGGATTCTCAACCACTGCGCCACCAGGGAAGTCCCGAACGATTTATTTTTATATGAACAGTCTCTTAAAGATTAAAAAAATCAAATCCTACTTAGCTACGATCACGATCACGACAGTTAACACCATTTACTGAGAACTTTGTAGGTTGCAGGAGCTGAGATAAGCACTATCCACAGCTTATCTCATGGGTTCTCACAAAAACCCACAAGCTGGTGATTCTCCCCAGCTTGACAACGAGAAAACTGAGGTTCCGAGCAGCTCACCGTACCCAGCTGGGGTTCAAACTTGGGCCAGCATGCGAACCCGGCTCTTTCCACGACTCCCTATACGGAAGCACAGCTACGGCGTCACACACCGCTGTCAAGGAGAGAAGGACGCGTGCAGACCCAGGCCCTGGCGGGGAAGATGCACCACACGGAGAGGAGCAGTGACTGGGGCCCAACCAAGGCGCTCGCGACCCAAGCTGCTTCCCCGAGGTCTGAAAGAGAAGCGAGGCAAGATTCTCTGCACTGAGCTTCCCCTAAGCAGGGCCCTTGTCCTTCCCGTTTGGCCTTTGCTAAGCCTGCCCCGTGCTGGGCTGGCAGAGCCCAAACTGCTGGTCCATACTGAACGGTGAGGTGGCGCTGGGTTTTATCAGCCCTCCCAGACAACTTCCCCCAACGCCTGCCAGCCTCCCGGGCCTGAGACCCCAGGCCCGCTTGACCCGGCGGTCAGCCCGCAGTTTCCATCCACGTCCATTTCCCTCCAACTCTGGCTCAGGCTGAGCTCGGCCTGTCACCATCCCGCTGCCTGGGCTGCACGACAAAGGGACAGCACAGCACACTCCCAGAACCGGGAGCCACAGCCCCTCTTTACCACCTCCTCACAAGACCCAGAACTAGCCACGCGGCCAGCCCCGGCCCCCGCCTTCGAACGAAACAGGAAACGCTGCCCAGGAGCCCAGAGACCACAGAAGAGGAAACAATCCCAGCCTTACAGCATCTCCACAGCACGAGACCTAATCCCAGGCCAGAACCTGAGCCCGACTTGGAGAAAAGGGGGGTTTTGTTGCAGTACAAGTAGGAAGGGGGGAGGTGGAGGAGGGGAAAAATAAAAAGAGGAAGAGAAAGAAAGAAGGCCGATGATGCCATTAGACAGGAGGGAGGCCAGCTTTGTCTCGCATCCTGTGGAACAGCCAAGGAAAACAATGAATCTATTTTTTTCCCTCCCCTTCTTTGCCTTAAAAAATTCAAGAATTTCATTCCCTTCTTTGAAACATAGCTCTTGCATAATTTCAGTGCTTGCTCCTGCTGTCTGCAACGCTGAGGGAAGGGGGCGTTCGACCCTCCCGAGCCCTCAGAAGCAGGACATCCTGTGCAGACCCTCAGTGCGGGTCTGCAGGCACCCGGCAGGAGGAGCTCCCCGCGGGGGCTGCCCCCAGCACCCGGGCCGCCGCTGACCGCATCACCGTTACCACTGCGGATCCCAACGGCAAACCCCATAAAAAAGGTATTACTCCTTTTTTAAACAGGTGAAGAAACTAAGGTTCAGAAAAGCAAAACATCCACAGTCATGCAATGAGCTACTAGAAGAGCCGAAATTCCCATTTCAGTCTCTCCAGGCCCACAGCCGGGGCCCACGTAACTGCAGCCTCGTAACTCCGAGGGAAGTCCCGCAGGGCCAAGTCGGAACCAGCTCTAGACTTCCCAGAGGCACCGTTAATCAGACACGACAAGCAAAGTACTGAAGTTTACAGTGTTTGCAAACTTAAAAGGTTCACTGGCTCCAAAATACAAACATAAAACTGCAAAAACTGGAATTATTCAAAGCTGAATTGAATGTCTACTAAGATATAAGAGAAGGCCGCCTAGTATACTTGGGATGCAACGTGGAGGTTAAGTGTCATAAATGTATTTTAGGGGGGACGTCAGCACACTCTGCTCCTGTGTGTCTGCCTTCTAGGCCGTGGGGTGGCCTCAGGCCCACGAGGTCTCAGAGCAGCCCTTCCCCCCCAGGGCACCCACACCAGGCACGCTGGGCAGTCCCCAGGAAAGAGAGGGGAGGGCCTCGGAGAGCAGAGGCCGGAGCCTGCATTTCCTACAGGCATCAGGGATGGCTTTCCCAACCTCCTCTGAGTCCCCGGGGCCACACAACCCCTCACCCACCTGAGAGGCGGCGGGTGGGCGCCCGGGGAAGACCCTGTGCCCCCTGCACACGTGGGCACACACCTCCCCGCGCCTCTGCGTCTGGGGCCACGCTTCAGCAGCACACCCTCCCTCTCCAGCCCTTCCCCCGTATTGGTAAATATTGATAATTACCTCCAAAGGCAGAAGCGAAGAAGCAGTTTGTGTTTTGAAATGCGGATCATAATTCAAATTGGAGGCTGACACTAATCATTTGATGTTCACTTGAAAAGACCAGATAGGCTGTGCAGGAACATTTCAGTAGGGGGACTGATAAGGAGAGGGAAATAAAAATTATTGGTATTTACTCAGCCTGCAATGCTTGTGGAAGGAACTCTTTTAAAAGGGAGCACTTCAGAATGGTTATTCAATCTGAATTTTACAGATAGCACGGGAAATATTTTCTCACAGAATGCTCCCTATCTGCACCATCATATCTCTCCGGTGTGCCGTTCACGTCTCTCATTGCAGGAATTCTCACTCAATCTTGCTCCATTATGAGCTGACGGTGACCCAGAGTATACAAGGCATTCAAGAATCTGCCTGGAAATTACTACCAAGGAACATCTGTCCCGTACCCCGCTTGCCAACCCTGCCTCGGGGAGTGAAGATGGAAAACAACTCAGAATCCACACGCAGAAACAACTTTTCATTCCCCTTACAAACCAGGCTCCTTTGGAAATTGAGGGTTCTGGCAATTTTCAGAAATTACGTTCCTGGAAAAACATGGCGTGAGCGTCTCTTGAAAGCCTCAGCTCAGGCTTCCTTTCCTACGCGGACCCTTCTAATAAAAGCCAGGACAGGGGCTTCACAGGGAAGCAAACGAGAAGGCCACCCATGGCTCTCCGCACTGGTGGTGTTAAACTCAAATTTTGTATTAGACGCCACTGTTCAATTAACGACCGCGAGGGTGTCACGCGTGCTAACATACCCACGCGCACGCGGCGTCTATCTTGTAGACGCACTAACCTTGGAAGATTTGTGTTGCGACTAGGAAAGATTAGAAGAAGACGTGTGGTCTCACACAGGCTGAGTCTGGGATCCCAGCTTTCCCCCTGGACGGCTCTCGGCCGTCGGAGGGCAGAGGACTGGACGGGGGCGGCAGCGTGGCAGCCCCGCCCAGACTCCACCCCCGCCGCACAGTGCTCAGAGGGGCCGAGCGGCACATCACCGAACAGCCGCAGCCGTTGGCGTCCCCGCCTCTGGCCTCACGTCAACAACCTCCACCCCGCATGCTTCTCATGGTCGGGGCAGAGGGGTCAACGTCGTCACAACCATCCCAACCGTGTGCCGGAAGCTCTGCAGACGGCTCCTCAGATACAGCCACCTGAGCGAGGTAATCACCTGCGGTTCAGGTGTGCAACAGGCTCAGTTAGAGAAGTGGCCTTGCGCTGGGATGCTCGGAGCCGGGTTGGGCCACGCCTGAGCTCCGCCTGCTTCTTCGGGGTGCTGGGCCTTGCTTGGGGTGTTCACATACTGAAGGCATCCAAAACCAGTGCTTCCAGGTCAGGCGGGAACAAAGAGGGTTTGAGATCCTGGGTCTGGGGGTGGGGGACATGGTGGGGGAAGGGGCCGTGCACCAATACGTGACTTTCAGCCTTGAAAGCCGCTCCCGGAAAACACCACCTAAGAGCTGGAAACAGCCAAGTCCTCATACAAGCGCAGACACGGCCCCGCTCGGTGGGACCCTGTCCCTCTGGGAGGCGGGGGGGCCACCTTCTTCTCCTGGAGACACCCTGCTCTGGTTAGCACCATGGGCTCGCAAAGAGAGAGCAAACTGAGTGGAGAGGGCTGACAGCTGGGCCCACATCTTCAGACGCTTTCTAAGTTAAGTCACATAATCTGATGATGTGAAAAGGGGAGAATACACATTTGACCCCTTGCTTCAAACAGAAATCTTCCCGTATGGTTTTTAATTGGAAGGCAGTTGTTTTGCTTTCGCAACACTCTTTAACCTCTGCCACTGTAGGTACAAGGCTGCAAACGATACTTCCATTGATTAAAAAAATAAAAAACAAACATTGAAAGAAATAATATTTTTCTTTTTAAGGAAAAAAAAGATAGCGAGCAGCTATTTTCTGGAGGGGTCACCACTTAAAGGCGTATATCGGACGCCACCCTGGCTGCAGCTTATGGTTTATTTTGTCTGGGAAAAGCCCGAGGTCATTCTAACTCTGTTGACCTGTTACCCTCCACAGTGATCATCTCCATCCAGGACCGCAAGCAAACACTGCCCTCTTGTGCACTGAACAGTGCCGAGTCGGCGCCGAGATGTTTCCACCCAGCACCCGTGGACGGCTCGCAGGCAGGCGTACAGCTGCCTCTCCGCGGCCCAGAGGGGTGTCGGGAAAGGATGACACACATCTGTGTCCAGGGTGCTTGCCAAAGTGTCCCCAGACTGCCTTCCGGGACAGACTGTGAGGTAAGAGGAAGAGGGAAAGATTCAGCTGAAGAAATCAGACCAAAAATAACTAACTCTTATCTTTCCTAGAAAAGATTCATTCCTCAGGACTTCCCTGGCAGTCCAGCGGGTAAGACTCCGCCCTCCCAATGCAGGGGCCCCAGGTTCGATCCCCGGTCGGGGAACTAGATCCCGTATGCATGCCGCAACTAAGAATCCACATGCTGCACCTAAGAAGTCCACATGCCGCAACTAAGACCCGGTGCAGCCAAAATAAAAATAAATAATTAATTTTAAAAAAACTTTATTGGTTACCATGGCAAGTTTTCTTTTTGCCTACCTTAAAAAACTTTTAGAAATGACTAATGAATCTACAATAACAGTATATAGTACTTTTTTTTATCTAGGAAATATTTGCCAGGAAAAGATTCCATTTGATTCCAGAAGGAGAAAAAAAAAGGCAGA
Organism: Eubalaena glacialis; assembly: GCF_028564815.1. Taxonomy (NCBI): domain Eukaryota; kingdom Metazoa; phylum Chordata; class Mammalia; order Artiodactyla; family Balaenidae; genus Eubalaena; species Eubalaena glacialis. The sequence goes on from NC_083722.1 coordinate 111,589,463, forward strand.
GGGAACCCACGTTGCTGTTTCTCAGAGGAACACCGAAAGCTCAGTCATGGTTCCTCTTCTTGCTCAGGAGCCCCGACCTGCAGGGTTACCTGCAATCTGGGGACAGGGCTCCATGCCCAGAAGACCAACCTGGCATCTCAAGAGAGCCTCAAAGGACGTAAAATGACAAGAGCGAAGGCAAAGATCCAGTCCAGTCTGAGGCCAGGCCTACATGGCAGAAGCCTCCAGGGGAAGCCCTGGTCTTCTCTGAGTGAGTCTTCCACCCAGAGGCTGCACCCACTCTTCCACACTTCCGGGCACAAGCCAGGATGGGCCAAATCTCACGCCAAACTCATTTCTGGGAAAGAAAAGGCAAAATCTGCCCCCAGTGCATTACCTTCGACCCAGTGGGCACCCCGGAAGGAAAGGGGACGGAGAGAATGTTTCGGGGAGTGTCTGCATGCCTGCGGCCAGGAGTCAGGAGGTGGGCTGGGTGCCAGCGACTTCAGCTCCTTCACGTACCGGCTGTGATGCCCAGAGCTTGGCTCAGTGGTTTGGGAATGTGTGAACCACAGGTGGTCAAAGGGCCAGTGTTAAACGGCCAGCCACAGCCCCAGAGTCGTGACAGCTGTCCAGCTCACGTTATGCCAGGGTTACCTGCCGCCTCCTGTTTCCACGTCAGCCCCTTCCTCTAGCACGGGAAGAAAATGGGGGTCCAGGACCAGAAACAGGGCTCAGGTGCATGAAGCCGACAGGACGGTCTTGCGGAGGCCAGACGGGAAGGAGGCTGGCTGCGGCCCTCCCTCCCATTCTCTGTCCCCCTATCAGAACGACAGGGCATGCGGCTGCTTTAACCTCCAGCAAAGCCAAGACTGACAGACTCCAAATATACATATCTGTGCAGACACGCCAGCCCCACAGCAGATTCCTTTTGTGGATGCTGGCTCTGACACAGTCAGCCAGACTGAGCCTCTCATGTGTGGAGCAGCCTGACCATCTCCTGCCTCAAACCCCTCCCACGTGCTACCCCCTCTGCGGGCGTCCTACCTCGGCCTTCCCAGCACGCTCACAACTTAGTGCTGCGTGCTGCGTGCTTCTGCTCACTTCTGTGACACCCGCCTCCCCCACGACGCACACTGAGCTCCACTTCCGCCCGGCTCACCCACGTAAACCCTGCTCCTAGCGTGCGGTAGGTGGCTCGGGGTTTGCAGAACGAATGAATGAATGAATGCATCGACATGCCTTTCCTCCTGCAATGTCTGATCTTACGGAATTAGGTCACCTAGCCAGATTTCAGGACACTAAGAATCCTGGGAAGAGAAGGGAAAGACAGCCAAGGAACCAGGCTAACCTATGCAAACAGCCCCCAACCTACTGCAAAGAGCAGGTGCCAGAACGAGCCAGGAGCCACCAGGAGACAGGTGCCAGGAGAGGGGCGGGCAGAGTCCACCTCAGATGCTACAGCGCCCCTGGTGCCGGGACTGTGGCAGCACACACTTCCGGGGTCTCTGAGCTTTCCTGCGGGGAAGCGCATGGAGAACTCGATGGAGAAGCTGGCAGGCCCAGGGTCCAGCCTGTGCCCTCTGGCCGGGGGAGCCTGTTCTCTTTCCCCAGGAGCATCGCATCACACCAGGGCTCTGTAAGGGTGTGTGGACCCCGAGTTCGTGGCCAGCCTCCCAGGTTCCTAAGAACCTGGTGCTCCAGGAAGTCTACATTCAGGAGGAACTCGGGCCCCCGGCTTGACCACCAGGAACAGCAACCACTTCTGGTCATGTGGTCCGACGAGACCTGGCCGAGCCGGGTCACCTGCTGGAAGCCACCACGCCAGCCCGCCTCTGGAGGGCCTCCTCCCCTCAGCTTCACAGGCCACTTGCAGGACACCATGCTGGGCCACAGGCTCGCATTAGGCTCATTTCCCCGTCCCCAAGCTCCGGGGCAAGTTTAGAAGTCCTCGTCCTGTCTCAGATCAGGTCTGAATTAATACCCTTCCTCCAGAGAACTCCAGTAGCAAAGTGAAAACAGACGTGCTCAACAATGGCCTTTGAGAGCCCCAGCAGGGACGGCTGGTGACAATGCAGCCCCAGGCTCTGAAAGAAACCTTAAGGTTAAAGGTTCACAGAGGCAGAAGAATTACCAAAGTACAAGTTTGTTCAAATTTCCTCCGGCAGATTTAAACAACCAGGGTCAAGCTGAAGATTGCCGGCAAAAACCTATGAGACAACTCAGCCCCTTTGAACTGCGTGGAGAAAGGAAAATATACGGTCTGGGAGGGATCTATGTTATAGCTTTTAAAAATGTTCTTGAAAAGGTCACCCCTGTTAACTCAAAATCAGCCCACTGAAGGATGTTTGAAAACTGCTTCTCTAAAACAACAGGGCTGCGGGCCCTCACCGTGTGCGGTGAGCTGCACGGGGTCGCCGTGTCCCCAGCACCAGTGTGCTGACCCTCTGTGGGCCATGAAATTAACCATCAGCACAGCAGAAATCTGCTCCGAGTTAAACTACTTTGCTACGCAAAGTGGCCTGAAAATGAAATATGAGGATTGAATTTCCACTGAAAGATTAACTTGTCTAACCTCCAGGCAGGCTTGCTCGGCTGTGAACCCTGTGTGGCCGGCCGGTGGCTTGAAGCCCCACAGGAGGCTGGATGCTGGCCGCGGGTAGAGGGAAACGACCTGTCACCCACTCATTCATTCATTCACTCACTCGTCCATGCTGCGCGCCTGCACCGAGGCCCTGCCCTTGGTCCTGGAGTCAGATGACAGCAGGACCCCATCCTCAAAGGGATCAGGTCGAGTAAATGCAATGACAACAGATGGGAGGACACGGGGTCCGGGGGCCCCGCGGGATGGTATAGACCCTCACCTGGTCAAAGCTGGGGAGGGCCAACGGTGAGGCTTCCCAGAGACGTGGTGTAGCCAGAAGACGCCATGAGAGACCCTGGTCTGTCTGTCCAGAGACCTGCAGGCAGCTCGTTAAGCCTGGAGTCCTGAGCGACACAGAGACACTGACCCATCAGGAAGTGCCCTGTCAGCCTATGCGGAGTTTAGCCTTTATGCCAACAGAGAACAAAGGAAGACTTTTAGACAGGGGAGTCAAATAATCATGTTATCCGTTTAGAAAGAGTTCTCGGCCACAGAGGAGAGGACAGTCTCAAGAGGCGGCTGGAATCGAGACACTGCAGGCAGGTCGTGCTCGTCCAGTGCAGAGTGGACGGAGGCCTGTCCAAGGAGCAGCTGTGGTGACGGGCAGAGGAGGCGAAGGACAGGCAAGAGTCCGTAAGGAGTCCGTGAAGGCGAAGGAGGACACGCTGGGGACCGCGTGACTGGCCTGCCCCGCTGTGGGCACTTACTGCCAAGCGCGGGTGGGGATGGGGTCTTGCAAGCATGGAGTCTGGGGGCCTGTGGGGCTCACTGATGGAGAAGCCAGCCCAGCAGGCACTTGGATAGCAGGTCGAGAGCTGCCTACCGAAATGTGACTTAACTAAAATCAAATTACAGTTTCAGTTCGTCGGTTACACCAGCCACTGTGCAAGGACTCCACAGCCACGGTGGCGCGTGGCTGCCACCCTGGGCTGCGCTGCTGGAAGACACTCCCACCAGCACAGAGGATCCTTCTGGATGGTGCTGGGAAAGCTCTGCAGAGACTTTTCAAACACTGTCACTCGCAGCCAGCGTGTGCCAGCCCTCCCCAGCCAGGTCGACGCCAGTGGTGACCCCCAGCTTTCTCCCAGCCTCCCATGCTCTGCCCGTCCACGGGCTCCAAACAGCAAGCGCTCAGGAAATGGAGTCCGGCTTACAGAAAGTCTTTTTTCTCTAGAGCAGATGCTCTGAGGACCGTCTCTGAACAGATCATCATTTTAGAGAGCAGGGAACACTGGGGACAGACACACACACACACACACACACACACACACACGAGGGTCTTGGGTGCCTAGGGCATGAGGCCCTGAAATTCACCTGGAAATGACCCCGAACAGAGTAAGCGCCACCCCGCAGTACAACCTCGTCCCAGCATCAGGTGACCAAGGCCGAGCCACCGACTCCTGGAGCTTTAAGCCACCCGCGTAACCCCACAGCAAAGTGTGGAGCCCCGTGGCCAAGCAGTGCCGGCTCCAGAGGCCAAGCAGGTCAACGCTGGCAATTCCAAGCACTGATTTTAAAAGGAAAAAGTCAGGTTTATCTTTAGGTAGCACCTGTGCATGCCACCAAATAAATATCCTCGGGAAGTAGGTTAGAGACAAAGGAAATTATTCTAGTCTTCTTGAAGGCCCCAAGACAAGAGAGGCATCATCACAACACAAGAGATACGGCAAGAGGGAAAGTCAACTTCTCTCTCAACAGCAAAACTTGTTTCTTCTCCTGCCAAGAGAGGATCACCACGTTAACTAAGTCCCCCTCCCCACGCAGCCACAGCCACTTCAAAGCAGCAGGAGCCTAATCACGAAGCATAAGAAAATAAAAGACCCAATTAACAAAACACAAAACTCCAATAATCCAGGGGAGAATGGAGGCGGAAGTCTCTGCTTCTGACAAACTGACTTACACAGAAAGTGCTGCTCAGGAGCCGGGCTCCCACCGAAGCAGGTGCAGGCTGAGGTGCAACGGCAGCTCAGCTCGGGCAGCCAGGCCGCCGACACGTGACCTGGAGCCGGCTCCTGACCTCTGCAGCCGCGTTTCTGTGGGCGACACCCTGAGTGTAGAGGGAAACACCCCCTCGGGGTCTCGCTGGCAGGATGCCGTGAGATAATCAAGGGTCCAGAACAGCGTCCGTCCGGACAGGAGATGCTCCCCAGGCACCACGCCCCTCCTCCGGGCCTCCACAAGGCATTCCTGCATCTGTATCCCCAGAGCCACACTCTCCCTCCTGGCGGTGCCCCCTCCTGCCTCCAATGGCCCTAGACCTCTGTCCCAGGTCCTCTCTTCAGACTCTTTAAAAGCACCCGAAGGATCTCCCAGCTGAAAACGCACCCACCCTCCCCCTGACAGGAGGCTCCCCAAGCTCCTGAGCTCTGAGCTCTGCGGACTCTGCAGCTCAGCCGCACACCTGCCCACACCTGAAGCACCGAACTTCTGGGTTGTTTTATGAAATCTGCCAATTTTTAAACGCTGGCAATGAATTTTTAAAAAAAGACTTTAGCAGACTTCCCTGGTGGCGCAGTAGTTAAGAATCCGCCTGCCAATGCAGGGGACACAGGTTCGAGCCCTTGTCCGGGAAGATCCCACATGCCGCGCTGCAACTAAGCCCGCGCGCTACAACTACTGAGCCTGCGCTCTAGAGCCCGCGAGCCACAACTGCTGAGCCTGCATGCTGCAGCTACTGAAGCCCGCGCGCCTAGAGCCCGTGCTCCGCAACAAGAGAAGCCACCACAACAAAAAGCCCGCGTGCCACAACGAAGACCCAATGCAGCCAAAAATAAATAAATAAATTTATAAAAAAATAAATAAATAAAAAATTTTTTAAAAATAAATAAAATAAAATAAAAAAAGACTTTAGCATATGGGCCATCAAAACATATCTGCACAAGACCCTAGTGTGGGACGAGACCCTCCCAGGGGTGGACAGACAGGATGAGCCGCCTCCTGTCGGCACTAAGGACAGGAGTGGGCAGGTCTAGGAAGAGGTCAGGAGGTGCCCTAAAGGCCTTCCAGAAACAAGCAAATGGCACTTCCTACACACCCACCACAGCCTAAATAATGTGTCGGGCACATTTAATCCTCTCAAAATATGTTCATTTATTTAATCCAACTCAATTATTTGTTTAATTCAAATATTACTGAGTAAAGATAATCCACAGAATGGGAGAAAATATTTGCAAATCATATACCTAATAAAGGAATGGTATTCAGAATACATAACGAACGCTTACAACTCAATAATAAAAGCCAAATAACCCAACTAAAAAAAAGAGCACAGGATCTGAATACACAGTTCTCCAGAGAAGATATACAAGTGGCACAAGAAAATATCAGGGAAATGAAAGTTACAGCGACAATGAGATATCACATCACACGCACTAGAACGGGTACAATCAAAAACACAGACAACAACAAGTGTTGGCAAGGCAGTGAAGACATCAGACCCTCCTACACTGCTGGTGGGAGGCAAAGCAGTGCAGCTGCTGCAGAAAACAGTCTGGCAGTTCCTCAAAAAGCAGACACAGAGTTACCCTCTGACCCACCAATTCCACTCCTACGGATAAACCCAAGAGAATGGAAACATGCGTCCACACAGAGACCTGAACACAAACGTCCACGGCAGGATTATTCATAATAGTCAAAAAGTGAAAACAACCCAAATGTCCTTCAACTGATAACGGATTTTTAAAAAGTGATCCATCCATATAATGGATACTATTTGGCCATAAAAAGGAATGATGGGGGAAGGGAAAGGGGAGTTTAATGGGCACAGAGTTTAGCTTTTTTTTTTTTATGGCTGTAATTCACTATGCTATAAGTATGTCCTTATTGCTTATCTATTTTATTTATTTATTTATTTATTTATTTATTTATTTTTGGCTGTGTTGGGTCTTCGTTTCTGTGCAAGGGCTTTCTCTAGTTGCGGCAAGCGGGGGCCACTGTTCATCGCGGTGCGCGGGCCTCTCACTATCGCGGCCTCTCTTGTTGCGGAGCACAGGCTCCAGACGCGCAGGCTCAGTAATTGTGGCTCACGGGCCTAGTTGCTCCGCGGCATGTGGGATCTTCCCAGACCAGGGCTTGAACCCGTGTCTCCTGCATTGGCAGGCAGACTCTCAACCACTGCGCCACCAGGGAAGCCCAGAGTTTAGCTTTTGTAAGATAAAAACAGTTCTAGAGATGGAGGCCACTGAACTATAAACTTAAAAATGGTTAAGATGGTACATTTTATGTAATATGTACTTTACCACAATTAAAAATAAGAATAGATTTTTAAAAAAGGAATGAAGTATAGGTCATGCTATAACATGGATGAACCTTGGAAGCATTACACTTGGTGGAAGAAGCCAGACACAGAAGGACACATATTGTATGATTCCATTTACACGAAATGTCCAGAATGGGCACGTGGGCAGAGACACCGAGTAGATTAGAGTTTGCCAGGCCTGGGGCCAGGGAGAAGGTGCAGGACTGCTAACGGCTGTGGGGTTTCTTTTCGCAGTGATGGAGCTTAGACTGTGGCACTGGCTACACAACTCTGTGAAGAGGCTGAAAACACTTAAGTGTGCACTTGAAATGGGCACATTTTATGGAATGTGAATTATATCTCAGTACAAATGTTTAAAAACAGGCTTGACTGTCCACTCTGTGCCTGGCCCTGGCCTGGCCCTAGAGCCACGCAGAGGCCTCCAGGCTAAAGGGTACAACAGGTAGAACGCCTCCTAGTCACCTCAGGTGACCCAGAGCTCCAGAGACCGTCATCTCTGTCACCCCGCGCAGCACGGCCTTGAAGGCCTGCTGGTCAGAGGGAGACTCGGGCCCAGCCTGGTCCAGGCCCTGGCCAATGCAAGGATGAGACAGCGGGGAATAGGTCTCAGGGCTTAATTTACCGGTTGGTTCCTGGGGCGCCTGCCCAAATGTTATTCCAACCTGGATGGAGTGATTCTGAAGAAAAACCCAAGAGCCACAAAGGAGATGCTAAGTGAAAAGTTTAAAAGCAATTAATTTTAAATGATTACAGCTTTACCAAAAGCTGTGGCTATGATTTCCTTCTGACTTTGATTATAACCTTCCAGCAAAATATTCGTCTCATCAAGGCAAGTCTGCATTATTTTCTATTCTTAGCATGACTGCAAAATATTCTTTGATTTAACATTTGATATGTTTTGTTCTCAACGGCAAGCCCCACGACAAGAAAAATGTACCCCAACAGAATGAAATATGACTACCTGCTTCCACTTTTCTTTCTTGTTGGTTCCTGCTCAAATATTCTGCATTCACTTAAACTCAAGGCCGTGTCTCTGATGTTATGCTGCTCCCACACTGTCACCCAAACCCAAGCAGTCACCCACTATCCAGGGGCAGAGAAAGTGCCGCAGACAGAGCTGGACTTGCATCTCCTGGAGACGCTGAGGGCGCTGAGCTTGGAAGGAGAGGGGGTCCTGCCCAGGTGCACACTGAGGAAAAGGAAATGAAGACCCAACAGATTCTAGGAGCTAAAGAAGCTAGGGCTAAAGAAGCATTTCCACTTACATCAATGCCTTTAAATATGCCTCAATATTTTAGGACAAACGTATGATACCATAACATAACACAATGCATTTCTGGACAGATTCATTAAAAGACCAGGGGCTAAGAAAACCAGAGTGTCTTTTTTGGTTGGTTTTGCGTCAGAAAAACACCCATATTCCTGGGGTGGCCAGGCCTCCGGTTTGTCATTTCTGCTTGGGCCACACTGCCTGCTGGGGACTAAGTGCAGACGCCCAAAGAGCAGTGTAAAAACCTGGTGGAAAGCACACGGTCGTTCGCACATGAACCTGTCTCACGGGTCCAAAGAGAGCATCTCAGACAGACTGCAGGCGCACTCCTGGATAAAACGGCCCAAGGGACCGTGCTTCTTCATGTTGTCACACGAGCACAGAGAGTTGGAAAAACAGAGAAGGGGAAGTAGCTTCAGTGTCATAAAGAATGCTCCCTCCCAGGCCGCAGAGACAGGCACCCCCAGCGCTGCTGACTGAGCTCCAAAGCTAGGAGCCCTGAGTCACACTTGCAAGGCTGTGGTAGATCAGCAGCTCCAGCCAGGGGCGTCCAGAGAGGGCCCAAACCTGGTGGGAAGCACCGCTTAAACAGAGGGGCGTGGGGGGGGCACAGGAGGCTAGCGATCAGGGTGACAGTCGTGGCAAAAGAGCTGCTGTTCATTAACCACAGGAACAAAAGACTGGGAGACAATGCACTGTTAATCGTAGCAGCCACCAGAGGACTATAAATTGCCAAGCCAAGATACCAGCATTTTTCAGACCTCTTCCTTCCTGCCAGAGTGAGATTGAGGATGGGTCCAAGTCCCTCACCCCCACCCAAGTCTTTAAAACATACATTACTGAATCTTTTTGAAGTTCTAACCCTGAAAGATTTATACTCTAAAACAACTCAGAGAAAAATACTGCCCAGAAACACCATCACAGGGCCTGGAGCGGACGGGCACCCTTGTCCACTCACACTGAGAATGTCAGTGCTCCGTGGGCAGATCAGCGTGGGTTCAAACTAGCTCTGACCCTTCTGATCTGTGTTCCCTAACCTCTCTGAGCCTCTGCCTTTTCATCTGTCCCATGGGAGTATCACCTCTTACCTCCCAGGATTGCTATGAGGGTTAAACAAACAAACAAAAAAAGTCACAATGCTGGCACTAAATACATGCTAAGTACTGTTGTCACTATTAACCCCCAGCACCACTTAGGAGTTTTATCTATGGCCACAGGGATCAAGGAGATAAAACCCAATTTTCTCTAAGTTAAAAAATGATCTTTTTGTACATGAAAGTATTTTGGGGGAGCGATGGAATTAAAGAGAGCCGGCTTTAAGATACACTAAACTTCAGAGGTATCATCATGGAACTCAGACAGTCACTCTAATTTCCTTCTGCTTCGGAAAGGGCATTCAGCAAGGGGTCTGAATCACTCCCAGTGAGCTGGGAACTGCAGCGGCAGCCCCACCTCCCAGCAATCCGGGCACAGCTGCGCTGCCAGCTGGAGTCCCTGCTCAGCCACCTCGCCTCTTTCTAAAGCTCCGGCCTCATCACGTCACAAACCTACTTTAAAAGCATTCCAGGGCCCTTAGAAGAAATCTGCACCGAGGGCCCGATCTAAGCCCCACTCACCACTCTACACGATCCCGCCTTCACCTTCCACACCTCTCCCCACTCACCAGGCCCATTTCCAGCTGCTAAGTGCTGGCAGCTACCCCTGGCTCTGAACAGACAAGACAGCAGGTTCACGCCTCAGAGCCCCACCCAGGCTGTGCCACCACTGGGCAAGCTCTTCTTTCTCCACCATGCCCCAGCAAAGCAAGTCACCCCTGTGCAAAGAGCCCTAATGAGTCACTCTGCACACCGCACAGCACTCTCCGCCTGGCTCTGCTGTCAGCCTGCAGAGGGGCCCTGCTGGTGACTTTCGATCGGCAGCCCCCCCCAACTCCGGCTTCATTCATTTGGGACTTCCGAGTGCCTCCTACATGCCAGGCTCTGGCCCAATTCCTGCTGTGCTCTCGTGGAGGACAGAGGCCATCAACAAGCACATCAAGCGTATCAGACAGCACCAAGGGCTAGCAGGAAACAAAACACGGACATGAGAAAGTATAACGGTAGAGAACTGGGGACACTTTAGGCCAGTAGGTCAGAGGAGGCCTCTCCGAGGAGGTGACACTCGAGCTGAGACTTAAATGAGGAGGGCACAGCAGGTGCAACACTGGCCCATCCAACAGGTAGGAGGAGGCCAGTGTGACTGGAGGTCAGGAGCCATGGATGAGGCTCAGGGGAGGGCAGAGGCCAGACCGTGGGGTGCTGGGAGGGCAATGAGCAGCGCCTGCACAGTCTTCAGCTGACGGCTGACCTGATCTGAAGAACATCCATAAAAGGAGCAGACTGTCCACCGCGTGGGGGGTCAGCAGAGGGAGGAGGGGAGGGCCCACCGTCTGGAGAGGAAGGACGAGGTCTGGGAGACACGCGTGGCCTCTGGAACACGAGGATAACGAAGGGGATTCACCAGACCCAGGTCAGGGGCAGCAGAGCAGGTTCCAGCGCCTGCCCAGGTAACTTGACTTTCCAAGCTTCAGTTTTCTCATCAGAAGAGTGGGGCCCATGCCCCCCTACACCCCCATCACTCAGCGTTATCGCACAGACGCAAGTTGTAGCCACAGGCGTGGGCCCGGGCAGGCACTCAGATGCAGCTCCTATCCCCCCAAAAGAAAAAAGCCACTTTTTCTTCTCACTTCCCTCAGTGGAGGGTGGGAATCTCATCTATTGAAGGAAGAAGAGTAGCAGCCCTGGTCCCACCACTGCAATGTGCTCAGGTCACATGTTAACACCTGTAAGAAGACAAGGAGAGTCTCCCCTCTCAGGGGTGAGAGAAACGTAAGAGCCGCAATGTTCGTACAAGAGGAGAGAAATCCCTCTTCATTTCTTCAACAATTTACAGTCTAAACCAAGGACCTGTCAAATGCTTGGAGGCGTTATAATTTGGCGCCTGAAACCTTCTGTCCTATGAAGAAACACCACGAACGTACATGTGGAAGGGGAGGGCAGAGTACAGTGACCCGGGAAGTGGCAGCTTTGGAGTCAAGCAGAGCCCTGGGTCGGCCACTTCCTAGCAGCCTCCCCGAGTCCCAGGTCCCTTGATGGTTGAACAGTAACCGCCACACTCCCTGCAGCGTTTGCCCGGGAAATGGCAAACGTGCAAGAAAAGCAAAGCCAGTTGAGATCTGCCGGAGTGTGGACAGTCCAGAATCACGTCCGAGGTCACAAGGTCGGTGAGGGAGAAAGCCAGGCCTCACCACAGACTCCAGAAGCATGTCCTTCACTCCCTACACCTGTCACAAGAAAAGACCAACGATCTGCCTTCCCATTTTTTAACCTCCAACCTACACTGGCTCAGAGAACGTGTCCTAAAATGTACCTGGATGTGACCAAACAGAAATCAGTTACAAGGGGAGGGGAGAGCAGAGAGGATCGCGTGCCCCTTCACATGCCTCTGTGGCTGGAACACGGTGGGAGGAGAAGATGTGAGGCGGGGGACCGGAGCAGGTTCCTGCTCTTCTTTGAGCCTCCAGTTCCTCTCCTGAAAATGGGGAAATGATCTCAGACCGCCCGCAGCATGGACCAGACAGGAGGTGACAAGGTGAAAGTACTCAACACTCATCATACAGCAGGGCCCGCTATGCCGAGTGAGAGACCAGTGCAGCTGCCCACCAGCAGGCCGATAAAACCATCTGACCAAGTAGTGTTCCTATACGTGCTCGTGGGTGCAGAGAATGCCACCGGAAGGGACAGGAGGAAGTGGAAAGCAGGGAGGTACCAGGTCCCTGGGTCAGCAGTGAAGGGGAGTCTCTGAACTATATATACACCCTTTGTGCCACGTGCTTGTGTTAGTCTACCATTTTTTCTATATAAACAAAACACCTGTCCGTGGAGTCAAGTATACTGAAATGGGTGTGGAAAAGTAATCCACAGAGGTGTACTAGTGGCTTCCTCTGGAGAGATGGGAGGGGTAATTAGGGGCCTTCTGCCTGGTTTGTAACGTTCTATTTCTTCAGAAGTAGAATGTATTCATGTACTACTTGTATAATTAAAATTAATTAAATGGTACATCTCAGGAAGGCTTTTGGGCAGTACCCACCACGACTCTCTGCCCCAGCATCTCAGTTCTAGGGTCTTTCCTTACAGACACACTAGCACACGCACCAAAGACGTCTGTTCTATAAAACTCACTGAAGCATCGTTAGCAAAAATGAATAACGACATAAATGGCCATCATTAAGACATTCAGAAAACGGTGGTGCAAGTGTACAACGGAATTTCACGTGACCTTTAAAAGAATGATATTGCTTTATACGTACAAATGGGGAGGCCCGAGTATTGAGTGAAGTACTCAATCGAGTGGTGTTACCATTTTGTGGAAAAAAAAAAAAAAAAAGAACGAGAAAAGGAGGGGTCGACATATACACAGGAACGCTGCCTGCACACCGAGTTCCTCCGAAATGGCACAGGAGGGGACAGCGGCTGACTCCGGAGACGGGCAGCAGGAGACCAAAGGACAGCGAGTGGACGCCTTCTGGGCACTTTCGGGGTCTCTGAGTTTCCCTCACCTGTGCGTGTATTACGAACGCATGTGGTAAAAAAAACCCCAAAACACTTTCGCTGTTTTCGGGGCGGCGCGAGAGGCTTCCCGGCGGGCGCACCCGCCCCGGCGCGTCCGAGCCCCGCACCCGCCCCCGCCCGCGCTCACCGCCGATGATGGTCCGGATGAGGGAGGCGTGCCCGGGGCAGTCGACCAGTGTGACCTGCAGCCGCGGCTCGGCCCCGAGCTCGGGCTCGGGCTCGGCCCCCAGCGGCGCCGGCCGCAGGCGCGCGGGCAGCGGCACCGAGAAGCACGAGAAGCCCAGGTCGAGCGTGATGCCGCGCTCGCGGCTCTGCGGCTGCTTGTCGAAGGCGGCGGTGGAGGCCGTGGTGCTGAGCGCGCGCGCCAGAGCCGTCTTGCCACTGTCGATGTGGCCCAGGACGCCCACGTTCACGTTCACCCGCCGGCCCGCCATGCCGCCGCTGCGGTCCGCCCGCTAAGCCGGCCCCCGCCGCCCGCGCCCCGCTCGCGCGTTCCGGCGCCGAAGCTTCCGGCCGCTCGGTCAGTCCGCCGAGCCGGGGAGCCGGGGAGCCGGGGAGCCCGGGGCCGGGGCCGGCCTCTGTCCGTCCTCTCGTTCGTTCGTTCGTTTCCACGGGCTCTAGCTGAGCGCCCTCTGGGCACCCGGCGCCTTCTGTCCACCGCGCGGGGACAGCTCGCTCTCCCCGCGGAACATGGGGGACCCGGAGGGGGGAACAATAACCGGGAGTAAAGACGGAACCAGACCACTACGGACCCCGAGAAGCCCTGGGGAAATACAGCAGCGGTGGAACGACCAGGGCCGGGGCAGGGAGGGCGGGCCGCGAAGCTGAGCCCGTCCTGCCGAAGAGCCAGCGCGGGAAACCTGGGAAGGCTGCTCGGAGAATCTCGGACCCGGGCAGTCAGCCTGGCTTCAGGGGGCCGCCAAACTGTACGCAGAAGGTCGTGTGCGCGCGCGCGTGCTGGGGAGGGCCCGCGACGCTCATGCTCTTCAAGTGTCACCCACAGAAAAGGTGTCGCCCACGGGCAACAACACGGATCACAAATTGAAATGTCTGCCCTGGCCAGGCAGGTGACTCGCCGGAGAGAAATCAGCAGGGTTTAAGGTGCCCGGGGTGGTGGAGACTGCGGAGGTGGAGAGCACATGTCCGGTGTCGACAGATGGGGAGCCACGGCTCAGCTTCGGCCAAGTGACACCAGGCGGGAATGCTAGCCCAACATTGCCCCATCTTCCCGCTTTTCAAGAGACGAGAGTGTTTCTATTTGAAATCTGAGAGACATTTTGCCTGGTGAAGCCACCAAGACTTGGTGCTGCGGGCTGTAGCAGTTACCCGGCCCGACTTACACCTAAGCGTTCACCAGCGGCAGGGCTGGGGCTTTAAGCCAGGTCTTACCGTCTCCAACTCCCACCACAGCTGGCTCCAAGACAAGTGCTGCCCCAGCAGGAGCCTGGAGTCCAGCCCTGTCTCCACAAGTGCCAAGGAGACGGCAGCTCTGAGTTGTCTGAAAAGTCAGCCAGATTCAGAGTGTATCCTGGGGTCAGCTGTGCCCCTGCACCAAGCAGAGAAATACAGACCTCTGCCTAGGCAGGTGTGAGTCATAAGCTCACTCCAAGAGCCAGGGAGAGTGGGGGGGCCACCCTGTAGGAACTGGAGCCCTGTTGCCAGCAAAATGCAGGTCACATCACGCCCCCTCCTTTGTCCTTTGTCCTTTGTCTCTATCCTGGCTTCTACCCCCAGTGAGGCGAGTTTGCTTTAGACCAGGCTGGTGCCCTGGTGCTCTTCCCTGTCCCAGCAGGCTGAGGACCCCTTACACATCTTTGCTTGCCCTCGGCCTGGCACATCAAAGGCTCCATAACTGTTTCTTGAGTGGACCCACCTCCAAACCTCCAGCCCACAAAGGCACCATCCTCTGCAGCAGACTTCTGGGTCCCAGCCTGGGTTCCAAGGCTGGGCCTGGTCCCTGGGAAATGATTGACAGGGAACGGCCTGCAGAACTGCGATTATTTGGGATTTGTTCTTAATGTTAATGCGATGCTGGTTCCTTTCTGTTTCTTTAATGCCATTTTGTACGAAGGTAGTTCAAAGTTCTTTACGAACAGCTAGTAATTAATTCAACTTCATTAAGGCCAATTAATCCAGGATTAATTATAAATTTGCTCAGAGGAAGTTATTATACTTTGCTCTTTGATTTGAGTTTGGCTTTAAAGATTCTTTTAGGAGTAAAATGGAAATTTCCCTTTTCTCTGAGGGTATCTACCTTGCCAGTGATTGTGTTAACCACGTACCTTCCTCGACATGTCCCATAGTAACCTCAGATGAGGTTGTCACCCAGGCCACCACTGTGCTCCATGGCACTCCCAGTACTGAACAGATCTGCTAATGCCCCGTTAGCTGCAGGGTGGGAGCTGATGTCCTGGCAAGAACTGGTCCCACACAGGTTCAAATCACGGCCCTACCTTGTGCTGGCTGTGTGCCTGGGAGCACACCTTCCACCTGGATATGGATACAAACTCTATAAGGTCTACAGTGGTCGGCGTCCCCTCCCTCTTCTTCTGTAAGACTCCTCAACTCTCCTTGGAGGTATCACACTCCTCTCCTCCAGGTCACGATGGGGGCTGACTGAACGCTAGCTCTAGGGGTGGGCCTGAGACTCAGGTCCATTCCAGTAGCCATGACCATTGGTTTGGCAGTGAGCGTGTGACCCAAGTTAGCACAATCGGAGAAAACCCTGGAATTTTTTCCAGGACAGGTAGTAGAAAAGTGTGCTCTCTGATACTGGACTAAAGCCTGGGGAAATCAGTCTGGGCCCTAATGGGACCCCTGGAGGGAAGCCTGGCCACAGCAGAAGAGTGGCCTCCAAAGATGTCCGTGTCCTGGAACCTGTGATGGTGTTGCCCTACATGGTAACGAGACTCGGCAGGTGTGATTCAGTTAAGGATCTTGCGATGGCGGGGATGGGGGAGGTGGGGAGCTCACCCTGGATTATCCCGTGGGCCTGATGTAGTCAGAAGGGTCGTTATAGGAGGGAGGCGGGAGGATCAGAATCAGAGATGGCGTCATGAGAAGACACCGCTGGCCGTTACTGTTTTTAAAGGTGGAAGCAGAACATAAGTCCAGGAAGGTGGGCAGCCTGTAGAAGCTGGAAAAACCCAGACTGTGGGTGCTCCCCCAGGGCCTCCAGAAAGGAACGCAGCCCTGCCCACACCTTGATTTTAGCCCAGTGAGGCCCATTTTGGACACTGACCTGCAGAACTGTAAGAGAATACCTGTGTGTTGTTTTATGCCATTACGTTTGTAGCAATTTGTTACTGCAGCCATAGGAAACTAATGCAAACCTTTACTTGGAGTGTGGAGTCTCTTTTCCCATTTATTAAATCAGTGAAGGGCTCCTAACTCCCTCCCACCTGGTCAGAGAATCAGAGTCTGACAGCTAAGACCTACACTGGAAATAGCCTCACGGCCTGTCCTCTGGTCAGACCTGCTGCTTTCGCCCAGGCTGCCCTGACCTCTGACCCCATTGCCATGTGACGCCAGTGGGACGATGGTCCAGACGGAGCCCTGGGGACCTGCAGGCTCCAGCTGCTTTCTCGGCATCTGCTGCCGGGTTTCCCCACCGCAATGGGAGGTGCCTGCTGAGATGGACAGAAACTGTTCCCCAGCAGAGAAGGTTGCAATCGGAGGCACAGGCCTCACCCTGGCTAACCTGACCCCGTCCCCAGCCCCACTTCCTGCCTCGGGCGCCAAAGCAATTCCTGTGAGTGCCCTCGGGTACTGTTTCCGTTTGAAAAGCATGACAAAATTACCACGAAGGGCAGGACACACACACAGCAGGCAGATACCCAAGGGAGAAATAGCCCATGTCTTTATATTCCAAAGCTCTGATGCCATTTTCTGTGCCCCTCCCAGCGCTTGAGCCCATTGTAAAAGATCTCACTGAATTCTTTTAATAATCCTAGGAGGTGCTGTTGCTACTTTACAGCAGAGGGAGGAGGACCAGGAGAGGTGACTTGCTCAGGCCCTCTGTTCGCTGCCAGCTGATCCTTGTTTTATGTCAGGTTTTTTTCAACCTCAGTGATATGAACCATCTTCATAATTTATGCAATATCCAGGTACCACCTACAACTTCATATTTTTCTTTAAGTTTGACTTAAATAAAAGTATTTCCTTTACACAGAAAAACATTATCACTTGCCATAAATAGCTGGGAACCACAACAACCTCAGAATCAGGATCTTTAATAAAGAGAGAGATTAGCAAGCGTTAGAAAGGGGTTAAAGTCACACTCTACCCCCTAAGACTCACTAAATTAGAATTAAAAAGGCAATAATGTTCTATGTGGATCAACTTTATTTAATTTTATGTCTTTGTACCACCTCTAAGATGCCAGCAACATTGTTTAATTTTATGTCTTGTACCACCTCTAAGGTGTCCCTTCTGTCCCCAGAAATCAGCCTGGGGCTGAAATAACAAGCATTCCAATTAGGTTGGCAACACTCAGAAAGGGGGGTGAGAATGTGGGAATATAAGACCAGGAACTAAGCCAATTAGCTTAAAAAGGGGACCCCTTCAACAGGGACTTTCTTTGATTTTGATTCCGATTGGTTTGGATCTTGGGGATCATGGCTCTGAAGCGCACCCCAGACACTGGGAATTATCCTGCTTGTAATCATCGTAATAATCTTTGTAGTGCGTTGTATTCTCTCAAAAGCTTTAAATGCATGTTCGCAGCCACTAACCACCAAGCAAATGATCTCCCTACGACTGAAACATCAGAAAAAGAAAGAAGGAAAGACTGACAAAGAACGTGAACCCGACGTCATAACCTGTGAGCACCACAAAGAGGGTCAGCAGAAGCTGCAAGGCCTCCAGAGTGGTAGCTGGGAATAGCGCTAATGCCTTAAATTTGTATTGCATCTCTCAGGCTGAGAGACTGGTCAAAAGGAGGAAATTGTTAAAAATAAGACAGTGGGCCCAAAATGCAGTGGCTTATGCTAAGCCTCAAGCCACCAAATCAAGACTTAATTACTGGACTTCCCTGGCGGTCCAATGGTTAAGACTCCGCGCTTCCACTGCAGGGGGCGCAGGTTTGATCCCTGGTTGGGGAACTAAGATCCCACATGCCACATGGCATGGCCAAAAAAAAAAAAAAAGAATTAAGTTTCAGCTCTTTCCCCTTTGAATGGTCTTGGCACCCTTGCTGATATACTGAGGGTTTATTTCTGGGCTCTCTAGTCTATTCCATTGGTCTATGTGTCTATCCTTATGCCAGTGCCACGCTGTTTGATTACTGCAGACCATTATTAAATGTCCTATTAGTTAGGATACGCTCTCAGCACTCAGCTGAGCCTGGAGACCATGACAATGTGTGACTCCACGGGGCCCCTAGGTCATTGCCCCCCCTCCACATGCAGCAGCCTTCTCAAGATGTTGGAGAAGGCAGAGGCAGGCTTGACCTGGGCTTGTGGGCTCAAAGGTCAGGTGTGAAAGAAGTCAAAGCAAGGAGGGAGAAGAAGCGCTGGGAACCAAGTGGCTGAGATGATCAAGCTTGGACTGGAGAAAAGAGGGATCAAGGGCCTGGAGGTGAAAGAGCAAGGCTCATGGGAGTGACAGTGAGAGAGCAGGCAGGTCTGGGGTGGTCACACAGCACGAGCTGGGATGCAGCTGTCCACTCCATTCCTTGTATGTGTGTCACTGCACAAACCCATGGGTAGAACCCTAACTCAAGTTATTTTAAGCCCCAATGGCAGTGCCATTTACACTGCCAAGTAGGCCAAAGCTGGATCTGGGAACGTAAAGGATTTCATCAGGAATCTGCCAGCTTTCCTTTCCTTTGTGCTGGCTTCATTCTCAGACAGAGTCTTCCCATGAAGTGGCAAAGATGACCTGGAAACCTAGGACCCAAGTCTCTTTCTTTCCCGATATTTCCAGTAAAAGTGCAGGTCTGAGTGTCATTGGACTGTCCGCTCACATTTCTGAACCAATCACCATTCTGGGGAGGAGGGGATACTTTGATAGGCCAGGCCAGGGTCCCTTGTCCATTCCTGAAATAAAGCTGGGGGGGGGGGGAGGGTCAACCCATCTAAACCGCCTAGATGCCAAGCGGGGGAAGGGTGGTTCTCGACAGAAAATTAGAGTGAAGGTGGCCAGAAGAGGTAGGAAGGGTGCTGGGCGGGCATAATAACCCCTGTCCACTGCTATGGGCCTCACCTACCTTCATGCACCTGGCACACTTTGGACACTGGCCTGCCGCGTCGTCTTCTGTTGAAATGAAAGGATCTGCCTGGCTCTGCAGCCAGGCCCAGCTTCTTTGCACACTGGACCTGGGGTCTAGGCCTGGGAAAGGCATTTGCTCAATTTGTGATCTTGGACAAACTCCATCCCCTTTTAGGGCCTCAGTTTCCTCACCTGTGAAAAGAGAATGCTAGGCTGAATCAGATGTTTGAACTGTTCTTTAGCAGGAAAAAAATGTAACAGCTCTGGTGGAGGGGGAGGGGGGGGCCAAAAGGTTCCATTCACTGACAGAAACCATTATCAAGTCCCATAAGATCCGCTGTGTAAAATACGTGCAGCAAAACTGCATGATTTTGTGTGTATGTGAGGGTCCAGAACCCTACTGAATTTATAAGAAGCCTTAACTGTGAGCCAGGCTGTATGGAGACACTGGGGTTAAAATGATGAACAACACAGATGTGGTCTACACTTTCTTAATGCCTGCCATTTAGTGGGAGACACTAACATTGACCTGATAGTCTTGAAAGTAATCGGAAACCTAGACTCAAAAGTTATGATGGAGAAGTACAAGGAGATGTGAGAGTCAGGAACTCCTGCAACTGGATTTGACTTCAGGTCTGTCTCAACCCTAATGCAAGCTCCCCTGAGTTCTGGGCCAGGCCCTCCCTTTCTCTGGACCTGAGTCCACTCATCTATGAAATGGTGACATACCATCTGCTTCCGAGGATGTTATCCTTCTGTCAGGGATTGGTCCAGGCGTTACCACCTCATGGTGCCTTCCTTGGCTCTCCAGCTGTTCCAGATGGCCCTGCTCTGGGCTTGCACACCACGTGGTTGTACCTGCTTTGGCACACCTCATGTTGCAAGTTTCCCAACTAAGGACTGAGCTTGTCAAGGCTGGAGATTTTGTACTTTATGTCTGCATCCTAGTGCATTGTAGTTTCTGGCTCACAGCAGGTGCTAACAAATGTTTGTGGAATGACTGGGTGGATGGAAAGAGTACACTTTTCGGGGGAGTGTTAATATCATCATGGAACCGGACAGGACACAGCCGCTGGCTAATTGTCTCATCTGAGGTTGTGGGATGGGATGAGGTTTACACCGGCTGCAAAGCCTTAAGTCCTCAGGTGGAGTTCCAACTCTTCTGATTACTTGCTGTGCGTTCTTCGTAAGTTAGTGGGCCTCTTTTAGCCCGCATCTTTATCTGCATTAGGAATTACACTAAACGTCATCCACAGCCAACTTAATCTAAGTAAAGGGAGAAGTGGAGGCGAGGAGAAGCAGAGGAGGACAATCCCAAGGAGGATGCTGAGCACAGCCTCCCCAGGGAGATGAAAGGCGTGGGAGTCAGAAAACTGCTTAGTGGGCACAAGTCGAAGCTTAAGTTCTAAACCTGTCTCTTCATCTCCAACACCGAGGTCGAACTTGAGCTCCGCAAAAGGGTATCCATTCGAATGCGGTCAAGGACGCGAAGGCGCCGTGAAGAGCAGGACTCGGGCCCTCACTGGGGCGCAGCGGCCCTTTCGGGCCCACCCGGGCAGGAAGCGCCGGCCGCGGGGGAAGCCAACATCGGGACACAGCCGGAAGCGGGTGGGCGGAGCCTCCCCGGCAGCCGCGACGGGCACAACCAGGAGCCAATGGGGCGCTGAGGCGTTCCCGCCGAGGCCAATGGGGAGCTGACCGAGGCGGGCCCGGACCAGCCGCCTGGTAACGGCCGCGTGGTAACCGGCTGCGCGCTGCTAGGGCTGAGCGGGCGCTCGGGCTCCAGGTGCGCAGGATGAAGATCGAGGAGGTGAAGAGCACCACCAAGACGCAGCGCATCGCCTCCCACAGCCACGTGAAGGGGCTGGGGCTGGACGAGAGCGGCCTGGCCAAGCAGGCGGCCTCGGGGCTCGTG
Source organism: Eubalaena glacialis (assembly GCF_028564815.1). Classification (NCBI taxonomy): domain Eukaryota; kingdom Metazoa; phylum Chordata; class Mammalia; order Artiodactyla; family Balaenidae; genus Eubalaena; species Eubalaena glacialis. The sequence continues at coordinate 111,610,349 of NC_083722.1, forward strand.
GGCCAGGAGAACGCGCGCGAGGTGTGGCGGCGGGGCGGGGGCTGAGGCGGGGGGACTGAACTGAGGGGGAGACCGAGGCGGGGACGGGGCTGAGGTGGGCCCGGGCGGCGCGGACCTGGGGGTGGGGCATGGGGAGGACGTCCCGGGGCGCGGCGAAGACCCCGCGGCCTCGCCCCTGGCCGCGAGTCCTGACTGACCGCCGCGCTGGGCCAGGCCGTCCGCGCGGCACGGGGGTCGGCGGGGAGAAGATGGGCCAGGTCCCTGCTCTCCGGGAGCTCGCGTTTCAGACACAAGCGTTTAAACCGCTGAACAGAAGGGCCGTTATTAGACTTCGGGGATCAGTTTCTGCGGGGCCCTGCGGGCCCGGGCACGGCGTTTGAGTTGCTGTGAGCGCAGTGGGAGGCTCTGGGGCTTTTAAAGTCGGGAGGTGATCCGCCTGAGCAAGTGGCAGGTACAGAGGCCTTTCTGAACATTCCAGTTAAGCCCACTTCTACTAAGTGATGCTGGTGCCAAGTGCCTTCGCCCGCATTATCATCATAAAACTGTTCAGGCTCTGTGTGTGTGTGTGTATTTTTTTTTTTTTTTGATGAAAACATTGAGGGTGGGAGAGGTCACTTCACCCATCCGCTTGCCACCCAGTTTAGTAATAGTAATGCTGGAGTTTGTGCCTGTGTGCCCTTGACTCCTGAAGCAGCGCGCTCTGTGGTAGGACCGACCCCCTCGGGCCCCCTTCAGCCCTAACGTCAGCCCATTTTGCCCCTCCGCCCCTGCGGTGGCTCGGCAGCTACAGAACTCCTGGGTAAGACTCTTGCCTTCTAGCCTGATTGTGCTAATAGGACGGGCCAAAGAGAAGCCTCTGGTTTCTATTTGGAACATCAGGTTTCCAGAGAGGAAATAGTGACAGGGCCAAGGTGACTTTGAAATTTCTCTTTACCCAGCTTCTTCTCTCGGAGGGCCTGTCTCTGCAAGTAGCTGACCTTGCTGAGCGCTTTTCATGTGCCGAGCGCTGTGCTGAGCAGCTCCGTTTCCATTGTCTTTTTGTTCACCTCCACCCTTTTACCTGTCCCTCCTCCACTTTGTTATGACACTTTTCAGACATACCAAAAAGTTGAAAGACTGTGTGCCTGAATTCTACAAGTAACATTTTACTCTGTTGCTTTGTCTTCTATCTGCTCATTTATCCATATAGCAATCTGCTTTTGCATTTCAAAGTAAGTTGTAGACGTTAGTATACTTTACCGTAAACCCATTAGCCTTTGTGCCACTATGCTATGAACTCTGTTTTCAGATGAGGAAACTGTGGTTCCTAGAGGTTAGGCTATGGATCTAAGGGTACTCGGCTGGTAATTGGTAGAGCCAGGATTTAAACCCAAGTCTATCTGACTCCAGAATCCATACTCTTAACTCTGACGCTGTGTACCTCCATATGAATATGAGCTTCCCAAGGATAGAGACTGGGTAGTATTATATACCCAGAACTTGACTCATTATAGGGACTCAGAATTTACGTACTGAATTATTGGTCATCCCACCTCTGCTACCAGGTCCTTGTCTGAGTCTGGTCACATTAGCAGCCTCCTTGATGTTTAACGTCCTCATCTGAAAAATGAGAGTTAGACTAGGTCATCTTTTAAAGGCCCTTCCAGTTCATACTTTTTAAATTTTGGAATTCACTGGACATGTCTCACTGGAGAGAAGGAGCCTAAATGGAAGAAGATTAAATGGAAGGGGAAGTGTGTGAATAAGAGTACGTAGCCAAGGTTGGCAAAGGCTCTTCTACCTCTTTTGAGTTGCCCAAAGAGTTCCAGTGCTGAGGATTATGATATCAGAGGTTACTGTGGAAAGACCATAATGGCTCTTCTGTCTTTTTAGAAATGCAGCGTCTGAAGAATATCTTCTAGGCTCTGTTAAGTGTACTGTGATTTTCCAGCTGAGCCAGAAATGGAATAGGGCACATCCACATGCATTCCTTGAACCCATGTTTTTGAGGGGCTAAGTGTGGGACCAAGGTACGTCTCCACAGTCCATGGGGAAAGTGGGAGAGGAGATAAGATGTGCTCACAAGACCCTGTCCACAAGGTACCACCCAGGGAGAGGAGCTGTGGGCCTGCCCTGAGGCAAGGACGGTGCACCTTGGAGACAGCTGTGCTTTAGGTTTTTAGATCAGTGTGAGAAACCTTGAGATTAGGTGTTTAAGGAGTGTGACTTTCTCAGCCTTACTCCTTTAGAGTTAAATATTCTAAAATACATAAAACCAGGAACCCATTTATGGAATTTCTAAACATACATACACACACGTATCAATATGCAGTCAACTCTTGAACAACATGGGTTTGAACTGCACGGGTCCACTTATTCGCAGATTTCTTTCAATAAATACGTATTAGGGTGCAACATGACCCCCAGTTGGTTGAATCCAGGGCTGCTGAACCACAGATATGGAGGGCTGACTGTATAGTTATGCACTGATTTTCGCCTGCGTGGAGGTTGGGCGCCCCTAACTTCAAGGGTTCATGGGTCAACAGTATATACGTGTATGTGTATGTGAAATACATGCTGTATGTATATAATGTACATACCTGTCTATATATAATATATATGCTGTAAATGGCTTAATACTCAGAATATTTAAAATATACGAACAAACAAGTAATTTAATCTTGAGGATTTGAAGGGCATTCCTTGGATCTTAGGATGCCGTAGGTTAAACCTCACGTGCAACACTTGCTTACAGCATTCTGGGATAGCTAGCTGATGGCCGACTAGTAGAATATGTCATTGATTCTTAGCCCTTAGTGGGTTAATTTGGGAATCTGATGAAAGCTGTGACCCCTCCCTGGAAAAATGCACATTTGAACATATACACACAGTCTTGTTTCCAATTTTGAGGTGTGTGGGCCCCTGGAGTATATGCCACTGCTCCCATTTGTACCCCTCCTGTCCGTTCTCCACATAGCAGCCATCAAGATCCTTTAAAAACAAATTTTCAGAACATGACATGTGGCCTAAGGCTTTTTCACTGGCTTCCCATTACACGTAGAATAAAATCCAAACTTTACTATGGACTGAAATTCTGTTCTGGGTGCTGCCCCTCCTGCCTCTACAACCCCATCTTCCCGGTCTGCTTGTTTTCTGAACTCTGGTCAGCACAGCTTTTCTGTCCCTTGGACATGCCAAGCTCAGTCCTGTATTTTGACTTTATTGTTTCCTTTGCCTGGAACACTGACTCCTGCCCTGCCTGCAGCTTCGTATATCAAATATAATGTCAAAGAGGCCTTCCCAGATCACTCTTTATTATAGAGTAACCTCTGCCCCCAGCCACTCGCTCGTTTGTTGTCCTTTTTTCTTCATAGTAGAGATTCTGTGTTTGTATGTCTCCTCCACTAGGACATGAGCTCCATGGCCCTCTACTGCCTCTGGCACCTAGAACAGTGTCTATGGTGTCCTGGCACTCGATGAGTCTGAGTTGTGTGGACCAGACACTGGACTTTTTCCTCCTGTGAAACATTTTAATATTGATTTATTATTTCTTTCTATTGTGGTGTCTAGGCATGTGGTGTGATAGTGGAATTAATCAAAAGCAAGAAAATGGCTGGAAGAGCTGTCTTGTTGGCAGGGCCTCCTGGAACTGGCAAGGTACTCATTTTCTTTCATTTTTTAAAATCTACCCAAGAGGATGATCTTAATGTCTAAGCCAAATTCAATTTGTGTCTTAACTGGTCTTTGTTTAGCTAAATTGGTTATACGTATGTTTTTAAAACCGATGTGCAATAATACAGTTGAGTATCTAAAATCCATGCTCCTAAAATTCAAATTACCCTGGCTGACCTCCAGAGAAAAGAGAGTGAAGTCCTCAGAGGTGTCTCATTGTCTCTGTAATTTGTCTTTTATCTCTTTCAAGTCTACTTTGCTTTGGAAATACATTTCTGTTGGCCTAGGGCTTCATAAAATCTTGGGAGTGACATCTTACTTGAGGGGGAAAGAAAACCAGTCAGCAAGCAATTTTCCAAATGCTAACTTGACCCAGCACTATTCTGGCTGTGTGAGAGATGGAAAGAAAAAGGAAAAAAGAATTAGAGACATGATTTTTATCTCCAAGGGGCTTATAGTCTCTCCAGGGCAGAGAGGATACCATGGCAGCACGAAAAACTCCAGTTGAGCACTAAGCTGCGAGGCATCGCCTGATCTTAAATGCAGCTGGAATTGCAGCAGGAGGTGGCACTTGGGCTGGTGTGGCTGGAGGGGTTGAAGCTTGACATTTGACTTTGCAAGGAAGAAAAGGACCTTCCAGGCCGAGGGTGCAGGACAACTTGTGGGATCTGTGAGGGGCTTGGCTGGGTGCTTGAAACGCACTAGAGCCCCCAGCCTGGGCCCTGCTTGTTCTTCAGGAGGGCTGCTTGGTGCAGGAGAGGAGGAGCCTGGGGGAGTCATTGTGTAAAGAAAGGGGTTCCAGCTCTGGTGCTGAGACCCCAGGCAGGTCCCTTAGCCTTTCTGAAGCAGTAGCACAGCCCTGCCTGTTTGAGGGAGTTATTAAAGTGGCAGTTGTAAGATGATGACTCTAATTATCATTTTGAAGTCATATGATTGAATTGATAGTATGTCTTTTACTGGTGTCTCACAATAGAGGAGGAAGTGCTATATTTGTGGACAAGTATAAACGTGAGCTTTAATTCCCTTTCTGCTTGTCACTGTATTTACCATTTATTTGCTTACTATTCCTTCTCATATCTTAGACCTTTGCTCTCCCTCCGTTTCCTTCCTAAAGTACATCATTAAGAAGTTCCTTCTAGAAGTTTGTTGGTGGCAAAGTCAGGTTTGCATTTATTGTGTTGCCTTTGTTTTGAAAGACAGTTATGCTGGATAATAATTCAGTTGACAGATGTGTCCTCTCAATACTGTTTCTCTCAGTGATATTTGCTACCTTTTGGCTTCTAGTGTTGCTTTTGAGAAGGCTGGTTTTGAGGATTTTGTCTTTTCTCTCTGGATGTTTTTGGGATATTTTGGTTTCGGTGTTTCACTGTGATATGTCAAAGGGTGGATTTATTTTCATTTATCCTGCTTGATGTGGATCTGAGTACATATTGTGTCTAATAAGTTCTGGGAACTGGTCAGCCTTTGTCTCTTCAGATGCTGCCTTTCCCTGTTCTCTCTCTTCTCTTCTGGAACTCCAGCTAGGTGAGGTTCCACTGCAGAGGTCCTCCGCCTGGGCCGAGTTTGCCCCCCGGGGAACATTTGGCACTGTCCTGAGACGTTTTCGGTTGTCACCCTTGGTTGGGCCGGGAGTGCTGCTGGCATCTTGTGGGTGGAGGCCGTGGGGTTTGCAGGGCACCCTGCAGAGCACAGACCAGCCCCTGCAAGAGGAGTTCTCCAGCCCAAAATGCCCGCAGTGCCAAGACTGGGAAATCCTGGGCTGGAGCTTCTCATTTTGTCTTCTTAGTCTTTGAACCTCTTTTATGTTTTCTGTTGTTTTGACTCTTCTGCGTTCTGGGTAGCTTCATTAGACCTCTCTTCCAGTCTGTCTTGTAAGCTGTGAGGAAGCTACTCTTTAATCCAGTCCATTGAATATTTTCCATTTTGAAAAATTTGAAACCTACAAAAGAGTGGAAAGAACAGTTTGATGAATCCCTCTGTACCCTACTCATAGGTAACTAAGTGTAAATATTTTGTGAGATTTGTGTTTTCTCTATGTTACTTCTGAACCATTTGAAAGTAAGTGCAAGGGACCTTCTCTGTCGTTCCCATGATACTGTCATCCACCCAAGAAATGTAATGTTGCTAATAAAATTAGCTAATATCTAGTTTATATTAAAATATCTCCAAGTCATTTCAGTTTGTGGCGCTTTCATTTTTTTATATGTTTAAATTGAATTATAATCACATATCACACATTGCATTCATTATTGTCTCTTTAGTCTCTTTATCGAGAACAGTTCCCGTCCCCTGCATTTTTGGTTTGTTTTCTTTTATGACACTGACATTTTTGAAGAGCCCAGGACAGTTGTTTTGTAGAGTACCCTACAGCTGTCCTCCAGTGGTTGTCTGATTGTGTCTGAAACAGTCAGCCCTTTGGCAGAACGCGATGCAGGTGATGTGTCTGGAACCTGCATCACAACAGGAGGCTGACGCCACGTTCCACTGTGAGGGGACTGGTTCCCTCTGAAATTTATAATCATCTGCGAAGTGACACTTTGAGATGTCCTGAATATCCTTTTACCCTATGGCTGTAGCATTCATTGATGGTCATTGCCTTATCAGTTATCACATTGGTGGTTGCAAAATGGTGATTTTCTAAATCTGTCATATCCTCTACATATATTAGCTTGCTTTTTTTTTTTGTAATGAAGAAGCCCCTCCCTCCCCCACTCATTATTTTTAATTTCTTCATTTCTTCAAAATCTGTTTTTTGCTTATTTATTTGTTTGTTTGTTTTGGCTGCGCCATGCAGCTTGCAGGATCTCAGTTCCCCGACCAGGGATCGAACCCATGCCCCCTGCAGTGGAAGCGTGGAGTCCTAACCACTGGGCCGCCAGGGAAGTCCCAAAATCTGGCTATTTTTGATAGCCTCTTGTTCCTTGTTCGTGAAATACTTTCTTTTTTTTTTTTTTAATTTTTTAAAATTTATTTTCATTTTATTTATTTATTTTTGGCTGCGTTGGGTCTTTGTTGCTGCACGCGGGCTTTCTCTAGTTGCGGCAAGCAGGGGCTACTCTTCGTTGCGGTGCGTGCACTTCTCATTGTGGTGGCTTCTCTTGTTGCGGAGCAGGGGCTCTAGGCGTGCGGGCTTCAGTAGTTGTGGCTTGTGGGCTCAGTAGTTGTGGCTCACAGCCTCTAGAGCACAGGCTCAGTAGTTGTGGCTCATGGGCTTAGTTGCTCTGCAGCATGTGGGATCTTCCTGGACCAGGGCTCAAACCCGTGTCCCCTGCATTGGCAGGCGGATTCTTAACCACTGCGCCACCAGGGAAGCCCCGTGAAATACTTTCTTATTTATTTTGTATCCTGTGTCTGCTTGTGGACTCATGTTTGATCAAATCTGAGGCTTCCCTGATCTACTGATTAGGGCCGAGTGCTTCCTGAGAGGACTTGGGAGGGCCCCTGCTGTGCTGCCAGCACAGGGCACATGAAGGACATTTTGTGGCTTGGGTTTTCTGGCCATCACGCAGTGTAGAGACCAATCCTTAATCTGTTTGAGAGCCTGCTAGTGAGACGTCCTCAGCCAGAGCTGTGGTGAGACGGACAAGCTTGTCTTTGTCCCTTGGAGATTTTCTCTGTGGCCACCTTGTCTACTGACGTGTGCCCTTCAAGGCTCCTTTTTATCCAGGGGTTTCTGGCATCTGTCAAACACCTGCCCAGCTTTTCAGAGTAGTAAACTACCTTGCAGTGATAGTTTACTACTCTGGGTCTATCATGACTACTTACTTATGCTAGATGTTTTGTAACAGGAGGGAGTGGCCGTGGCTCTAGCGGCCGCTTTGCTGGAAGCATGGGTCTCTGGTGCTTTTGTAACATTGTACCCACGGACCTCAAGATTCAGACAACTTAGCTGAGTGGCCGGCAGGAGTGTGGTGCTTGTTCAGAGTATGGCCATTCCCCTCCTGAGGCCGGCACACTCTGAATAATGGGGCTTTGTGTTTGGGTTCTAGAAAAAGGTGTTCGGATGAAGCTGAAAACAAAGTAGGTTTTTTAATCTTTAGGCAACAGCCTCTTCTTTGTGCCACTTGCGTGGGGGGTGGGCACAGAAATAGGTCTTGGAGATTGGGGTTTGCATCCTGACCCTTGTGCCTGCTCACTGTTTGACTTTGGGGGAGCCGGAAATTTCTGAGTTTCAGTTTCTAAATTCACAAAGTGTGAACTAGATTATCAAGTTCATAGGCTGCTTGGGAGGGTTCAGTGGGATCCCTCGTGCAAGTCACCCAGCCCTATATAGTAGGTGTAGGTATAGTCTGCACAGTAGCCACATCATATGCCAGCCTTCTGGGAGCCTTTAAATGGAGGAAACTAGACACACCTGAAGCATTTCTTAACCAAGCATTTATCATATTTTAATGGAATATGTCGATCATCTCTGTATTTGGTAGTGGTGGGGGTCTGCATTGAATCAGATGCAGCACTGTCTCTGGAGTTCACAGCTGAGGGAGGGGGGTTGGGGCCTGTAGCGACAGGGGAAGAGGAGGAGGAGTGACTGGAAAGGTGGCGGGGTTGGGATAGAAGGTGAGCGTGGCTGGCATGAGGTTCCTGCTGGGAGTCCTGGTGTCAGTGTGCTGCTACCTGCCCCGTTACGCTCCAGAGATTTTCCCTTCGCTCTTAGGATACAAGAGAATACAGCTTTAGAGGTATCATCCCTGAGGGCACAAACTCAGATGCCTACTCAGACGGGCAGTGGGGCTGAGTGCAGCGCCCGGGAGCCCGCACGCGCCCTTGCTGGGGAGGCAGCTGCCCGCGTGTCCACTCCCAGTGCTGCCACGTGGTCACGGGGCCCCCTGTGGCCAGACCTTCTTGCTTCTCAGAAGAAGCTAAATAATTGTATTTTTATGTGAAATTTCCCAACATTAGAAAATGGGCAACAACTGAGTTTAAAAACACACATGAGGACTTCCCTGGCGGTGCAGTGGTTAAGAATCCGCCTGCCAATGCTGGGGACATGGGTTCAATCCCTGGTCTGGGAAGATCCCACATGCCGCGGAGTAACTAAGCCCGTGCGCCACAACTCCTGAGCCTGTGCTCTAGAGCCCGTGCTCCTCAGCAAGAGAAGCCACCACAGTGAGAAGCCCACGCACCACAATGAAAAGTAGCCCCCGCTCGCCGCAACTAGAGAAAGCCCGCGCGCAGCAACGGAGACCCAACACAGCCAAAAAAGAAAGAAAACACACATGAGACTCTGCAGGCCAAAACAGGAGCAGTCTGTGGGCAACCAGTTTGCTACCGGTGATGTAACCCAGGACTTTGATTTGACAGATGAGGAAGTCAGGCACCAGAGATTTGCCGTGTACCCAGGGTCATGCTGAAGATTAAACTATCACCAAAAGGGCAGTGAACAGAAGAGGAACCTTTACTGAGCCAGTTTTAAAACTGTCTCGGAGATCCATGTCATCCTTCAGTAGCAACCTTGTTCTCTTCCTTAGCCTGTACACCTTGGGGACCTTACCTGGGCTCTCGTGTCAAAGCTGAGGAAAGGTGAAAACAGTATTAAAAGGCCATGGTGTTTCCCCGTCCTGCACCAGCTTTAAGGCACTGGCTTTTCATACTTGCTCTTTGACCATACATCTGTTAGTCTTCGTCTGTTCAGCATCTGCCAACGGTAGTTATCTTAGCAAAAGTCAATTTGTAGTTTATTAGGGCATGTTCACGTGTAACTTCACCAGCTCATAGCTTCAGAATCCTAGCTTGTGTGTCATTCTTCATGGTTTGCGGGGCCACTCAGCATAAAGTGAACATCCTGTCATTTGTTCCTTGATTATTGATTTCTGATGGGTTGTAAGTTGGTGCCTTCCTGTGTCTGTAAAGACAGAAAGCAGTATCTCAAAGACCCAGTGGTGCTGTTCTACTGCGACGAGGTCAGAACCCTGTTTTGACACTGAGGGAACAGTTTTGGAAGACTATACTGACTATTCTGATGGGAATCTGATCTCTGGAACCCTGCTGTCAGACTTTAAGGTTCCACTGTGCCATTTTCTAGATTATGGTATCGAGGACGTGTTATTTAATCTGTGTCTCAGCTTTCTCATTTGTGAAATGGGGAGAGTAGTGGTGTCCACTTCGTAGGGTGAGTGGGAGGGGCATGTGAAACATCGGGAACTGGACTGGCCAAGTCTCAGTCGTGACACCTGTTGTGATGACAGGGACCATTATGCTAGAAATCGACTGTCCACAAAAGTCATTAAACGTTTATTGTGAAACATGCAAACTGTATTAAAACTAAAGGGCTAGAATTTCAGTCCCTAGTTAATACTTTTTTTATAGCATATGTTCCTGAAATATATTTCAAGAATGTGAAACAAGTGCATTTCCTTTGTTTTCTTCTGTAGACAGCTCTAGCTCTGGCTATTGCTCAGGAGCTGGGTAGTAAGGTCCCTTTCTGCCCGATGGTGGGGAGTGAAGTTTACTCCACGGAGATCAAGAAGACAGAAGTGCTGATGGAGAACTTCCGCAGGGCCATTGGTGAGTACCCTGCCTGCGCCCAGTACCCATCTGCACCTAATACCCTGTCCATGCCTGTCCGAGGCTTGTCCTCACCTGCCTCTTCCTTGTGAAAATGCCTCTAGGACTTGTATTCATGGCACTGCTGTTTTTCTTTTGGTGCCATTAGTGTTATCTTTGCAAACAAAACAAAAACCCAGCTTTTCCAATGGAAGTGCTTTAGCAACCAGCAAATGTGGGCCCAGCTGTGGGGCTGGGGTTCTTCATCTGACAAAGTAGATTTTCCTGGCAGTCCTACTTTGCTTTTAGAGATGACAGTCCACTGAAAAAGTTCTGGACGTAAGCCAACAGCACTGTGTGTCGTGCTGTCAGAACGCCCGGCCTGCGTGCTGAGCCGGTCAGCGAGCGAGGAAACCATGTGGGACGGTGGAGCTTCAAGGCTGTGGTGCCAACCGTGCAGGGCCTGGAGCTGCTGTACTGACTGCCTGTGACGTGCCAGGCCCGCCACTGACTGTGGCCTTTCACTCCCCAAGAGGAAATTCTCAGTCTGCATTTTGCATCTGATGAAACAGAGTCTCATAAAGTTAAATAACTTGCCTACTGTGACCCAGCTAGTAAGTAGCAGCAGCCCTGCAGTCTGACCCTACACCTGTCTGCGTCTGGAGCCCGTGCTCTGACCATGTGCTGCGAGCAGAAAATGGCCACTCTCCTGAATTTGTACCTCTTGCCAGCCGGGACTTCTGGGGCATTCTCCTGGCCCCATTCCTGCTGGTCTAGTTCTGGGGAAATCTTAGTTTCCCTCAGACCTACTTGTAGACATAGCTTATTCCTGTTAAGCTATGAAAAAATATTTAATGCACACGTGAGTGTCTATATCTAGGATATACTTGCTGAGTTGTTGTCAAAACAAGGTAAGGGGCTTCCCTGGTGATGCAGTGGTTGAGAATCTGCCTGCCAATGCAGGGGACACGGGTTTGAGCCCTGGTCCGGGAAGATCCCACATGCCGCGGAGCAGCTAAGCCCGAGCGCCACAACTACTGAGCCTGCTCTCTAGAGCCCGCGAGCTACAACTACTGAGCCCGTGCACTGCAACTACTGAAGCCCACACGCCTAGAGCCCGTGCTCCACGACAAGAGAAGCCACTGCAATGAGAAGCCTGCGCACCACAGCGAAGAGTAGCCCCCGCTCACCACAACTAGAGAAAGCCCGCACACAGCAACGAAGACCCAACACAGCCAAAAGTAAATAAAATAAATAAGTTTATTAAAAAACAAACAAACAAAAAACAAGGTAAGTATTCTCAAGAAGGAAACTTACTAGAAAACTTCAAGGAAATTATGAAAGTTTAAGAAAGAGTAGATTTGTGTAAGCCCAGAATTCTTTGCTCAAGAATGGTAGAGTCTAGGGGCTTCCCTGGTGGCGCAGTGGTTGAGAATCTGCCTGCCAATGCAGGGGACACGGTTTCGAGCCCTGGTCTGGGAAGATCCCACATGCCGCGGAGCAACTAGGCCCGTGAGCCACAACTACTGAGCCTGCGCGTCTGGAGCCTGTGCTCCGCAACAAGAGAGGCCACGATAGTGAGAGGCCTGCGCACTGCAATGAAGAGTGGCCCCCGCTTGCCGCAACTAGAGAAAGCCCTCGCACAGAAACGAAGACCCAACACAGCCAAAAATAAATTAAGAAAAAAAAAAAAATTAAAATGCTTAAAAAAAAAAAAAAAGAATGGTAGAGTCTAATTGAAGGATATGGTCACATAGGGCCTTAGAACATGGTAGGGCTTTGCATGCTACGTGGTGCGAAATGAACGGAGAAGCAATGGGAGAGTGGAATCCCTCTGACTGGGTGTGGAGAGTGAGGGCAGAAGCAGGGAGCCCATGAAGAGTCTGAGCAAGAGGTGGTGGTGCGTCGGCTGGCGCGGTGGAGCTGGGGGTGGGAGAAGCGGTTGGATTCTGGGTGTGGTGGGATGGTGGAGCTGATGGGATTTCCTGAGAGATTAGATGTGGGGCTGGAAGAGAGAGAAGAGAGAGGAGGTGAGGTTAAGTGCCAGGCATTGCCGGTTTGGAGGTGGGAAGTATGGGGAGGAGCAGACTGGGCGTCTGTTGAATGTCACTGTGGGTGTAGTGGGCCGCGTTCATCAGTGTAGCCCCAGTTCCTGGCCCACGGCGGGTGCTCCGTGACGTTTTTCTGAATGAGAGAAGGGGTGCACTTTGAAACAGGTAGAAGAAAACAGAGGCCTCCAGCCCTCAGTCTGTGTCTGGTCGATAGACAGATGTTGTTTGGTTTACAGTGTTCTTTAATAGCTTTTGAGTGAGTTGCCAGTATTTGGAAATTGGGAGATGTCCCATAAAATGAAAGAAGCTTTCGTTCCCTGGCAGCGGCGGTGGTCCAGGCAAAGCAGGCGCCCTCCCCAGCAGAGCGGCCTGCACCAGCTCACCCCGGTCTCCTCGTGGGGCTTGGTCTGCTGCCCTACAGGCCCTGCCAGGGCCCCGTGAGCGCTGGAGTTTGGGACTCTTGTTAGAGGTTGGTTTAGAAACCAGAGACGGTGCACTCTGTCCATAGGCTAAGTTCTGGATTTTTTTAAACTGCCAAGTATGTCCTACTGGAAATATTTTTTACCTTGAAACCTGGATTTCTTTTTTTTGTGCCTGTTTTAAACTGACATGTAACATACACATAGAAAAGTGTAAAAATACCTGTAGTTTAACAATAATGAAGTAGATGCTCATGCAGTCACCATTCAGCTCAAGGAACAGAGCATGGGCAGCACCACAGACATGGCTCGTGCCCTCCCAGGTCATAGCCCCTCACCTCTCCTACACATCCCCATGGAGCGCGAGAGTGGTGTGGCAGTGGCTTCTGTGGCAGTCATAACCCTGTACACCCGTGTGTGTGTCCTAGGCAGCGTGGCTTAGTTTTGCCCCTTTTATAAACTTTATCTGAACGGAACCTACTTTAGGTGCTGTGTCTTACTTCTTTACCAGCCTTATCTGTGTGAGGTTCAGCTCGTTGTGTTGTATCTGGAATAACAGTGGAAATGGCTCACAGGACCCCCTTCCTAGTTTAAAATCTTTCTGAGTACTTCTCGAAAACTTAATGAACATGTGACAGATTTTATTTAACTCATTAAGTAATGAGATAAAAAGTAAGATGTTACAATTAGTTGAAATATCTGAGTACTTTTTAAATGTATTTTTATTTATTAAAAAAAATATTTTTCTGGACTTCCCTGGTGGCGCAGTGGTTAAGAATCCGCCTGCCAATGCAGGGGACACGGGTTCAAGCCCTGGTCCGGGAAGATCCCACATGCCGTGGAGCAACTAAGCCCGTGCGCCACAGCTACTGAGCCTGTGCTCTGGAGCCTGCGAACCACAACTACTGAGCCTATGTGCCACAACTACTGAAGCCCGTGTGCCTGGAGCCCATGCTCCGCAACAAGAGAGGCCACTGCAGTGGGAGGCCCATGCACCGCGACGAAGGGCGGCCCCCGCTCACCGCAACTAGGGAAAGCCTGCATGCAGCAGCGAAGACCCAACACAGCCAAAAATTTAAAAACACACATATATATACATATGTATTTTTTTTTCCTGACATTGATAAAAGATGACAAAACTCACCTTTACATGAATGCATATGTTTGGGTTGCTTAAAGTTAACTTAAATGCTTTAAAATTTGAAAAAATAGAGATAAATTTCCTGGGATTACTGTTTTGTGATTTGCCATTTTTGAGGGGACGAGACAATGCAGTTCTTTTGATGGCAGCAAGGTGAAGAGAAATTTCTTGATCCTGACACAGAATAAAAAGACAGGCCATTGACTATCTTCAAAAAGGAACCCTGCCCATCTTCCTCTGCCTTTGAATTCCTGTGAAGTGGCAGAGGGGGTGGGGAGGAAGTGGTAAGCTGACCAGAAATAAAAAGCAAGGAGTCTGTGCTGTTTCCTTGACGTGATGAAGGTCCCTGTCAGGGATTTAGAAACCTGAGCCAGCAGATGAAACCTGTGTCGTTCACGATGTCATTGCCGGAGATAGCGCCAGCCCGACCCTTTTCCTGGCTAACAGCCGGTTGCATTGTCCGTCACCCACATCCCCTGCCTGCTTGTCAGCACAGAGCAACTTCTAAACAAATATGGGGGCTAGTGAGAGACGGGAATGCCTTTCTTCCCCTACTCAAGGAATTTCATGTTACAGTCGTCTACCAGTAAATAGAGGGAAGCATTCCATTTGAAGGAACTTATCTATGTGGGATATAGAAGTTTTGATTTAAAAAAAAAATCAAAGTTAATTTTAAAAGTACAGAAATTTCCAATTTTGTCACAATCTTCTGTTGTCACAATTCATGTTGTTTGGAAAATTTTTGTCTTGATATTCAGGAACTAAGCATTAGGTAAAGTAGAAATGAAATGCAGCCTCTCTTTTGGGACTATTCCAAGACTTCCATTTGTAGCTGATCAGATTAAAGGAAGGTAGAGTCAAACTTTTCCTTAACTTTAATATCTGAGAGTCTTTGTCCTGATTGGGTTTCTGGGGAAAGAAGGCAAACAACCCAGTGATAAGATAATGACCAGGTTTGAAGGTGGGAAGTGGCTGAGAGTGTCTGAACCATGGGCAGTGTTTCTCTGTGCCACTGGGATATTTCCCTATTAGGACAGAGGCGGCTTGGTGGTGAGGACACCCAAACCATTACGGGGCTTCCCACCCTCAGAGTAGTGTACGGCTCCACGTCATGAGCAAAACAGAATTCTTCACTCATTCTTCAGATGAGTGTCTCTCAGCTGGGGCTGTACATTGGAATCATCTGGGGAGCTTTAAACTCATAAAAATGACAGGGTCCCAGCCCTTGAGATTCGGAGGCAAATGGTCTGAGTGCAGTTGAGGAGGGAGGAATTGTAGAAGCTGTCAGGTGAGTCTGCAGGGTGAGACCTGTGACTGGGTCCAGTAGAGGTTTGGAGCAGCGCTCCCTCAACTTAAGCCAGCAGTGTTCCTCTTTTGCCCGGGCCCACTGGTATTATTTACTTAGGTATTTCTTTTTAAAGTGACTTGGTAGTTTGGCGCAGAAATACAGAAGAGTGCACGGAACATTAATGTATACCTCGGTGGATTATTATAAATTGAAAACCCATGAAACCAGCACCCAATCAAGAAAGCGATTATTGCCAATACCCCAGAGCATCGGTATGGTTACACGTATCCTTCCATTTTTGAGACTCAGCCCTATGGCTGCGGGTAGCCATAATCGTCTCTCATTGCTCCGTGACACTCTATCGTGTGAATACGCCACAGTGCGTTACCTCTCCCACTGCAAGTAGACGTGGGAGTTTTCCCAGTGTTTGGCAACTAAGAATGATGCTGCGTGACTGTTGCTGGCTGTGTCCCTTGGTGCACATGTGCACTCAGGCCTCTTGGGTATATACCTCGGAGCTGAACTGCAGGGTCACAGGTATTCATGTATTCAACTTTAGGAGATAATAAATACCATGTTGTTTCTAAACCAACTTATACTCCCACCAGCAGTGTAAGCTTTCCTTTTGTTCTGCATCCTTACCAACTCTTGATATTGTCAGTCTTTTTAGTTTTAGTGATTCTGGAGGTTGTAGAGTAGTATTTCGTTGTTTTTTCTTTTTCCATTGTTAAAATTTTTATTTTGGAAAATATCAAGTACCCAAGAAATAGTCAAGTGGTACGATGACCTCCCCCATGGTCCCATCTGATTGCACAGCTGCTTTCATATCTATAAATATTTCAGTATGTATCTCTGAAAAAGAAGGACTTAAAAAAATACCATTTTCATACCTAGAAAAAATTAACAGTAAATTCTTTAACATCATCACATATCTAGTTAATGTTCACATTTCAGGTTGTCCCGTAAGTGTCATAATATATTTCTTTTATAATATTATTATGCAAATCAGGATACAAATAAAGGTCTGCATAATAGATTGGTTGGGAAGTGTCTTCTGTCTTTTAAATCTGTGTTTCCCTTATGTTTCTATTTTTACCTTTGGGCGAAATACAAACTAGACAGAGACTGGGGTCGTACTCAAGGGCTGGCAGAAAGGGGGTGATGAGGGCTGTGGGCACGTGCTAACTGGAAGGGGAAGGACAGGGCAAGTTTCATGAGAAAGGCCCTGCGGTGGGGTCGGAGGAAACGGGTCCTGGAGACTCGAACCCCAGTCCTGGGTCCACCCTGAAGAGGGACGGACTGTCCGCCTCACCGCTGGCGCTGACGGTTGCATCTGCGAAGCGGAGACAGAGTCCTTCCACGGCTGCTTCGGGGCTGACGGCCCTCCTGCTGTCTCCCGGCCCCAACCCTCTGGGCCGGGTGGGGGGCTGCTTCTACGGGCGAAGAGCTGCTGCAGCCTTGATTCTTAGTTTATTGTTGTTGGTGTGGTCTGCCAGCTTTCCCCTAAGTTCAGGGGTGCCTTCTGTACCCATCTTCACCTGATCTGACCCAAGGATGCTTCCCTCCTCACCTTTGAACTGATGGCAGGCACAGTGACTTAGAATGGCTTTCTTGTTGAAGTTTTTAGAATCCTCTGAAAATAGATTTAATAGCTGTTAACTTACCTGTGGCATGGCTATGGTTTCGGAGGAAGCCATTTGTGTCTCTTGACCTGGACTTTGGGAATTAGAGTCTGTGCAGGAGTGTGTATGTGTTACGTGTGTTTTCAGAGAAGCTGGGGTGGTGATATGCATTTGTCTTCCTATTTTCAGAAAAACTTCAGTTACTAATGATTATCATTGCTTTGTTAGAAAAACCCAGTTTCCTTTTTTTCTCAAGTTACTGTAAATGTTATTGAAGCATAACGTGCATACATACAGAAAGGAGCATAAGTCGTAACTGTGTAGCTCGATGAGTTTTCATAAAGTCAACACACTCATGTAAGCAGCACCCGGATCAAGAAACAGACCTTACTAGAACTCCAGAAGCTCCTTATGCCCCCTCTAGCTACTCTTCTTGTCCCCCGGGCCAGCAGGCAGAGACACGCCTGTATCGACTCTGAGGGGAAAAAACGTCTGACCCAGACGAGGCCTGGGTTTTCGTGCTGAGTTCGGGGGTGCGCGGTGCAGGGGCTGTAGCATCCCGTGGCGCCCTCCTAAGAGATCGCGGGCCTTATGCAGAACTTGCAGGCATATCCGCAGGCAGATTTCTTTTTTTTTTTTTTTTTAATTAATTAATTAATTTATTTTTGGCTGTGTTGGGTCTTCGTTTCTGTGCGAGGGCTTTCTCTAGTTGTGGCAAGTGGGGGCCACTCTTCATCGCGTTGCGTGGGCCTCTCACTATCGCGGCCTCTCTTGTTGCGGAGCACAGGCTCCAGATGTGCAGGTTCAGTAGTTGTGGCTCATGGGCCCATTTGCTCCGCGGCATGTGGGATCTTCCCAGACCAGGGCTCGAAACCGTGTCCCCTGCATTGGCAGGCAGATTCTCAACCACTGCGCCACCAGGGAAGCCCCACAGGCAGATTTCTTGGGTGTTGGATGGTCTGCCTGATGACACCCCCTCACCCCTAAGTGACTTCCTTGGCCCGTCCATTCACGTGTGCCTGTGGGGCTGAGCCTTCAGCCCGGGTGTTGACAGTCTTGCGGGGGCTGCTCGGCGCTGCAGGTCCCGGCAGGGGGAGACGCAGGGTGCCAGGTGGTGACTGTAGGGTGAGGAAGAAGGAAGGGTTGTGTCAGGGCAGCTTTGTAGAGCCGGCGAGTCTCTACCGGGAAGTCTGTGAGGCCAAAGGGAGGGAAGGATGCTTCCGGCAGCAAAAACATTGTACTTGAGGGCACTGAGGCCATCTCTAAAAATTAATTTGACAACAAACGTTTATTGAACAACTAACGTGGGTGATGTTTAGAACAAGGAGAAACAAGTTTGCCTTCATTTACAGTATTCTAATCTAAGAACTGTAAATGCTTTATTATTGGGGGCGGTTTGCTTTGGAGATGAATTGCGAAGAGTTGTAGAACAACCCGCTACAAATCGTGGAGGACAGCTGGGTGTTTCTTCTTGGGGTGTGCAGTGAGGAGCAGCCAGAGGCCCAGATGCCTGGCGGGGCGGCTGCCCCTTGCTCTCAGCACGGACCTCTCATTCTCATCCTGTACCTTGCTCAGGCCTGATGGTGTCAGAAGGGGTGCGGTGCGTTACTCCACTGGTTTTAAAAATTGCCTTCAATTTCCTTCATGTAGTTGCTGCTCTAGCAGAGTAGGATGGTTTGGGTTCAGAGACAGGATTGGAGGCTTAAGCTGAATTTCAGCCCCGTGGAGGGGTAGCGGATGTCTGAAACAACTTTGAGGAACGATGGCCTGGGTGCCTACTTCTAGATCTGAACCTAGACGGCCCCTTTGAGAGGGTGAACTAGAACAGTTCTCTGCGTCCCGAGCAGCTCCTCCACTGCGCGTGTGTGGGCAGTGCTTCCCCACCCAGGGTTACGTACGGGTGAGGCTGACTTGTTGGTTCTTATAACGTGGAGGTTTTATGGCTAAAAAGCCTGGTGAAAGAATGAGAGGGAGTCGCGCTTCTCACCAGGGCTCGTTCATCTGCTGTCTGTCTCTTCCAGGGCTGCGGATAAAGGAGACCAAGGAGGTATACGAAGGCGAGGTCACGGAGCTCACCCCATGTGAGACGGAGAACCCCATGGGGGGCTACGGCAAGACCATCAGCCACGTGATCATAGGGCTCAAGACAGCCAAGGGGACCAAGCAGCTGAAAGTGAGTGCCTGCGCGTGGGCTGTCGCTCTGCCCCAGGGTCGCCCCGCGTGGCGTGACCTGTCTGTGCGCAGGGCCGACGGAGTCATGTGTGGGGCAGGGCTGGCACACGGAGGACTCAGTAAAGACGTGGCTCTTCTTCTCTTCTTTTTATTTATTCATTTATTTATTTTTGGTTCCTTTGGGTCTTTGTTGCTGCGCGCGGGTTTTCTCTAGTTGCGGCGAGCAGGGGCCCACTCTTCGTTGCGGTGCGCTGGCTTCTAATTGCGGTGGCTTCTCTCGTTGTGGATCACGGGCCTAGGCGCGCGGGCTTCAGTAGTTGTGGTGCGCAGGCTCAGTAGCTGTGGCGCGTGGGCTCAGTTGCTCCGCGGCCTGTGGGATCTTCCCGGACCAGGGCTCGAACCTGTGTCCCCTGCATTGCCAGGCGGATTCTTAACCACTGCGCCACCAGGGCAGCCCTCTTCTTTTCTTGATGCCGAGGGAGTTGTGTATGTTAGGACCTGAGCTGTGTGGTGCCGTTCTGTGTCCCACACAGTGACCGTGTGTCACAGGCCTGGGCGTTGACTGTTCAGTTCCAGTGCTCGTGCTTGCAGGAGAAGCAGCACTGAGGGATCGGGTAGGAGTTGAAGAGTGATGACAGCGGACTCCCCCGGGGCCCAGCACAGAGTCCCGGCTGCAGTCCCTTCTGTGTGTCGGGCCCTATTAACCCGTGGTGGCTTCAGCGGTCGGTTCTGCTCAGGCCAGGGTCCCGGAGAGAGTGTGGTGGTGGCAGTGGGGAAGGCCCTGGGTGGTCCTCCCACTCCTGTAAGCCTTGAGGAGGCGACAGCAGGGACGCCTGGGGGGAGCATGGGTTTGGAGTCTCTGCCGCTTACTGCAGGCTGGCCTTCTGCAGTGACTTCATCTCTGAGCGATAGTTTCTTTATCTGTTACATGGGAATAATAATTGCCTATCTCACAGAGTTACTGTGAGGATAAAAGTTGTAGCTTTGGGTGTGGCACCCAGTTACCTAAGAAGTGGTAGCTGTTGATGTTGTTGTGAGATGGGGCAGCCTGATTGTGGCTTTGCCTTATTAATAACAATGAATAACCTTTTCTTCACAGCTCTCACTTATTGTATGTGCCAGGCCCTGGGCCAAGTGCATCAACAAATCTTTGTGTGTGTGTGTGTGTGTGTGTGTGTGTGTGTGTAATTTCCCTCATTTTACAGATAAAAGAACTGAGGCTCATGAGGAGGTTAAGCAGTCATCCTAGGATCACACAGCTAGTTAGTGGCAGGGCGGACTCTCTGAGTCCTAACCACTATGCTGTCTGCCCTCCAACTTGCTGTGTGACCTTTAGAAGTCAGCTGAGCTCTCTGGGCCTCCCTATCTGTAAACTGCGGTAGATTGACCATATAATTTCCCCATCTTTGCTCTCCTCTGCTATTTTATTGTTCTTTGATTCTGTAAGGTGGTTTCTTGGTCACTGCTTTATGGAGATCATAAAAATGTCACTTCTTCAAAGGGCCATTTTTCTTTATCCTGACAGCGTTTCCATCTCAGGAGCTTGTCTCTGCAAATATCTCTCTTAAACCCCTCCCGCTTCATCGCTCCCATTCTGTAGTAATTAGATTTCTTAGTAGGGTCTACCACCTTTCCAGTAATTACATCTTCAGTCACTTCATTTGGGAAATTAACCGATATAAAAATGCTGGAGGCAAAAAAAAAAAAAAAGGTGTACTGTCCAATATAGGATATATAAAATAAGATATGCAGTTTAAATTTTAGCTACCCATAAAGCTGTTTTGCACAGTTTCTTTAAGAACATAACAAAAGGGTTAATGTTTTGCTTCCAAAATGAGTACTTCCAGCCACTTTGAGCGTATGTACAAGCTGTTTGGATAGACGGAGTTCAAATACTCGGTGCATATTTAAATGTGAAGGAGGAGGTACCGCCATCTTTATGGAGAGCCTCCCTCATCCCAGCCCTGCGGTAGGGGCCTGCCACCCCCGTCCTCGTGCTCATGGCAGTGGTCCAGGAGCCGTCGGGCCCATCCCACTGGGGAGGTAGAGCCCTGGGTTCCCTCTGTGGTTACTCTTTGTAACAACTTCATTGAGGTCTCATTTTTAGTAAAATTCACCTATTTTAAGTGTACAGCTCAAGGAATTTTAATCGGCTTACAGAGTTGTACAGCTATCATCACAATCCAATTTTAGAACATTTTCATTACCGCAAAAAGAAACCTCATGCCTATTTGCAATAACTCCCCATTCCCACCCCCCTGCCCTGGCAACTACTAATCTACTTTCTGTCTATATATTTGCCTTTTCTGAACATTTCATATAAATAGAATCATGCAGTGTGTGTTCTTTTATGTCTTGCTTTTTCTACTGAGTCCTGGTAAGTTTTTACTCTTTAATTTTGTTTGAGAGTTGAGAGTAATAGCTCCCCTTGAAATTTAACTGAGAGAAACATTTCTAAATACTGACTCTGTACAAAACATGCTGTCCCAGAATATTGATCACCTAGGGGGGCCTGAATCTGGATGATCTGGAGGAAGGCAACAGTTCCCAAAACGTGCTACTTTCCTTTTCGGGAGATGTAAACAGGTGGGCCCAAGGGAGCAAATACTGGAATTTGAATCGACTGGCTTGGGAAAGATCCTGCTTTTATGTTTTCTTTGAATTTTACACATCTATGATGTGATCACGGCTGGGTGCTGTTATATAGATAAGGAAACTGAAGCTCAGAGAGCCTTGTCTAAAACCATAGGCCCGCAGAAGGGCAGCCATGGAGAGTAAGCAGGTTCTGTCAGAGCTTCCGGTGCAGAAACCTCCACCCCTGCCCGACGTGGGGAGGGCAAAGGATTGAAGCAGGGAAAGCAATCTCAAAAGGGGGTGTTAGGGTCCCTGGTCCTGTGGACAGTATGGGCCCTACCTGGAAGCGGTCAGAGCCATATTTGCCAGTTTGCAGCCTCTGGAGTAAAAGGAAGGAGGAGCTTAGGTCTCCCTTTGTGCCCCTCTCCTTCCTGCCTTCTCTTTGGGACACTCAAACCCCAAAGCCTGTCTCACCCATACACACACACACTCTCTCTCTCTCTCTCTCTCTCTCTCTCTCTCTCTCTCTCTCTTTCTCTCTCTCTCCCCCCCTCCCCCGCTCCCCTCTCTCCCTCTCTCTCTTTCTCTCTCCCTCCATACGGTCATTAGCTACCTCAGCTCTCATAGAGGAAACTACCTTACAGTGTATCAGAAATAAATACAATGTGGATTATAGTTCTCTGGTTCACTTTTTTTTTTTTTTTTTTAAGCTGGACCCCAGCATTTTTGAAAGTTTGCAGAAAGAGCGAGTAGAAGCTGGAGATGTGATTTACATCGAAGCCAACAGTGGGGCCGTGAAGGTAATGCCACGAGGAGACCCAGGTGGCCGGGAAGTGGCTTTCTTTCTTCAGGGGGTCTGGGGTGTGCGGGAAGGGGCACTGTGTCTGCTGCGATGCTGAAGGAAGGTCAGCAGTTGCCCCTTTATGTTTAGTCAGGTTTGCTTTCCCTTTATCTGCATTCTTTAACCTTCTCATGATTAAAGCAGACAGTCTGTTAGAAAAATACTAAAACCTGCTTAGAGGGGGAGAATGGTAAGGAAGCGAAACAACTGTAGTCATTTTCAAATGGAAATGTGCAGGGTATTTAATCTTCCTTTTATCTCTTTGGTATTTTCTTCCCAAGATGTATGCGTGTGGAAAGGAATGCTGTGTTAGTTGGCATTCTTTTTACATCTGATCTCCAGTGTCCTGTACAGAGTTCCTCACTGTTGAATGGATGAGCATAATACTTCATATCATACAATAAATCACCCACCTACAAAAGAGTCTGAACAGCCCCTCCGTCTCCAGTTAATCTACTGGATTTGCCCTTTATCGGGAATTGCATACAGTTAAGAGAAAGAGGGGGAAGATTCTGGGAGAGAGTATCGGGTGTTTTCAGCCGGGTTTTGGAACCCAGCGATGGGCAGATAGCTCCTTCTCTTGGCAGCAGGGAAGCAGAGGCCATGTTTGCAGTTTGTCAAGGCGGCTGTCAGGCCGCAGTGGGACCTGAGACTTTTATCTCACCCTGGGCCGCTTGGGGACTTGGCAGTGGAGCTCGCCAGGCACTCAGGCTTCGCTCTCTCTGCAGAGGCAGGGCAGGTGTGATACCTACGCCACCGAGTTCGACCTTGAAGCTGAAGAGTACGTCCCCTTGCCCAAGGGGGACGTGCACAAGAAGAAGGAAATCATCCAGGACGTGACCTTGCATGACTTGGACGTGGCCAACGCACGGCCCCAGGTACTGCCCCCGGCTACCGCCGGGAAGCTGGCCCTGCTGGCGGCCCTGCTGGCGCGGGAGCCTTTTGTGTGCTGCAGGCTCCGGGATGAACTGCCAGTCTTGCTGCTGCTTCTGAGGGCGGGCAGCCCTTTTCTGTCTGTAATGTTCAGCAATTAACGTGGACAAGAGCTGCGAGGGGCTCCTTTGTTGCAGTTCAAACGCTCTAGCCACAGATGGTTTCCTGCGCATTGTTCCTTCTCCCAGCCCAGCCTCCGGCCCCCGAGCTGGCCAGCTTCTCCCTGGCTTCTCTCCAGCACTGGGCTCGGGCCTGGGCTGCTCTGGGTGTGAATGGCAGAGGGCAGGAGTGTTCTTTGAGCCCTTTGCAGGATTTTAGGGAGCCTGACAGAGCTGTGTCTTCCCCCTGGCTTAGCAGAATCCCCAGTTTTATAGCTCTGAGCTGGAACTGTCCCTGCTCCTCATGCGAGTAGAAGATGGATGCTTGTGTCCTGACTCATAAAATGTGGGGAAAGCGCAGGATGATTTTATGCCATCTCTGGGAAATGTGCAGTTCAGAGAACCCGACTCTTCCCTGCTGGTGGTCTTTGGGTTTGGTTTCCTCTTCGTCCTAAAAGAGGCCACCTCTTCACTAACAAGGGAATAGGCTTTCTAACCTGAAATTTGATCCATGGGTGTTGTCCCTTGGAGCCTTGGCCGAGAGATTGCTGAAGGATCTCCCCCCAGTTTGCGGCACGGCGGTCCCCAAACCAGCCTGCTGGGAGCCACTCGCCTGACGAGTCTTGCCTAAGTGGAGTCCGGGATTGTGTGGCTCCAGCACTGTGGGCTTGGCCGACAGTCACTTCAGGTCTTCAGGTTTTTGTGATTTAGGGCTCTCTGATTTTGAGTTTGCTCCTCTGTGAAAAGGGCATGATACTTCCTACCTGGCCTGGCAAGTATTCGGGAAGCATTAGCTCCCTTTCACTGTCGAGCATTCAGGGAGCGCCTGTGTCCCAGGGCCTGGAAACAGCAGGCGACCACGGAATGTTGACTGCTTGCTGCCTGCACTGTGAGGGGCTGGCAGGTGGGTGCAGCAGCTGGGGAGCCTGCGAGGGGTCGGCCTGCGGCAGGGACGGGCCCTGGGCTCCGAGCAAGTCTGGCAGCCGGGCCTGGTGAGAGGAGGCGGGGGACACGAGTCCGTGCGTCTGTCCCCAGGGGGCTGGAGCAGCAGGACAGTGTTGGGGTCAGACGCCCCACAGGGGGGCTTCCCGGGAAACAGAATGTGGTTCCTGGCAGGTGGGCTCGAAGTGAGTCCAAAAGAGCTGGATGCCCAGGGAAGGGCTGGCAGTCCTGTGGGATGAAGGCGTTCGGCATTGGGAAGAGGCACGACTGGGGTGGGAGGGGGGGCAGGCCCCGCAGAGCTTGTTCTTCCCACAAAGGCATTTTGTTTGGTTCTGGCAGGTCGGGGGAACCTCTTAAAAACTCCTCTGTGCTGAGAAGCTCCCCAGGCATCCAGTGCAGGTGCCCAGGGTCTCCACGTCTCAGGAGCCCCGTCGAGCTGACGAGCTGACGTGGGGCAGTTGACGAGGGGCACTGGGGTCGGGGGGTGGCAACGAGGCATTTGCAGCTGCCTGAGGAAGCGGGACTGACTCCTGAGTCTCCTTCTGTGCAGGGGGGACAAGACATCCTGTCCATGATGGGCCAGCTCATGAAGCCAAAGAAGACGGAGATCACAGGTGAGAGAAGCAGCAGAGCTGGGGCCTGGGGGCTGGGGACCCGGTCCCCCGCCCGGCGAGTGCGTCGGGAGGCTCACCCCCCCTCCTCCCCGACAGTGTGCGGCTGTCCTCGGGGTCCTGTGCTCGTCCCAGAGACGAGCCTGTCACGGGTCACGTTGCTTCTGCGGCGCACCGAGTCCCCAGGCGAGGCGGGAGTGTGGCTGCCCCTCGTGGGCCTGTAGTTTACCTGCTCCCCTTGCTAACTGGTACGCCCCTCTTTTTTCTAATCACCACCTATAGCTTTGTCACCTGAAGATGTTAAACATTAAAGCTCTGTTTTCTTTAAAGTTTCAGCCAGTGGCATGATCTGAGCCCTTTCTACTAGACTCGCCTAGAGCAGCGTCCTTATCTTAACACAGCTTTGACCATCCCCGCTTCATGGCTGTGGTGGAAGGTGCTGGCTTTGTGGGCTGCTCCCTCCTGCTGATAGTACAGGCGCTGGTTTGGACAATGAGAACTGTGACCTTGGATGGTTATTCAGCTTTGAGAGGCTCTGTCCCTCTCAGAGCTCTGAGATGGTGCCTTTCCTCAGAGCCTGTCATTCCTCACAGGTTTCCCTCCGGAGAGGATTCTGCACGCACCCTCTTCCTTCCTCCAGACACTTGATTGAAAGTTAATTAACGAAGCCTTGTCACACAGGGCCAAGAGAAAGGGTCATTCACCGAGTGCAGCACAGGGAAATTTGCATATGAAAACTCCCTTCTTCCTGGGTTGTGGGTGTGAGTAATAAGGCCAGGTGGGGAGTGTGACAGACGTGCAGAATGTCGGAAAAGCCATTTACAAACTTAACAAAACACAACTTCAGGGGCGGCAGCCAATTTTGTGACTTTTGGGTAAAGTTATCCCTATTTTCAGATGAAACTGAAGCCTGGAGTGGGGCCGTCACCTGCTTGTGGGGTCGCACAGCTAGCAGTCAAACCCGGCCCTGAACCTGGGCTTGGATTGAGTGCGGGTGGAAGAGAAGAGAAAGGCGACAGCCTCCTGCACCTGGCATTGACCCTGCCTGTCCATCCTTGCCGACTCCTAGATAAACTCCGAGGGGAGATTAACAAGGTGGTGAACAAGTACATCGACCAGGGCGTGGCGGAGCTGGTTCCGGGCGTGCTGTTCGTTGATGAGGTCCACATGCTGGACATCGAGTGCTTCACCTACCTGCACCGGGCGCTGGAGTCTTCCATCGCCCCCATCGTCATCTTTGCGTCCAACCGAGGCAACTGTGTCATCAGGTACCATGAGGCTTTTCCACCTTCTGCCCGGGCTCATTTGTTCCTCCAGGATCACTTTCATCCCGTAGCGTCGTGAGTCAGGTTGAGGGTGAGGGGTGGTCGTGTTCATTTCGAGGGAAGCAGAGTGGCTTGACTTCACTCCGTCACGGTCACCAGTGCAGCAGCCACCCTGTTTCTGCATACGAGGGCCTCCTCGTGGTGACTGGGGTTCCACTGGGGTGTGTCTTGGTCATCCGGTTGGAATGGGCAAAGGTAAGGTCAGATGGGCCAGCCCGTGGCGACATGGCCTGTGTTAACTTCCGACCTCCTCCGAGCTCCAGGAGGTGTGTGTCTTGGCTTCACTTTTCAGAGAGGAAACAGAATGACAACGTGGTGTGCCCCTGGTCATAAAGATAGGATGAGAACCCTGGCCTCTGACAGTGAAACCAGTCGTTTCTTTCTGGCCCAGACATTCTTGGAGCCACACTGGCACCTCCCCCCACCCAACCCCCTTAGGCCCACCTTCAAGAAGGGATCCCAGAGGACTCGCCCTCTTTTCAGCTCTCGAGCCTAAGCACCAGTGTGCCCAGTAGTTGGCTCACTGGTTTTCTGCACTCCCTTGAGTGTTGGGGCCTGGTCCCAGCAGTGCTAGGGCATGAGGGGGTGGCACAGAGCCCTCTTTAACCCTGCAGCACAGTAGCGAGGGCAGCAGGGCCCCGGAGGCCACGTGCTCCTGGCAGCAGCGGGGTGCAGGAATCTGGAAAGAGACCCCAAGGCCGTGAGGGTCTCAGCACAGAGCTGGAGCCAAAGCTAGTGGGGAGCCTGGACTGCTGGTTCACCTAGACCTGCCTCTGAGGAGCTTTGTCTCCGCTGAGCTTATACAGAAGCCATGCTGCTGGCTGTGGGGCAGGCCCCCTGCTCAGGTGATCACTCTCGCTCAGAAAGAGGATTTGTGGACTTCCCTGGTGGCACAGTGGTTGAGAATCTGCCTGCCAATGCAGGGGACACGGGTTTGAGCCCTGGTCCGGGAAGATCCCACATGCCGCGGAGCAACTAAGCCCGTGCGCCACAACTACTGAGCCTGCGCTCTAGAGCCCACGAGCCACAATTACTGAGCCTGAGTGCCACAACTACTGAAGCCCACGCGCCTACAGCCCGTGCTCCACAACAAAGAGAAGCCACTGCAAAGAGAAGCCCGCGCACCGCAACGAAGAGTAGCCCCCGCTCACCGCAGCTAGAGAAAGCTCGCACGCAGCAACGAAGACCCAACACAGCCCAAAAAAGATAAAATAAAATAAATTAAAAAAAAAAAAAAAAGAAAGAGGATTTGTGTGCACGATGCAAGTGCCTGTGGCGGCAGCATCTTGCATCCCCTCTTTGAATCCCTGTAATGCTGTCTTGACAGGACCACCGCCTGTCATCATCACAGGTATCTTCTGCAATCTTAAAGGGCAGGCAGCTTGTACCAGGTTCAGCCAGCTGGAGCCTGGCTACCTGGGCAGCATCTGGAAACTGGACACGTGGCCTGGTGAGCCTGGTGTCCCTGCCGCACAGGCCCTGTCAGTTTTCTGGACTTTGCTTTGGTCAGGCCTGCCTGGCTTCAGTCTGACAGCTGGCGGAAGGGCTCAGCCTGGACGGATGGCGCCCCCTACCGAGGGAGTTCTGCTGATAGACGCCCCTCCCTCTCAGGCCCAGCAGATCCAGGCTGGCAGAGCCAGGCAGCTTAGGGCAGGACCAAGAGCTCTTAGGATCAGAGTCCTTCTCTTAGTCTCGTCCCATCTAGGGAAAAAAAAAAAAAGTGCATAGAAAGGTAGCTTTGATCTCAACTCGCACAGTGGGGCCTGGGAAACTTGACCCCAACCCCGTCCAGAGGGATGTGAGTTCCAGAAACCATTTTTCACTAATATGTTGTCTGAAAGGAACTGTGTACCTAAGGTTCATAGCTTGGACAAATTTCCAAAGTCTTTGGTCTTTAATTCCTGAAAAATGCTTACCAGTCTTTAAGCAGAGTTTTTGTGTTTAAATTTTTACTTTTATGGACTCAAAACTATAAGAAAAAACTTTAACATTTTCTTATAAATTCTGTTCTTTTGTGTTTTTTCCTCTAATCTTTTCTTCTTTAGACTTTTTATATTTATTATATCTGAATTGAAGTTAATTTATCGTGAATGTTAGAGAGTTGGGGATATTTTAAGATGGCAAGTTGAGGTCTTTTAAACATTTCCCAAGAGAATTCCTAAATAGGACCTAAAACAAGGAGAGACATATGGCTTAAAAGAAGTAAATAACTAAAAATTAAATGTAGTTTTTAAAGGTTATTTTGTTTAATATGAAGATTACAGGTATATCAAATATACTAAAATTTGAATCATGATAGAATTTCATCTTAGTAATTCTTCGTTATTAGTTTTAGAAATATTTGTTGATGGAAAAGATTTGTTTTCTCTAATGGTATCTTAATATTTTATATTTGCTACTAGTCTGTTTTCCTTTTTGTTTGGAAAGGTCTTAATTATTTTTAAATATTAGATTTAACAATTATTAATGAAGCATTTTATTCTTTTTTTGAATTTTTTCATTGTGGTAAAATGTATATAACATAGAGTTTGCCCTTTTAATTATTTTTATGTGTACGGTTCAGTGGCACTAATTACCTTCACAGTGTTGTACAGCCATCACCACCATCCATCTCTAGAACTTTTCCATCACCTCAAACAAAAACTCTGTCCCCATTAACCAGTAAGTTCCATATCCCTTCCCCCAGCCGCTGGTAATCTCAGATGTACTCTGCTTCTGTGAATTTGCCTTTTCTGCATATTTCCTATGGGTGGAATCATACAGTGTTTGCCCTTCTGTGACTGACTTCTATCACTTAGCGTAACATTTTCAAGGTTCATCCTGTTGTAGCATGTGTCAGGACATTTTATTCTTGCAATAATAAATATACACTTACAGTTTAACTGACCGGATAGAGTTTCAACAGATAGATTTTCTTTTACTGAAGTTATATTTCTAGAACATTTACTTATTTTTGAAACTTACTGAAGGTTAACTGCAAATGACCTGCCCTTGTTCTTTGACCGTAGACTGCAGGATGGTCTCGCTGGGGAGGCCAGCCTTGGTGCTGACGGGCTCCTGAAGGCGGAGGCAGGCCCGGCTCAGCTCACTGGGCTTCTAGGCCCGCATGCCTCCAGGCCGGCCTGGCCCTCATCGCATCAGGAGCTGCCGCCCTGTGGCCCGGTGGGTTGGTGGGGTTCTTCTCCCGGGCTGCTCTCCTCTGGTCTGGCTAAGGATTCAAGAGAACGACAGGCAAAGGACGTGACGGGACAGTTCCCAGAATGAAATGAAGTAACAGGGAAAGCGTTCAAATGATTCATTAGTAATCAAGGAAATGCAAATTCAGACGATGTGTTATACCCTCCCTTTTTCTACACCTATACCCTCCCTTTTTCTACACCTTTAAGCAGAAAACTTTTTTTTTTAATAAATTTTTTTATTTAGTTGCTTTTATTTTTGGCTGCGTTGGGTCTTCGTTGCTGCACGCGGGCTTTTCTCTAGTTGTGGAGAGCGGGGTTTACTCTTCGTTGCAGCGCGTGGGCTTCTCATTGTGGTGGCTTCTCTTTGTTGCGGAGCACGGGCTCTAGGCGCGCGGGCTTCAGTAGTTGTGGCACGCGGGCTCGGTAGTTGTGGCTGTCAGGCTCTAGAGTGCAAGCTCAGTAGTTGTGGCACACGGGCTTAGTTGCTATGCAGCATGTGGGATCTTCCCGGACCAGGGCTCGAACCTGTGTCCCCTGCATTGGCAGGCGGATTCTTAACCACTGCACCACCAGGGAAGCCCACAAACTTTTTCTTTTTTTTTTTTTTTTTTTGTTGCTGTGTTAGGTCTTTGTTGCTGTGCACAGGCTTTCTCTAGTTGCGGTGAGCGGGGGTTACTCTTCCTTGCGGTGCTTAGGCTTCTCATTGCAGTGGCTTCTCTTGTTGTGGAGCACGGGCTCGAGGTGCGCGGCTTCAGTAGTTGCAGCATGCGGGCTCAGTAGTTGTGGCTCGAGGGCTCTAGAGCGCAGGCTCAGTAGTTGTGGCACACAGGCCCAGTTGCTCCGCGGCATGTGGGATCTTCCCGGACCAGGGATTGAACCTGTGTCCCCTGCATTGGCAGGTGGATTCTTAACCACTGCGCCACCAGGAAGTCCCAGCAAACTATTTAAGAATTAGAATACTCAGTACTGGCTACAGTACAAAGGGATCAGATTGCTTTTGTAGCTGCGTAAATTAGGATATTCTTTCGTTCATTCATTCGTTTGATTAAGGAGATATTCACGGTTGTGTCATGCTCTGTGAGAGTTGCTGAGGAAATGTTCATGGCTGTATACATACAATTATTTATCAAAACACCGTGAATAATAATAGCAACAACTGGAAACTACCTAAATGCCCAACAGTTTGGGTTAAGTAAAACACTTGATGGTATATTAAGACTGAAGCAACGTGGACAAAAGGAAAAAAGAAAAAAATCTACATACTTAGTGTAACTTATGAAAATTTGGCAAACACCTATATGAATATTTTTAATGTGATTTTAGGTGGCTTTTTTTCTCCTCCCCAAGTTTCCTGTGGTGTTGATATTTGCTAAGATAATGACGATGTTTCTGACACCACCTGAGTCAGTAGTCTGTGTCCTCTGCGGTCCTGCCTCTGACTCTCAGGATGAGAACTAGCTGCTTTGTCGTCATGAGGGCCTCAGCCATGTTTCCACTGTCCAGTTTCTGGTCTCAGAGAGGCCTGAGTGATGTGGCACTTCTGGGCCTTGCAGGGGCACGGAGGACATCACCTCTCCTCACGGCATCCCTCTCGACCTTCTGGACCGAGTGATGATCATCCGGACCATGCTGTACACCCCGCAGGAGATGAAGCAGGTGAGCACCGCCCCCCTTCTCCCTTCGTTCGCTCCCAGTGTCCCTGATGCCTAGCGAGAAGGGCCCCCACCTGAACGGTGTGTGAGCCAACTGGACGTGGCCTGAAGTGTCACAAAACCTCAGCTCCCTGTGGTCTTGGCTGTTCTCTCTTCTACTCCATCCCTTCCTGTAAACTTAGGAAAGGGACAGTGAGAAAATCGACTTGGTGACAGCCATTAGGGAGGCCACCAGCTCTAGGAAAGAGGCAGCAGAACGTCATGTAGTGAGAGGCTCCAGCCCAGGCGCTGGCCCACCAGGACCCACACAGGCACCTCCGGCAGGCGCAGAACCCAAGTCCCAGCGGAGGCTCTGCCCGGGCTGCTGCCGAGGCCGTGGAGATGGTAGTGAAACAGCATCACAAGTGTAGAGGGCGTGTGGAATGGAGGGCACGAACCTAAGCTCACAGGAAGAGGCGTGACGGTGCACAGGGGAGCGTTTAGCTCAGTGCCCCACATAGCGTGTGCTCAGCCCTGCGTGAGCTGAATCTGGCTCAGGCTTGGGAGCGGGGGGCGGCGGGATGCATGGGATTGGCCTCGTCAGCCCCATGTGTGCCCCACAGTGCCTCGGCACCCTTGGAAGCCCCAGTCCCCTTTCTGGTGCTGCCGGGCAGTCGTTTCCCGCCTTTGACGGCTGAGTCACTGAGTGGCGCGTCCAGGACGCAAAGCCAGGCTGTGCCCTGCAGAGCCCAGCCATC
Source organism: Eubalaena glacialis (assembly GCF_028564815.1). NCBI lineage: Eukaryota > Metazoa > Chordata > Mammalia > Artiodactyla > Balaenidae > Eubalaena > Eubalaena glacialis. Next base: position 111,642,068 of record NC_083722.1, read on the forward strand.
TGCTCTGCCCACCCTTGCCCTAGACGGTCTTGCTGAGGCATAGGTCTCTCACTGTGGGGTCCGCATGTGGCCACAGCTGGGGCCGTGGAGTGGCCCAGGGCTGCACTGACATCTCGGTGAACTCTGCCGGACCCTCTCCGCGCCGGAGCACAGGCAGTCTTTGTTAGACGTTGTACTGGGCCATTTGATCCCCCGTCACCTCGAGGTAGGGAGAACTATTTTCATTGGCATTCTTAGAGAGGAGGACACTGAGACTTAGGCTGGTTAACCTGCCCAAGCTCACGTAGCTCGTCAGTGGCTAGGCGGTGGCAGGGCTTATAACTGGAATCCAGGCTGTCTGATCCTGAAGCCGGTGTTTTTGATCGCTTTGCCACCAGCCTCCTCCCCGCTAGAAATATCTCATCTGGGAGTGGAGTCCCTGTGGTAGTTGGTCAGCAAGCCTCTCCTTGGAGCTCAGAGGGCCGCTCCTGGACACTCGCCAGCAGCTCCCCTGCCTGCCTGCGGCCCGTCTGGCCTGGCCCTGCTGCCATTTCTTGTTGACCAGCACCAGGAGCGCTGGTGGTGTGTGGAGCCAGGACTCTCCCTGCATAGCCAGCACAGACAGGACACCCATGCGGTTCTAGATCATGGAAGCAGCTGGGTGCGTTATTTAGGCGATGGCGTGCATGGCTGGGGCCTTGTCACCGGATGATGGTCTCTTGCTCTTGGATGAATGCTAGGTTGAAGCCAAGGCTTTCACTGATGAGCAGAAGCCAAAGCAGGGGAGAAACTGCTCCCTTCCCTGCCCCGACTGTGGGACCCGAGCCCGGCCTGCACCCCACGGTGCTTCGTGGCCTCTGTTCACTGGGAGACGTGCTCCCTCGTCTCAAGGCTGTCGTGGGGACCGAGGGAGACAGTGACGGCAACTCGGGGTTTGCGGCCGTCACGACTGCTGTTCACAAACCCGGAGCACGCTGTCCCAGCTCCCTGGCACGTGCGCTGTGCCCCAGAGTCTGGAGGCTCGGCCGGGGGGGTCTCTTCTCGGGCTTTCTCTCGGGTTAGCGGAGGATAGACCAGCTGCCAGACGAGCACGGCTTTGTTCGTGCTGTTCAGGGGACAACCTCAGCATTTTTACTGGAGCCCGGGGTGAGTTTTTTAAAAAACAAAGTAAATGTAACTTGTGTACTCTGCCGTCAGCACCGACACCCTCATAAACTATCCCTGCAGGTTATTAAATGATTAAAGATCTAATTTATGAACTGTCCGTTTCCGAGCGGTCTGAAACGGGAGCTCCTGGGATTGCTCTGACCAGCTCTAGAGAGAATGAGAGCAGAGCATCCCTGACAGCCGTCCAGGGTCGGTGTGGCTCGCCGAAGGCCGGACGCTCTGGGCTGCTGCTCTCCCCCAGACCAGGTTCCAGGACCCAATGTTTGCATCTCCCTAGAGTTTCCAAAGGCCCCCAGGGGACTCCTTGGCCATCCCAGCTGTCGGTGAGAAGCTCTTTCTATTTGGGAGCACAGAGCTGCCCCGCTCTGACGGTCGTGGCCGGAGGGGAGTCCGTGGCTGGAGCCTTCTGCTTTCTCCTTTCCCCGCCGTCCTTGTGCCCGTCCAGTAACTTCTCTGCTCAGCTGCATTTCACTTTGGACCCCAGACAGTGGACCCCTCACGCACATACTAAGATTCTTTTGACAGAGGTCACACCTGACAGCCCACTGGCTGAACAGATGTGGCCAGTGAGTGCAGTGTTTGTGAAATGTTTAAATAAGTTGACAACATTCAGCAATCAGGACATTTCATACAAAAATCTGAGTTCTGAGTCTCTCTTGACAAAATGAAAGCCTTTCCTGCCAGCACCTGGGCCTCAGCGCTGGCGGCGCTGGTTGCAGCAGCGGGGCTGCCTCGCCTGGTACGTGCTGGCCCGTCCACCTCGGCCCCCCGTCCGCTCACTGCTGACATCTGCGGGACCTGGTTCCTACCGAGCCGGGCCTTTCCCATTGACAGCGGCTGCCACGCTGGGTCCCCTTAACCAGGGTCACCAGACGCTAACCTCTGTACCCCTGCAGCTCCTGCCCTCGGGGTCTCTGCCTGAGAGCCGAGCGCCCGTTTGAAGTGTCCACCTCCCAAACCTCTGGTCCCTCTCCCCTCGTGAGGCTTTAGCTGGGGGCTCAGTCTTTCCCACTTCCACGCCTGTATCCCGGGTGTGTTTTTATGGCTTTAATTTAAACAGGGGCTTCTTGATAACTTGTTTACGAAGCTGCCAAAGTGAAAAATTCCTGTATTATATGAGGCTCGAAGTCCTCGAGTTATCTCAGCTCCACAACACACAACATCATTATCCCGCTGCCCCTTATCACTCAGTGCTGGTGCGCCTGCAGGATCCTGGTGCCACTTGTGTTACTGTGTCCCCACGCCAGCCTGCTTCCCCTCCAACTTTACCAGGATCTCAAACTGCACAAGCGTCAGCCTCTTCTTGACAGATGAGATATCTCCCGGTGATGTTATGAGAGCTGGTAAATGTTTAAAAGTAACTTTTAAAATTTATTTAACCATTGCATTTGTGAAGCAAATAAGAAGTGTCTCTTCTTGCCTGAGTGCTTAGAGGTGGCGGTGCCCCTGCCGGGGAGGTTAGCTGCCGCTGAGGGAGCCGGGGCAGGCAGGGTGGGCGCAGGGGCATTGCCGCCCTGGTGCACACCTCGGGGTACCAGCTGCCTTCCAGTCGGCGCGGGGCTGTGCCCCCGACTTGTGCGAGGACAGCGGCGCCCGCGGGGTCGGCTCTGCCCCACCGGCCCCGCTTGGGGCGTCTGTGCTGTTAGGAGGTGGGACGAGAACACTTGAGGTCGGTTCCTGTTGATCACAGTGTTTCTCCTCCAAAAGATCATTAAAATCCGAGCCCAGACAGAGGGAATCAACATCAGTGAGGAGGCGCTGAACCACCTGGGGGAGATCGGTACCAAGACCACTCTGAGGTGAGCCGGCCGTGCCCGGACCCCGCCAGTGCCTTCCCAGGGCGCAGGACCGTGCCTGCTCTTCCCGGGTGGTGGGTCTCATCCTGCGGCAGGTGCAGCACAGCTAGATGGTGGTGTTGAGAAAGCTGAGCGACAGGTTAAGTCCCCTCGTCCTGTAGCAGACGGTCCCGCTGGTGGAGAGCGTGCTCTGCCTGGCGGCCCCCTGCGTGGAGGAGGTGGACGGAACCGGAGACCGGGTGCAGGGCAGGCAGCCCCTCCGCTCCGGCCCTGTGCTCCAGCGTCTGCTGGGTGGGGAGGCGCACAGGCAGAGGTGGCTCTCCTGACTGCTCACCAGCGGCCGGAAGCCAGTTGCTGCGGAGCGTGACCCTTCTCAGTGTCCTGACGGCTTATGAGTCATGACTTCACAGGGCTCGGCCTGGCCCTGTTTCCCTTTGAGTCAGTTCCTGGCCCCTAAGGTTGAAGCAGAACGCAGGCTGTTTTGTTTGGGTGGAGTGGTGCTTTCAGATGCCTGCTTGCCGCTGTAGACATCCAAGCTTGTGGTCCCTTCCCAGTCGCAGTGGAGGGCCTCCTGCTGGAGGGGAGGACCTTTAGGCAGTGACGGATTCGGGGAGTAGGGCTTATACGTCATGGCGGTGACTTCTGGCCCCTCTCTGGTGGGGTTGTAACTCCAGATCTCTGAAAAGTGGCAACTCTCCCTTTGTCTGCTGTGTCTGCAGCAGCTGCCACAAGCTTCTGCAGCTCCCTCAGTGCGCCTGCTGACTTGGGGAGGGGGCTCCCATCCGTGGCCCTGCTTCACACCTGCCTTGGCCCCGGCCGCTCTAGGTACGCGGTGCAGCTGCTGACCCCGGCCAACCTGCTGGCCAAGATCAACGGGAAGGACGGCATTGAGAAGGAGCACGTCGAGGAGATCAGTGAGCTCTTCTACGACGCCAAGTCCTCAGCCAAAATCCTGGCTGACCAGCAGGACAAGTACATGAAGTGAGACGGCCGAGGTCTTCTGCGAGGAGACTCCGGGTAGGCCCGGTCCCAGTCTGGCCTGCGGGTAGGAGGCTTGCCCCCAGGTTGGGCTGTCCCGACTCGGTGGGTGGCAGTGCTGTCAGTGTGGAAGAGTTTCTTTTTAAGTTATTGTGACTCATCCCGTGGTTGCTTTGAAGAAACCCTGCCTTATCTGGTGTGTTTTCTAATAAACCCTGATAGGTTATTTTGATGATATCTGACTCTTCTTTTAACTTTTTAAAAAGTAAGCTTTGTGTTTTAGAGCAGCTGGAGATGTACAGAATTGCTGTGAGGATGGTGCAGGGGTCCCTGTCTGTCAACATCTTACAGCCACGTGGCAGGTTTGTCATGTGCGATGAGCCCGCAGCACACGTCCTTGTGCTTTGTGCACGTTTTCTCAGTGATCTGCTGTCCTCTCTCTGTCCCAGGATCCGTCCAGAGCCCGCGTCACGTTCAGTCGTCATGTCTCTTGTGGTTTCCTGGCTGTGACAGGTGCTCAGACGTTCTTTGTCTTGATGACCCTGACAGTTTTGAGGAGTGCTGGTCAGGTACTCTGTCCGATATCCCTCAGTGCGGCTTGATTGATGTGTTTCTCATAATTAAACTGGGATTGAGGGTCACTGGGAGGAAGAGCACAGGTAGAGGGACATTTCCATCACGTCCTATCAAAGGTGCGGCCGCCAGTAGGACTCACGGCTGTTGTGTTGGCCTTGATCACCCGGCTGAGGTTGTGCTGTTGGGTTTCTCCATCCCCCTTTCCTCACTGTCCTTCTTGGAAGGCGTCTCTAAGTACAGCCCTCACGGAGGGGAGGGGCGCTTGCTTCACCTCCGGGAGGGCCGGGGTCACCTGTTCTCCCCATTTGCTCATTTATTCAGTCGTTTCTATCAGGATGGACTCACGGATATTTATTATATAGTTTGGGTTATAACCCAATATGACTTTATTTTGTTGCTCAAGTTGCTCCAGCTTTGACCGTTGGGACCCCTGTCAGTTGGCTCCCGTGTCCCTCTGCCGGGCCCCCATCACTGGGACTGGGAGGGAGGGGCGGTGGAGCGCCTGGCAGACGCCCCAGCGTGCTGTCTGCCAGGCCCGGTCCTTGTCTCCAGCGCAGCGCTGCTCATTTGAGGCAGGGCTCAGCCCAGCAGCAGTGCCACACGGGCAGGGTCTTCGTGCTGTTACTGTGTGTGGGAAAGGGGACCAAACGAGATGGTCGTCTTGATCTAATCACCACTTTAATGCAAGTCGGCCAGCACAGCTGTCCCCCATGTAGTGACAATGACCTGAGCATGTGCAGGAGTCCGGGCAGGAGGGCTGAGGCCTGGGGATCCACCCGGCCCTGAGAAGGCCCCAAGCGAACTCATGCTGCCAAGATGGATCTTCTGTGGGCCCCGCCCCTGAGGGAGATCCCAGCGTGGGGGTCTTGGGGGTGTGGGTGAGGCAACCAGGCACAGGGAGGGGTGGTGGGGCGCTTCCTGAGGCCAGGGCTGTGCGCGCAGGCCTGACCTGGCTACCCATCTCCTCCAAGGCTGCACCCGTGTCTCTGGTCTCCCAACTTAAGCCACATTGGAACAAAAGAAGAGTGATACCTAAGATGTAGCGAGAGCCCGTTGTGTGGTAAGGCCTGTGTGATGCTGTGCATTTCCTTCCGCATTCTCTCAGTAGCCCCACGGGATTGGTACTGGTTAAGTCACTTGCCCAGCTAGTAAGGATGAATCAGCCGATTGGAGTCTGTGCTCCTAACCCCTGTGGCTAACCTGCCTTCCTCAGTGTGCCAAGTTGTTGGATGGGCCTTCGAGCCCTGACCTCTGTGCCAGGCAGGTGAGGCAGGCAGGGCCAGTGTGAGGAAAGTCATACCCTAGAGGACAGAACCAGGCTCTGCCCTGGCTGGACCTCCTCCTCCAGCCCAGCTTGGGCGGAGATCTTCCCAGCTGCACAGGGGCCGTGCCGTCCAGAGCAGTGCCGGGGAGGACGGCCATGTGTGGTCATGGCCCCCTGTTCCTGCTCCTCAGGTCTCCTGGCCTTGGTGCCCAGAGAGATGGCCTCCTCGTTCATCTGTGCTCCACAGTGAGGGAGATGGTTCTGGACAGGTAGGAAGGTTGGGTTATTTTAATCCCTCCTATTTTTTCCAGCAAAGCCTGTGATTATTACATTAATCTTCCAGGCGAAGTTTTTACGACCGATCCCTCGCCGACTATGAGAAGTTTCTCCATCCATTACCAAGGGGGAAACAGACCCTGGTGGGGAGGAAAATATTTGTTATATCTTATCAGGCTGACACACAAGCTACCAACAATTACAGCAGCCCCATTTTTTGCACTATTTCAGCTCCGTCGTGAAGAATTGTAATATTAACGTGAGGTGGGGTGGGGGCTGGTTGCAGGAAGTGGCTGTTATTCCAAGCTCTGGGCCCAGGCTCTCTTGGGTGCCTCCCAGCAAGCCAATTGGGTGGCTGAGGAGGAGTGTTTGCATGAATCCCAGCTCCCTGTTCCTGTGCTAATGGCCAGGAATGCGGGCGGGCTGGAGGGGCTCTTGAAAGATGGGTCCCTGGCCCTCGCTGGGGAGCCACCTTGGCCCCTCCTTCATTTTCTCAGCCCCAGTGTCTTTTCACCACCACACCTCTTAGGTTACACCCCCTAGATTGGTTCTTAGAATATTTTGGTTTTTAGGATTAAACAGATGATGGTGACTTCTTGGTTGGCAAACCTTTCTCAACCATTTTTCTAATAAAATGGAGCCGCACAGTGGTGGGGGGCACTCCCTGTTGGCCTCCATGTCTCGGACCCCAGCGGGCCTCTGCCAGGAAAGCAGCAGATGCTGGGCACCCAACCCAGCATCTGGACCAGCCTGAGCAGCCCCTGCCCTGGAGGGGTTCCAGGCAGAGGCGGCAGGTGGGAGAGGGGAGCAAAGGGGTCCAGCGGGCATGGCAGGCAGGGGCGCGGTTTGGATTGTTTGGCCCTTGATCCCTCTGGTCCTAGAGCTTTGGTTTCCTCCTCTGTAAAATGGGGGCAGTCGTATCGCATAGATCTGTGTGCGGACTTGGTGGGGTGACATGTGGCTGCATCAGGCGCTCGAGATAACGATAATTCAGAGAAGACTTCCCTATCCCTGTCCCTCTTGGAAGAAGAGAAGGTCACACTTTATCCAACAGGAGCCAGAAGCCGTTAGGCTCTGCCCTTCCCGGTCCCAGACAGCAGGCCCTGGAAAGGCCTGGAGGTCCCCTGTGGCTGGACGCTTCTGTGAGGCCCAGCAGGATAAGCCCCAGCTCAGGGCCCACAGGCTCTGGAGCAGAGGGGAGAGAAGGGGCAGAGGCGTGGGCTTTTGCCTCCGTGTCCGCCACTTCCATGAATGATGTGCTGGCCCTCCCTGGGCCCCTGGCCCCCCATCCCCAGTGAGGCCCAGGCAGGTCTGGGCAACCAGAGGGGAGGAGTGGCTGTCCGCGTTGTCCCAGCCCAGCCCTCTTGGTGTCTGGGAACAGGCCCACTGAGAGGTAGAACGGGGTCCGCCCATCCAGTCATCGTCTTGCCTCCTCCATTTATTGGGGATAGCAGGCCCCGGGGACAGGGTGCCGGGGCGCGGGGCGGGCGGCCGCGGGGCTGGCTGTCGCCGGCTGGCCCTGTCGCCCTGGCCGTCACTCGCGGCAGGCGCAGTGATTAATGGCCGGGCAGCGCTGCCCGGGCCGCCGTCAGCGCGCGTCTGCGGCGATGGATTCGCTGTCAGGCTCCCGGCCCGCGCTGACCCCGGCCCGGCCGGCGCGATCAATGGACGGCGCGCACAGCGGCTGGGCCGGCGCGATAAGATGCGCCGATGGGCGCCCGCCGGCTGCCCGCTCGACACAGCCGTCGCCTAGTGATTAATGGGGATGCTGCGGTGCGGGGGGCGCGCGCACGCGCGCGCGGGACCGCCGGTCCCAGGACACGCATGCGCGGCCCCGCACGAGAGTTGGGCAGGGGGACAGCTGTGAGACCTCCGCCCGCGGGCCGCCAGCCTCGCCCACGGCCCGGCGTCTCTGAAAACCCCAGGTCTGGCCGGGTCGCCCGCACGCTCCCCCCGGCCCCGTGCGCGAGGGCGTACAGGCTCCGGACAGCTGCCGGCAGGCCGCAGGGAAGCAGTGTGAGCCGGTGCTTCGGGGGCGGACTGGAGGGCTTCCCCGAGGAGGTGACGGGGGCGAGCAGCAGCTGGGGTCGCGCCAGGTCCTCCTCCCCCTTTCCGGGGTCTCCGCAGCCTCCCCGCCGCGCGCCGCCCGCCACTGCGGGGCCACAGCGCCCACACGCGGCGCCCGCGTAAAGCGCCGTCCGCCCCGCCCCGCCCCTCCTCAAGGGGGCGTGGGCAAGCCTGGCCGGCAGGTTGGAACCCAGGGGCCCAGCGATGGAGGCTGAGGCCAGGGCCGGGCAGGGAGGGAGTGTGTGTCCGAACGCGCACGTGGGAAAAGAGCAGTCAGGGAAAGCTTACTGAGCTGGGCTTTTAATTAAAAAAAAAAAATATATATATATATATATATATATATATAAAATATATATAAATATATATATGAACATGGATCAAAATGTAAAAAGTGCAAAGCGGTGTAGGTGAACAATCCCCTTCGCCCCCTGCCGTCAGCCACCCTATGCTTCCCAGCATTTATTAGGAAAAATTTCAAAGATAAGGAAAGTTGCAGGGCTCTGGAGCAGAGAGGAGAGAATGGGCAGAGGCCCGGGCTTTACTACGTATCCACGACTTAGCACTACGCTGAGTGAAACAAATCAGACACAGAAAGACAGATATCTATGATCCCACTTATATGTGGAATCTAAAAAACAAAACAAAAAAAACCAAGCTCGCAGATACAGGGACAGATCGGTAGTTGCCAGAAGCGGGAGGGAGGGGCTGGGTGAAATGGGTGAAGGGGTCAAAAGGTACAAACTTGCAGTTATAAAATAAATAAGTCCTGGGGATGTAATGTAGAGCGTGGTGATGATAGTGAATAACACTATTGCATATCTGAAAGTTGCTGACAGAGGTCTTAAAAAGTTTTCATCACGAGGGAAACAAATGTGTAACTAACTGTGCGTGGTGTTGGATGTTAGTTAACTAGACTTACTGTGGTGATCATTTTGCAATATATACAAATGTTGAATCATGTTGTACAGCTGAAACTAATATAATGTATGTCAATTATATCTCAATTTTAAAAAGGAAAAAAAAGTTTTAGGAACCTGTGAATACCCGTATCCCTATCTCCTGGGTGATCTCCATCTTCCCTCCATCCTTCAGTCCATTTTTATCCTGTCTTAAGCATTTCACAGTCAGTTGCAGACATCAGGCCACATCATGCATATGTACTTTTAATACTTCAGCATATGTACAATTACCTAGAGTTGGATATTTGTTTGTTTGTTTTTTAAAAGGTTAAATGTATACACAGTGAACTGCACTTAACCCTAAGTGGACAATTCCATGAGTTTTGACAAATGAAACCCAAGTCGTGTCAAGCATGTTCCTGTCACCCCAGAAAGCTCCCTTAGGCCTCTGCCCAGTCAATCTCCAACACACTAACCAGAGGCATCACTGTTCTGGTTTTCCCCACCTCAGATCAGCTTTGCCTGCTCTGCAATATCATAAGAATGGGATCATAGCGTGGGGACATCTCTTTTGTGATTGGTTTCTTTCATTCAACCGCCTTTGAACAGTGAGATCCCAGCCCTTGTGTCCGCAGTTGTTGTGACGTCGGAGTGTGATGCTCTGTGGGGCAGTGCTGTTTGTTCACCCATCTTTCTGTACGAGTCTCTGGGTGGCATCCCATCTTATTTCTCTGGGGTAAATACCCAGGAGTGGAATAGCTGAGCACAGGATACGTAGATGTTTAGTTTCATGAGAACTTGCTAGGCCTTTTCATGACGTACGGTCGATTTTTTATCCCTCCCCTGACTCTACCTTTAAACACAAATAGTAGCACGCATTGTTCTGCTTCTTGTCTTTTTTTTTCCCCTCAACAGCACATCCTGGAGTTTCTTCTAACTCAGGATGTAAAGGATATTCTCCAAGTTCCTTTCCACAGAAAGGAGGTGCTGTAATTTATTCTCTCCCCTTCTTACGGGCTTTTAGATGTTTCTGTCCTTATTGAGCTGGGCTTTGCAGGATGAACAGGAGCTTGGCAGGCAGACAGACAGAGGGAAACTGCGGCAAGGCTCAGAGGCTTGGTGGGCACCACAGAACCCCAACTGTTAGGACGTGGCTTTCTGAGGGCGGACACAGCTCTCGCCCCGTGTACCCCGGGGCCTGCTGTGTGCTGGGTGAAAGGAACGGGTGACGTGGAGGTGTGCTGGCCACAGGCTCGGGGCGGGGTGATGGCACGTCCCAGAGGGTTTGGGGCAGGGGAGTGAGGGGGGCACTGCCCGAGGGACAGTCCGTCTGGGACTCTCCGGAACCAGGCAATGGTGCGTGTTGCAGTGTGCGCCGAGGCTTCTGCTGACCCTTGGACGTTGTCACACGCCCACCCCCTGGCTCTCCTGTCAGGAAGCCAGCCTCTAACCTGGGCCATGGGCTGACCCCTCGGGTGGAGATGGGCAGCTCGCCCGTTTCCCCTGCACGTGAGCTTGCTGAAGACTCAGCCTGCTGGGGACTCGGCCCAGGAAAGGCCTTCAGCGGGCGGGGGCGGGGTCAGCAGGTAGGGGCCGGCGGTGGGCCTGGAGCAGGGCCGGCTGACGGGAGTGGGGCGCGTGTCCCCGGGCCCCTCAGTCCTCGCTCCGACGAGGCCCCTGGCAGAGGTGCCTGCAGGAGGGGCTGTGTGACCGTTGGCCGCAGTCTAGTTCCCGGGGCCTGGTTCTTCTCGCGAGCCGAGGGAGGACGAGTTCTCCTGTTGGCGGTGGCTGGTGCACGGCCTGCCCCACAGGGGAGGAGGGCTGCCCCACGGCTCCCAGCACAGAGGCCACAGGCAGGCGGTGAGGGCCGAGGGGCAGCCCACGTCACCTGAGCCACGCGCGCGCCCACCGTACCACACGTGGCCTTGCTCGCACGGGCTCTGCTCCCCACCACGGGCACAGCCACACTGCCAGGCAGTGAGGGGATGCATGCTTCCTGCGGGCAGGAGCTTTTCTGACTTGAGTTTCTGGAGGTCCGAACAGGGCCGCCTGCCTGCCTCGAGTTTCAGTGCCTGCTCGCCTGGCTCCTGTGGCCGCGCGGCTTGCACAGGCCAGGCCCCAGGCCCTGTCCCTCCAGGGCTCCCAGAGGACCTCCTGCCCTGGCTGCACAGCACCTCAGAGATCAGATTTCCAATACGAGGTCTAAGGCTCTACCTACCTGGAAACTCCGAGGCTGAGCCGGCTCAGGAGGAAGGCTGGCCACGTGTCCTCGGGGGCCACGGAGGAGAGGGTGGTGGTGGAGGGCTTGGGGTGAGGCCTCGTCCGGACGGGCGTGTCGGCTTCACAACGTGGGCGAGCGGGAGGTTTTCTCTCACATCACCCTGGAAACACCTGCCATTCAGCTCAGTGGAAAGTCGGGAGCCTTTCTGCACAGCACATCCAAGGGAGCAGCCACTGCGCGCGCCACTGCCGTCCACAAGATGCCGGGGGCCCAGGGCGGGGCGGAGACCCTCCCAGGCCTACAGGTTCGGTGTGTAAGGTCGCTCGTCTCAGCCAAGGGCAGCAATGCCTCCTAGCCTGGACTTGGAGAGCTGGAGGGCGCTGCGCTCACAGGACAGACGTCGCCCCACTGTCCATTCCTGGGGGTGCTGGAACAGCCCACGCACTCAGCACCAAACACCCGAGCGTGCAGTTGGCACCATCACCAGGACAAGGAAGCTTTCCAGGCACGCGCCTTTCTGAGGAGGGACTTCCATCGAGGGGGGACCTGGGAACCCCGTGCAAAACCAGGGCCCAAGCCTCACCCCGCACACCCCCGAAGGCACCCAAGGCTCCACCCTCCTCTCACTGGCCTCGGTAACACAGGAGAACTGACAACCAAGACACCACCACCAGGTGGCCTGTAAAAAGTTGGCTTTATTTGTTTCTTAGTCACCTTATCTCAGTTATGCCATTTTGGCGTCCACAGTGACAGTCCCCTGAAAGCTGGGGTCAGCCCCACCCCCCAGTGACCAGTGACCGCAGGGCAGGAGCCCGAGCCACGCAGTGGTCAGAGGCTGCAGCAGGGCTGCAGGGGCGTCAGGTCTCCGCTCGGGACTGGGTCGGACAAGGCCACGTGTGGTACGGTGGGTGCCCTGGCCTGGGGTCGATGGGCTGTGGGCCCATCCGGGCTCTGCCGCCAACTTGCCGGGTGGTGCTTGGCAAGCCTCTTCTTGTCCCTCGGTTGGCCTGTCTCCTGGGCAGCACAGCCAGTGAGGTCTCAGAGCCCCTGTGGACTCAGGCGGGTGCCAAGCTGGCCACCTTGACTGGCTCTGTGCTTTGAAGGCCGCTGTGCGCCGCTGCTGGTGGGGTCTGCTTTCTCCGCGGGGCAGGGAGAAGCCCTCAGGCTGTGGAGCTCACCTCTGCTGTCTCTGCGGCCAAGCGCTGCTGGTCCCCGGGAGGGGCCTCCCTAAAGGCCTTAGAGAAGGTTCTAATTCCTAAGGTCTAGATTACCTGTTATTGCAAACAATTTATCTTAGACATAATTGCGAGTCTTTTCATATCAAACATGGGTGAAACTTGGCAAAAAAAAAAATCTCTCTGACCCTGATTTCACCATGGATCTAGGGCCTGGGCCCTCCTCTCTGCTGGGCAGTTTTGGTGAAAGCAGAGATCAGAGCCATCTTGTTATTTACTTCACTTGCGTTTGGTCCTAAGCACAGTAAAAATGTTCTAAAAAAATACCAGTGGGAAGTCTTCAGCCTAGAAGGTAGCATCTGAGGCCAGCCACAGCACCTCCCCTCTCGGGAGGCGAGTGGGAAGGGACACACCATGGAGAACAAGTTCAGTGACAGCGGGAGGAACTGGAGAGCCAGCACCTCAGGGTCCTCCGCATGATGTCCACCAGCTCGGCCAGGCTCGACTATGCAAAGCTGCGGCATCGTGGCCCGGCTCCATCACTGAAGAGAGAGACGGCACAGCCAGGTCAGCCCACAGGCACAGGCAGAAAAATGCACAGATGGGCCAGTGGTCTTCTGGAAATTCGTTCCTCTCTTTTGGAAGAAGCTCTGTCCTAAAAAACAACTTTTAAAAGGGAAAACAATTGTGTCTTCCAGAGAACCCGTTTTAAGCCAGATGTTCCCGCCTGACTGAAGGGGACACGCCAGGGCGCAGCCCACACGCACCGGAAGACACATGACCTGCTCCCACGTGCTCGCCCTCCTGCCACCCGAGACGGAGACGTTTCAACACTGTTTGTGCTTCTAACCAACAAGACATGCCCTTCGGGGGGAGCAGCCGAGACCACTGCAGTCGCCGACAGCACTGAGAAGGTGCAAAGGTTAACACAAAAGTGACGCGGACACCAGGGACAGTCACTTCTGGCAGTCAGCTGAGTAAGACCTCACTTCTACAGTTCTGTTGCCAATGCCAGAATGAAAAGCGAAATTGCAAATTGAAAAATTTCTAGCACTTTAGAAAGTGGAATGAAAGAATGTGAAATTCAAACAGGTGATTAAACCAAAGTCCTCAGGCCACAGCAGCACCCCCGAAGACAGCGCCCACAGCGTGGCGTCCTTGCTCCCTTGGCCGTCGTGGAGCACGCCGCCTCTGCCTGGTCCAGGAGGCACGGCTCAGAACAGAAGGGCCCCCATGCTGCCGACCTCACTCTGCTCCTTGACGAAGATTTCAAAGTACTGGTAGATGATGGTAACCGCAAGCAGGATGCCGGTTCCAGACCCAATGGCACCCAGGAAGTCAGCCAGCACGGAGAGGGCCCCGATGCAAAGCCCGCCGAAGGCCGCGGCCGTGGGGATGTACCTGGGGAGGGAGACGGGTCAGCCACGGGCCGCCAGCAGATCCCTCCAGCCTGGCCTCCCTCGCCCAGGCTACAGGAAGGGCCGGGCAGCCGACCTGCTTACCTCTGAGTTAGGAACCGGACTCCTCTAGGGGTCACTCCACGGCCCCCATAAAGTCTCATCTACTAACACCTTAATGGTCTAGACTAGGGCTTGCTGTCCAGTAAGTGGCCACACGAGTCACATGTGGCTAGTGAAATGGGACCAGTCCAAAGCAGATGTTGAAAACATCACACGAGATTTTGAAGACAGGAACATAAAATATCTCATTATGACTTTTCTTATGTCAACTTGAAATGAGAGTCTGGATATATTGGGTTAAATAAAATGTATTCTTAAAATTAATTTCACCTGTTTCTTTTTGCTTTCTTTTTTATTAAGAGATAACGGACATATAACATTTTATTAGTTTTAGGTGTATCTTTTTACTTTTTTAACGTGGCTACCAGAATACTTAAAATTTCACATGCATCTTGCATTATATTTCTATTGAACAGCAGTATAAATTCAGCTTCAGAGAATTCTTAAGGGAATGAACAAAATTGCCCAGCATCTCTGATAGGAATCAGAAAATGATCTGGCATTTGCCATACTGACTTGCGGTTAAGGCGAGCGAGCTATGGTCCCCAGGACAGACCTGGTCCTGATTACAAAACCTGATCCTGTAAACAGACTTCTACAGGAAACCATTCACGTTCATCCAGCGATGGTGGAAGAAATGAGTTCAAATAAGTTGGCTTAAAAGTCTAAGACACTCACTATGGCCAACCCGGCTGCCCAAGAGGCAGCCCCACTGTGAGGGGAGAGGCCTGCAGACTGCGGTGCTCTCCTCACCCCCACCTTCCCCACAGCGGGTCACCAAGTGCCGGCGGCCTCTCCTGTGTCCCCAGGTTACTGCCCCACCTGGCCCCCAGCCCCTCTGCCCAGACTCACGATGTCCGCCCCGCCCGGTGGGTCTCAGCCTCCAGCACTGACCTTCCGAATGCTGAGCCCTCCCTGCGCTCTCTGCCAGCCTCCCTAGCCTCACCCGAACTCGGACGCCCCTGCAGAAGCCTGACGCTCCCCGCCTCCTCCTGGAGGGCCCCCGCAGGACCTGCCTGCAGCACGCTGCCTGCAGGAGCACGGCGAGGTCCCACGCGGTCAGCAGCCTCAGCAGCCGCCCCGCGGCCACCTGGACACACGCTCTGTCTCCCTCTGTGTGGCTGCCTCTGAGGAGAGGTGCCGCATGCGCTGATTTGCTCTGTCCAGCGCCCAGCCCTTAGCAAGCTCATCGATACTGGAAGACCCGGGGAAGTCCGTCAGCCTGCCAGGGCCGGCCAGCACTCACCGGTTGAGCTCGTGGACCATGGACGTCTCTCGGTGGCCCCTCATCACCATCTGCTGCTCCTTCAGCTGCTTGGCAACCTGCGTGATGCCCATCAAGGGGAGGACAACGTTCAAGTTCAGACGTGGAGTCGAGGGCCAGGTAGACAGTTCACGGTGGTACCAGCCACAGACTCCCCTCCCCAGCACCCTAACGACATTGGTGAAGGTAACTTTAAAACTGCCACAAAGATGTCAGATGAGAAAGTCTAGTTTTAGTTTGGCTGCAGCTTCGCAGGCGAGCATGGATTCATTTACCCTGGTCTCCGTCCACGGCCACGAACGCTCTGGAACCGGCCCTAACGAGGACAAAGCGCCGCGTGCGTTCACAGGCCACCATCCCAGGAGGGGGGACAGGCCGAGAGCCCTGATGCCACTTGCAGGAGGGAAACGCCGGTCCCCGGCTGGCCCCCCCCAGAAGCTGTCGCTCACACTCACGTCTTTGGCAGAAGAGCCCGAGACCTCAATCCACGTCTTGGAGAAGAAGGCGCAGGAGCCCAGCATGAACACTATGTACACGACGGCATGGACGGGGTCTTCCAAGACGGAGCCGAAAGACTCAGGAGGAGACAGGTAATAGCAAAGGCCGCCAACGGGATAGGCGCGTGCTGGGCCGCCAGAAGAAGTGTCCTGGGAGGATTCGCGAGAGCCTGTGAGTACCGTTCCCCACCTCAGCCGCAGGGCAAAGACACTTCTGAGCGGGTGGGAAAGAATAGCTTTGCCCAAGTGCCCACAGTGCAGGCTTCTTACCGAAAAGAAACCTTCATGTGAGCTTGTAATAGGCACAATTAGAAAGCATCTCTGGGTGAAACATCTGGCTTCTGAAGCCGCTGTGCTTACCGACCAGGTGCCCAGCAGGCTGACCAGCAGGTTGCCACTGAAGCGGGCGGACAGCATCTGGGAGATGACGTAGAGGTTGGACACGAGGGCGGACTGCAGGATGATGGGGATGTTGGAGGTGTAGAAGAGCTTGATGGGGTAGGTGTTGTACTGGCCTCGGTAGCGGGCCGACTTGATGGGCAGGTCCACGCGGAAGCCCTGAGAAGCCAACAGAGCCAAACGCCCTCACTGCCTCGCTCCAGCCACGTGCCAGGCCTGCCCCCAGGGAGCTGCCCCGAGCGGCGGTGCCCAGGCCCCCACACCCCTTCCCCAGCCAGCACTGCACTCGGGGGCACACCGACAGAAGGGTCCCGACAGGCTGGCTTAAAATGCCCCCGAGCACAGCACAGTGTTCTGTCAAAAACAAAGCCCACCACGTCGTAGCCACATCTACGTGGAATACGCAGGAAGTTCTGACGGGCGCTCCGGCGCCCTCCCCGTGCCCCGACCGAGGCCGGACAGGGCCTCCACGCCCTCGCCTCACAGCCAGCACGGCCACCTTCACGGTGTTCTTCGTCATGACAGAAAAGCTAGGCTCTTCTACTTTCCTACGAACATAACCTCTCCCTCTGAAACCCCTGGAGAATAGAAACGGTTTCCTTTATGTACTTTTTACAATCTCCCAGTGCCTAGAACAGAGTTCAGAATATAGAAGGTTTAAAATAAAATCTTAACAGTCCGACTCCAAGCCCGGGAAGAGTTAGCCTGTCATTCACCAGGCATCGGACTAAAAGCCTCGGCTGAAGGGACAGATGTGCCCAGTCCTCAGCATGTGGTGGTATGAATGCCTCTTCACAAGCATTAAACTGCCTTCTCAACTGCTGTCCCTTTTTCTCTTTTCAATAAATGTCAGGACACAAAGCGGCTGATCAGAGAATACAAAGACCAATCCAACTACAGAAACGCAACGGGCAGTTCAGGTCTCTCATTCAGAAGCAAGTTACACAGACTCACAGGTCTCAGGAGGATGAGGACACGGCCTAAAAGCACCTACTAACTTTGCTAAGACAGCAGTGAAGCCTTAGGCTTTGATTACTCTTCACTTCTCTTGAGCTGTAAGACCTTGAAAAAAAAATCTTCTCTATTTGCTGACAGTCCCAACCCACAGGAACACGGTTGCAGAAACGTTGTATCTGCCTCAACTGTGTTAGTTCAGGCAAGTGCCCGTGATGCCATGGAACCTGCTCCTTCAAATGCCATTTCATCATTTCAGTGCGATACGATGGGTCACACTACCCCTGGGGTGTGGACGTGGGACACGCACACCAAGGCCTTCTGAACCTTAAATGCACACATCAAAACTCCCCAGGGTTGGATCTGAACGCACCTGGAAGTAGATGACCACTGCAAAGACAAAGATGGTGGCGATCAGATTCATGAGGTTGGGGAGATTCTGGCGGTAGAACGCCTCGCGAAGGGCTCGGACCTTGTCTGTGCGTGTGGCCAGTAGGTGGAACAGTGCAATGATGGCGCCCTCAAACTCCATTCCTGTTACAGGCGAAGGGAAAGGAACAAGCAACTCAATTTGGCTCTAAGCTTCCTAGTGGCCAAAACCGAGAGGAGATGGAATTAGTTCTGTGACTCACAGTGCCTGCTCCTATAACCACAGGGACACGGTGAGGGCTCTCAGCCCTCGTTTCTGTTTCTTCTGTAGAGATTTCAACCTGCAGAAACAGGCTATTCTACCTCTTTGAATTAACTGATCTTATTTTTTTGGCTTGTGAGTCAATGGCCACCAGATGTGTGGAACAATCAACGGCAAAGTCCTAACAGCAGGGTCTGCTGAGCTCCAGCCGAAGGGGTCCTGCCTGAGGAGGGGCTCAGAGCTGCCTAACCCACGTCCCTGGGGACTCCCGGGCAGCACAGCCCCCCAGCTCTGGGGTGCAGGCTGCCCGGACGAGGCGGGCTTGGGCTCTCTGCTCCTCACACCGATGGCCAAGCAGAAAAGACAACATGTGTGCCTACCACACAGCCCATCTCTAGCGGAGTTCACGCCCTACCACAAGAGGGTGCCCAGGGATGCAGGCCAGCAACAGAGCCAGGAAAACACGGCCAGGAAGCAGAGCAAGCTCGACAGAGGCCCAAGGAAAAGAGCAAGAATGGCCTTCTTTGGTCTGGGGACCTATTTTTAGTCTCACTAATGAGATTATGTGGTCTCTGCAGGTCAGGGACTCTGTTTCCAGCATCCACTTCAAAGAGGAGTCAAATGTGCATGAATATTTATTTCTCACGGGACTCTTTTGAGTGAATAACATATTTAGTGATGAAAAAAGCTGATTTTCCTTTCCTAATAAGTCACACTTCCCTGAATGTTTAGAACTTTACATTAAAAACATCCTCTGTAACAAGATTTCCTTGGCACTCTTCGTGGGTATTAAGATAGAATACTCACATTCGCCAAGCATCTACTGTGAGCCAGGCATCACACAATTTCATGTTATTTCTCATTGAATCCTGGCAACCAAGGGCACAGCCAGCATCTGAACCCACCTCATGAGCACCAAAGTTCCTGCCTCTTTTACAAAGTTGCCCTTTGCATGACCAAGTGTTTTGGTTCAGTAATTTCATTTTTAGAAACTTATTTACTGAGAGCAACTGTCAAAACATGTAAAGATGAACATATGAGGATGTTCAGCGTCTCACTGCTGTAATAGCAGCAAAGGCTGGACACAACCTAGACGTCCACCAGAGGAAGGCTTGTTGGAAGAACCTGCTTCATCCTTGCAGGGAAATCCACGCCGTGCTCAGGAAAATGAGGCAGGATAGCGTACTCTGGCAGGGCGAATGTCTATGACGCACTCTTAAGGTGAAAAATGCAAGTTACATATCATCATGAGCATAAACCTGTGTTTTAAAACACTTTACAGATGCACGGAGAAAAATCAGAAGAGATGTACCGATGGAACCCTGTCCCCAGGGTCTCACCTCGGCCGGTGTTGACAGTGGTGGGGCTGAACGCCTTCCACACGATGGTCTCGCAGATGTTTGTGGCAATGAAGAGGGAGATCCCAGAGCCCAGGCCGTACCCCTTTTGCAGAAGTTCATCCAAAAGCAGGACAATTAGGCCAGCAACAAAGAGCTGTGAATGTTAAAAAACAGAAGTAAAGAAACGCAGAGACTGCACTGCTGCTCCCCACGGCGTGGTGCTCTCCCCCCTCAGGAACTGGCTTCTCTGCCGTGGGCCCTGAAGGCTGAGGGGACACTGGCTGGTGGAGGCTCCTCTGTGAATTCAGAAGGGCAAACACAGGGCTCGGGCTTCTTCTCAGGAAGAGTTCCTTTTATGCTCGATTCAGATCTGTCGTTTGGCAAGTGTGGGTGTGAGGGCGCCTCAGAAGAGGGTGCCGGCCTAGCCTTACCTGTATGGTGATCAACAGGCAGATCCCAGCACCCATTTCAGAAGGGTCTCCGTACATCCCTGTCATCACATACACGATGGACTGGCCGATGGTAATGATCATGCCAAACACTAGCAATCAGAAGAAAGCTGTTCTCAGGGTGGGCCACCCCACGGTCCTAGAGGAAACACTTACCAGACACCAGCTCCGTGCCGGGCACTGGGAGAACAAAGGTGAACACGACTGACCCTGCCTCCAAGGGGCTCGTCCAGGAAACGCTCAGCAACCGCACGGTCAAAGTGACAAGAATACACAATAACTCAAACGCTTGCAACAAAAGCGTGTGACTCTTTAATTCCACCTCCTTCTAAATTCACTTCCCTTCGGTGACGGGAGGAGGGAAAGAGTTGAAGCATGACAGACCTGCTTCTTATGACAGGTGTTGAAGACAACACTCAGAGGCACCCCAACCTGCAGCCCCCATGCTCAGGGCATCAGGTAGCTCGGGTTCTGGGAGAACCACTCGCCCAGGCCACCCGACAGGCTCGTGCTTCAGGTCTGGGTCCAAGGCACAGAACACTAACTGGGATAAAGTAATCCCTTCCCAGTTTGTTTAACGTGTTAATTAAGGAAAGAACTCACAGTGCCACCAATTCACTTAGCCCACTTCTCCTGCCACAAAGCTCTCCTAAGGGAGGTTCTCCTTTTAGTAGATGGTCTTGTATCCTGTATCATTCACTACACTTCATTGTGACGCACAATGGAATCCACTCATTTTTACTGAGTCCACGATGCTAGATGGATCCCTTAGTATGGGACTGGGCTTCAATTTCAGCTTTTCTGCTTAGTTTGCCAAAAAAATAAAATTTTACTCCAAAGTGCCTATCAAATATAGTCCCTATTTGAATTCTTAAGAAGTGCTCAATAAGACTGAATTCTTAAGGCAGAAAAAACAGCAGAGAAAAGCTAAAAAGATTGTCCAAGACCAAAGAGGAAACAGCTGATTTGTACTTCTGACAACACACATATATATTTAAAAATCCTGATTTGTATCTGAAACTGACAAGTTTAAATTAGATTACTCTTTCTTACTCAACTCTTTAACCTACTAACTTAAGATCTGTAAAACATGCTGGTATGGAAGAAAATATGACTGGGTAGGAAACTGCAAATATCATTTCCTAATTAATATATGTCAGTTCAGTCAGGCTGAACTTGGTGAATTCTGATGACTGGTCATTGTTACCAGTGCCGCTTATTATTTACTACTGTGCAAGTATCATTATTATCCCCATTTTTGTAGATGAAGAAACTGGGACATAAGAACTGTCATCTAACTTTGCCCCAAAGTCACAGAGCTGGTAATTGGCAGAGCTAAGTTGAGAGGACCATGCTTCTCCTAAGATGAATCCTTTTAAACTCCCAGAAAAAAGAAATACAACCCTTGCCAAGTAACTACTACATGCCAGGCACTCACTGATGTTTTACACACATCATTCAAATGAATTCTTCCAACAGCTCTGAAGGAGACATTATCTCCTTCTAAGTGCTAAGGAAACTGTGGCGGCGGAGGGCGACCTCCCTGGACTATGCAGCCTCGGGGCACGACACCCGTCCCCTGCCTTGTCCAGCTGCCCCAAGTGCTGTGTGGCTAACACAGGCCACGGAGCCAGGCCAGGCAGGGCTGGCGGGCCACGGAGGTTACAACAACCCCCTCCCCCCAAAACCAAAAGGACTTCTGATGCCCCAAACTTTGCAGCAAATTCAAATTCTCAACTACAGACATCTGAACATCATTCAAAATCTCACTTACACTTTTGGGCTCCGTTGAAGAGGGCTCGGTCTTTTGGGGTATCACCAACTTCAATTATTTTGGCGCCAGCCAAGAGCTGCATGATGAGGCCGGAGGTGACAATGGGAGAGATACCCAGCTCCATCAATGTGCCTTAAGGAAAGGGGGACGCAAAGTACAACCGAAGTTAGCATGGAGAAGCAAGACGTTATTAAGAAAATGAATGAGCGAAACTGGACCGTGTGCCCCTGATACAAACCCAGTGTGTTTCAGTTTGCCAGCAGTATTTAATTCAGAGAATAACCCCAAAATATCAGCAATCAGAGGGTAATTCAATTCATTCTGTTCAGTCTGCCAGGTAACATTTTATTCTGTTTAGGGAATCACATGGCATTTAAACTGATCGCTGCATTTAAATTCACCGTAAACAGATTCATGCTGGTTGTACAGAGATAAGAAAGGTTCGTCTCTTCATCAGTTAATAAGAAAGGATAACATTCAAATAATTTCCAGAGTCTGGAAAGGAGGCCAGTACAATTCTATCTAGTTGTGAATAAACCTCTATTTCCATTATGCTAAAATGGGCTATACTTCCAACTGATTCGGAACTTAATTTGAAACGTATTTTAAAAATGAGTTAATCAAAAGCAGTCATCAGCATAAGCATTCAAAATCCCGCTTTACCCCAAGTAGGTAACCGGTTAGAGTATACAACACACTGTTATATATTTATTTTTTGGGGACATGTATATGTAACCTGTAGATATGGAAAAGACGCAGCTGAGAAACAAATTACATATTCTAAAGAATGTTATCAAAACAGGAGACAGATAGGTAGAAATGTCATCATTTCAGCTGTTTAAAAAGCATTCTAGTTTTTCCATGTTTTGAGAAATTCTCTATGATGTAGACTTATCTTGCTGTTACAGGTTTTGTACTGCATTCAAAGCAATTCTGAATAGGATGACATGCCTGGGTGCTGAAGCTGGCCTTTACTAAGGCTATGTTTCAGCACAGCATGCTCTGAACCCTATGTAAAGCCAAGGCCTGTACTTTCACTGAAGGAGGCCAGTGAAGCCCGCACAGTACAGGGGATGCAGAGGGCCAGTCCTACCTCTGTTAGAGGCGAGGATCACTCTCATCCAATAGAAAGGGTCGGCTGAGTCTGAAGACATGATTCCAAACAGGGGGATCTGGAAACAAGCAGAGAGCAGCCCGCACACTTGTCTCCGGCCCCTCACATCCCCACCCCGACACTGGAACACCAAACGCGCGCTCACCTGGCAGCACACCAAGAAGATGAAGAGGGTGATGGCGGTCCATAGCACTTTCTCCTTAAACTGAATCTACAGAAGAATAGAGCCAATTAAGGCAACAAGTTATCTTCGTAAGCAAATTAACAGAAACAGACTCTGATCAGACCCCTTTCTCTGCTCACCAGAGGAGCCCTGAACACTCCAAACCATGCACCAAGCGTAAGTACATGTATTGCGTGCTTTCTACGCACAAGGCACAGATGCAAAGACCTTCATGGGCATCATCTCATTTAATCCTCACACCACGTAACGTTATCTTATTATTTTCCAACAAGAAAACTGAATCTTAGAAAAGCTAAGTAATTTGTCCCAAATCCCACAGCTGTAATGGGTTTGACTCCAAAGCCTGTGCTCTTAACCATCAGCATGAACAGTTTAGGATCAGACCCAAGATCAAAGATTGTTGCAATAGAAAGAGATTCCCAAATCAGACCAGCCTTTACAACACATGAGCAATGACTTCTCATTTGATAAGGTTTTGTAACTGACAAAATCTTGTTATTCTGGAGTCAACTAATTTGCAATCTGTGATTGTTTCTTTGTGTATTCTCCATGGATTTAGGGTAAAACAATGTAATAAACACTGGAAGAGTGAAAGAGCTGCGTGTTCAACCTACTCACTACTAGTAGCATCTGTTTAACTTTAGGATAGGTGACTATTCAGTCATCTTATGGATGACCAATAAGCATCATTAGGGAAGTTGAGACCCCCTGCCCAAGGCTCCTCTGCTTTAAAACCTAAGTGTCTTCACTAGCACCTGCTGCCTGCACAGCAAGAGTGGCTTTAAAGGGCTTAAAAAAACACACAGCAATTATTGTGTGGACTAAGAATCTTAACACGGAAATACCTTGTGAGCGACGGTACTAAATGGACAAAATCGTGTTCTTAAAAAACACTCTTTTAAGCTGCAGTCTGAATGAGCATGGAGTCGAAGTCCTGGCTCTCTGGTCAGCATGGGGCCGCAGTGCCTCCGTGTTGACCACTGTAGACAGGCCTCAACAAGACAACCACACAAAGGCGCAGGGACTCGACATTCAGATACTCCACGTGAAGTTGGGGAGAATTCACAGAACTCGTCCTCTGGTCATCTGATCCCACCAAGAAATCAGGAGGAGGCCAAGGAGGGCAACACCACGTCAGGCTGACCAGTAACACAACAAGCTTGTATGGAAATGACTCTTTATGGGAAAAGAGTGGACAATTTTTACAAGACTCCTCATTTTTAAATAACCAAGTCTCCTCTCCTGGACGCAGCCAAATTCAACAGCAAAACATCCAAAACTGTTTATCCAAGTCTTGTCACTCTACCTCTTAACAGCCTGCCATCCACCCCCATCTCCCAGGCCACTCCCATAGTTCACTCTCGATGGCAGAAGCCCCTCCAGCGCTCTCACCCTCTACCCTACCCCAGAGCAGTTCTCTAATCTGTCCGGCTCCTACTCCCACTACTCCCCACCCATCCTTTCCGTCTATCAACACTGAAGCACATCTAACACCCCCCCACCACCACCACACTGGTATTCTCTGCCTTAGCACACTCTATATTTCTTACCCTAGAATTCCTTTCCCTTCCTTCAAGGACACTTCTATTCCTCCTTCAAGGCCACCATCAGGCATCATGTCTTCCAGGGTTCATCCCTTCTGGAGCCACTGCTTCATGCACCACACTCAGTTACAAGGCCAAGGTCACACAGCTATCAAGAGGCTGTGTGAAGGGTGGGTCCCAGGCGGGCCTGCCTCCAGAGCCCCACCATTTCTACCACACTGAGGGCACACACACACACAACTTTGCATATTAGCCCATCAAAGGCAGCGCATATGTGGGGCAGATGCAAAAAACGTGAGGACAGAAAAATATTCCTATTAATTCTCTGTAAGAACCCAAAGAAACTTTTCTTCATTGTTTCATAGCTTTACTTACACTGGCAACACTCACTGTCTCGGCCTG
This sequence comes from Eubalaena glacialis, assembly GCF_028564815.1. Classification (NCBI taxonomy): domain Eukaryota; kingdom Metazoa; phylum Chordata; class Mammalia; order Artiodactyla; family Balaenidae; genus Eubalaena; species Eubalaena glacialis. Next base: position 111,666,538 of record NC_083722.1, read on the forward strand.
AAGTTGTGCAGCAGCGGAAATTCTGATAAAGATTCAACACAGCTCTACATCTCTCTCTTTCCATGTTTTAATGCACCTGCTGTAAAAGCAGGGGTCACAAAACGCCCTGATTCTCAGCAAGGTGACGGCCCATGGAAAAGGCGCAAACTCGACCGTACAGAGAAAAGTGCCTGCTCTTAGCTCCTTGTAGCAGCTGGATACAAAAAGCATCTCCTAAAAGGACCCGCCCACGATCAGCTTCTGCGGGAGCTGAAGCGGGAAGGGGCGCTCAACCTGAGTATCTGAGGCTCTCGAGGCGTTACTCACTCAGGCCGGGATCCACCTCGGGACAGAGCAAACCCGAGGCTCTGCCCGCCCGAGTAACTTCCACGGAGGATGCTCCAATCGAAGCTCGGCGGCTCGGTGGAGGCTCCCACCAAGCAGGCCACCCGGACCACTCTCGGGGGAAGGAAGCGTCCACTCGGCGTGTTGGGGCCACTTTAACGGGGTGCAGGCAGTTTTCCCAAGCCTTCCCCGGACTCACCTTCCGCTCCGGCTTCTGAATTTCGGGCAGGATGACACAGAAGGGCTTGATGACTTCCAGAAACTTGACTTTGGGGGAAAAAACAAGAGTAAAGTTAGGGCTGGAGGACCCCGCGCCGCCCCGGGAAGCCGTCCGCGGGGCCAGGTTGGGCAGGGGCGCGGGCCGAGTGGGCTTCACGGCCGGGGGAGCGAGGTCCCGCCCGCGCCGGCCGCGCCCGGGCTGCCCCGAGGGACTCACTCGCCATGGCGGCGGCTGCTCGGCTCCGGGTCGGGCTCCGGGTCGGGCTCCGGGTCGCGCTCCGGCTCCGCTACGCTCCGACCTCGGCTCCGCTGCCGGCCCGTCCTGCTCTGGAGCGCCGCGCCTCGCCGAGAGACACGTCAGTGCTAGCGCCGCGGCAGCCGCTTCCGCTTCCGCTTCCTGCCACGCGCTTCAGCCGCGCGCACCGCCCACGCCTAGACCACAACTCCCGGCGTGCAGCGGGGCCGCGCGGCCTGTCGGAGGGAGGGCCGGCGGGGCGGGAGGGGCGCGGGGCACGCCGGGACGGGGGTATGCGCCTGCGTAGACTGAGCCGCGAGCGCGGGGCGGGGAAGCTGAGCGCGATGCTGGCTTCCCCCAGTTCCTTTCACGGCGCCGGTAACTTGTTTCGCTGGTGTAGACAGTGAGCGCCTTGGGGCCGGCCAGTCCCGGCGCCACCTCGGTGCCCGGCGCCCAGCAGGTGCGCGGCGGCGGGGCCGACGGACACCCCTTTGTGGGGTCATTGAGCGAACCTGGGGCCGGTCGGGGCGCGGGCCCCGCCGACTCGGGGGAGGGGATGAGGTCGTGGTCGGGAGGCCCGGGGAGTCCGGGGAGGCCTCCCGGAGGAGGCGTCCCGGGGGAGGAACTGTTGCGAGCACGGCAGGCGCTGTGCCTGCCCGAGATCTCGGGAGAGGATTCCTGCTTGGCTGGAGCCGGGGCTGTGTGAAGGGGAGGGATAAGACTTAACGTTCTTGGGGCCGGTGGGTGGGGCGAGGGGTGCCAGACGGGGCTTTTGAAGTTTATTTCCGAGGCACCTGTGATCACGGGTGGCACGTGATAGGTAATCTAAGGGAAGAGACCTTGTGCTGTCAGCATCTAGAGGAGGTGGGCGCCGCTGCCTGGGGTCAGGGGAGGTTCGTGGAGCGCAGTCTGGAGCTGGACCAGTCGGAGTTGGAGATGCCGATGTGGCTAGATGCTTTCTGCAGTATTAATTTAGGGATTGTTGTTTCTGTTTTTCCTTTCCCTCCCATTTCTAGCAGGTAGCCAGGATTTGTAAATCTTTGCCTCAGGTTTTTTTCTAAGACGGGAAGTCCTTTTGTGAAAACCTAACCTATGGGTGGAAAATTCAAATGATTGCAGGAGGCGGGCAGGAACTTAAGTGAAGTGACCCAGGTGTGGCATCACTTGATATGAATTCCTCACATAAAAAAAAGTAAGCAGGACTACTGTCATAGGGCTGCTTCTGAGATGCAGCCTCATCTTGCCATCCAGGACCCGTTCTTAATCTCTTCCAGAGTTTTGACCAGAAGCTGAAACTGGCAGCCCTTGGACTCAATTCAGCAGGTAGATCAGAGCTGATATTTAGCCCATATGCACCCTGCACGATACTGATGGTGAAAATATTGAAATGCTTCATGGTAAATAGTATCATAGTAACTGTACAGTCACAATTAGCTAATATAAATTTTCATATAAACTCGGGTTTGTACTGACAGTTTTAGGACGTTAGTACCATAGAAAAAGGGCCTTCTGTTGTAGCCACATCTGAGGAACATCTTGTGTCACTGAAGCGACTGTGGCTAAGTTGCATGTGTTAACAAAACAAATTGCTTTAGGAGAATCACTAAAAATAATTTTGTTAGCATAGTGTAATTCTTTTGAATTACAGTAGCAGGTGTGCAGTGTATTTATACTTATACACTTAAGATTTTATTATAAATGTTAAGAACAAATACTAAAGTGAAGAGGCAACAAAATCTGGATAAATTTTTAATAGTTTCATATATAATAAATGTGAGTCTTGTTAATCTGCAGAACAAAGAAGGGATTACAGTAGTAGTGAGTCCCAGCCTGGAACTTGTTTTGATACTGTGCAAGAATCTGCACAAAATAAAACTTGTATTAAATACATTTTATTACATAAAATCTGTATTTCTGGAGTGAAAAATGACGATTTTTTTCAACCAGGCATTTGTGTTAGCGCTGATGACAAAGTTTGGCTGCAAATAGTGCTCAAAAGTTATGTGTTAAAAGATCAAAGTGCTAAACATGTATATTTCATCAGGATGCTGTTAAGACTGTGGTTCAAGTGAAAAAAATTTGTGGTCATTAATGAGGAAGAAATTTAAAATATAATCAGTTTCATATATTAAACATTTGAAAACTTAAAACTCCCAAAATGTCATGAAAGTGAGGATAAAGCAGTCAAAAAGATACAGAGGGACTGTCGGAATTTTTAGCACTGTATAAAATTGAGCATTTCCATGAAAATATTTAATAGAACTTCTAAAGGAATAGTATTGATATGGGGGTGGGTACTGTGGACTCACTTGTTACAAAATAGATGTATCTAATGAGACAACAGCTTTTTGGAAAACAAAGCAGTGCATTTTAAATCATCTTCAAGGAAGTTTCATTTGCTTCACATAAAAGTGTTTTAATAATTTGCTTAAAATACAAATTTCAATATTTTGAAGATAATGGTTTTTGTTGATCTTATGACACTGGGAGCTGCATTTAATACAGTGTATTGAGCTTTGTTGGTGGGAAAAAATATATATATATATACAATGGAAAGATAACTTTTGTGAAAATATCATTGGAATATTTTACAACTTTGAAGAGGTCATTGGATTTTGTACAAAAAGTGCCAGTGTAGTAATGCTAGGAAGAGTCTGGAGTTCCAGCCAAAAGTTTAGAAAAAAATTTGGATATTTTAATTTGTCACTAAGTGATCAAATTTAATTAATTTTGGATAAAGCAATAAAGATTTAAGTTAAGTAATTCTCATGTTTTTCTCAATAAATTGTATTTCTTACCATGCATCAAATAAATATCAGAAAGAACTGCAAATTAAGTACTGGAAATTGCACCTTGATGGACAGCTTGAAGTGCGAGAGCGGCAGAAGCAGTTTGGAAATCAGTAAGTTCTGTGTGTTCACTGTGATAGAAGCTGAAGTGCAGAGGTTAGCCTTCGAAGAATATAACTTTAGGAGTGTTGGCCTTAATAAAAGATGTTTTAATGGAAATATCAATATTTTAGCTTTATGAGGAAAATCGTAATTATTAGAGCTGACATTGTTTCAGTGGACTCGAATGATTGAACGTTATTTGTAACGTAACGTTCAATCATAATGTAATGATTGAACAATACTTGTAAATTATTGTAGTCTGGTCAGGCTTCTATAACAGACCACCACAGACTGCGTGACTTCTAAACAACAGAAATTTACTTCTCATAGTTCTGGAGGCTGGGAGGTCAGGGCGCCAGCACGCCTGGGTTCTGGTGAGAGCCCTCTTGCGGGTTGCAGACTGCCGACTTCTCATGGCAGGCAGCAGAGCAGAGGAAGCAAGCTCTCTTGAAACCCTTACAAGGGCTCTAATCCTCATGACTTCCACCCTTATAACCTCGTCTCACCCTAGTTACCTCCCAAAGGCCCTGCCTCCTAAAATCATCACATCGTGGGGGTAGGGGGGTAGGGCTTTAACATGAATTTTGGAGAGACACAACATTTGTTTATGTTTGCATAACAAAGTAAAGGAAACTTTGAAACGGAGGATACAGATATGAAAAGAAGATAGGTACACTGAAACAAAATGAAGTATCAATTCCAATAGAAAAACTATTGGATTGTCTAATCAATAATATAAAAAGGGTTTTGATGGAAAAATGAATGAACTTTTCAATTGAATCCTGAGATTTGGCTAACTGGTTTGTGAAGCTCCATGGATTGAGGTTGAACACAGTAGCAAATCCAAGAAGTGGTTTTTGTGACTTAGTTATAATAGAAATATTGACTATATAAAAGTCTCAGACTGTTTGAGTTGCCTGGAGGGTCTCTGGAAGACCCCATTGCAAAGCTGTCTTCATTTGACCTGACTTGGAGCTCAGAGGTCATCCAGTGCAAAAAGTCTTCTCCCCAGGGCATTTCTCACAAGCATGTAGAGGCAGTGGTTGAACTTCACAACTGCCTGAGGCAGTGAATAATGCTTAGGACAAACAACAGGCTAGCCAAAAAGCTGAAAGGGAAAAACTGGGGAATGGGCATCCAGGGCAGCTTTGAGAAGCTCCAAAACATCCTGCTCTTCTAGAAGGCCACACGCACAGGTAGAGGAGTCACGTGCCTAAGGCTGTGACATGCCCGGGAAAGCCCTGGGAAGGCCCTGAGCTCTCCTCGGGCCAACCTCCAGGCTCCGCACAGCAGGAAGTGAAGGCTTGGGCAGCGCTGGGCCCCTCAGCACACACGGGGAGACTCGCGGGGCCCAGGGGCTTAGGGAATGCCTGTCTAATCACTAGCTGACCACTAAGCTATCTCTGCAGAGACATCAGTGGTCACACGTGCCTTTACAGAATCAGTTCAGATAAATCATGAAACGAACAGCAACAAAAATAAAGGCAAACCTTGGGGAGGGGAGAGAATCTGATTTCCAGAGTTGTTACATAATATTGCTTAGAATACCCAGTTTTCAACAAAATATTATGAAACATGCAAAAAAAGAAAAAAGAGAATATGGTCCATACACAGGAAACAAAAGCAATGCATAGAAACTGTTCCTAAGGATGTGCAGACGTTGGACTTACTAGACAGAGACTTTAAGTCAGCTGTTTTAAATAAGTACAGAGTTAAAGTAAAGCACGTCTAGAGAATTGAAGTGTGAGAACACTGTGTCACCAAATAGAGAATATCAATAAAGAGAGATTATAAACATAGGAATTTGGGAGTAAAAAAATGTAATGAGTGGAAAATTCACTAGAGGGCTCAACAGCAGATTTCACTAGGCAGGGGAAAGAATCAGACCTTCAGGATCAATTGAGTTTACCTAGAGGAAAAGAAAAGAGAGCAAACTAAACCCAAAGCAAACAGGAGGTATATGATAATTGCTAGTATTGATGAGCATGAGACCTACAAAAGGGGCTCAGTTTGGTGCAGTAGATAGTCTTTCTTGAAGGGGATCTTGAGGTGTATTTTATATACACTTATATTCCCATTATCCCAATAATAATAACAAAGTGTGTTATTGGTCATGGGCTAAACTCTGGACTCTAGAACATTCTGCTGGGATGTCTATTATTGGTAGCAGTTATATTGCAAGCAGTCCCTCGAGTTGTGTGCAGTTACCTTCTTTGTCCTCTCTGTAAGACCTTCATTCCTTCCTAAAGTCCAAATGGGTTCCATCTGATTAATATAAAAGCAAATCATTACTAACAGATTACTCACTGCACTTTACTGTAATCTAGTCACGTACATAATTTTGTTTTTTACAACATGACAGTTAAATCCTGTTGGTCTAGAAATATACTTAATAGAAAATATTCTTCCATGTTGAGGGATAGATGAAGTGTTTCTGCAGGAGTGACCCATACTTCCAAAGCTCTTTTGATGAACCCGGGGCCAACTTGTATCTGTCTTCTCGGGGTTCAGCTTGGATAGACAAGGAAGCTAGACGGCGGACATGACCAACAGAACAGTCAATGAACATTGACTAAGACAGCAGTTAAAAACAGCATCACCGGTAGGGGTTGAGGGTAGCAGTTTAGGTGGCAGATTCAGGCCCAGTTTGCAATTAAGCTCATGAAATGCAAGATTTGGTTGAGCAGTTGAACTGCAGGACGGATGGAGATGCTGCTGGGCCTTGGGACACCTGGAAGCAGAGGCCAAGAGCCACTGTTCCTCACCGTTGCGTGTTTCTGCTCAGAAACGTCATTCTTTCCTATTGCATTGTCTTCCTTCATAAAGCAGGAAAAATGGATGTCCATAACTTAGGAGTTTCAAGTCTTCCTGTGGGGCTCACAAGTGCAAATGCTTTCTGGGGTCAGGGGAGTACCATAATTGAGTGAAGGAAGCTGGGTATGCAATGCGGGGTGGGGGGCACCGTGGCAAACTGAATCCCAAATTCAGCCTTTGGATTTTTCCAAAGAGGCCTGGCATCTGTGTTGAGGTTTCCAGCCTGCCATCTCCTCAGGACAGCCCCGCCTAGGAGAGTGGGAGTGCACCCGAAAGCCTGTGCCAGCTCGTGGTCTTGAAGTGTCTTCTCAGCCACAGTGGCCGCTGGGCACAGAGCGAGGCCGGAGGACGTCAGGTGTAGCCAGGCTTTAGGTCTCACCAGCAAGGAGGCAGAAGGAAAGGGTGCAGCGATGTTTTCTCGCTGGTAGGAAGATGGGGGCGAGTCCCTCCTTTTGATTAGAAAATAACTCAGGGCATTACAGAACATTAGAAGATACATAAATGTACAGACAAGTGGTGGAAAAGCTCCGTAATCTCCCATCTGGAGAGAGTGTTGGTCGGTTTCCTTTGTCTTTGTTCCTTACCTACTTTTAATATAACTGTGACCGCGTGTCGTTTTGTATATTGCTTTTGTATCAAATCATTTTTGATTTTCAAATATTTTAATATTTAAATAAGTATTCTAAATATTATTATATGATGTATTGTTTTCCTACTGTCTAACATTTTTTCCATAAACCTCATTCTAATATTATATTCATGGGAGGTACATCCAGGGAGGCACCGTGGTGTTCCGTAACGATTTCCCTGAAGTTAGGGGTTTAGATTGTTCACTGTTTTTCTCCTATTATAAATCACACTGGGATGAATATCTTCATGACCAAAATGTTGCCTACATATCCTATTATTTACTCGGGATAGAATTCCAAAAGTGGGAATTTCTGGGTGGGTCAAAAGCAATAAACATTTTTAAAGTTCTTGGTGTGTATTGCCGTGTTTCTGAAGATAGACTGTATCTATTTTGACTCAGTATTTGGCAAATGATATTTTAAACCTGAAAGGCCCACGTTCTCAGCTGGGTTGAAAGAGCGCTGTGTGCAGGCATCTTTGGATCCAGGCTGACTTGGCCTGCAGGAACAGCTCCTGGACCTTCTAGAATGTTCCCACCCTTCCCCGCAGCCGCCTCCTTGTGCTTGGGGCCTGTGGTTTTCTGCAGAATGGTGTCGCTGCCAACTGATGCCAGCCCAGAAGCCCGCTGGCTGTCAGTGTTAACCGACCCTTTCGAGTTGGTCCCCTGCAAGGGTCCTCCTGCCCCGAGTCATGGGAGCCGGCCGAATGAGAGTGAGTTCAGGTCGGAAGCAAAGGAAAGCTTTATCCTTTGACGAAAGAACGGAGGGGGACGGCTCACGCCCCGGGACACGCCCTCCCTGAAAGGCCGGTGCGGCGCTGCTTTATAGGTTCCTGTGGTTCTCGCGGGGTTGGCGCAGATCGCGGGATCCGTGCTCCCGCGGCGTCTCTGCAGGCGGCCATTTCCCACGAGGAGCTCCGCCCTGAGGTGCCCAGTGCGACGCTTCTGCACGTGGCCTCTTGTGAGCGAGTGAAACTAGACTAAGCGCAAAGGAAAAAAAAAAGGTTAGACTTTATTTTATTACCCAAATTCTCTCATTTCCCGGGAACTGGGCGACAGTTGCGGACTGCGGCCTGGGGCACCCCAGAGCCACCTGGCACTCTGCTGACCGCCAGGTGCACGGGGGCTGCTCTGAGCACCTTCCAGGCCTCACAGCCTCCGCAGACCAGTGGGTCCCACGTTTCCTCTCTGCTCCCAGCACCTCCTGCAGGGACGCTTGGCCGGCTCCCTTCAAGGGAAAGGCTGGGCTCCGCAGGCCTCCGGCCCCAGGAGAGGGGAGCCCCGAGGCGCCGGGCTGAGCCTCCTGTCTGTGCGCTGCCCCTGCTCTGCCTCGTTAGCGCTGAGAAAGCAGGTCAGCCGCCTGCCTTCATGCTCGGGCTTCTAGCAAAGGGCGCCGGGGGCTGCTCGGCAGTGTTTGCTGAGTGAATGACGGCAGCACTGCTGAGAGTCGCAGGGTTAGAGGGACGCCCGGCGCCCAGGGTCCAGTGTCCCTCCGCCGTCCTGAGTGACCAGGACGGGAACGGGCCCGGGGGTCAGGCCTGGGGCCGTGGTAGCTGCGGTGTCTTTCCTGTTTCCTTTCCAAGCCCGGCTTCCTCCTCCGAGGAGGTCAGGGCTGCTGCGGGAAGTGGCCAAAGACAAGAGGCGGTGGGTCTGTGTTCTGATGTGCAAGAGGGACTTTGCTGTGACACAAGGGGCTTGAAAGACAGGTGCTCTGGAGCGAGAAAGGGTCTGCTGAGTGCGCTTAGCTCCCGTGTGGCAGATCCGGGCTGGTCCGGCAGGGGGGACGCCTTCCATGTGTGAGGCAGGCCTGCATCTTCGTGCTCAGCCCAGGCTTCTTTGAAGAGCACTGTTGTCGAGATTCCGAGTTCAGGCTTTGGAGTCGGAAGGCCCGGCTTCAAACCCAGGTGTCTGATGAGCCCTGGCACTGCGGGCAGGTAACTTAACCCCAGTCGTGATCTCCTGAACTGTGTCGCAGGGCTGAGAACTCAGTGAACAAAAGTGTGTAAAGCACTTAGCATGCCGGGTGCTTCCCAAAGGGGGGTCCGTCAGTCGGTAATTGACGGTCCCCTTTGTGCCCACAAATTACTCCCCTGAGTTTTGTTAAAAGCTGTTCTTTATTAGTGAGAGCCCACTGGAAGTTAGTGTGTGTCTAAAAGGACTCAGAAAATTAGTATATGAGTAAGGAGGGAAAATCAAGTTTGTCCCCTTGCTTCACAAACATTCTCCTTGCCTTGTTTCCTACTGTGTTTAACAGAATCATCACTTTCCTAATTCCCAGGCTCAGAAATTTGAACCCGTCTCACTGCTTTGTTGTGGTCATCACGTCCACATCCAGCACTGACCTCCTCCATGTCTTCTGGCCCATCCCCTGCCATCACCGCCGTTGTTTGGGCACAGCGTCCACTGCCAGGACAACTGCATCACCCAGTAACTGTCCTTCCTCCCTCCTGGGTGGCCCTGTCCGGTCCACCCTTCACAGGCTTCTAAAGCGCTCCTGTCCATTGCTCACTTGTCTCCCATGGTGTCTGTATCACTTACGATTACGTTTGGCTGCTTGTTATGGAAAGTCCCAAATAACAGCAGTTCAGACACTTCATTTCTCTAACTTTCAAGGAGTCTGGAAGTAGCTATCCCAGGGCTGCTGCCAGTCTCCGTGGTCTCAGAGGCCCAGGCTCCTTCTATGTTATTGCTCTGCCACGTGTGACACCTCATAGTCCAACATAGCTGCTCAAGCGCCAGCCATACATCTGCATTCCAGCCAGCAGGAGGGAGGAAGGGAAAGTCACACTTCCTTCCTTTAAAGACCTTCTTTAGAAATTGCACACACAACTCCCACGTATATCTCGTAGGCCAGAATTTAGTCCATTGTCACACGTAGCTGCAAGGGAGGCTGGGGCACGTATAGCTTACTCTGACTAAAACACACAGCATGAAAAGTGTGCGCATGTGTCTATACCTGGGTCACCATACCGAGGACCAAGACAGAGACCCTGAGTGCCTCTGTAGGCTCCCTGTGTGGCTCCCAGTTTCGAGATCTTCCCCAGGTAAAAACTATCCTGACCTCTGTTGCTATCCATGACCTTTGCCTATTTTGGAACTTTGAGTACATTGAAGCGTTCAGCATGGGATCTTTTGTGTCTGGCACTCAACCTTATGTCTGTGAGAGTCATCCTTGTTGTGTGTGCAGTAATTTGTTTTTTTTTTTTAAATGCTCTGTGGTTTTCCACCACAATCTATTTACCCCTGTTCTTGTTGATGAACATTTGGGTTGTTTCCAGTTTGGGGCTATTTTTAATAGAGTTGCTTTGAATATTTGTGTACAGGTCTTTTCATTTCCCTTGGGTCTGTATCTGGGAGCAGAATTGCTGAGTCTAGATGTCTGAGCATTGTTTCACACGGCTGTGCATTCAGCTGACATCCATCATTATGGAAGAAGAGAACAACAGGTACTGAGCATCACCAGCTGCTCTGTGGGGTACCACTGTCCACACGTGGAACCGAGCCCTCTTGGCGCTCAGACAGTAGCTCTCTGCAGAAGCTCCGCGCCTGTCTCCTCAGCCTCAGACCTCACCCAGCCCTGCCCTGCCCAGTGCTCTTCCTCACACCTACCCTGTCTGCTGGGATGCGTCCTCCTCCTCCTCTTCCCCAACCTGCAGGCTCCCCTCTGCTCAGACAAAACCCACGCATCACAGCACAGGTGTTTCCACCTAACGCAGCCTCCCCCGCGCCCCCAGGTTGGGCCCGATTTCTTCATGCCATCTGCTTCCGCTGTGTGTTGTACCTTGGCAGTCATGGAGCACATTTGCCTTGTTATAATTATCTCGCAGCACCCCAGGATTTAGAATTGGCAGGGTCCTTGGAGGTCCTGAAAGCCCACGGGAGCTTGGAACTACTTCTGAGATGGCTGATCAGCATCCCGGGGAGACATCCAGGCCTTTACTTTCCCATCAGTGCTCTCCTTTCTTCCCCCTTCCCTCCCTGACCCGGCATCTCAATAAATAAGAACTGATGGCCTAAGATCTAAAAGAATAGATCTTAGAAGTTCTCATCGCACACACACTCGAAGTTTGCAATGATATATGGTGACAGATATTAGCTAGCCTTACTGTGGTGATCGTTTCTATACATGTATAAATAGCACTAATGCTCTTGCGCCTGTCTTTTTTTTTTTTTTTCTTTTTTAAATTTTATTTATTTATTTATTTATTTATTTATGGCTGTGTTGGGTCTTCGTTTCTGTGCGAGGGCTTTCTCCAGTTGCGGCAAGTGGAGGCCACTCTTCATTGCGGTGCGCGGGCCTCTCACTATCGTGGCCTCTGTTGTTGCAGAGCACAGGCTCCAGACGCGCAGGCTCAGCAATTGTGGCTCACGGGACTAGTCGCTCCACGGCATGTGGGATCTTCCCAGACCAGGGCTCGAACCCGTGTCCCCTGCATTGGCAGGCAGATTCTCAACCACTGCGCCACCAGGGAAGCCCTGCGCCTGTCTTTTGAAGCATGCGTCTGGCACAATCTCAGCTATGGATGAATCTGGCCGTCTCCCTTCTCCTCGCTGGCCTGTGGAGCAGAGTGATACTGGCCAGACTGGACCCACCACAAATCCACCCAGCCTCAGACAGCCTCCAGGATGTCTGCCTATGTTTCCTTGGCCAGTTCACACTTCTACTCTCTGCACTAGCTTTTTGCCCCCTTTTTTAAATATGAGAGCATAATTTACATACACTAAAATTTACCTTTTTTCCTGTACAGTTATGCAAATGTTGACAAATGCATACAGCCCTGGGGCTGCCACCACAGTCAAGACACCGAAGGGTTCCGTCATCTCAGCTTCCCATGCGCCTTTGTGGTGGGCCTGTCCCCCACTGTCAGCTCCCGTCCACCACGGACGTGTTTTCTGTTCCCCGCGGTTTCCCCTTCCCCGTGATGTCCTAGAAACTGACCCGCGTAGTGTGTCGGCTTCGTCACGGGCTCCTGCCGCTCAGGATGCCTTGGAGAGTCACCCGTGTCGTTGGAGTCCCCGTGATTCGTTCCTCTTTACGGCGGAGTAGTGATCCGTTCTCCAGGGGAAGGACGTTTAGGGTGCTTCGGGTTTTGGGTAATGATGAGAAAAACCACTCTAAACACTTGTGTGCAGGTTTGTGTGGGAAGCTAAGTTTTCATTTCTCTTGAGTAAATATGTGGGAGCAGGATTGCCGAGTCGTGGGCTTCACCGCGAAACTGTTTTCCAGGGTGGCGGTACCCTTCTGCGGTCCCACCAATGATGTGTGAGAATTCCAGTTGTTCTGCATCCTCATCAGCAGTTGGTTGTGTCAGGTTTTTACAAAACTTTTAGTCATTCTCAGGAATTCCCTGGTGGTCCAGTGGTTAGGACTCGGCGCTTTCACTGCCGTAGTCCTGGGTTTGATCCCTGTTGGGGGAACTAGGATCCCCCAGGTCACGCAGCATGGCCAAACCACCCCCAGCCCCCCCAAAAAAATTTTAGTCATTCTGATGTGGTATCTTATTGTGGTTTTAAATTTATCTTTTCCTAATGACTAGTGATACTGAGCCTCTTTTCACGTGCATATTTGTGATCCATAGTTTTTTTTTTTTTTTTTTTTTGGTGAAGTATCTTTTCAAATATTCTGCCCATTTAAAAAAATGAGCTGTTTGGATTTTCTTATTGTTGAGTTTTGAGAGTTCTTTACAAGTTCTGGCTAAAGATCTTTTATCAGATATATAATAATATAGCTATTTTCTCCTCGGCTTTGGCTCGTCTTTTTACTCTCTAAACAGTGTCTTTCGAAGAGCATAAGTTCTTCATTTTGACGAAGTCCAGTTTGTCAGGTTTTTCTTTTATGGATTGTGCTTTTGATGTCACATCTAAGAAATCTCCATCTAATGCAAGGTCCCAAAGATTTTCTCCTATGTTTGGTTCTAGAGCTTGTGTAGTTTCAGCAGTTACGTTTAGGTCTATGATCCATCTTGAGTTAGTTTTTGATTATGTGTAAGGTAGTGACTTTATTTTTTGATGTGGACCGTTTTTAAAGTCTTTATTGAATTTGTTACAGTATTGCTTCTGTCTTATGTTTTGTTTTTTTGGCCACGAGGCATGTGGGATCCTAGCTCCCCAACCAGGGATCGAACCCACACCCCCTGCATTGGAAGGTGTAGTCTTAACCACTGGACCGCCAGGGAAGTCCTGTGATTTTATTCTTTAATTTACTTTATTTTGATGCAAGTAATACACGTACAGGTTTGAAAGGACCACGTGCCTTAAAACGAAAAGCAATTCCATGCTCTAACTCCGCTCTGGACCCCCACCCCTCAAAGGCAACCGTTATCAACTCATTTAATTTTTTCTTCTGGTGTTTACCTCCATGTAACGTGCTTATAATTCCTGATTTTTAACTTTAGATGTTTTCTACTGACTTCCTATCATTGAAGGTCAGGTTCGCTTTCTTACACCTCCCCACGCATCCCCCACCACCCCACCACGATCCCAACGTAGCTGTAAAACAGTGTTGGCTGGGGACTTCCCTGGCGGTCCAGTGGTTAGGACTCTGCGCTGCCGCTGCAGGGGGCCCGCGTTTGATCCCTGGTCAGGGAACTGAGATCCCACAAGGCACATGGCGTGGCCAAAAATGAAATAAAATAAAAAATAAAAATACTAAGAAGAACGGATTTTGGCTAATCAGTTCAGTGCTAATCTCATAATGACGGCGTGCGTGTTACTCAGCCAAGCAGAATAGTGTATTATGACGCCACTTCCCTCCTAAGACTTTTTTTTCCTCTTACAGCTAACAGTTCATATCTTCATTTGTTTGATTTTGTAAGCACCTTGTAAGTGCTAAGTTATCCCCCCGTTCTTTGACAAATTCTATCGTACCTCTCGACATAGTGAACAAAGCTGGGTCATCTCTAAGTGTTTCTGCTCGTTTCCTTCCCTCTTGCTCCCTTGGTTCCCGTGTGGACGGGCGCCCTCCAGGCCTGCCCCCCACCTGCCGTCCTGGGACTTCTTCTCGCCAGGGAGGCCCCTTCGTGTCTCCTTGGGGTGGAATCTCCTTTCTCAGACACTGCCTTCCTCTTTGCTGGCGGCCTCCCTGGTTTGGGTGGGTACTTCACTTCCTCCAGTGCATCCTAAGGCAGTGCCCGTGGGGCCCTGTGTGACCAAAATGTCTTTCTTCTGCTTTCACCCTGGTGTGGAGTCTGGTTGCTGTACAGAAATCTGGGTTGGGTATCATTTTTCCTCAAAATTTCAAACTTGTCACCAGTGCTGTTGAGAAGTCTGAAGCCATTCTGATGGAAGATTCCTTTTCTCCTCTGGTGTGGGTCGGGCGCAGGCCTGGCAGCCAGGGGTCTGGCAGCTGACTCAGGGGAAGGGGCTGGAGGTTTCATTTTTCACTCTCGGAGTCTCATGACTTTCCCATCTTCATCTGGGCCTCAGTGCCCTGTCTAGGGCCTCCTGGTTCATTTTGCCAGATGTAGGGTTGCCTACAGATAAAATACAGGATGCCCAGTTAAATTTGAATTTCAGATAAGCAATGATTAATGTTTTAGAATAAGTGTGTCCCGTGCAACATTTGAGACATATTAAGAAAATTATTTGTTGTTTATCTGAAATTCAAATTTAGTTGAGCATCTTGTTTTTCATTTGCTAAATATGGCACCCCTATCCAAATCAATTGTGTTTCTATAAATTAGCGAGAAACAACCTGTAAATTAAATTAACAAATTACATTTAAAATAGCACAAAAATACTTAGGAATAAATTTAATAAAAGAAGTGCAAGATGCACTGAAAACTGCAAAACTTCACTGAAATGATATCTAAATAAATGGAAGGACATCTGTGTTCATGGATTAGAAGACTTAATATTGTCAAAATGGCAATATTGGCCAAATTGATCTATAGATTCAATGCAATCCCTTTCAAAATCATAGCTGATTTATTTGCCGAAATTGACAAAGCTGATCCTAAAATTTATATGGAAATCTGAGACCCAGAATAATCAAAACAACCTAGAAAAAGAAGAATAACATTGGAAGACTCACACTTCCAAATCTCAAAACTTACTGTACAGCTACGGTAATTAAGATAGTGTGTTACTGGCATAAGGACAGACACATCAATGGAGCAGAACTGAGAACCCAGAAGTAAACTCATACATTTGTGGTCAAATGATTTTCAACAAAGATGGCAAGATAATTCAATGGGGGAAAGAAGAGTCTTTCCAACCAATGGTACTGGGACCACTGGATGTCTGCCCACAGAAGAATATATTTGGACCCCTACTTCACACCATATACAAAATTTAACTCAATATGCGTAAAAAACTTAAATGTAAGAGCTAAAATTTTAAACTCTTAGAAGGAAACCTAGGTGTAAATCTTTTTGATCTTGGATTAGACAATGGCTTCTTAGCTATGACACCGAAAGTGCACAAGTAACCAGATTAAAAAATTGAACAGAAAAAAAAATGATAAGGGACTTGTATCTAGAATATATAAAGAACACACAACTCAGTAATGAAAAGACAAATAGTCCAATTTTAAAATGGATGAAGTATTTGAATAGGTATTTCTCCAAAGAAGGTATATAAATGGCCAATAATTGCATGAAAAGATGCTCATCATCAGGGAAATGAGCAAGTTAAAACCACAGTGAGATGCCACTTCCCACAGATAGGGTAACTGTATTTTTTTTTTTTTAATTTTATTTATTTATTTATTTATTTATGGCTGTGTTGGGTCTTCGTTGCTGTGCGAGGGCTTTCTCTAGTTGCGGCAAGTGGGGGGCCACTCTTCATCGCGGTGCGCGGGCCTCTCACTGTCGCGGCCTCTCTTGTTGCGGAGCACAGGCTCCAGACGCGCAGGCTCAGCAGCTGTGGCTCACGGGCCTAGTTGCTCCGCGGCATGTGGGATCTTCCCAGACCAGGGCTCGAACCCGTGTCCCCTGCATTGGCAGGCAGATTCTCAACCACTGCGCCACCAGGGAAGCCCTAGGGTAACTGTATTTAACAAGACAGACAGTAAATGTTGTCAAGGATGTGGAGAAATCAAAACCCTCACACGCCGCTGGTGGGAATTTAAAATGGTGCCGCTTTGGAAAACAGTCTGGCTGTTCCTCAAATGATTGAATGACTAATGATTAAATGCTTAATGCCAAGTTTACATGAATGACTTATTGCTTAACTATTAAATGTTCTTCCTGTGAGGTGCCCTATGACCCAGCAATTCCACTCTTAAATATGTGCCTAAAGGAATGGAAAAGGGATGTTCAAACAGACACTTGTACATAAATGTTCACAGCTGTGCTGTTCACAAGAGTCAAAAAGTGGCAACAACCCATCAAATAAGGAAGAGATAAATAAATAAAAATAAAAATAGATAAATAAAAGGTGGTCCATGCATTCAATGGATAGCAAAAAAGAAGTGAAGCACTGAGACCTGCTACAACATAGGTGAGCCCCGAAAACATTGCACTAAGTGAAAGAAGACAGTCCCAGGAGACCACAGGTTGTGCAAAGTGTCTAGAAGAGGCAGTCTGCCGACACACAAGTCAGATTAGTGGCTGCCAGGGCTGGGGGTGGTGCAGGAGATGAGGGGGTGACTGCTAAAGGGTGTGGGGTTTCTTTTTCTCTAACGAGCACGAATAGGCTGATTTCAGACAGTACCTGTTTGTACCAGAGAATAACGAGGAGGAGCCGAGGTCTGTGATCAATGAAGTCTCTTCATCCTAACACCCCAATCCCAGGTGTCTTTTACCCATTATTTCCTTCTACACTTGGGATTTCTTTTTGGGGAGATAAAAATGTTCTAAAATTGGTTGTGGTGATGGTTGCACAGCTCTGAATACACTAAATCACCCTGTTGTACATTTTAAGTGGGTGACCTTTATGATAGGTGAGTTTTATCTCAATAAAACTGTTACAAACTGTGCTTGCCTGTTTCTGTCTTCATTCAATGATCTGCTCGGCTGCTTAGCCAAGGCATGTTTTCCGTCGCTGGAAATTCCGCCAGGGAATTCTTTTGATACCCATCGACCTGGCCTTGTCGGAAGGTGTTTCTGCAAGCTGAGGATGCAGTTTTCGGGCTGCACCAGCCCAACCATGACTTCCGTCTCTGGGCCCCAAACCCCTCCTCCCATTGCTGCTCAGAGGTGCCCCCGGCTGGCATCCCCAGGAACAATTCGTGCGACACTGCGGCCGAGGCAGAACAGATTGATGAGACGGAGTAAAACGGGCAGGGTGGGGCTGGAAGGAGAAAAAGGAACCACAGGCGGGAGGTGGAGAGCTGAGTGAGGGGAGGCCGACTGCCGGGCCTGGGGGCGGCGGGATTTGCTTAACGGAGCCATGGCCACAGGTTCCTTCCCTCTGCGGGCCGGTTATGGGCCAGGCCAGATAGGCCTGGGGCACGAGGTGACCGGACCTGGTCCCTGCCCCCAAGGAGCTCCAGGTCTGGAGGGCCCAGGAGGTCCGTACCGGGGCGACTCCAGCATCGTGGGCTTTCCTGGGGTCCCAGGGGACTGACGGGAGTGGCCACGGGGACAGCCTCTCCCTGCAGGAGAGTCGGGGGGGGGTGGAGTGAGGGGGAGGGTAGGGGTGGGGTGGAGAAGGAGGCGGCGTGCACAGGAAAATGCGTAGTCCCAGGCCTCCCCCTGGACTTCCTGACACAGAGCGTCTGGGATGGGGCCTAGGCCTCTGAGTTACACCCCCCCCCCCTCAGTGATCTCTGTAAACCTCCAGGCTTCAGTGCGAGAATTGCATTTTTAAAGGATGTGGGGAAAGCCCCAAAACGCAAACCAACAAAGACTATGCAGTAGAGACCATCTGGCCCACGAAGCCTGAAATGTTTACTATCTGGCCCTTTACAGAGAAAGTTTGCCGACTTCTGCTCTAAACTCTGAAGTTTGGGAACCACCTAGCCCACGAGTGCTTCCTCAGGTTCTAGCCCCATCTGCCCGATTATCCGAGAAAGGCCGGTCTTCCAGGTGTAAGGGGAGATTAGCTCATGCTGGAGAGCTGTAAAGACGTCCTCGCCCCACGGGCACCTGTCCTTGACACAGAAGGGAGGATGGTAAGGGAACCGAAAAGGAAACGTCGGGAGCTTCTGTGTCGAGGTGCACCTGACATCGCTGGCTGGCCTTGGGAGGGGCCCCTGTGGTGGGGCTCGGGTGAGCGGCCCCCAAGGCCTCCTGCACCCCATTTCCCTCCCTCCCGGCCGCCAGCCGCGGTCGGCGGAGTCCTTCCACCCAGCTTGTTACTCTTCTACGACACACGGCTGGGTCTCTAAGTCAAACAGGGCGTCCTTTCGTGTGTTTTAAGCCTGACGGCGTGGCTTAGTGCAGAATCGATGATTCACTGCTTGTCTTTGCTGGGTGCTCTGTCTCTGAGGTTCGTCCACACAGACGTGTGTTCTGGTTTGGTCTGCTTCACTTCCGCGGGGGTTTCCGAGCACAGCTGTACCTGGACTCTCGTCCTTTCTCCTGTCCAGGGCACTGGTTTGTTTACTTACCCCCATCGCAGGAACACCGCTGTGTGTGTCGGTGAGAGCTGGTGGCGGGGGGCCCGGCTCGGCCTCCAGGAGGGTGGGTGGGGCCTTGAGCCGGTGATGCCACACTGTTCTCCGTGGGGGCTTCTCGGGCCTCTCCAGCGCATCCACCGCGGGGCCAGCACAGCGCCCCCAGGACTGCCTCTGCTCCTGCCCACGAGGGCGTGAAGTGGTCCCTCTTCCAGGTGGACTTGCTCTTCGCTGATCCTAGAGGTCGAGCACCTTTTCATGGTTTATTGGCCACTCCAGGCGCCCTTTCTGTGAAATGTGCTCATCTCTTTGCCCATTTTCCCAGCTTTTTTCCTTACCCGTTCGTAGGCGTAGGCCTTCTTTCTGTTCTCTGTTGTAGACAACCCTAAGGGACTCTGTCCCAGGTTCTAGCTTCTCCTGAGCCCAGCCATCCAGGTGGTGTCCGAGCAGCTCTGCACCTGCAGGTGGCTCCCTGGCCCCCAGGGAGGGAGCGTGTCCTGGTGTCAGGGCTCCCGGCTGCAGCCTTGTTGCAGGAACACTGTCCGGTCCAGCCACCAGGGGGAGGAGCTGCTTCACTGACTGTGTGTCTCAGCTGCTTGAGGCTCCGGGAGATGCCAGCCCGGCAAGGCGTAGGGGGGTGTGTGTGTGGGCAGGCACCCCAGGAGGGGTGGCCGGACCCCAGGATGGTGACCCGGGAGGTGTGGTGATGGGTGACCCGGCCCGTTCAGCCTGGCCAGTGCGGCCGCCTGCCCTCACACTGCCCACCATGCCCTTCCCCATGTGGGGCCTCAGCACAGGCTGCTCCTGGGTCTGGAATGCCCGTCCTGTTCACCTATCCAGCACACCCAAGCCCGCCAGTCACCTGCCCGGCGTGAGGAGCCCCCCAGGACCACTCCCCCCAAACCCCCCACTCCAGGCTGCCCCAGCAGTTAGTGTCACTTTGCTCAGAGAAGTGAGGCACTTACGTGATGGATCATGTGTAGTGGTCACCTACTTCTTTGAATCTGTGGCCCTGGTTAGAGCAGAATGGAGGTCATACCGCAGGTGAGGGGAGCCTTTCCCTCTCACTGTCCCCCACGGGGATGTCATGGGGCCTCCGACAGCACCTGCATTTATACCTGCTGTTGTGCCCCAGTGGCCCCGGCCCTTGGTGTCCACGTGAAATCCCACACAGGCTGTGAACAGATGTGCTTTATGGGCAGTTCTACGCGTTAGATGGTGTGTAGGCAGAGCAATGGTTTTCCCCAAACGTGTGCATGCTGACCCACGGAACCTTTCATGGCAAAGGAGAATTAGTTGCCGATCAGATGCCCTTAAGATGGGAAGGTGGTCCTGGATATCTGTGTGGGCCCAGCACAATCTCAGGTCCTCACCCGTGGGAGGGGATCAGAAGGGGGGTGTCGGAGGAGGAGATGTGAAGATGGATTGTCAGCTTTGAAGATGGAGGAACAACCACAAGCCAAGAAACACCAGTGGTATCTAGAGACTGAAAAAGCCAGGGACGTGGGTTCTTTCCAGAGCCTCCAAGGGGAGCGCATCCTGCCAACGCCCTGACCTTGGCTCCCTGAGACCTTCTGTGGACTTCTGAACCACGCAGGTGTGAGACAGCACGACACCTGGCGGCGACGGGCTGTGCTGCGTGCTTGCCTGGAGAGCTGGGTTTGGACTCCAGCCCCTCACAGGAGGTCACTTCGCTGTCCCTGCAGTCTCTTCTCTCCTCCAGGACGTGACCGCGTGGGGAACAGGGCCGGGCTCCGGAAAAGCGCTCAGAACGTGCTGACCCCCTTCCCTCTGAGCAGTCCCTCCACGGCGCGGTGGCCTCTTGCTTTGTTCTTGACAACCTGGCAGTGTCTGGTGTGTGCTCAGCAGAGGTGGAGAAGGGGAGAGAGTGGTTTCTTCAGAGCTGGGGGCCGTCAGATCCGGGCTGGGGGCTGCCGCCGCCCCTCCCTGGTCCATGCTCTCAGAGGCTGCAGGTCCTGCACTGGCGCACTTCCCTTTTGGAATGTCACTCTACAGACCCACAGCACTGGGAAGGCTGAGAAACAAGCCTTCAGTGGGGTTGCCTCCGACCTGAAACTGGTGGCCTTGGTGTGAAAAACCTCATGTTTGGCCTGGAACTGGAGCTTGTTCGCTCTTTACAACCCGTGTATTTGTCCTGGGCTCCACGGCCGGTGGAGACCATCCACCGCTGAGCCTCTGACGCTGCAGGATGGGGCACAGCCTGCCAGGGGTGTCCTCTCGGTGCTCCCTGCCCAGCTCAGACCCGCCTGCAGGAGACTGGTCTGTTCCCCGATGACGTGGCTGCTACCTGTCCTGTCTCTAAGTGGCCTGAGGCCACGTACAGCACAGCCAGGTAGGCTCCTGCATCCACCCCTAACGCTCCTGAGCCTCCGTAGAGAACCTAAGTGCAATGCAGACCCCACCCCCTAAACAGCCCCCAGCCTGGACTCTGGTGCCAGAGCC
This sequence comes from Eubalaena glacialis, assembly GCF_028564815.1. NCBI lineage: Eukaryota > Metazoa > Chordata > Mammalia > Artiodactyla > Balaenidae > Eubalaena > Eubalaena glacialis. The sequence goes on from NC_083722.1 coordinate 111,687,612, forward strand.
TAAAGCAAAGAATGGAGTCCCCTTCAAAGAACAGCTGGAGGAAGGGGACTTGCCTGGTGCTCCAGTGGTTAAGACTCCGAGCTTCCAAAGCAAGGGGCGTGGGTTCAATCTCTGGTCGGGGAACTAAGATCCCACATGCCACAGGGTGCAGCCAAGAAAATTAAAAAAAAAAAGAACAGCTGGAGGAAACAACGGAAACATCCACCGCGTGGTGGTTTGTTAAAGAAATTGTGCTGCATCAATGATGGAATTCTATGTAGCTGTTAAAAAGGGAGAGCGTATGAAATAGTCTCTGTAAGACACACTGTTGAATGAAAGAAGAATGGAATAGAACCATGTTATATATATTTATATATATGTAAAATGTTATATGTGTAAAAACGGGAATATGCATGTGTATTCCTTTATAATTTACATATTCCCTTAGCTCAGTATTTTTCCTCAAGAAAGTTTGATGGCATACACCAGAAGTTGGCAAACTTTTTCTGAAAGGGCCGGAGGTCTCTACTGCACTTCCAGGGCCCTGCTGTTGCAGTGTGAAACCAGTCACAGACAATACGTACACAGTAAGCATAACTGTGTTCCAATAAAATTTATTTACAAAAACAGGTGGTGGGTGGGATATGCAGTAATCAACAACGTGTAAAGGTCAGAGAGAAACGAAGTATCCTAGAGATAGCTAAGAAATGGCTCGGGATCGTGAACCGCGGGCACTCACCAGGCGTGCACACCTCTCCTCACCGCAAGAACCAAAGCACCTCATCACCAGACGTCCCAGGGACCAGGGCTGAGCCCTCCCCTTTGGCAGAGGTGACATGTGTCCTCCCAGGAAAAAGCGACTTTGGCAGAGGAAGGCTGGAGTATCGTTCGGAAATCGCAGGCTGCAAGTAACTCCAGGCAGCCTGAACGATAAGGAACATTTATCCTAACAGTGAGCATCTAGCAGGAAGTCCTGTGGCTGGTTCATTCTGTGGCTCTGCTGTGTCGCCCAGGACCGGGGCCTTCCCATCCCCCGTCCCGCCCGGCTCTGTGGACCGGCTGCAGCCCGCTCCTCACGGCAGCGCAGTCTCTGCAGTTCCAGGGGGCCCGCAGCCTAGAAAAGTCTCAGCAGAAGAGCCCACGTCTGTCAAAGAGCAAGAAGGCCTCTCCCCGAAGCCCCTCCGTAGAGCTCCCTTATATCTCCTTCCCTGAACGGTCCACGTGTTGTGCTAAGCTGACCGCCGGAGACGGGAATGGGATTGCGATGGCCAGTGAGCTGGGAACAAGAAGAGCCAGGGCCCCCCGGCGGGGTGTGCTGGTGTTGGTGGAGAAGTGGGGTGCCTTGACTGTGCACCCTGCAGCTTTTCTCTCTTGGTGCTCCAGCCGGGCCTGGGGTGGACAGCGTAGGCCATCCGGTCGGGGCTCTCTCTAAGGAGCCCTGGTGGAGGGGGCGCCACCCTTTGAAAGATTTTCTGGTCTTTGGGTTTGGCTGACCCACTGTGCTCTTGTGCTCAAACTGCCGGCATCTCCGGCTCTGACTCGTGGCAGACTGCTGATGCCCTCCATCCGGCCGCACTGGCCCTGCACGGCTCCCACTGCTATGGGGCTGGTTCAGCTGAGACACGGGCTCCCGCGAGGCCTCCTGCCCATCTGCTGTGTCTGCTGTCACCCTGCTCGAATACACTGGACTGTGGGGGACGGTCTTAAAGGACTTCCTCGCCGGGAGGCGTGTGGCTGACACACAAAGGCCGGGCTCCTGGGGTGGCCTTGGGGGTCTTCTGTGTGGCCCCATCTCCTTGTCTTGGCTTCTTCCGGTGCTTCAGCCGCCCTGGGAACCGCACCCCCTCCTGCCCTTGCCCACTTCACACGTCCTGGCCTCTGGGCCTCGCTCCCGATGTCCTTGAGGCTGGTCATCCCCGACTCTGGTTCCTGCCCAGGAAGTGCTGAGCATCCCCTCCTCAGATGAAAATTACATTGGATTGCAGTAAGAAAACCAAAATGAAAGCGATCTTCCATCAGTGACATTTTATTTAATATTCATTTTTAGAGCATTTGCTCATTATAAAGTCAGTCAGTGAGAACAGTGACGCCTCCTTGACGAGCACAGACTGAGCCGGCGTGACTGGCAGCTGCAGCTCCTGTCAGCATCCGGACCACTTCCCCCATGCCCCCAGCTCAGCGCCTAACCGTCCTGTCTCACAAGGAGCAGAACTAGCAGACAGTCCCAGTTTTAGGAGTCCCCCCATGCCACATTGGGACTGCCTTCAATTAAGGTGAAAACAGGGAAGACAGGGAAAAGTTTGAGGCAGAATCTCTCACGCTATCCAACAGCAAGAGGGCAGAGTTACAAATATGGGTCAGAGGAGCAGCATCCAGGGCCGAAAAGAAACCCTGGGTTATCAGCACCCCACCTGGACCTGGAGGGGCCGGGGCTTCAGAGCGATCTCAGACCCCATGCACATCTCTCCCTGAAACCCCAGGATGCCACGCCAAGCCCGGGTGTTCTGGGCACTGTGCTTCGGGAGATGCTGATTATGACGATAATGATAATGAAAGTATCAGCAGCTAAAGAACGCTTCTTGTTTCGCATCTCACAGACACTGCGCTCAGCGCTTTCTCACTCAATTCTCCACCAACCCTAGGGAGCACTTTCCTTCCCATTCTGCACGGGAGGAGAATAAGGCTTTAGGAAGGCTGGGCTGCCCAGGATCATGCAGCGTGCTAAGAAGCAGAGCTGGGACGAGAGCCTAGATCCCGAACTCAGTGCATCTAGAAAAGTCACGGCCCTCCTATGAGGCCCCCACCCCCACCCCATCCAGGGAAACTGGCAGCTTCCACTGTGGTCACATGGCTGGAGCAGGGGCATCCCCATGCTGACCACCCAAAGACCCATGCATGTACCAGGCACTGCCATGGGCACTTGGGGTACACCTGCAAAGACACAGGTGTGGCCCTGCCTTCTGAGGATCTAGCGTACTTGGGATAGCCCGCCCTGGGTCTGACTGGTCCTGTTTTGTGGTGGCAGAAGCAGGTTTCCAACTGGCTCCAGCTTCCATGGATCTGTCCCTCCTGCCTGGGTTAGCAGCTGGAACCTGGGGACACGGGGAGCGGTCATGACAGTCACACAGCTCTGCACTGAAGAAAGTGTCTCAGTCTAGGATGGTCTTCCCCTGGGAAAGCTCTAGGGAATTTACCGACCGTTCCTGCTTAAACAAGAGCCTTGTGCATGTGAAACTCCTGGGAAATTGGTGAAGAATAGCTACCAAAATGCATTCTTTGAATCCACTGGGCTTCCAGAAGCATAGACAGTAAGTAAAATAGATGGATTTCTATGTGTTGTTTGAATGTCATCCCTAAATTATATTTTGGGAGCGGCTGTTTTCTGATTCTGCTCAACTGTGGGTGAAGCAGGCGGTTCCATCCTTACCCTCCAAGCTTGGGGAAGACACTGCAAAGCCTGGGTACCGGAGGGCGGACTCTGCACACACCCCCTGCAGCGCCCAGCGCACGCCGCTCTGCACAGGGTCGCGACGCATGCAACGCACACGTCCCACACATGCCGTGGGCTCTCCATCCCTAGTGCCTCCTTGGCAGACACCTCGGGGGTCCCACAGAGACACAGACCTCAGTGCCCCCCACCCGCCTCCACTGACTCTGAAGGCGGGGGGATGAGGTCGCGGGGATTCTTTCTCGCCACCAGGCAGACATCATAACTGTCGTGCATGAGGGCGTTGACGGCTACGACATTCCACTGGTTCTCCCAGGGGTCCAGCTCCAATATCTCTTTGGAGATAACTTCGTGGCGATCTGAAAAACAGCAGAGGAGGAGGACAAAATATCAAATATCACGCAGTATTAAACTCAGAGGTCATCATTGCTATTAAACAACTTCCTCTAAAAGGTATTATGCAGCAGAAATTAATTAACGAACAGCCGAATACTGTACTGTGGAAGACATAGTGTTCCTGATGTTTAAGAAACCAAGAAAGGCCACGTGACCGCTCACATTCAGGAGTTATTCAGACACACTGACAGGGCATACTGTTGTCTAAAGTGGAAGGGGTGTACCAGGGTCGTGCTAACGATTTATTAAAGATGCCAGCAAGGGGGGAGCCTGTCCTTAATTCTGCACCTGTGAGAGGAGGTCTCACGACCTCGTGTGAGTCACTGGCCTCCCTGCGCTTACGTTTCCTTAACTGCAGACAGGGTGCTGGGGCACAGCCAGGGTCCTTGCAGGAGACAGATGGCACAGTCTAACTGGGCAATTTAAGAGAGTTTGGAAAGGTGTGGGTAGCATTTAGGAAGACCCACGAGGGATGGCACAGCCCCCAGGACTAAGAGCAGCTAGGCCATTGCCACCTGGAAGGCCGCAGGGGGAGGGGTGGGAACAGGAACTTGGAGAGGGCAGCTGCCTGGAGCTTAGCCATCCCCAGGGACCCTCCCGGCAACCCTGCAGAGGGGTGGGGAGAACAAATACCCTTATTCTACCCTTCTTTCTCCCAACAATTCTGGCTAAACCCAACCAGAGGCCAGAGGGGAAAGGAGCCTGTGAATGCAGCCCACACAGGTCGGCTTTGCAGGACACAGAGTAAGATAGAGAAGGGGTGAGTGGGTTGGGAGGGCAGATGGGAGATTTCCAGCCCAGACGACTGTTTCACAACTTTATGATGATAAGAGGAGATAATGTATGGAAAAGTGCCCAGTCCTGGCATATAACAGTCAATACTTGAAAATGGTCTATGTGCGCTTGTAAAGGATGTGAGTTTTATAGTTGTTCATGTATGTCCATTAGGTCATGTTATTCAAATCTTCTACATATTTACTGCTTTTTGTGGGCTTGTTCTGTCTGTTACTCAGAGAGCTGTGTGAAGCTATCCCACTAAGATTATCGATTTGTCTATTTCTCCTTTTAGTTAACTGTCAATTTTTAGTGTACACATTTTGAGTCTGTTATTAAGTAAATGCAAATTTTATCATTTATAAATTTATCATTTAATTGACCCTCTTACTCTAGAATAAGTTCCATTAGAATTCTTTTGACTAATATCATAACTAGCAAAAGGTACAATTTTAAAGAACATTCTGATAATCTTTGTCTCTTAACTGGAACATTTAGTCTATTTACATTTAATGCAATAACTGATATATTTTGGTTTAAATCTAACATCCCATTTGTGAACCGTCCTTGTCTCACTCGTTCTTTCTTTTCTCCTTTAATGCTGTCTTTTAGACTGAGTGTTTTTTATCATTCCATTTCTTCTCCTCCACTGATTCAGAAATTATAAACCCCATTTGTATTCGTTTTCTTTGGCCACGCTGTGTGGCTTGCAGGATCTTAGTTCCCCAACCAGGGATCGAACCTGGGCCCCGGCAGTGAAGGCACTGTGTCCTAACCACTGGATCTCCTGGGAATTCCCCCCATTTCTATTCTTTTGGTGGGGGTTACCCTAGATTAAAACTTGCACACCCAACTTACCAAGATCTGATTAATCAATACCTTGACCGTCCTCTTGGAACACCTTAGAATAGTTTAATTATATTTACTTCCCTCCCAATTTATTAGCCTTTGTTGATGTGCATTTTCATTCTATCTGTAGACTCTGAAAGACATTATTATTATTGTTCTGTACAGTAAATGCTCACAGAATGACCCACTTGCATTGCTCTTCATTCTTTCCTGCATCTTAGACTTTTCATCAGGGACAATTTTCCTTATGCCTGAAGTACATACTGTAGGGGATGTCTTCTTACGACAAACTCCTTCAGCTTTTGTTTGTCTGAAAATGCCCTTTTTCACGTGCATTTCCTGAATGAATCTTCACTCCAAAAACACCAAAAAATAGTCGTAGCTGACACTCACTGTGTGCTTACAGTGGGCTGCGTGTGCTGTGCTCACTGTGGGCTGGCTGCACTGAGATGTTACGTCACGTCACCCTGTGGGGCAAGCCCCAGTTTACCCCTGTTTTCAGACTAAGGGTTAAGACTCAGAGGACCTGCCTACAGGCACATGGTTAGAAGTGGCAGAGCCGGAATTCCCACCCAGATCTGTGATCCTCAAAGCCTGTGCTCAAGACCACTGAGCCCTTTCGAATGAAGAAGGACGTAGTGGGACTGTGTTTCCTGAAGCTTGTTGATGAGGCAGGAGGAGACAGGCTCTGTGGGACCCAAAGCTTATGTGACTTGGGAGGCCCTCTTTAAGGAAAATGTTACAAAATTAGGTATGGAAGTGAGTATTTACTTTTTCCAGCTCTATTGGGGCACAATTGACAAATAAAAATTGTATACATTTAAGGTACACGATGTGATGATTGAGATGTGCACACGCTGTGAAACCAACACCACAATCAAGCTAATTCACACACCCATCACCCCGCATGGTTACGTGTGTGTGTGTGTGTGTGTGTGTATGTGTTGAGAACACTTAGCACATTTCAGGTATACAATACAGTGTTTTTTTTGGCCGCGTTGGGCGGCTTGCAGGATCTTAGTTCCCTGACTAGAGACTGAACCTGGGCCACGGCAGTGAAAGCACCGAGTCTTAACCACTGGACTGCCAGGGAATTCCCAGTATTAGCTAGAGTCACCAGCCATATATTAGATCCCCAGAACGTCTTCACCTTATAACGGGAGGTCTGTAGCTTTTGACCAATATCTCCCCATTTCCCCCTCCCCCAAGTCCCTGGCAATCACCATTTCTACTCTCTGCTTCTGTGAGTTTGATTATTTTGGATTCCACATGCAAGTGAGAGCATATGGTACTTGTTTTTCTGTGTCTGGATTATCTCACTTAGCATGATGTCCTCCAGGTTCATCCTTGCGTGGCAAGTGGCAGGATTTCCTTCTTTTTTATGCTGAATAATATTCCATGGAATATAAATATATTTACACCACATCTTCTTGATATCAGCTCCGTCCAATACAACTCTGTGATAAAGGAAATGTTCTGTAATCTGCAGTGTCCAATACAGAAACCACTAGACACATTTGAAGTGTGAGACTGAGGAGCTGATTTTTAACTTTTATTTAATTGTAATTAGCTTAAATTAAAAACTTAACATAGACACGAAGCTCAAAATCTTTTTTTCCTTTAGTTTTTTTAAAAAAAATCTTTTGGGTCTATGACTTGCTGAGACAGGTGTCTCAAAGTCCATGAGGTTCTTGAGGATTTGTCCATTTATCTTGTGGTTTGTGTAGTTTCTGTTTTATATGTCTCTGAGTTGTGTTGTTAAGTGCAAAAGGAATCATGCTTGTTGAGTCCGTTAGAGTTCCTGGCGGCACCAGCAGACACGAATTTTGTCCGGCTTTAGCAAAGTAGGGATTTACTGGACGGAAGGTAGCTCGGCAGCTTGAGGGCAGCTGAGAGGGGTGTGGGTGGCCCAGTCAGGCTGGGGGCCGCCACTGGCCTTCTCGCTGTGGCTGCTGGCAGGCGTCAGTGCTGGAAACCACCATTCCCCCCAGAGCCCTGGCGGTGAGAGGCTGACGGGTCTGACCCTGGGGCCGCCCATCGAGGGGCAGATGTCCAGGACGACCGTTTCCTCTTCCTGCCCGTCCTCCTGTTGAGGTGGAGGAGCCTTCTCTGGCTCCTTTACTGCCGGTGTCTTGGAACATGTGTTTTACCACTCACACACCTGGGTTTCTGTTTCGTTTTGTTTTGGTTTAGCTGGATGAAGGCTTGCAATGTCTTTATTCAAATTAATGCAGGCTGGGGCTTGTAAAATTTTAGAGTAGACAGAGTTTTCTTCATTAATTTTGCTTCCTTTCTCTCATTTCAGTGTTTATTGGGGAGACGTATTTTTTTAAACGATGTATGCGTATTACCATCTTTCCTAGAAATCTCTAGTTTACATGGAATGAAAATTACCGCATTAGTGCCAAAGAAGTAAAGAAGGTAATGAGTGAGCTTTCTTGACTGGGATGGGGAGAGTGTACTGAGTCGTCCCAGACTTGGGTGTGGCTGGGGACTCAGGAAGAAGGCACCCTGGGGGTCCGGGCTCCCTCCAGGACAGCCTGACAGGGCACACACCGTGGTGGGCTGTCCTGGTGGTCTCCTAAGCTCCCACCCTAACGGAGCTCAGAGAGCGAGCTGTGTACCTACCCGTGTGTGTGAGCCTGGGCTCCTGAAACGCTATCCTCTCACAAGGAAGAAGAAACCGGTGGGCTTCCCTGGTGGCGCAGTGGTTGAGAATCTGCCTGCCAATGCAGGGGACACGGGTTCGAGCCCTGGTCTGGGAAGATCCCACATGCCGCGGAGCGACTAGGCCCGTGAGCCACAATTACTGAGCCTGCGCGTCTGGAGCCTGTGCTCTGCAACAAGAGAGGCCGCGATAGTGAGAGGCCCACGCACCGCGATGAAGAGTGGCCCCCACTTGCCGCAACTAGAGAAAGCCCTCGCACAGAAATGAAGACCCAACACAGCCATAAATAAATAAATAAATAAAATTTAAAAAAAAAAAAAACCGGTGGCGGAACTCAGTGTCAGCTCGTTTCAGTTCAGTTAATTCTCCAAAAACAGACACTAAATGCAGCAGCATGTTACTCACTCGAGGAGTCAGGAAACTCCCTGAGGCCGGCCGCCTCCAGGGGTCAGCAGTTGAAAACGTTATTTTATATGAAGCAAATAAAGAATTCGCGTGGGCGTTTGAAGATGAGCATGCCGAAGGCGTGCCGTGGGTGTGGCAGACGCCTCAGCTGTAGCCCCGCGTGCCTTAGGGCTGCTCCCTGCTGTTGGAGATATTCCAGTGGACAGACTTGAGAAGCACCACCTTAGTCTAGATCTCATCGTTCAATTCAGTGAGACTGTCAGAAAACTGAAAGCGTGGGATATTTTGTAGTCCCTTATAGAGGTTTTTTTTTTCTGACGTGCTCTTTGGTGAAATGCTGACTTGCATTTTATTTATTACAGAAATATTACTGAGGTCATTCCCCCGTGCCCTATATGAGGCTACGGGGAGAAGTTCTGCACGTTTAAAAGCTGTGCCCCTCTAGCAGTGGTTTGTTCCCCTCTGAGGACACTGCAAATCCGTAACTGGGCGTGTGGTCCTTTCAACTCTGGCCTCTAGAGGGACCAGAGATGAACTGGTGGTCCTCACACAGCCAGTGCATGAGAGCGCGGGCGACTGTACCCCCATCTGGCTTGCTTTTTTTTTTCTCTTTAAAAAAAATTTTTATTTTATATTGGAGTATAGTTGATTTACAATGTTGTGTTAGTTTCAGGTGCACAGCAAACTGAATCAGTTATGCACACACATATATCCACTCTTTTTTAGATTCTTTTCCCGTATAGGTCATTATAGGGTACTGAGTAGAGTTCCCTGTGCTGTACAGTAGGTCCTTGTTGTTTATCTATTTTATATATAGTGGTGTGTATATGTCTTTATTTTCCCTTCATCCCATTTCCTGATTTTTTTTTTTTGGCTGCGTTGGGTCTTCGTTGCTGCACACTGGCTTTCTCTAGTTGCGGCGAGTGGGGGCTACTCTTCGTTGCGGTGTGCAGGCTTCTCATTGTCATGGCTTCTCGTTGTGGAGCACGGGCTCTAGGCTCGCAGGCTTCAGTAGTTGTGGCACGTGGGCTCAGTAGTTGTGGCTCGTGGGCTCTAGAGCACAGGCTCAGTAGTTGTGGCGCACGGGCTTAGTTGCTCCACGGCATGTGGGATCTTCCGGGACCAGGGCTCGAACCTGTGTCCCTTGAATTGGCAGGCGGATTCCTAACCACTGCGCCACCAGGGAAGCCCCCTGATTTATTTTAATTTCTGTCTTATTGTGTTGTGTGCCTCTCTATAAGCCATCTCAAGTTCCATTGCATTTTGAATGAATAGGTATATGAGTCAATCATAAATCATAAAATGGGTTACTGAGCGCAGGCTGACCTGGCCTGTCCAGCTGGTGGGCTTGTCCTCAGGCGGGGGTGTTACCTACCCTCTCTAGTGAGGTGGAGCCAACGGTCAGCAAAAAGGGTGATATAGCTGCCCCCGACTCAAGCAGGAAGGAGAGGGTGATGAGTGTCACCAAGGTGCGACCACAGTGAGCACCTCTTAGAGGAGGGACCCGGTTTGGGCAAAACCAGAACCAAAGCCACACGACCGTCTGAGGACGTGCAGTTGCCTCTGCGAACGAGGTTGGGATGGGGGGAGTCCTTTGCAGCCCGCTGCGGTACATCAGCGTACTGTAAAATCATGTGGCACAGAAACAGTCTTCCGCTGTCTGGAAATTCAATTAGTTAATCAGAGATTTTATATTTTCCACCGATTGAAGGAATGGATGTACAAAACCACTTTTGATCAAGGGGTAATTGGCATCCCAAGTAATGACTATAAACAAACTTCTGAGTATTCTGGGCCTTTTTTTTTTCCTTTGGCCGTGCCGTGCATTGTGCGGGATCTTAGTTCCCTGAACAGGGATCGAACCCCTGCCCCCTGCACTGGGAACGTGGGGTCTTAGCTACTAGACCACCAGGGAATTCCCTGGGCTTATTTATAAGAAACATAGAATGTGTTTTACCCTTCAAGATACACAGGAGTTCAAATAGGAAATGGTGCTTTCAAGAAAATTAGTTTTTTATTTTCTTTTTGTTAAGAAAAATACTTAAAAAAATGAGATTAAGTAAGTGGAAGGTCTGTGAGGTGAAATGATTTGATAAAGACCACTGTAGTGGGACTTCCTGGTGGCGCAGTGGTTAAGAATCCGCCTGCCAATGCAGGGGACACGGGTTCGAGCCCTGGTCCGGGCAGATCCCACATGCCATGGAGCAACTAAGCCCGTGCACCACAACTACTGAGCCTGCACTCTAGAGCCCACGAGCCACAACTACTGAAGCCTGCGAGCCACAACTACTGAAGCCCGCGCACCTAGAGCCTGCGCTGCGCAACAAGAGAAGTCACCACAATGAGAAGACCATGCACCGCAACAAAGAGTAGCCCTCACTCACCACAACTAGAGAAAACCCGCACGCAGCAACGAAGACCCAACGCAGCCAAAAATAAATAAATAAATAAATAAATAAATTTATATATTACAAAAAGACCACTGTATTTCATGTAAATATCAACACACTGGGATTCAGGTCCACTATTTTATTATTTCTTTTATGTTTTGCTCCTCTGTTTCCCCTTTCCTTCTTCTTTTTGGATTACGTGAATATTTTAAATATCCCATTTTAATTTATCTTGAATTTTGAAGCGTACTTCTTTGTATAGTTTGTTTTTTGGTAGTTGTTCTAAGGATTACAGTAACTTTTTTAAAAAAATATATTTATTTATTTATTTTTGGCTGCACTGGGTCTCCGTTGCTGTGCATGGGCTTTCTCTAGTTGCGGCGAGCGGGGGCTACTCTTTGTTGCGGTGCGTGGGCTTCTCATTGCGGTGGCTTCTCTTGTTGCGGAGCACGGGCTCTAGGCACGCGGGCTTCAGTAGTTGTGACACGTGGGCTCAGTAGCTGTGGCTTGCGGGCTCTAGAGCGCAGGCTCGGTAGTTGTGGCACACGGGCTTAGTTGCTCCGCGGCATGTGGGATCTTCCTGGACCAGGGCTCAAACCCGTGTCCCCTGCATTGGCAGGCGGATTCTTAATGACTGCTCCACCAGGGAAGCCCAGGAGTACAGTAACTTTTAACAGACTATTTCACTGATACTTCATCACTTCAAGTGGGTGCAGGAACCCCCGTCACTCCCATCTAGTCCCTTAACCTACCTACCCCATTACGTTTAATGTCACCACAAGGGAGACAGCCCTCTCTGTGTAACACTAACCCACACTGAGAACACTATCAGACAGTGTTAAAAATTTTTGCTGTCGACTGCCATTCATGTGCTAAAGAATTGAAGAGGAGAAAAACGTCCATTATATTTACCCGGGTATTCACTATTTCTCTTTGTCTTCTTGGATTCCTGAGCTTCCAAGTTTCTCAGTGATACCATTTGCCTTTCATTTGAAGAATTTTCTGTAACTTTCTTTTTTTAGAGCAGGTCTGCCTAATACGGTGTATTACACTGATTAATTTTTGTACGGTGAACCAACTTTTCATTCCTGGCATAAAGCCTGCTTGGTTAGAATGCATAATTCTTTTTGTATGTTGCTACATTCAGCTTGCTAGTATTTTACTGAGCATTTTTGCAACCGTATTCATAAGGGATATTGGCCCCTAGTTTTCTGGCATGTCTTTGTCCAGTTTTGGTATCAGGGAAATTCCGGCCTCATAGAAAGAGTTGGGAAATGTTCCCTCCTCTTCTGTATTCTGTAAGTGTGTGAAGAGTTGGTGTTATGAGCTCTGATCTTTTGGAAACATAATGTTGGCTTCCTCACTCTGTGCTGGGGGTCGAGAACAGAGTTTTTGATTCTGTCTTTCCTCTGCTGAGTCAAAGAACTCAACAGTTCTGTGAAGAACTGTGAAGAGTCTTAGACTTTACAACACGAAAGTCCTGTCATAGAGGAAGGACAGGGTCACTCGTAGCAACAGCAGCAGCCAGTGTGTCTGCATTTTAAAAGTACAGTTATTTGAGCTGCAAATCCCACAGGGCAGCATGGAGAGTGTCAGGCGACACCTGTACAATCAGTGGGCTGCCTTGTAGGAGGGGAGCCCTAAGCTTAGGAACCGGAAGCTTTTATAATGGCCCTTGCGGTGGAGGGAGACACTGTCTCTCTCTTCTAAGGTTGTCTGCTGTACAAACACGCTTGAAAGGGTCGTCTGGAACAAAGGCAGGCAGTGTCTCTGCTCCCAGATGCTCAGAGACGCATGAGACCCACAGAGGATTACCTCCCAGCAGGCTCACCTGCTAATATTTTCCTTAATACTCCCCTCGTTGTTCCTCTCTTACATGTACTCTATTTATGTATCTCACATTTGCTTTTGTTTTATCAGTTATACACGCGCACGATTTAAAGAGCCAAACAGCTTAACAAGGTTCAGGCCTTAAAAATGGTTGTCTCCTACCCACCTCCTCATTTTCTGCCTTTCAACCTGGCTGATTCTTCTGGCACTGAACACTGTCATCTATAAATAACACATTTTATACTATTGCAACTTCTTTTTTTAAAAAAAAAATTTTATTTTCTTTATTTTTATTATTATTATTTTTTTGACTGTGTCGGGTCTTAGTTGCGGCACACGGGATCTTCACTGAGGCACGCGGAATCTTTAGTTTGCGGCACACGGGCTTCTCTGTAGTTGAGGTGCTTGAGCTCAGTAGTTGTGGCACGCGGGCTTAGTTGCCCCGTGGCCCATAGGATCTTAGTTCCCCAACCAGGGATCAAACCCGCGTCCACTGGACCATGAGGGAAGTCCCCATTGCAACTTCTTGATTTCTCAGATGAAGCCATGCACTCCTGACTTCCACTGTAGAAAATGTGGTTTCAGCTTTCTTCCACATCCCCACCGTGTCTGCCCCACTGCCCCGAACGGTTGAGGCTCCGTGTTTACCACTGACATGATTAGACATGATTGTTATCAAGGCTATTCACACGTGACCGGGTGGCACACTCCTTTCCTGCACAACTGCTTGTTTCCTCTCTAGTCAATTGTTTCATGTTTGTTAGTTTTCATTGCTCTTCTCCAAGTGTCTAAATCTTGCAGAACATTAAGATTTGATCAGTTTTCTCTTCTGGAAGTCCCCCCCCTGCCCCCAGAGCCTTTGACCAGCTGCCTTCTGAACTGGCTGTTCAGGCCACTGTACAAGCTGTCATCCCTGGATCTCCCCTCAACATCCTTCCCTCCACTGTGTTTAATCCTGTCTCCTGGCCCCCTGTCCACTAGTACTTGGCTTAGGTGTTCGTTTTTGGTGAAGCAAAACCTAACAGAAGGGAGCACAGGAGATAAATTTTGGGAACATTGCATGTCTGAAAACCTGCTCCCACACTTAGAGGTTCAGCAGGTACAGAAGTGTAGGTAGAAGGTAGCTTTCCTCTAGGGTTTTTGAAGGCCTTAGCTTAATTTTCTTCTAGCTTCCAGTGTCATGTTTCCTAAGTGTGGTGCTATTCTGATTCCTGACACTTCCTACGAGATGAGTCCTTTCTCTCCGGCAGCTTTCAGGATCCTCATTTGTCCCCAGCGTTCTGTGACATTGCAGGGATGTGCTTTACTTCGTGTCCGTTTTCTTCCACTCTGCTGGGGATGAGGTGTTTCCTTTCAACTGGTAACTTTAGTTCTGGGAAATTTTCCTAATTTATTTCATGGATGTTTTGTCCCTCCATTTTCTCTATTCTTTATTTTTTACTGAAACTCCTATTCAACCATTGGACCTCATGGACTTACTTTCTCTTTCTCTCATTTTCTATCTAATTGCTTTTTGCTCTGCTTCCTGAGAAGTTTCTTCCACTCTACACTCCAAGTTTTCTATTGTATATATAATTTCTGCTATCATATTTTTAACCTCCAAGAACTCTTTTAAGTATCCTTTTCCTGTTGCGCTGACACACGTTTTCTTTCGTCTCTCCGAGGACGCTTCTCCTCCTGGCACAGCCTGTTTCCTCCAGGTGCTTTTCTTCTTTTATGTTTTGATTTCTGTCTTTTCTGTACATGCTTTCCTCAAAGGTCTGATGAGCCCCAGCTGTTTGCTCATCTTTAAGAGAGGGATACCACGGAAGCCTTTTCTGTGAGGTTCTCTATGGGGTGATTTGGCTTTGCCTTATTTTGGGGCTGGTCAGATCCCCAAAGAAGAATCTTCCAGTCTCCTGCCTGGAGGTTATGGCTGCCCACGTCTGGGAGCCAGAAAAGGAAGAAAGCTGATGATCTCAAGGTTCAGTATGTAGCTGTTCTCTTCAGCTCCCTGTTTTTAGTACTGATTGCCTGCCCCACCCCCATCCTTAGCTTCGGTCTTTGTTGGGGTGCAGGAGGGGCTTTATCTCAGGGTCGAGGGAAGGGCAGGAGATGGGGGTCTTCCTGTCTTGCCGCTGTCCTCGTGTTTTCAGCGTCACCCTCATTCCCTCTTCCAGACTTGTCGTCCACCCCCAAGACTCCCTGGGGTTCTGTGGTTCGTGCTTCCTTTCCTGTTGCCAGGTTAGCACTGAACTGTCTCATGTCTGGGCAGTTACTCATCCATCTGCTTTCCTGCTTCCGAAACTGTGTTGCTGTTGCCCTCTCTCCTCTTCTCTTTGTCTGACTGTGTTCATTCCATTTACTGTCATTTTCTTGGGACGTGGGAGAAAACGGAGGTGTTCAACCTACTATTTTAACCAATATCCAATTACTATGTTTATTACGTGTTTTGGTGTCTATCTTTCCCATCAACTGTTGAGTGTCTCAAAATTGTAGCCCAAGTGCCTCTAAACAGTTTGTTTCAATACATTTTTATGGAATTAACTAAACAGATTAAAAGAGTACTTTCTTGACTGTGGTTTTTTGAGTAAATAAATGGGATGAGTAGGTTTGTGTCACACAAGGAGAGAAAATTCAGTGCCTGTTTTTAGGTCTGACGCTGAGCTCTCTAGTTCGTAATGGGCACGCTATTATGCAATTGTTCTGTTCTCCATAAAACCCCATTGACAACTCACTCAGCTAATCCCGGACAATCTTCCATCTTAAAACCAAATAATTAAAAGGGACTTTGAGAGCTCGCATAGTAAATCCCTTTCCCTCTGGCTGGAAGCATTATTAGTCCATTACAGTTCCAAGAAAAGACATTGGCTCAGAGCGTGAGTTCAGACATTCTTGAAAAACTGGGGATATCAATTCTCTAACTCAGTATTATACAAAGGAAGATAAGACAAGGAAACAAGACAAAAGAGAGTATCTTCTAGATCCTTAGACAGTAATTACCCCCCACTGCTCTGGAGGTCCTGAGGCCGCCCTCTGTATTCTCTGCTCTTCTCTTCTGGTCAAGAGAAAGCCCGCAGCCAGGGGATGGAGAGCAGGGCCCTGGTGGGGGTCGGGGTGGGGTGGGGGTGGGGGGGCGAGTGGCTCAGCACCTGGGCGCTCTCCTGTCTCCTCCAAGGCCTCCTCACTCACGGGGCTCCAACAAGGGTCTTTACAAGATCTCCTTGCCCTGCCAGGTTTCCTGCTACTGTGACAGGTTACTACCTTTACACAAGCATGTGATGTGTAATATAAAAGATATTAGAACCGTTAAAAAAAACGTTTTGGAAAGTTCTCTGAAGAACAAATAGAGAAAGAAAAATTGAAGCTTCTTATCATGGGGACTTTCAAGAATACAAAAACCAGTAAATAGGGAATTCCCTGTCAGTCCAATGGTTAGCGCTCCACGCTTTCACTGCCAAGGGCCTGGGGTTCGATCCCTGGTCAGGGAACTAAGATCCCACAAGCCGAGTGACGCGGAAAGAAAAAAAAAAAAATCTAGTAAAGAAAGCCCCTGTAGCCATTATCCAGCTTTCACAATGATCAACATTTTTCCAACGTTGTAAAATCTATTCTTGCCCCCCCATCCCCATTCACTTTTTAAAAAATATTTGCTGGAGTAGATTAACACAAGTTCCAGACAGCATATCATTTTCATCCATGAAAACTTCTACACAGTCTCTCATCGTTCATAACGTTTTTCCTTTTTCTTCCTCTTTCATATAAAACTACAATGCCATTATTATTGTGACCTGACAAAATTAACCATCCTTAATATCATCTAATACTCCAGTCCACACTCAGATTTCCCAGATTACCTGAAAAATATCTTTCTCCAGAAGATTTGTTTGAATCAAGAGCCAAATAAGGTCCACTCATTGTATTTGGCTCAAATACCTCCTAAGTCTCTTTTAATTTCTAATGAAAACTTTATTCTTTAACTTACATATAATTACGTGCTTTAAAAATGAAGGGAGGTGTATAGCAGGCTTGGTTTTGCTGCAGGGACAGCTCTATTTTAATTGGGCATGCTTCCAAAATTGTAAGTACTCCTGGGGCATGTTTTTCCTGGCTATGTCCTGGCCTAGTACTTCTATTAGAAAGGTTAGAATTAAACTGTTAGTCATTTTTACTGTAACTGCGTTCTGCCTTACTTACTGATGCAACTAATCAAACTTTGGAGACAGTTACTTATTAAATTTGTGCATATTTAAAAATCTCCCTGGACTTCCCTGGTGGTCCAGTGGGTAAGACTCCGTACTCCCAGGGCAGGGAGCCCAGTTCAATCCCTGGTTGGGGAACTAGATTCTGCATGCCACCACCAACAGCCCGCATGCCTCGACTACAAGATCCCATGTGCCACAACTAAGACCCGGCACAGCCAACCAAAATAAACAAATAAATAAACAAATATTAAAAAAAATAAAATAAGAATAAAAATCTCCCTGTTACTTTAAAAAACTATAAATCCGTACTGTAGATTGCAATGATGGTAGCAATTAGATATGTGGAAGCTGAGTTTGGTAATAAACACGTAGATTAGGTATTATCTTAGAAAGGCTTTCAAGCAATTTATTTCTCGTGTCAGTAGTGGGGAGTAAGAGAGTTTTCCGAGGGCAGGATTTCAGTAAAGATCAATAAATGCAGAGCTAACCCCCCGCGTTTCTGGTCATTCCCCTATTTCCATGTGTTCTTTATATTTTTATTTATTTAAAAAAAAAATTTATTTATTTATTTTGGTTACCCCAGGTGTTAGATGCGGCAGGCGGGCTCCTTAGTTGCAGCATGTGGGCTCCTTACTTGCGGCATGCAAACTCTCAGTTGCAGCAAGCATGTGGAATCTAGTTCCCCGACCAGGGATTGAACCCGGGCCCCCTGCATTGGGAGCACAGAGTCTTATCACTGCCCCACCAGGGAAGTCCCTCTTCATATTTTTAAATCTCTCCTTTAGTCCTACAATCTGGCATTAGCCTTCCCTCCCCCATTTCTCCTCTTGTCGTGTTCAACTCATATTTATTGTGTGTCTGCTGTGTGCCAGACCAGATCTCACTTAATTCTTATGACAGCCCGTGGAGGGAGTAGCCCCACTTTGTAGACGTGAAAACCCAAGGTCAGCGGTTGGTGAGTCGCCCAAGGTCACTGCTTCTGCCAGTGCCCACCCTGCTCTTAGGATTGTTCGTTGGGTCAGTTAAGGGAGGTCAAAATCGACATCAAAGGAGGTTACAAAACATTTAAAACTCGACCAGTACCTGCCCCGTGGAAGCCCCCGCAGACGTACAGCTTCCCATCCACGGCTCCTGCATTGGTAGAATTGGTGCGAAGTGAGAGCAGGGGGCTGGGCATGGGTGGGCCCTCCCTCCAGAAGTCCCCGTCCGGGTTGTAGATCTCCACCACGTCAAGGCACTTCCGAACCTGACCCTTGTCTCGACCTGTGCAGCCGATTCCACCTGCAGAGGGTGACACAGAAAGGAGGTGACCAGAGCTGAGACGTCCCCGTGGGCAGTGCCCCCTTTCTGCAGGGTCTGTGTCTCAGGCTCATGGACCTTGGTGTGCTCCTCTTGCCCGGTGCTGCTTCTGAGATCATTTGTAAGCAATGGTAATGTCTACTGTGCACTCCATGGCCAAGGCTGATCTCGTTTTATCCATAGTGTTCTATCTGTTTGTGCTCACCCATGAGGCTGATTCCACCACAGGCTTTATAACCTACGACATCCAGCACTGGCTCACACAATGACCCTCCCTTTAGAGGAAGAATTTCCGGTTTGAATGTGAGGGTGACCCAGTTCTGACATCTGCCTTCCTGTTCGTTATGATTCCACAGACCTGGCTAGAGAGGCAAACATCCTTTCCATCCCCATCATTGCCAGCCTGTCTCTCCTTCTCTTCTTGTTTATTTTATTTTATTTTTTATTTTTGGCCACTCCGCACGGCATGCGGGATCATAGTTCCCCAACCAGGGCTCGAACCCGGGCTCCCTGCAGTGGAAGCGCAGAGTCCTAACCACTGGACCACCAGGGAAGTCCTTCTCCCTCTTTTCTTAAGTGGCAGGAATTTTTCCCCATTAGAGCAGGGCCAATCTTTGGTAAATTTCAGGTTTGGGGGTCAGAGGGAAGCCCCAAACACAAATGCGTGATGCGTCTTCCATTTTTGAGTGACACAGTTCATTCAATAGCTATTCCCTGATTACCTGTTACACGCGAGGCGGCATGCTCGTGATGAGGAGCTGAGAAAGATGAGTGAGGTATGTTTCTTGCCGTTAAGAAGTTAATGGGGTGGGGACTTCCCTGGCGGTCCAGTGATTGGGACTTCGCCTTCCAGTGCCGGGGGTGAGGGTTCGATCCTTGGTCGGGGAGCTAGGATCCCACATGCCTCGCGGCCAAAAAATCAAGGCATAAAACAGAATCAATATTGTAACAAATTCAATAAAGACGTTAAAAATGGTCCACATCAAAAAAAATCTTTAAAAAAAAAAGAAATTAATGGTGTGCAAAGGGCCATATACACAAATAAACAGATAGCGACATCATGACAAGTACCTTAAAAGAGATACAAATTTCACTCAGAAGTCCAGAGACTGTCACAAGTAGCAGAAATATCATTTACATAATTGTGACTTTAAGTACAATGCTCCATGGGGAAGTAATGGCATAAGAATTTCCAATCCACTGTAATAAGAAGCACAAGTTTGTAGGTGACCTTTTTTGTACCACAATGAAAGGTCTTAAATGTCAGGGCTATATTTCCTGATCTGAAGCGTGGCTCCTGGGATGGAGGTGAATCCCCTGGAAGGAGAGACAGTCCTCTCATCGGTGACCTCATTCCATGCAGACCCAATCTGGTGACTTGGTCTACACGACCAATCAAAGTTGGGAGAGTGCTGGCCTCAGGCTACCCGTGGAGGCTCCTGGAAGGGTCAGTGCAGTGGGGTGTGGGTGAGGGCTTGGCTCTGTTGTTTATAGCAACACCAAGACCAGAACCGAGACTGCTCTCATCACATGGCCTTTACCCAATGTGTCACTTAGAGATTAATCACATGACACCTCGTGGCATTTCCTCTTTTGTGTTATTTAATTCCTTTCCCATCATCATGCTGGTCGGATGGTCCTTCCGTCCATCATCATATGGCTTCCTATCTTCCTTCACTGCTGCACCCCAGGACCTAGCACAGTGCCTGACATGTGCGGGTCTGGAATGAATGAACCAGAAAGTTAACTTCTCCTCGGCTTCCTCTGGCCTAGTGGATGTGTTACAGGCTCACTGAGGGCAAAGACCACTTTTCATCTGTCTTATATCTCACAGTGCCTGACACACGGTACTCAGTGAATCTGAGAAGATTGATGGGAACAGCTTATTTTCACCCTGGTTGGGACTCACGCAGACATAAGAGGACTTCAGAGGGAACCTTTTTGTTCTCTTTGCCTATGGAGCCTGACCTGTTTCCTGTCTCAGTACGAACCCAGGGATCAAGGCTATAAACTCAGGAAGCTCTTAGCTGCTTTCCCTCTTTTCCGCCTGGATAAATAATTTAGCCCGTTACCGTGCCAAGTCTGAGCAGCAGCGTTTCCAAGGAGGGGACACGCCGCCTCAGTTAACTGCACACTCTGTTGTTCGCAGGCCCTCTTCCAGTGTGGCACTGGGGCGGCTGGAGGCTTCTTAGTCCAACAAAAAGTGCAATTTCCTATCTGTGGGCCAGGATGGGCTTAAAGAAGAGGATTTATCTGTAGCAGTTGACCATGGCAACCACCCATCAGGTAAGAACAAGATGATTTAGCTACCTGCTCCGTAAGAGATACTATTAGGCTGGTTTATATTACGAGCACTTTAGAAGACCAGTCAGTGGGGGCAAACATGAAATGCAAGTCGCTCAGAGCCAGTCTGGGCACACCCAGCAGCCAGCAACCTGGGCGTAATCAGAAGTTCACATGAAAGCCCGTTAAGAAAGCTTCCCCAACGTAAAGCATATAAAGAATGGGTATTATTCTCTCGGTTGTTGAAATAATTAGAGTGCTTGTCATTTTCGGTTCCCTTTTACTAAGTGTATTTAATTATAACGTTCAGCCCTTACGCTACAAAACTAAACTTTTACGTAGGTGCCCTTTTTGTTTGGTTGTCAGGCAGTTCACAGGCTCCACTCGGGTGACACGGGCTTGCAGGCTCTGCCTTTGTTTCTGACCGTCCGCCCCTGAACACACTCTCTGTCTCACCTGGATGTAATTCTACCACCAAGTACACTCTCAGCACCACTCTGTTACCAGCGACTTAATGAGCTTAAACTGAAAGTGAATGCTGATTAGATAAATAATCAAATAAAAGCACGGTCTTTATTAATAAGTCAGCACCAGCACTACAAGAGAACTCTTTTGATCCTGGGGTAGGATCAGCACATCTTTAGAATTCAATGAGATACCTCATATCTTTAATTTATATGCCATCAGAACCTCTGAGCCTGACTTTCCTTTATTCAAAAACAGGCAAATAGAAGTTATCTTTGCACGTCATACCCCAGTGGACCTCCAGTGCAAAATATATACTTTAGTTTTTTTTGGTGGGGTCGGGGGGTGTGGGTCATAGAAGAAGATGCCTCTCTCTCCTCTTTCATTTCTACCAAGATGAAGACCTGCTCTCCTTGTGTTTGGTGGTCATAGAGTCTTTCCCTCTGCAGGGCGTGGGAGGAACCGTCTCCCCACACCAAGCCTGGCCGGGCGCTGGCCGAGGGCGGGGGCGTGGTCCTTCCCTGACATCCTCTAGGACTTGCTGTCCATGGGGCCTTGAACACAGCGGGGCTGGTTCCTGACATCCTTCTCCCTGTAGGCCTGCCTTCAGCAAGCTTTAATAATATATTCACTGTTGCAGGCTCCCATGGGCCAGGGAAAAAGCATGTGGGCTTTTGGAAACAGACCATGGTTCATATGCCTGTGTCACCACTTATAGCTGGACAACTTTGGTCAGTATAATTTCTCTAAGTCTCAATTTTCTCATCTGTAAGTTTCGGATAATAATTCCAATTTCATAAGTTGTTGCAAAGGTTAACTTATAGGTAACTATGTAAAGGCGGAGAAGGGTGAGGAGGATGGACATGTGCTGTAAACTATTCCCAAGTACTATGATAGGAATTTCCTTTTAGTTCTTCCCATGCACTCCACGTGATGGTCATTCTTCCTCCTTCGTGTTCCAGGACATTGTGTAAGTAAAGCAGGGCTCACTGAAGCCGCTGGTCTTAGGTTTGCTCGCTCTCAATTTAATTGTCCACTACATCTGTGATTGACGGCTGTAGGGGTGAAGCTCTCTTAAATGTTTCCTTTGAGGTTGGATAGAGCCGATCAGAGGCTGAAGGGCTGAGAAATAAGCTGAGCCTTCAGGTGGGGAGAAAGTTTCGCTGACACGATGGATCAGAGTAATGCACTGGTCAAACACTCGAGAGGGGTAGGAGCTGTCAGGTGGCAGCATAGGAGACAGACAAGGATTTTGCAGCCTGTGGGCTTCCAGGAGTGAGGCTGCCCCCGTGTCTGGGTGAAGGGGCCGCTCTGGCTCACGTGTGGAAGACGGTCTCTTCACGCTAATATAATGCTCACGACAGTGTCCTTCGCACCCTCGTTGTCTGCTCTCTGGTTTTCTTCTTCACTCATTTCGGAGCTCCAGATTTGGAGCCTAAAGCCCTAGAAGACACGACCTAGCTTCTTGTCCCTTCTTAGTTAACACAGGGCTCTCTTGGGTATTTTCAGAAAAAAAGCCCTTCAGAACAGGGTGGAAAGTAGGCTCATCTGCCTTTTACAAACTTCCGGGTCGCGCCATAGGCCTGTCTAGGTGTGTCGGGCTCACAGGACACGGGTGGTGGCGCTCTCTCGTGTGTGCGCACCCTTTTCACCCACTAACCCCTCCCTGTCCTTCGCCAGCCTTTTCTTGCTAAGAAAACGTCCATCTCCCTTCTGTTTGCTCCTCAAAACAGACGACCAGGAAAATCAAATAAAAGAGCCGAAAGGGCAGACCAAGTTCCACTGGTTAGAGCCTGGATTTGCTTGATTTTGGAGGGAAACTCAAGTGCTTGAAATGTCTTATCATTTCCAAGAGGAAATGTAGACAGTTGACCAGAAAGTTCTGGCACTGAGCCCTGGGTGCCAAATAAGCTGCAATTACAGAATCGCTGTCCCATCTGTGGCTGATTCCGGATGACCCCTGGGCTTCCGTCCGGCCCAGCCCTGGGCCTCGGATTTCAACGCGCCTCGCCCGTCAGTTCTTTCCAATTGTGGGCCCATCTTTTCCTTGTTTCTTCCCAATCCCACTTCCCCAGCCTGTCCTGCAGGTCCAAGAGCTGAGCCCACAGCGGGGAGGGAGAGCCTGGGGCCGTGGATGGGAGCCCGAGTGCAGATGCCACAAGCTCAGACTAGTGTCACACTGTCCCCACGCCTGCTCGTCGCCCAGTTCTGCCCACAGGACCCCTCAGACATCTCAGGCCTGTCCCTCCCCCGTAGGTGTACAGAGCTTTGACGACCGGCCACCGCACTGCCCAGTCCTCACCTTCCTTCCCCTCCCATCGCCCCCAGCACCCTGTGCTCCAGGCTCTCCCAGCTGCCTGCAGTTCCCCAAGCAGTGAGGTTATTCATCTCCAGGCCTTCGCTTAGGCTGGTCTTTGCCTGGACTGGCCTCTCCTCCCCAACGTGACAGCCTCCTCTTTCAAGGCTCAGCTCAGCAGCCGCCCCTAGGAAAGGCTTCGTGTCTCTGCCAGCGGCCGTTCCCTCCTGGAGCCTCTGCCGCCCTCTGAGCAGAGATCAAGGCTCCTGTAAGTAGTCCTGCTCTTGCTTGTCTTCACGTGCGTTTCCCTGTTGATGAGGCTGTGAGTCACTGGGGGGCAGAAGAGTGTCTCATCCACATCTGTGCGCCCCGCGCTCTGCACCCGGGGCAGACGGTCAAGAAAACATAACTGAGTGCGTGAATGGACCAGCTCCTCACCTGCATCCCGGGTACTTTCTTTTCTTCTTACGCTCTTTTGTCCAGACAAAAAGCGATGACTAGCTTTCCAGAATGTGTCAAGCGCTGAGTCCAAACAGCTGAAAACTCACTTCCTGTCAGATTATAAACATTATCTTCTTAAGGATATAGGACTCTCAGCCCAGATATGGAGAGAAATTGTTGGTGTCTGTTGTTGGGCTCATTTTTCCCCCAGGTCTGCCTGCCTGAACAATCACTAACCTCCCTTAACTTGGGCTGGACATAACCTAACAGGACACAGACCAAGTTTATACTAATACTTCTCTCAAGTGACCCTGCAAAGAACCATTAATCAAATATATTCCACACCTTGCAAATGTAGACACACAAGATGTAAAGTATGAAGGCAAAGTATGCATCCTTCTTTTCCGTGAGTTTCTTCTAAAGGAGGCTTGACAGTATGTGCTGAATAACTGCTATAGAAAAAAGGTCTTGGGACTTTGCTGGCGGTGCAGTGGTTAGGACTCTGGTGCTTTCACTGCCAGGGCCCAGGTTTGATCCCTGGTTGGGGAACTAAGATCCCACAAGCTGCATGGCATGGCCAAAAAAAAAAAGATCTTAATAAGTCTTTGGTGTATTTATCTTGTGTGTAAATAAAATGATTTACAGAAAGTGATAATTTGTGCTCATTTCTATATCTACCCAAGAACAGGAAAAGGAAGGGAGTGATTAAAAAAAATGATCACATGTATAAATTAGGATAAACTAGTTGAAGATAATATATTTTACTCAAAATGACAGGATTTTAAAATAATTGATATCTTCTTCTTCAAAGCATCAAAATTTTTCCATTTCAAGTCTTCATGCTGTTTTAAAACATATATTACGTTATTCCCCGCCGTAGTGAATTGACGATTCCAGAGTTAACATTTTCTTAAGGATTCAGAAGTAACAATACGATCTGTTTTCACAATATGCTATGGACATAGATGGTTCTGTACACTAGGCTACATGAAGACATACCTAAGATTTGCTTTGTTGAACAAAATTCTTGCTGTCGTTGTGGCTTTTAGCAATTTACCTCTTTTCATAAAAGCAAAGCATAGAACGTGTAGTAGCACAAGGCTTTGGCTGTGTTCCCTTATGCTTTTCTGCAAACATAAACAACAAGTCAGAGGCCCGGACAACATCCCCCTAAGACATTTCTCATCTGTCCTCAGTAACATTGTCATCTCTGTCCATCAGGGGTTTTCACACTGTAGAAGCTTCCGAACATTCTCTCATTTCAGCATCAGAAACACTTTAAACTTCTAGTTAGTTTTAAGCAATCTGTAAGCATACTTTGGCTATCCACTTCATATCTGTACTACGTGTTAGAGAATAACAAGTTTAAGGTGTTTTTTTTTTTCCATAAGACACAGTCTACTGAGAAATCAAAGACAAATATGAAACCATTATAATACAGCATTGCAATTATACATTGATCGAATAGAGTGCAATTTCTCACTAATTGTCACAATGAAATGTGGAACTGCCCACTCTCTGTGAATTTGTAGGATGTCAATGATGAAAATGTCTAAAGCTAAGTTGCGATTTCAGAGCCATAGGCAAACTTTGGCCTCTGAGAGTACTTATTTCTGGGTTCCCCACTGAGGGTGCCAGATAATCAAGGTGAAAATCCTTCATAGGATTAACTGCAAATACGTTTCATGGACACTGACAGCAAAAACATGGTGAGTCATTCAGTGTAGTTCAAATCCAAGTCTTTTCTCAGAATAAAGCAGACACTGGCATTCCCTGGAGAACTTCTTCGGCCATTGAAAAAGTACATTTCTTTCCTTGTTCAACCTGAGCTTAAGAAGTGTGTCTCTAAGCCCAGAACGCTCTTGGAATGAGTTCAGAACGTACCCAACAGCCTGCTCTGATGACCTGTGAGTACAGGATGCTCTGACCAATGGCCTGACCTAGCTTCCTGGAACACACGTGCTGTCCAGGGGAAGACACCTTGCCTCATTCATCTCTGGGTCTCTCCTAAAAGCCAGCTCAGGGCCCGATTATGTACCATAAGCGTAGTCAATATTTTGAGCGTATAAAACCTCCATTAACATGATGTCACCTCTTCCTTTCCTCACAGTATCTGTGTTTCTCAATGTGCAGTCCTGTAGGCATTCCCACCAGAATCGCCTGACGCTTCCCACAGCTCAGATCCCCGGGTCCCACTTCAGACCCACTAGCCCAGAATTGGCCAAGGGTGAGGGCCAGGAATCTGCCATTTTAATGAACAGCCTGGGTAATCTGAGGAAAAATTATATTTATTAAAAAACTGGAATTTTATTTATTTTTTAATATTTATTTATTTATTTGGTTGCACAGGGTCTTAGTTGTGGCTGGCGGGCTCCTTAGTTGTGGCATGCGAACTCTTAGGTGCAGCATGTGGGATCTAGTTCCCTGACCAGGGATCCAACCTGGGCCCCCTGCATTGGGAACGCGGAATCTTCACCACTGCGCCACCAGGGAAGTCTCCAGAATTTTATCAAAAGAAAGAAAAAGGCAAAACCTTAACCATAATGAAACTTGGTCCTTGTATCTCACAGCGTAATTCACCTCTCGACTGATCTCTGACACGCATTTACTGCAGTAACTGGAACCCTCTGTGTAACCCCCCTCGTGGTGCGCGGGGGCAGAGCGCTGTGCGCGGGGGCAGAGCGCTGTCCGCTGGAGAAAACAACACCCGTAGCTGCATGGGGAGACTTGCTATTAGCTGGCTCCTCGGACAGGGAAGTGAAAAGTCCCTGCTTTAAAAAATTCTCTACAAGGCCTGTAACTCTGATGATTTTTGAGGCTTTTGCCCTGATGGAAGAGCAGGATAGAAAGGTCAATTCAGTCAGCTGACGTTTGTAAGCATCCATCATGTGGAGCAGGCCCGGCGGCTGTCAGAAGAGACACAGACAAGAGTGAGGCAGGGTGTCTGCCCCTCGATGGTCCCAGGAGCATGGGGAGGGCCACGGGCAGAGGCAGAGCAGCCCTGCCAAGAACAGTGCCACTAATTCACACAAACCACCTCGAGGAGATGGCGTTTCTGCCAGACCCTGAAGGATGCGTTGTCCAGGGGCAGAGGCTTAAAAGCAGAGAGAAGAGCGTAAACAAAGTGCAGAAGGGAGGCTTGTTCAGGAATGACCCTCAGAGCCCAAGGCTGGGGCTGGGAGGGATGTGGCTGCAGAGGCCGGCTGGGGCCAGCCTGAGAAAGGTCTAAACGTTTCCACAAATAGATTCTGGTGCTCACTTTCTATATTTGACTTCGCCTGACCTGTCAAACTAAAGCAACTTCTGAATACAATTTGACTTTTTAAAAACACTTGATGGGGGGCTTCCCTGGTGGCGCAGTGGTTAAGAATCCGCCTGCCAGTGCAGGGGACACGGGTTCGATCCCTGGTCCGGGAAGATCCCACATGCCGAGGAGCAACTAAGCCCGTGTGCCACTACTACCGAGCCTGCACTCTAGAGCCCTCGAGCCACAACTACTGAGCCTGTGCGCCACAACTACTGAAGCCCGTGTGCCTAGAGCCCGTGCTCTGCAACAAGAGAAGCCACCACAATGAGAAGCCTGCGCACCACAACGAAGAGTAGCCCCTGCTCACCGCAACTAGAGAAAGCTCTCGCACAGAAACAAAGACCCAATGCAGCCAAAAATAAATAAATTTATTTCAAAAAAAATAAAATTAAATAAAATTAAAAAAAAGAAAAAGTTAAAAAAAACACACCACACTTGATGGAAACCCAAAGTATATTTATGAATGTACATTATCATTTCAGAAGCAAGCATAATATATTCAAAAGTGTAACTAATACTATGAGAGCTAAGGTTTATCTCACAAAAACATTTTTCAAAGAGAGAACCTCTGGTACCATATTCAAATCGGTGTTTTTATAACAGAGCATCAACAAGAGCTCACAATTCGGTTTAATGAGGTGGAGCCCAGAAGGTTCTGTGTTTCTCAAAACTTTACTAGTAGTCTGCATCTAATTCGTTTCCTACTTGATTCTTCATAAAAGTAGGATTGAAAGCCTTTAAAACAAGGAGTTAACGTTTTCTCATAGCAATAGGATATATTAACCTAAAATTTTTTGGACTGTCTTTTTAAAGAACTTTTTTTAGAAGATTAAGATATATTTTGGATTAAAGTACTTTGTCTCATAATGAGCTCTCATGGTACAAATGACAAAAGATCTTTCTTAAAACACAAAGCATCTTAAAATGCATGACCTTGAGCGGCACCCTTCTCCTCCGTCTCCTCCCAGAGGATTTCAAAGGGTTCTGTCATCAAGACACAGCCCCACTCTTTCCTGCTCTTCCTGAGAAAGGGCTACCCGAGAAAGCTCTCAGAAAAAAGTCAAAATGGAAATCAGCCCATTTTAAATACCTGGGTTTTTAGTGAGGGCCTCATTTATTCATAAGGCTCATATAGACTATTTAAATTATTTTAAGCTTTCCAGGAAGTTACCCACCAGAAGAGCCAGTCGCAGCGTAGAGCGCTCACGTAACTGCATGAGCAATAGCACCACTTCAAGCAAACGATCTAGGCATATCTTTTTCTGCATTTCTAAGAAGGGAATACATAGTTTTCCAGGAAGAACCATCCAATAGCTGACTAATACACCCCTTGCTAGTTTGCCGTAATTCTAGAAATCACTTTCATCTAAATTCAAATTACTCATGGTATCTGTGATGACATGGTTTTCAAAAACAAGCATTTCCACGGTGAAAATTTAGCACAGATTTTAACGGAGGCCAACATTCTTAAATCTTTACAACTCAAATTAAATTAGGGTCAGCATTAGCCAGAGTGTCCAGCAGTCTGACGGGTTCACCTTTAGTTCCCACGGAAGAACACATCCTAGACAATATTTTAAGAGTCCCTCCCCACGCAGAAGTGCAGGCTGTGTGAATGTGCACTGGGCCATTGTGTGTGTTTGCAAGGAGAGGAAGCGAAGAGAGTAGAAAGAGACGGTCCTTAGACTCCAAATGCGTGAAGACAGGGTGACCCCAGCACAAGGACGGCCCCTCGGTCGGCCGCACGGCCAGCACAGAGACCTGTTGAGGGTGGAGCTGGAATACCGCAGGCTACTAAAGGAAGATTTTGAGCATTATTAGGGCACTAGAGTGTAAAAGGACCCCTTGCCACTTATTTCAGTAATAATAATCACTATCACTATCATTTATTGAGCACTTAAGTGCCTGGCACAGTATCCATTTCTCTCAAGTGTCACAACTGTGTTATTAGCATCCTCATTTTATGAATGAGGAAAACAGACTCAGCGCTCGCTTCGGCAGCACATATACTAAAATTGGAACGATACAGAGAAGATTAGCATGGCCCCTACGCAAGGATGACACGCAAATTCGTGAGGCGTTCCATATTTTTATAGCTGATTCACTTTGTTATAAAGCAGAAACTAACACACCACTGTAAAGCAATTATACTCCAATAAAGATGTTAAAAAAAAAAAAAAAGAAGAAAAGAAATGGTGGTCTAATCAGCCAAACACCTTTGAAAAAAAAAAAAGAAAACAGACTCAGAGATGTGACCCAACTTGCTTAAAATCATGGGGTAATAATAAGTTGCAGGGATAGGATTTGTCTGCAGGAGGACCTTTACTTTATTTCAAGCAAAGAAGACACCTGGAAATCTTTGTATAGATGGGATTAACTCAGAAGTTTTTTTTTGTTTTTTGGCTGCATTGGGTCTTCGTTGCTGTGCGGGCTTTCTCTAGTTGCGGTGAGCAGGGGCAACTCTTTGTTGTGGTGTGCGAGCTTCTCATTGCGGTGGCTTCTGTTTGTTGTGGAGCATGGGCTCTAGGCGCGCGGGCTTCAGTAGTTGTGGCACGTGGGCTCAGTAGTTGTGGCGCGCAGGCTCAGTAGTTGTGGCACACGGGCTTAGTTGCTCCGCGGCCCGTGGGATCTTCCTGGACCAGGGCTCGAACCCGTGTCCCCTGCATTGGCAGGCGGATTCTTAACCAGTGCGCCACCAGGGAAGTCCCCAGAAGATTTATCAAAATATAATAAGGTAAAGGCAAGGGCCATTTATCATCTGAGCTAGATTACCCCTCGTGACTATATCTACCTCCATAGTAGTTAGATTCGAGGGCTTTCAGGCCCCTGGGGCTCAGGTGCTCCTGTTACAGTCACCCCTCATTTAACAGACGCCACTGCACGCCACTGGTCAGAACATGGGTGCAAAGCCTGAACAAAGCCAATAGCAGTGCTGTGACAGAGATCTTGAATTTTATTCTGTGAAAACTGGAGTCACTGTTAAAGACCCGTGGCCTTCTGGCCTAATTGTAGGTACAGTCTGTATGGCTACACAACTGTCTGCACGTGCGATCTGTAGGTACAGTTTGCACCATCTTGCATGGACAGTACGGTGACAGCAGTGAGAAGTGAAGAGACCATAACTGAGGAAAGGAAGAGCCACCAAAACGCAGCAGTCGGTGGCCTTCCAGCTCAAGGGACAAGCAGTCCTACATAATCAACAGCCAGGCTATGGCACTCCCGTTCAGAGGAGCATGATTGTTGATGTTCGTAATGACTGAGTTCTTTTTAAAAATTATTTTAACTTTGAAACGGGACAGATTTGGGTTTGCATCTTGGACTTAATCACACTATTTGTGTGATAAAAATAAACAAAGGCTTTCCTTTGTAGGCTATTGTGAGAACTGAGACCATACATGGACAGCACCTACCATTTAGTAGTTCTTCAACAATTATTACTTTCCTCCAAAGCCATTTCTCATGAGGCAGAGAAGAGTGTGGTAACTTAAAATATTTTTTTCTAGTTAAAAATGTTACCAAAATTTGACACCTAAAGGTGTTGGCTCAATTACTTGGAAAATGTAACTGTATAGACTTTCTTAATTTCCAATGCCAGGAGAACAGTTGCTGCACTACTCAGAACACAGACTGCCAAGGTGGATTTTCTGCTCACTGAAAGGTATGTTTTACCCCTTAAGTAAAATGATAAACTTTTTGTAGACAGGGGCCTCGTCCATGTAATCATCTGAGTAGTGCTGGATAAGTAATAGAACACAAAGATTCAAAATGTAAACACCCATAAAGGTGAATCAACAGGAGACTTAAAAAAAACAGACTTTAGGAAACTTTCAGACAGTTTTCTTGGGTACACTCAACAGCTAAGGTAGAGCAAACCTTGTCCTCTCTTTTTGTAAATGGACTGAACCCTGAAAAAGGAGTCTCAGAAAAAATAAGTCGGAATGGAACATTGCTGATTTAGACCTAACATGGGATGAACATTTTCAGAGAGTTTTAGGAAGTAAACAGAACTGGGCACACACCCATTAAACTGATCTTAAACTGAGGTTCTCCATATAACCTCCAGAAGCATTTGGTCCATGGAAAATCCTTGAACTAAAGAGACCACTGCCCAAAGCAAATGCTTCTGCCTAAGACCATCGGAACAAGATTCTGCTAAAACCACTGTCACAATCTTTTTTGTGTATTTTTATTCTTTATGTCTCTGATGATATTTTTCTCTCTCCTGTCTTACTGAGGGATGATGACCATCGTAACTCTATTACTTGGCTCTCCCGAACTGTCGCTTGTGCAGCTAATTGGAAGTATGATATAGAGATAGGCTACACGAATGTTACCAATAATGATGCAATACGAAAATGAAAAAAAATGTCCTTGCACTGACACAAAGGGATAACAGTTTTCTTGGGATGTAATAGTGACAGTTTACCACGAGCCCTAAAGACAGTCTACCTATGGCTCCAGTGAGGCTGATCACATCTCTAATGCAGCCCCCTGCTTCTCTCTTCCTATGTGGGAGCCAGCCTCTGGGTACCAGTCCAGGGCCAGGACCAGTTGTCCTATCAGCCTATTAGTTAGACAGTGTGTCTCAGTGTCCGTGTCCCAGTACCCTCAGGGGTTTACATCCTCTAACAGAGCCTGAGAGGACAGGACGAACACTGGTGGAGTAGAGTCCTGAGGCTAACCATCCCATGCGTGGCTGCTCTTCAACTCAGGGGGTCCTCAACAATTTGTCCCCCGCTTTGGCTGATGTAGAAAATAGTAAACCAACCAGTTAAAATTCCTTTGCCCAGGTAGTTACGGAAGTCAGCAAAGCCTTGGATTTTTCGGTTGCTAACCAAGGGGAGTCTGTGCCATTGCTGACACTTCATTTTGTACCTGGATCAACACCACAGATGAGGTACAACAATTTCTATCCACGCAAAAAGAAAAGTGGATTATCAAGGAAGGCTATCAAGGAAGACTCAGGCAGTTGTTGGGACATGTTTTCATGGTCGGACCTGGAAAAATCCAGATGGTGCCTTTAGAGTGTCCTCCACCTCCTCCGTGTAATACTCTGTTACACTTGTATATTGCACAGCTTGATTTGTTTATCCGGAGTCTTAAATCTACAGAGCCACTGTCCTAACAAATGTTCCAACAAATGACTTAGAGACAAAAACAGAATGGACTTATGCTGATGGACATGCAAACTGAAAATCAGACCCACAGATAAAATCTTGTCTTCAAGGAGAATCAAGCACGGTGGAGGACATCTGGATCACAGTCATGGTCTCTCCTTTTGCTTTGGCTGATAGAAGACCAAAGGGGAGAGTGAGAATATATAAAAGGTCCGCACCCCTAAGAAAAAACTATTTTTACTACAGGCATTGTAACGAGCCAACATCAGAACTGGTTTTCAACCTGATTAATCAATCGGTGACAACCTGCTTCAGTGAACTTGCCTCTGGGGCAGCCGGTCAGAAGCTGACTCATCTCTGACCCCTCTGCCGAGGCTGACTTGACACTCCTGCCTCTGCAACGAACACAAACCACATGTCTAAGGTTGACAACAGCCCACTGCCACCTTTGTGACAACACTAATCCAAAACAAACTCCTGCGCACAATCCTATGATTATCCATCTGCTTTGCCCAATGAGAAGGTCTCTGACCAGCTAACCCTCCTGCACGTAGGTGAGCAATAACGTCAGCGCGTTTGATTTCAGATGCTGAGTGGTGGTCTTATCGTTTAACAGCAACCAGTAGTCGGCATTTAATTGAGAAACAGACCAAATTAATATTCACTGGTGAAGTGAGATATTAGAGCAGTAAAGTAACTCCATGTAATCTTTCTCTACCACATTCGGACTCATCCTGTTCCTGGTGCCAAGTGTATCATTCTCCTTTTTCTTCATTTGACTAATTCCTACCTGTGGCGTGAGTTAGTTACCATCCGCATAGGTGTTACCATGTGTCCACATAGGTGTGCACTTAGCCCTGTGTATGCACGGTTATCTGTCTGTACCTTGTCCTAGGCCATCACTCCTCCTGGGCTCAGCGTGTGTCTCCCATCCCTGGGTCCTCAACACTCAGCCCAGGCTCTGACACATCTTATGCCCCAACAGGTATTCGTTGAATCAAACTGCAGTATGATAAGAAAACACAGTATCTCTCTGATGGAAAGCATTAGTCTTATCTGACACCCATGTTACTCAACTGAATTTTACCTATTATTTAAAAAGACTGACTTTCCACTGAATTTTTTCTCCCTTCACTTCTGAGAAGACCGCTCCTCGTTCGCACTCAGCTCCTAATAACTGTTTTCACTCATGAGTCTTGTGATGTCATGAGTCTTGTGATGATGCTTCTCCCCTCGAGCCCAGGGCTCTTGCTACCTCCTTCCTACTTCCTTCAGTGTCTAATTTTGAATTTCTACACCATATTTTCTCTCCTCAATATGTGTGTTTCCCCCACCCCTTTACATCTTTCTTACTTTAACAGCATGCTTTGTAATTTTAATTTTTTTAAATTTTATTTCATTGTGGTAAAAAACCTTAACATGAGGTTTACCGTCTTAACAAAATTTTAAGTGCACGATACAGTATTGTTCCTTTTTTTTGCTGTGGTGTGAGGTAATGGGCTCAACACATTTGTTGGAAAGTTCATCTTTCCCCACTGAAATTGCCCCGACACCTTTGTCAAAAATCAACTGAGTAAAAATGTAAAAACTTATTGCTGAACTCTTATTTCTGTTCCATTGATATATGTGTCTGCCATTGGTTCTATACCACTATAGCTCGATTACTGTAACTCTAGATTTTAAAAGTGGGTTAAGTAAGTCCTCAAACTTTCTTTTTCACAATTGTTTTGGCTCTTCTAGGTTCCTTGCATTTACACATAATTTTAGGACCAGCTCGTCAACTTTAAAAAACAATCTGTAGATCAATTTGGGGAATATTGCTATCTTAACAATATTGAGTCTTCAAATCCATACACAAGGAATATGTCTCTATTTATTTAGCTCTTTTTAATTTATTTTTATTTTTTTCAAACAAATGCAGAAGGAACCACTTTTTAAAATTAATTAGTTTATTTATTTGGCTGCATCGCGCCTTAGTTGTGGCACATGGGATCTTTGTTGCAGCATGCGGGCTTCTCTAGTTGAGGCGCGCGGGCACCAGAGCGCACAGGCTCAGTAGTTGCGGTGTGTGCGGGCTTAGTTGCCCCGCGGCGTGTGGGATCTTAGTTCCCCGAACAGGGATAGGAACCACATCCCTTGCATTGGATTCTTAACCATTGGATTCTTAACTACTGGACCACCAGGGAAGTCCCCTATGTAGCTCTTTTTTTAACTCTCTTGGGAGTGTTTTGTAGTTTTCTGTGTATGATTCTCACACTTTTTGGGTTGAATTTATTCATACGTACCTTATTCATTTCGATGTTATTGGGAAGTATTGTTTTTCCAGTTTCATTTTTGGAATGTTCATTGCTAGCACATATAAATACAAATAAGTTTTTAAAAAATACTTATTTGTTTGGTTGTACCAGGTCTTAGTTGTGGCTCGTGGGCTCCTTGGTTGCTGCACATGGGCTCCTCAGTTGTGACATGTGAACTCTTAGTTGTGGCATGCATGTGGGATCTACTTCCCTGGCCAGGGATCAAACGTGGGACCCCTGCATTGGGAGCATGGAATCTTAACCACTGCGCCACCAGGGAAATCCCACAATTAATTTTTGTATACTGATTTTGTATCCTGTGACTTTGGCTAAAATTAATGATTAGTTCTAGTATTCTTTCTTTTTTGCTTTCTTTCTTTCACTTCCTTCCTTTCTCTCCCTCTCCCTCTCTCTCTCTTTCTTTTCTTTTAGCTTTCTTAGAATTTTTTACGTGTAGGATTATATGATCTGTGACTAAAGACTATTAAACTCTTCCTTTCCAATCTGTATGGCTTAATTTCTTTTTACTGCCTTATTGCACTGGCTAAAACCTCTGTTTCAATGTTAATAGGAGTAGCAAGAACAGGCGCCTGTCTGTTGTTCCTGATCTTAGGAATAAGAGCTGTCTTTCACCACTACGTACCATAGCTGTAGTCTTTGCATAGATACCTTTTAATAAGTTGAGGAAATTCCCTTCTAGTCCTAATTTGTTGAGAATTTTTATTATGATAGGGGGTTGCATTTTGTTAAATGCTTTTTCTTTTTTTTTAATTTTTATTTTATATTTGAGTATAGTTGATTAACAATGTTGTGTTAGTTTCAGGTGTACAGCAGAGTGATTCAGTTATACATATACAGTACCTGTTCTTTTTCAAATTCTTTTTCCATTTAGGTTGTTACATAATGTTGAGCAGAGTTCCCTGTGCTATGTAGTAGGTCCTTCTTGGTTATCCATTTTAAATATAGCAGGGTGTACATGTCAATCCCAAACTCCCTAACTATCCCTCCCCCTCCCCCTTCCCCCCTAGTAACCATGAGTTCGTTCTCTAAGTCTGTGATGTTTTTGTTTTGTAAATAATTTCAAGCCAAATGCTTTTTCTACATCTATGAGATGATCATTTGGTTTTTGTTCTATACTAATATGGTTTATTATATTAATTGAGTTTTTAATATTAAAGTCACCTTGCATTCCTGCGCTCCTGAGATAAATTCCACTTGGTCATGGTATTATATATAATAATATTTTATGTTGCTGGATTCAGTTCTTTCATTTTTTCTTAAGAATTTTTGATGACATAATCATTTTTTTTTAGCAGTTTTTTTTTTTGTAATTTTATTTATTTATTTTATTTTTGGCTGTGTTGGGTCTTCATTTCTGTGTGAGGGCTTTCTCTAGTTGCGGCAAGTGGGGGCCACTCTTCATTGCGGTGCGCGGGCCTTTCACTATCACGGCCTCTCTTGTTGCGGAGCACAGGCTCCAGACGCGCAGGCTCAGTAATTGTGGCTCATGGGCCTAGTTGCTCCGCGGCATGTGGCATCTTCCCAGACCAGGGCTTGAACCCGTGTCCCCTGCATTGGCAGGCAGATTCTCAACCACTGCGCCGCCAGGGAAGCCCATAATCATTTTTTATGTTGTTAGACTCAGTTGCTAATTGTTTCTTTTTTTAAAATTAATTAATTTATTTTTGGCTGTGTTGGGTCTTCATTGCTGTGCGCAGGCTTTCTCTAGTTGTGGCGAGAGGGTGCTACTCTTCATTGTGGTGCGCGGGCTTCTCATTGCGGTGGTTTCTCTTGTTGTGGAGCACGGGCTCTAGAGCGCAGACTCAGTAGTTATGGCACATGGGCTTCGTTGCTCCGCAGCATGTGGGATCCTCCCAGACCAGGGATCGAACCGTGTGCTCTGCATTGGCAGGCGGATTCTTAACCACTGTGCCACCAGGGAAGCCCTCTACTGCCTTCTTGCCTCCACTATTTCTGATAAGTCACTGGCTGAGCGTATTGTTGTTCCCCTCTATGTGACGTCATTCTTTTCTTGCTGCTTTTAAGAATTTTCTGGGGACTTCCCTGGTGGCACAGTGGTTAAGAATCCGCCTGCCAATGCAGGGGACACGGGTTTGATCCCTGGTCCAGGAAGATCCTACATGCCGCGGAGCACCTGAGCCCGTGCGCCACAACTACTGAGCCTGCACTCTAGAGCCTGCGAGCCACAACTACTGAAGCCTGTGAGCCTAGAGTCCGTGCTCCACAACAAGAGAAGCCACCAGAATGAGAAGCCTGCACACCGCAACAAAGAGTAGCCCCCGTTCGCCACAACTAGAGAAGGCCTGTGCACAGCAACAAAGACCCAATGCAGACAAACATAAATTAATTAATTAATTTAAAAAAAAAAGGATTTTCTGTCTTTCAGTAGTTTGTCTGTGATGTGTTATGGTGAGGATCTCTGTGAAGTTATCTTACTTGGGATTTGATGAGCTTCTTGGAACTGTAGATTAATGTTTTTCCATCAAGTTTGAGAAGTTTTTGACAAATATTCATTTGAAAAGAGATTTCCTGCCCCTTTCCCTCTCTCCTTTCAGAATCCCCATTATACCTATATTGGTGGGTTTCATGTTATTCCACATGTCTCTGAGGCTCTGCTAATTTTTCTTCAATTTTTTTCCCCTCTCTTCTTCAGATTATATAATTTCTATTGATCTATTTCAAGTTCACAGATTCTTTCTTCAGACTTCTCAAATCTGCTCTTATTCTAGGATTTCCCTAGAAGATCTCTGTTACATTTCTGGCTCGTTTTCTTATCTGCTGCTGTCCCAACCAGGACTAAAAGCTCACGCTTAGGAGAGCTGCAGGCTTTTTCCATTTGCCACTCTGAGCGTGGGTTTTCCACCCTCCGCTCCCAAACATATCAGCCCCCTTTGGCAAACAAAGCTGCTAGGATTCACAGCTAGCCCCACTCCAGTAGAACTACCACGCTGAATGCTCTGGGCTGCGAAGTCGGGGCAGCCTCAGGCCAGGATGTCACAGGCTGCCTGAAGACTGACTTCAAGTTCAGCAGTGTCGAGAAATTAAGCTCTTCTCAAATTGTTGTTTATCTTTGGTTGATTTCCAGAGATCTGAAATTGTTGTTTTTGACAAATTTATCTGTCTTTATAGTTGCTTTTTGGGGAGGGGATGTCTCCCTTTTCACTTCTCCATAGCTAGAAGTCTCCGGCTTTCACTTAGATTCTGGCCCACTGAATGTTTACTGCCATAACAGTTCTTAGTTCAGGGGATTTTAAACATGTTTCACCTAACATTTTTTGGTATTTTCAGTGGGAGGTTCAGTCTAGATATCTAGTCGGCCATACAGAGAGAGTTAATACTTTGTCAGTTTTTTATGACCATTAAATGAAATTTTTTATGTAAAGAATTAAGCAAAGTGTCTGTAACACAAAGGGCTCAAGGAACTTTAGTTATAACATCTGAATACTTATATTGTAGGGATTTTACATGCATTATTTTATTTAATCATATCTCTTAAGAGGCAGGCATTCAAACTTTAATATTACCCGCCCCCCCCCCCGCAAAAAAAAAAAGATTTACTAGACTAGGGACATACAGGTAGTAAATGATGGAGTCAGGATCTGGTGCCTTCCCCCCTTGATCATACTCGCTCCATGGTGAAGGAGATTTCAGTGGCTGCTCTTTTGGAGTAGCCTGTAGACTATCTAGGAGATCTTAAGGAATTAAATCCAACACAGGTATTAGGGAGAGGGCTCATTGCTATACTAGTTGGCAGTGACTCCAATCACAGTGGGACACATACAGATTCCCAAAAGCAGACAGGGCTTTTGCTAAGACAGTTAACACATGAGTGCATGGTACCTGTGTGAGTCATTGAGAAGGTTTTAGGGCTCTGTATGATATTTGCCCACATTCCAATTATATTTGCAATGAACAGTTAAATCTGAACTAAGTGTACCCCCAAAATACCTAAACAACTGAAATTCATTCCATTTGAAAGCTTATACATAGATCTGGGAGTTAAGTAGCAAACGTTGGGAAAGTGGAACCTTTTGGATTGAATCTGCCAAGATGGTAAAATTATTTGAGAGACTGTGAATCTGGTCCCCAGCCCTGAATATCCAGAAACTAAATTTGATGCTACTGCAAAAGACTTTCTAATTGATCTCCCCACTAACATTTTCTTCTCACCTTTGATGCGTTCTTTATATCCTCGCCTCGGCAACCTTCCTCAGACATTCTCTCTTCGTGTGTCTGTGCACTTCCTCACTGCTCCCTCTTGCTCTCCTAATTCTTCATCCACCAGCCTCTGTAATCTGCTCCCGTGCACGAGTCCATCTCTCAGCCCCACCCGTCCCTGCTCTTGTGGGCTCATTCACTCATCCTCCTCGCATCCTCTACTCCTAGCATCTTCTTCTCACCTCCAAACCTCAGCTTCTGCCTTTCTTTCTACTGTACTCCCCACCCTTCCCCAGCGCCTCCTTTCTTGGAGCACACTCTTTCCTCTATTTCTCTTACCCACATCTTACAGGTCCTTTAAAATCTACTCCCTTCCATTCACTCAGTGGACGTTTGTTCATGCTGTGAAGCGTGAGCTCCAAAGGGTGTCTTGGGTGTCCTTTCCAGGCAATTTACAAAAAAATGACACTATCAGTTGTATTCCACGTTGAGCCTAGTTGTGGCTCCACAGCGGGGGAAATCTCATTTTGCTTCAATTGACACATCATTTTTTCCCACTTTTGACTGCCTCCAACTTTAAGAAGTGGATCAGCCCTTCACTCCTGAGTTATACATCCATCCCATGTAATCGATCCTAGTTTAGATGTTACCTCTACTGGGCCTATGACAGTGCATACGGTTATAATGAAAGTAACAAATATATACCCAGAGGAAAAACTCAATTATAATCACAAGTGAGTCTCATAACTGAGGCAGTCATAAATTATGTTGCATAATGTTCTTGTTCTTAAAATCATAGAACTATTAATGTTTGAGTGCATTAATTATTTTGCTTCATGCTGTGCAGGCAGCCAAGAGATAATGGCTTCCCTTTAGTTTAAAAAAAAAAAAAAAAAGCTGCTCAAGTGCTTGGTTTGCTTTCAGCCCATATTTCTTTTTTTGGCCATCTTTTTGTTACCCATCATCTTC
The DNA here is from genome assembly GCF_028564815.1 of Eubalaena glacialis. Classification (NCBI taxonomy): domain Eukaryota; kingdom Metazoa; phylum Chordata; class Mammalia; order Artiodactyla; family Balaenidae; genus Eubalaena; species Eubalaena glacialis. The sequence continues at coordinate 111,727,188 of NC_083722.1, forward strand.
CCCGTGTTGTTTTTGCCAGTTAGGCATCGATGCAGATGGGACAAAACAAAGAATCGGCATCGCCATCAACTTACCGGTCCACTCAGCCTCCTGTCTCAGCCTCTTTCTTCCTATACTCATGGGAAAGTGATGGAGGGGTGGGAAGCGAGGTGACAGAGGGTGACGTTAGGGAGCAGGGAGGGGATTAGACGAGCAAAGGACTTAATACAAGGAGTGGGAAGGACGGGGAGACACAGAGGATGTTCAGAGTCACTCTAACCCCCATGAGTGGGAACGAACCAGTCTCTCACCAGTGCCTAGTGGGGGGTGCAGGACCACACATACCAGAGATAAGAAAAAATGCATTCGGATAAAAAATTACTTAGTAACCTCTGTAGAGGTTTGGTGGGTGAGGCAACACGAAGAGGCCTGACGTAATTTGTGGCATCGTCTTATGTCTGCTGCCTTTCTCCTCTGTTAGTACAGAGAATCAGTTGGTTGCAAAAGCCCACGTTTCATCGTCTGAAGGTGGCCAAAGGCTTACTGCCTTTTCACCATATTTCACTTGGTGGGTATATAAGGATGTATCACTACTGTTCTTGCATTCCAAGAGACTCAAAAATTTGATAAAAATAACTTTGCTTTCAACAAGTCAGTGGACTTTCATTTAATCTTATCTGACTGTGCTCTAGAAATTAAGAAACAAAAGAGAATTGGGGGCTAGTTGTGTATATATAGTTGCACTGAAATGCAAGAGGAAGGGAGAATATTTCATTTTCACTGAGGCAAACTGCTGAGAAAAATAAAAGGAGTTACACTCTTTTAGCTTCTTCTTACCCAGAACATAAATCTCGCTGTTGACCACAGCTGTGCTGAATCGGTACTTTGAGTACTTCATGGGTGCCTGCTCTGTCCATTGATCTTGGCTGGGGTCATACTTCAACAGCTTGTTGCTTAATCGATCAGGTTCTTCATCAGGAAGATCCATCTGTATGAAATTATGACAGCCAGTATAATAACATACCACTTAGAGATCTTTGTGAGTACATGAATGCAATTAATCCAAGCAGACAGCCAAGGAGATAAATAGAGGTTAACTGTAGTGACTCATACTCACAGACACACCAAATCCCATGACTTGAGGTTATAAGTACACTGTCAATATCGGAGGAATTTATATTCTACGATAATGGGGCTAAGGTGTTGGGTTATAGCAAACAATCTGTGATCTGAGCAGTGAGACGATACAGCATTTTTTTAAAAAAATGAAGCACTGCAAAGCCTTAAAAATAAAACCAAGCTTTTTTGAATAGTATTTAAAGTATAATTTTATTTTACCAAGCTTTATAGTGGCGGCTTAAATAATACTTGTGAGAAACTAATTTTAATAATTTATAAGGCATTTTTCTTTATAATATTTTTCTAATCCAAATGGAACAAAATTACAAAAACATTTGAGTGTTTTAGTAATGAGAGTATTTTTATACCATAATACAGGAGTGGTCTGAATTTAATTTTAAAGATACATGGATTAATAGAAATTATTTGCAGTTATTTTTATGTATTTATTTTATGTACATATATATATATATTTTTTAATGACTAGAGAAAGTAGAAGTTGAATACGCACAGATGTTATGTGGCTTTTCCTACTCCTAAACTTCAGGTCAAGTAATATTTTTTGTCTACAATGTGTTAGGAACTTCTGTGACTTCAAGCTAAAGATGCTTAAGTGTCTTTTGCTTTTTGTTTTGGATGCAGGTGTTCAACAGAGAAGTAATTTCCATACTTAAGAAAGTTGTATGCAGTTAGTTTTAGCTCAGGGTTATAATCACTGTAGTGCAATCACTACCCCATGCTTTCTTGCAATTTAATGTATTGTATTCGGTAGAGACTAGCAAAAGCTTTCGTTATGCAGTAAATACTGACGTGTTTGAAGACATTATAAATTAGGAAATACTGACTTTATTGTTTTAATTTTCCTTCTAATTTAAGTATTTAATATTTGCTTTAGTGGAAAAAAGCAAAGAAAAGCTTTTCTTTGGAGCGTATTCATGCAAAATTATGTAATGAATAGTTCTGAAAAAGCTTTATTACAAATAATTTGTCACGTTTCAGCTACTAGCTGTGATTAAATCTAAGCTACTTTTTGATATATAGCATGAATTTTAAAATGTATTAAATGTGAAGTTTGTTTTTAAAACAAGTATGATATATCATAAAAGGCAAAATTTAAGCTTATGAAATGATTTAAAAAGCACTAGTTTTATCATGAAGCGAATCTGGTGAAAGAAAAAATCATATAGGCTAAAATAAAATTAGTTTATGTCATGGGGACAGAAAGTGAGCTGGTAAGATTAATCTTTATTAGAAAGACTGGTTGGCCATGGCAGAAGGCAGCTGGAGTGAAACTTCTGGGAGAGCCCCAGGGCGCTCGGAGGGACACCAAAGAGAAGAGAAAGGGCCACTGTGGTCCCACTCCACTGACTTCTCCATCCTGTCTTGCCTCCCTTCGCTGGGCTTCAAGGCAGTCTCTGGTTTCTCTATCTGCTGATGCCCAGCAAAGACATGAAGAGGTTAAAATTGCAGTATACTTTTGTGGAAATGGTTGTGCCATCACAGGATGAACATTCTGGTTTCCCACTTAGAGTAAGGACTTCAATATGAAAACGACCTAAGAATTACTCGCCTCAGGTCATACAGCTATAAAGCAGAGAGAACTGGGATGAGGATCCAGCTTCTTTGCCTCCTACTTAGATGCGCCTTACAGATAACCCCTCAGCATAAGCATCCTTCATAGTCAGCAAGAATGGGACGGGTTATGAAGAACACAGCACAGACACTGAATGGGACGGGTTATGAAGAACACAGCACAGACACTGAATGGGAAGGGTTATGAAGAACACAGCACAGACACTGAATGGGACGGGTTATGAAGAACACAGCACAGACACTGAATGGGACGGGTTATGAAGAACACAGCACAGACACTGAATGGGACGGGTTATGAAGAACACAGCACAGACACTGAATGGGAAGGGTTATGAAGAACACAGCACAGACACTGAATGGGAAGGGTTATGAAGAACACAGCACAGACACTGAATGGGACGGGTTATGAAGAACACAGCACAGACACTGAATGGGACGGGTTATGAAGAACACAGCACAGACACTGAATGGGAAGGGTTATGAAGAACACAGCACAGACACTGAATGGGAAGGGTTATGAAGAACACAGCACAGACACTGAATGGGACGGGTTATGAAGAACACAGCACAGACACTGAATGGGACGGGTTATGAAGAACACAGCACAGACACTGAATGGGAAGGGTTATGAAGAACACAGCACAGACACTGAATGGGAAGGGTTATGAAGAACACAGCACAGACACTGAATGGGACGGGTTATGAAGAACACAGCACAGACACTGAATGAAGTCATGCCTATGAATAACACACTTTAAAATTCATTCTCCTAAGCTGCTTTAACACTTTAAAATCTTCCATTTAATAGTCTATAACAGAAAAGGCATTTTACCGAAATGTGAGTCGCACTCTTTTAGTATTCAACGACTACAACATTTTTCAACAGAGCAGCCAGACTCAGCACAGCCATGCCAGTTAGGTACACAGGAAATTTCTTAACCTGAGGGGTCCAGCCTCCAATCACGTAAAGTTTATTATTCACTGTTACTACAGCATGACACGCCAACTGTAGTGGAAGGGGGGACACCCTTTTCCAAGTGTCTCGTTCTACAGAGTACTTATCAACACAGTTTGTAATAAGATACTGGTTTTTAATTTTCATCTGTCCTCCTATAACATAGAGGTCGTTATGGACGGTGCCCAGAGCGTAGAGCTCTCGAAATTCTGTTGTGCATAACTTTTCCCAAAACTGGTTTCCTCTATCATGATACCTGTAAATTAACAGAGAGCGAACCCAGAATTAGATTTAATATAAAAACAACTTGCCAAAAAAACACACTTGTTTCTTTCCAACGAAAAACAATATGATTTGGTTCTTCTAATTGGAGAAGAAAAAAACATTAATATAAGCTAGTGATACAGGTTTGTGTTTTTTGGGGGAAAGAAATGCTGAACAAAAATATAATTACACAGAAACAGTCAACCACACCTACCTAGAGAATTTTAGAAAAAAACAATATATTGAAAAAGTATAGATTATCCAGGGACTAGCTTTCATTTCCTAATTCTGGGAAAGAAAATTAAAAATAGGAAAGTCTTTCAGCAAATCATTTGCTAAAAGAGAATACATAAAGATAAAGAAAAATAAAAAATGTCTTATTCTGTTGACTAGAAGTCTCATTTCGATACTACATTAAAGAAATCTGTTTAGGGCGGAAAATCTGGAAATATTTAAATTCAGGTTTCTAATGGGATGATGCAGGATATGTAGAATTTTAAGGATTGTTCTTGTGGTTCTGACTGGCTTGGAACAGAGTCAAGAGCATGCTAGTGTATAAAAACCCACCTGTAGGTGTCTGCTGGGCATCTCACAGCTGTTCTAATCTACTAAACGTGGTAGTTTCAGTAATTTCTACCACGAATAATTATGTTGGTCTGAGAAGAGTCTTGGGAGAAGAGCAGGGACACTAGGTGATATGGTCTTTCAACACCTCCTAGAGTCCAGCACATTAAGTAATTATCTCTGTGTGTGTGTGTGTGTGTGTGTGTGTGTGTAGCATTACATGGTCACCAAATGGATGAGTCTGTGCCCATCTTTTGTCTTGCCTCTTGACAATGGCAAGTCTGTTTTCTCGAATCATGATCGGGACAGATAGTCTAAGGAGGACAAAAGTACCCATGGGGACAGTGGGATAAAATATGTGAAATTAGTTCTGTCCTAGAAAATGCAGAAAGTATAATTGGAATTCAAAACTAAAACAAAACAAAAAACAAAAACCAGAAAAAATATGGAAAATAAGAAAAAAACTTTGTTGTTTGGAAACAAATTTTGCATCAAACATGTGACAGTTAATCACATTACAGAAGTTTTCCCCATTGTTCTAGGCCAACTCTTACGTTCTTCCCCAGAGACACCGTTTTACTTCAGGCTGGACAGGGAAGTTGGAAGATGGTGCTTTTTTCCTGCAGGCATGTCTGCCTTGTCACAAACTGAATGCACATTTATCAAACCTCATGATAGCTGTCTTCTATGTAATTCTAGGTAGGAAACCAAAGTCCCTAGCAGCACAGGTGATATTTTCACCACTATTTTTAATTGTTCTGGATTTTAGAGGAGAAGGGAGAATTAGGTGTCTACAGGTGGGGGCTACTGAAGCAAAGACAATGAATATATAAATAGAACTAAAAAATGGGTTTTGGTTTTCTGAGGCACAGTTTAAGAAAATAGGCCAAGAACAAAATAAATCCCATGAAGGATGGGAAGTACATGTTTGCTGGGCAACTTGCTAATTGGATTTTTGTTTTAACATTTTGAATTAAAAATGGGGAGGGAGGGCTTCCCTGGTGGTGCAGTGGTTGAGAGTCTGCCTGCCAATGCAGGGGACACGGGTTCGGGCCCTGGTCTGGGAAGATCCCACATGCCGCGGAGCAACTAAGCCCGTGAGCCACAACTACTGAGCCTGCGCGTCTGGAGCTTGTGCTCCGCAACAAGAGAGGCCGCGACAGTGAGAGGCCCGCGCACCGCGATGAAGAGTGGCCCGCAGCTCGCCGCAAGTAGAGAAAGCCCGCGTGCAGCAATGAAGACCCAACACAGCCAAAAATAAATAAATTAAAAAAAAAAAAGTACAGAATGAAAACTGACTGATAAATAGTACTTTTTGGTCAAGAAAAAAAATTACTTATTACTCTGAATTGTGAACTAATAAAAGTCAGTTCAAAGGCGTCAGTGTTAATAAACTTTTCTTCCTGTTAAAAGTTATATTCAGCTCTTCAAAAACAAAGCAATTATAGCATATGAATAGTGAAAGCTAAGAGTGAAAATATACAGAGGAATCATAAAGTATATACATTTAACTTATGCACATTCAACTATATGTTCTTAATAATGAAAGGGAGAGAAAAATAATTTTAAAATGTGGATGATTTCGTTACGAATTTTACATCTATGTAAAATATGTGATTACAGGGTAATTCTGACCACATGTAATTTAAGCTGTGATCACTCAGCAGTACTTCTGCTAATGTCAAAGCAAGATAATTGAAACAAAGTTACAAGTATATGGCTAGATACAAACCTGTAGATTTCAACATTCTTGCTCTTTTGTCTGGAGAGTTTAGAGACACTTGCTTCTCCAGCCACAATGATAGTGTTGTTTTCCATGACAACACCAGTACACACAGTGCCTAAACCCTCCCCATACTTGGGAGAGGAGATGAAATAGGTCTTGCGCGATGCAGGATCATAGCAAAAACTAGCATCTCCGTAGTTCCTACGTCTCGACCTGATTCCTGAAGAATTGTTGCCAATGCACAGCAAAAGACTGGTAGTCTCCATGCCATAACGAAGATTGAGAGAGTGCTGTTGAGGGGTCTTGATGGCTTTGAATGCGTTTTGAATGATGTCAATGCAATTTGCATCACACAGAAGCATTGTGTTCCTTTTCAGGGCTTGTCTTAAAGAAGAAGGATTTACCAGTTGCAACCTAACTTGCTTCAGAAGTTCCGCAAGATGCTCTGTGCGCAGTTCTCGGTTATGATTTACCCATCTCAGAACTAGGTCCAGAATGCTCTCCTCTCTGGATATGTTCAGGTCATCTGATTTAATAAGCGTCAGAAATTGGTGCACTTCAATTTCTAGTATCTCTTCATGTAAGCTCACCTCAGCAAAGTGCTGATATAAATACTTCTTCGATTGATCAGCTAAATCTTCAGCTCCAATCTGCTTTGCAAAATGATAGATACCCACACAGTTCGAGGCATCCATATGGTCCATCATATACTTCTGACACACACTGAAGACTTCCTCCATCTGCATAAAATAGGCGGCCATAGCCACAGTCTGTACATTGGCATTACTGATCTCCAAAGCCGCATGGTACATATAATTTAATATCACCGACACACTTTCTGCTGTGATGTCATAAAGTACGACTTCCCTCTGAGTACACTCAAGTAGTCCACAGGTAAACATCGCTTTGAAATAAGGACTAAATGCAGCCAGAACGAGCCTGTGGCAAGGGAATTTCTCCCCTTCTGCGATGAGTACAACATCAATCATCTCTGCTAGTTCTTTCATGTTCTTAATTTTATTCAGTAAATTCAAGCTGTGTTGGTATTTTTCTTTTCCCTCAGTCTTGCACTCCATGGTGTCCTCTCCAGTGTTTCTAAGTAAGTCTTCTTTAAATGTAGCTTGATTCTTGAGGTCCTGTTTACATGTCTGATTACTCACCAAGCAACAGAGATGTCATGTAACGTTCCTGAAGGAAAGAAAAGAAGTTTTCTTCTAAGAAAATAAATTCTCTGTAATTTAACTATGCAGCATTACTTCTAAGAAGTATTTATAAGTAAATATTATTCATTCCAAGCAGAGTAGTTTAACATTAAGACAACTACTTTGGTATCTAAAAATAACGTTGATTGTAAAATTAAAAACAGTAAATTATTAACCAATAAGAATATTTTCCTAATTAGCGGCAGCGATTTTTCTAGCGGAGGCTGGAAAGTCCTCCCTCCCAAGGTGAATGAAGAGAAAAGGGATAAGATGAGCACCTTTCGCATTTCCGCTTCCAGTTACCAAATTCAGCTGACCCGTAGATGGAGGATACAGAGGCATTAGGAAGCATCCTCTCTGAGGGGATGCAACATCACCGAAAGGGTTAGGTGCACCATCCCCCAAAATGCACCCAAATGCTATCAGCAGCAATCTGAAAAATCACAAGGGGGCCTTGCGGGCTGGCTGAAAAAAAAGTCCACTAAAATTCTGCTCAAACTTTGCTGTGTGGCAAATAATTCAAAACAGTGCTTTGGAAAGCGCAACCAAATACATGCTGATGTGAGAATTCACAATACCTGAAACTTACAACTAAACCATCCTAAGCTTAGAAAACACACAAAAGTCCTCCCTTTCTCTGCCCTTCCTGCTCAGCTTCTCTCTCTTCCCTGTCTCACAGAGGCAGAGGCGAATCACTTCTTGCCTGAAAAAGCACTAGTCTAATTAAAAATCTCTTTAAGCTGGTTGTCTCAGCTTCCCCTTCCCCAGGGAACTGCAAACAGGATGTTTCAAGGAAGCTAATTAGCTCTTTTGATTTAAAGAAGGACACTCCTAGAGCCATAAGCCTTAATGGGAGGAGCGGATCTCAATCTCTGTCACCCTGTCCAGGTCTAACGCTGCTGTAAGTCGCCCGCAGTGAGAATAAACCTTGATGGTAGAAAAGTCAGCACGAGGAGCTAAGAAAGGCAGGGAGGTGATAATTTCAACACTGTGAAAGCAAAATCTGTCAGCCGTAAAGCTTATAAATTTTCTAAATTTCTGTAATCCTGTGAAGGATTAGAAATCTCATATGTCTCAATGAGACTTGGCCCTTTTTCAGTGTTGAATTAAAGTTCATTTCAGGAAACAAGTGTTAAGCATGATAGGAATGTTTAATTATATAATGGCAACTGTAAGACCTAAAAACCACTGTGCTGAAGGGTGTGGAATCATAATAACTAGCCAGTCTTGGAATCCGTATACTTGAAATAGAAAGAAATAAAACCCTCCTCGCTGGATTTTCTGGCATTAATGGCTCAGTTTTATTTCAATAAGAACTTAAGACTTTCTGTACAAGGGTTTGCAGGTTAAAAGTGAACTTTGCTTTTTCGCTTTATTTGTTTTAGATTTTTACAAAGAGAATCCAATTATGGGTAATTAAGAGGTCATTATATTTCTAAATTCTCCTATAACACATTATGATTAGCCCAAATCATATTATGTAGGCTTCTTTACACATAAACACCTCAATCAACTTTATAGATGACAGCTGTTACTTCAAACTAAAAATGGTAAAACCTTTCTTATAAGGAAATATTTTAAAATTTCTATTCCATTTGTACTGATATACAAGAATCCCTCAACGGGTACCAGTACCCACAATGCTACAAGGCCAAGGGTAGCTTCCAGATTGGATCACGTGATCTAACACAGTGCCGGTAGTTCAGACTCATTAGTTCTTGATGTTGCTGGAAAGAAACCAGATGCTGGGGACCCAAATGTTAGGACTACAACCTAGGGTTTTGTATCTTTAAGGCAGGAACCAAGCTACCCTCGTTGAACTTTTTGGCATAGGGCTAGTTTAATGAAAACAAAAGTGGCATTAGTTTCAAAGAGAGGTTAAAAATGAGATACCTAGTACATTATGGACTGGTTTTCTTGGTAAAGATGTTATAGGTAATATCTTATACACAACTCTATAGTGGACAATGTTGGCTTTCTCCCCACATCCAGCCTGCCTTTCCTTGGTGCCACTGGGGTGGGACTGACTCCCGTTCTCCTTACCACTGAGGCTGGTGGGATACCTGAGATTGGCCCGACTGGAGTGAAGCTCAGTCTCTGGTTCACTGGTTGGGGGTGTCCACGTGTTACAGAGATGAGAGGTCTGGATCCGCTGCAGCCGTGTCCCCACAGCCAGCATGAGGACACAGCCAGTACAGGAAAGAAGGCAGAGATTTCAGAGCAGTGGAGCTTGAAACATGCCTTATTTCTGTGTTTTTCAGTTTTGAGAGAGAAACCATTCCCCTCATTGTTTAAGCTAGTTTGAGTTGGGAGTGCTGGTACTGGCACTCAGGAGTCCTCTCTAGTATAAGTGGCGTGTGCAAAAATACTGAGACAAGGTTGCTTAAGGTAACAGCAATTATATATTTTATAAAGTTTCACTTTAGGTATATTCTTATATTCCCTATTAGTACACTGTCAAGTAAAAGAACTGTAGAAACTTCTCATTATGCTCATTTCTCCTTGATAGAAGGCAAAAGTCCCTACGTCAACTCTTCTGAGTTTACCTCTTCTCATTAAATGGCTACAGCATTTTACAAGCACACGAACTGAGTCTTGAGCCCAGTTCCATCTGACTCCAGAGTCTGCACTCCCTCTAGAGCAAGCACCGAACTAGGGCCAGAGAGAAAACATCTCAGGCTTTGTAGGGTTTCTGTCTTAACAGTTCAGCGCTGCCGTCATCGCAATGCAGAAGCAGCCAGAGGTGATATGTAAACAAATGAGCATCACTCTGTGCCAAAAAATGCGTTTCACGGACACTGAGACTTGAACTTCATACATTTCCACATCTTCTTTTGATTGTAAAAAGCCACTTAAAATTATAAAATTCATTCTTAGCTCGTGGGTGATATAAAGCAGGCAACAGGGCAACAATTCCTGTGCCACTGTCATAAATAAATCCACTTTCTAGATTATGTCTGGTGCCTAATCTCCAATTCTCTGCTTAACTCCAGCTGAAGAGTTTTGAGAAGGGGAACAGTCAAATTCCTATTTTAAAAAGATCATCTGGTGTCCCCAAGATTCCCAAAGGTAAATCAGTTTCTTGAATAAATACTTTACTTGGGTACAGTTTCTCTGCCCCAAATGCTGGCTTCAACAACAAAAAATACTTTTAAAAAGGAAATGAGAGAACATTTATGAATTTTTTAGATGGGCACATATATTTAAGTATCCCTTCCTTCTAATTGCCTTTTATAAAATTCTTGAAAGCTACTCTAATTGCTGTGGATTTACAGACCAAATGAATTTACTGGTGGAAATCCTGAGAGAGAAGATGCTGGCATTGTAGATGGGGCTTTGAAGTGAGATAGTCCTGGGCCTGAATCTCAGTTTAGCCACTGCTTTGTGTCATCCTAAAATTATGTAACCTTTCTTTTTTTCTTTTTTTAATTTATTTATGATTACTATTTTTTTATTTGTTGGCTGCGTTGGGCCTTTGTTGCTGTGCGCGAGCTCTCTCTAGTTGCGGTGAGCGGGGGCTACTCTTTGTTGTGGTGCGCGGGCTTCTCATTGTGGTGGCTTCTCTTGTTGCAAAGCGTGGGCTCTAGGTGCCCGGGCTTCAGTAGTTGCAGCATGTGGGCTCAGTAGGTGTGGCTCATGGGCTCTAGAGCACAGGCTCAGTAGTTCTGGCGCACGGGCTTAGTTGCTCCGCGGCATGTGGGATCTTCCCGGACCAGGGCTCGAACCCGTGTCCCCTGCATTGGCAGGCGGATTCTTAACCACTGCGCCACCAGGGAAGTCCCATAAAATTATGTAACCTTTCTGAACCTTGGTTTCTGCATGTGTAAATTGGGGTTTCTGTATACAAATAAAGTAGTTGGATCAGTCCTTTGTATCCAAGTGCTCACAGTGGGGTAGCAGAGGGTAGCTCAGAGGTTCGGAACGTGGGCTTTGACTTGGGTTCCTGAGACCTGGGTTCGGAGACGTCGCTCTACCATTTACAACGTGAGCAAGTTTCTTAGCCTCTTTTCGATTCCTTGCTTGGAATTAGTTTTGAGAATTATATAAGAATAGTTGGGAGAATTAAATAAGGCCATGCATGTACAACATGTAATTTGCTTGGTAAAGCTGAAACTGGATACACCTGTACAAACATTTTTTGAACAATAACAATGTTTGGGTTCATATACAAACTGCTTGTGGGTACAGACACAGCTCACAAAAGAGAGCTGACAGCAACTTTTTCTTGTAATGAGGGCACAGAGGGCATTCTCCTTTCATCAGCAAAATAAAATTGTATAAATGTTCTCAGTGGTATCAGTGGAAAGTTATTCTCTGCTCCAATTTATAGAAGACTGAATTGTGCATTCATATTAATAGTACCCATAATAATGGAGAAAAAATGAGTAGCAAAAATAAATATAAATCACAAGAATAAAGCCTAATTACTTTGCAAATCCAAAATGCAGTTTTACCCATGTCCAGTATACTTAGTTTTAAGAAATGGATTGCTATAAATTTTAATGTGGGGCTTCCCTGGTGGCGCAGTGGTGAAGAATCCGCCTGCCAACGCAGGGGACACGGGTTCGAGCCCTGGTCTGGGAAGATCCCACATGCCTCGGAGCAACTAAGCCCGTGCGCCACAACTACTGAGGCTGCACTCTAGAGCCCATGAGCCACAACTGCTGAGCCCCCGTGCCTAGAGCTTGTGCTCCGCAACAAGAGAAGCCACCGCAATGAGAAGCCTGCTCACCACAACGAAGAGTAGCCACCGCTTGCTGCAACTAGAGAAAGCCTGAGCACAGCAACGAAGACCCAACACAGCCAATAACTAACTAAATAAATAAATTTATTAAAAAAATAAAATAGAATTTAATGTGGCATAAAAATGTTAGTTTACTTAAACTACCAGTGTTTTGCTTTTACAATGTTTAATTTTATAATCTTTATATTATCTTTAAAGTTGCTACTTTTTCTAAATAATGATTGATACATGACCATGACTCCATGTTTTGCTGAAGTTAAAACTAGTTTAAATTCATAGCAGCACTGTTTGAAATAGTAAAAATTTGGAAATAACCTAAATATTCGTTAACAGGAGAACAGATAGACTGTAGCATATTCACTGAAGAGAATATTGTACAGCAAAAAAAAAAAAAAAAGAATGAACTAGAGCTACATGTATCGACATGGATGAATTTCACAAACATCAATGTGTGAAAAAGACTAAAAGAATAGGTGCTGCCCGCCACTGATATATTCTTTAAATTATGCAAAACAATACTATATATTCTAATAGAGTAAATCTAGGTGATCTATTATGACAAAATAAATATAAATGGTGAATCTGGTAAAGGGTCTATGGGAGTTTTTTGTCCTACTGTTAGAACTTTCCTGTAAGTTTGAAATTATATCAAAATTAAAAGTTAAAAGAATTGTATATTCTTTAAGGGTATGTACAACTGTAGTGGAATATAGAGAAATGAAAGGTAATTCTAAACACCAGGTTCCGGACAGTGGTTGCTTTCCGGAGGCGTGGAAGGAGGGCACACAGCTGGAGGAGGGTGACAGGAGTTTCAGCTGCGTAATCAGCGTTCAACTTCATCAGCTGCATGGCGGGAACCCGATAACATACTTTATTATTCATTAGGCCTTTCTGCACGTCTTAAATATTGCATAAACTAAGTTTAAAATTAAAAATTGTATTAACATTAGAGTAACTTATAACTTTGAAAACCTAACCTATTGGGTTGGCCAAAAGTTTTGTTCGGGTTTGGCCATAACATCAAACCCGAACGAACTTTTTGGCCAGCCCCATACAGTGTAAACCACATCAGTGCGTGTACATAGATAGAGAGAGGCAGACAGACAGGCAGACAGGATACGTAGATACATTGAGAATTTTCTTTTTAACCTGTCAAAGTGTAGGCAGCCCAACTTACGAGTCATTGGAAAATACAAATGCTTACAACCTGCTTCTCCAGTCTTAATGAGAACTACTCTGGGAGAAAGGCAGAAACAATTCCTTCCTACTTGTGCTTTGGTGGGAAAAGAAGCTACTGGATTCCAGAATTAGTGTATACATTTTTTTCCCATAGAAATGTTCAGTATGTGAGTAGGTCATAATATGAAATGATAGAGTTGATCAACAGCAAAGCCTTGAATTTTATCGATGAAAAAAACTGAAGACCTGAGAAATTACTTGGTTAGGGTCCTACATTCCAGCCTAAAACCCCCTTCAACAGATTTTGATTGGCAAGCCAAGGAATGTCAACATGACGTCAATGATGTCTCAGTTCCAAAGCTTAAAACACAGCCCTTCTGTAAGTTGGTGACTCTCATGTATGAAATCATTACCCCACATTTAAAAAAATACCTCAAGCCTATTTGCACCAGCACTACCCATCCTCCAGGCATTAGGAGGCCCTTCCTAGCCTGGCACCTCCCAGCCCTTCCTGCCCCATCTCCGGACTTTCCTTCCTCATATTTTCCAATCTCTTAGTAGTACTGAACCACTCACTATTCTAATGCTGTGTGGCTACACATGTTGTTCCCTGTGTCTGGAATATTCTTCACCTGCTTCCACCTGAAAAAATGTAACTGGCTCTTCAAAATTCAGTCCAGGCGTCACTTCCTCAGTGAAGCCTTCTCTGCCCTTCCTTGCTTGTACCTTGAACACGGTGGTTATTGCGCCGTTGTTACTGCAATTTATTTACGCATTCGCCCTCCTCGCCTTTCACTGATGCGCACATTGAGGGTAGGGGGTCAGGTCTTAACCCTTTCTGTATTGTTAGCGTCTGTCTGTGACAATGCCTGGCACAGAAGAGTTGCTCAAGATGGTTTGTGCAATTAAATGAATGCGTTGCTTAGTCCTAAATTACAAGTTCGTAACTTTTTTTTCTTTTAGGTTTTATACATGTTATTAACCACTGTCTTGAAGATATTTTGATTCTTCAAGTTGCTATCCATTTGTCCAAGTCAAATAAATCACCCAGAATCATTAACTTGATTTCCTTGCCTATAGCCTGACACGTTCTGACACCCACTTCTCCCATCCTCAAAATTAATTCCCCGTCACCACTGTGCTCAGGAATTTGGCCCCCATTCTTAGAGAACTGAAGCCAGAGATAGCAAATTGGCTGCTCAGACTTTTTTTTTTTTTTTATGTAAATTAATTGTCAACATGCAGAGCTGAAACATTCCAGCATCTATTGAAAAAAACACGCAAGATAGGGCAACAGTGGGTTCTTAATTCCCATGGCGACAACCACCAGCAGGACCTGAGTAGCCCCACCTCTCAGATGGCACATCTCCTCCCCATTCCCAGCCCCCCCCGCCCTAATGATTAGAGACCTGATAGTCCTCATTTATAATTTTTTTCACCCCTGCCCCTTTAGTTATCCTACAGCATTTACCTTGGTGACCCCTGGCTCTTCCCATTACTCCCCACACCCTAGTTTGCTTCAGCATCACCATCTTGTGTAGACCCTGGCTGAAAATGGCTCAGAACACCTGCCCCACCCTGAATGCACTCCGAGTCTCCCAGGAGCATTGGAAAATGCTGGATTTTTTGCAAAGTAATAATCCACTCCACACACCTGGCTTTTAATGACGGCCAGGATGGAGATGAAGCTAAATAAGGCAAGTTTCCTTTTTCCTTTCCTTTGAAGAGCTGACGTTTTGCATTCTTACCAGAGCCTTTAAACATGCATCGAGCTCGTTAGTTACTCTTAAGAATCCCGCGGGGGTGGGGGTGGGGTGGGAAACGCAGGGCGATTAGACTCCTCAGTCTACAGTTCAGAGAGCGGATCCTGTCGAGTGCCGGGCACTGTTCTCGGTTCCAGGAGGACCCCCGGGACGGGCAGACACAGGCGTCCCCTCCACGGCCACCAGGGCCGGCGAGGGCGGCCCAGGACCAGGCGGTCAGGGGCGCGGGGCTGCACGCGCGGCGGGGGCGCAGGTGCCGGAGGGGCCCCGGGTGGTCCCCGCGGCCCGGTCACCGTTACTTACGGGGCTACCCCGACGGGAGGCGCGGCCGCAGTCGCTCCGCAGGGGCCGCCGCAATGGCGCCGCGACCCGGCCTGGGGCGCCTGACCTGCTGGCGCTGCCCAATATGGGCAGAGCCGGCGAGCGATATAAATAGACGGCGCGGGGAGGGGGCGCGGGCGCCCGCGGGCAGGAGGCGGCCTGGCAGCTCCGCGGGCGGACAGGTGCTCGCCCTCTGCACCCACCCTCCCGCCCCGGGCTGCAGGGACTACGCGCCGCAGCGCTTGCGTGTGTGTGTGTGTGTGTGTGTGTGTGTGTGTACATGTGTACACGTGTGTGCAGGCGTGTGTACACGTGTGGGTACAGCGTGTGCGCAGGTGCAGGGCATCAGTGCCTGAGGCTTCATGCTCAGCACCTGTGGGCACCGGAGGGCGGGATTCCAGCAGTTGCCACAAACTCATTTTTTGGGTCCTTACTGGCTGTTCTGGCCTGAAGGGCTGGGAGCATGTGGCCTGTGCCCATCACACGGTGCTCACCCTACAGAGCGTCACACTGTAGCCAGGTGTGCAAACCTGTCACATCTCCCCACACCCCCGAAAGCTCCCAGAGGCCAAGAGCTCTGTCCTGTCCACCTTGGCCGCCCACTCACATGCTGGCTGGGGCCCTCCAGAGAACGGATGGTCAGGGAGCGGTCACTGATTTGGGTGATGGAGGGGCAAAGCTGGTAAGTGACAGGAAGGAGGGCCTTACCTGGTGTCCTAGCTCCGCTCTGCCCCTGGAAGCCTCATGACCTCCTGTGATTAGCTCAGATTCTTGGAGGACAGTAGACAAGACCGTATTGCACCTGGCTCACACCCAAGTTATTAGGAGGATGAGATAGGAGAGCCAATAGGTGTGAAAGTGCTTTGATAACTATCAAGTAACCCAAGTCGTTTTCTCCTGATGAGGCAGGTATTATTAAATGCAGACTCGTCTCCCCAAAGGTCTTGAAAGTGGGGCAGAAGGCCACCTCTTACCGATAGTGCTGATTGTATCCTTTCCTGAGGCAGAGACAGGGACATTTCTTTTGGAGGCTCTTCTGCTTTAAGAATCTGTCAGAGGGGGACTTCCTTGGTGGCGCAGTGGTTAAGGATCTGCCTGCCAATGCAGGGGACATGGGTTTGAGCCCTGGACCAGGAAGATCCCACATGCCATGGAGCAACTAAGCCCGTGTGCCACTACTACCGAGCCTGTGCTCTAGAGCCCGCCAGCCACAACTACTGAGCTCACGTGCAGCCATAAATAAATAAATAAATACACGAATAAATAAATAAATAAGAATCTGTCAGAGGGAAGCTGGGGAAGGGAGGTACTGTCTGTCTACTAAGCCTCACCTGCCCACTCCTGTGATGATAAACCACCCAGAGAGCCCAGCCTTGGGGCACTCAAGGCTGCACACAACTTAATCTAATAGATTTCAGGGTTTTTGAAAGGTCACAAACCTTCTGGACGCCAAATTTCTCTCCACATCCCAAGATTATTTCATTTCCCCCAAGCAATGAAATCCTCAAATCCTGAGTCTATGAATCATCAAATCTTGCGTGAGGCAGAGTCCAAGTACACTAACTGTTATTTTCTGTTGCTTTATTAAGCAATGGATAGTATCTTGCATACGGTGTGAGTCAAGATGTATAGGTTCAGCTGCTCTAACAGAGAATTCCAGTGATAGTTCCCTAACAGGAAGGAACGTAAGTTTTCCTTCATACGGTGCCTGGTGGAAGGGCTCCAAGGCTCCTCAGGCAGCTCCACAGTCACTGCCCCGGGCGCCTCCCCTCCACCCTTCTTACTCCACCTTCCCTAGAGTACTGCCCTGGTCCACATGCTCCGAGACAGCTCACCACCACCTCCAGCTGGGAGGCACAGGAGAGGGGGGAAGCCTCCCCCCTTTAAGGACACACCCAGAAGTCACTCTTCAGATACTGCTGTCCGTAACTTAGTTACATGGTCAAACCTCGCCCATGGCGGTGGGACTGGGAATTCTAGTCTCTCCTGGGTGGCCAGTAGCTCCATTACTTACATTATGATCCAGCTGGCAGTCTTTGCCCCACACATTCTCTGTAGATTCGTCAATCCACAAACGTTTATTTCACCTTCCATAAAACCTTGCACCACTCCTTTCTAGCCCTGTTTTCAGGTTTAGTTTTGCATTTGTTGGTGTAATTGTGAGATCAACGGCCCTTCTCCCCACGAAGCGAGGGCAGGGCTGTCTCTGTTTCTGCTCACCCTTGTGCCCAGAGCCTGGCACCAAGCTGGTGCTCAGTAAATGGTTGCGGACCCAATGGATGCACACAATTAGGGAATTATCTCCCAAGTCCAGCTCAGGTGTCACCTCCTCCGTGTATGTTTCCCAGAACACATCTCCAGCAGAATGACTGACGCCACTGTCTGTGTTCCCAGGGCCCTCCCCCTCTGCTGCTGACAGGTAGCATTGGGCCCATGGCCTGATGACTGTGGTTTTGGGCCTCACATGCTGCTGGGTGGTGGGCATCTCCAGGCAGAGAGTGGCTGCTCTCATCCCTGCATCCCCAGAGCTCAACAATGGCTGGCACGTAGGAGACCCTCAACAACCTTGGGTTGAATTTTTTTGTGCTTGAAAACAATTGGCTTCTATAGAGAGCAAATGTTTTCGCTTTCCCATTCTCTGCTTTTGCCCACCACTGCTCATGTAGCTCCTCTCCCGAAGCATTCTTTAATTAAGTCCCCAGGCCTTTCCTTCCACCTGCTGGCGCTCACACCACATTGCACGAGAAAGGCTGGGGTCGTACAGTGCATGACTCACCAGTGACACGGTGTGATCCCAATTGCTCTCTAAACTCCCAGCCGAACTCTGGGTTTTGTCCTTCCCCATTATCAGGGTGTTGCCATTGGAAGAGTAATGCCTCCCTTGCCGTCTGTGCATTTGTCTAGTCATTTAACAGATATTAATTGAGCAACTATTCTGTGCCAGGCATAACTAGATGCTAATGAACAGCTGTGAAGAAAACAGGCTTGGTCCCTGGAAGAATATACTCTGGTGAGGTGACAGTTAATCTCTCAGCTCTCCCTTCTCCCTCTCTTTCCTTGGATGAGATGGTAGAAGCCATGAGATCAGAGATGAAGCCATGTTAGAGAAGCAAGGGGACCGAAGACACACCCAGGCTGGGGATGGAGGTGAGGAAGAGAGGGCGATGGAGAGGAAAAGAATATTCCGTGGATAAAAGCAACAGGAACAGACAGAGCATGGCTGCAGAGGAGGAAGTGGTAGGAGGAGCGTCGGATTATGGGAAGAATTAAGAACAAAGACCAGACCCCAGGATCTGGCCAAAACGTCACTGACAACGGTGGCAAAGTGAGAGCTGGGCTGAAGTAAGAACAGGCCGCAGCCCTTCAGGGCTTAACAGAGAGAGGCTCACCTGCCTTCTGCTTCTGCGGGAGCCCTTCAGGTGTTTGCATCATCCAGGTGGCTGTCCTCCTCTGCTTAGCTGTTCGGACACCTCCCCGGTGGAGGCTCTGCCTAGTCCCCTGGGTGTTTGTTGGTCTCCAGACAGAGGGAAAGAGTGGGGGAACAAGTGCACAGCAGATTTGTGGGCATCAGGCCTGGAAGAGGCAAATCTCAGGCCGCTCACTCCCTTTGGAAAGATGGAGGCCACATGGTCACACCTCACTGCCAGGGAGATTGGGAAATAGAGTCTCGCTCTGTGACCAAGAGGAAGGGAAAAGGATTTGCTAGACAGACGGCCGTGTCCGTCACAGACCAACTGGAAGCAGAGACACTAGGTGCAGACCAGCACTCGTGGAAGCCGGACGCTAGTCCCTCAAGAGTTTCCAGAAGACGGAGTTCTAAACCCATGAGAACTGGTTTAGAACCATTTGGGAAATGCATTCCATGTCCCTTTGGGGAGAATCAAAATACAGTATTAAAGGCTCTAATGAATCCTGCAGTAAAGAGACAAGGCATTTCCTAACCGTTCTTGACTTTGGGACCTCTGGGTCTATGATGTGAATATGGGTCCCCATGGGACACACCTGGGAAATGCTGATTGGGCAGAAGGAGGCCTCAGGTAACCTGAGGATGTGTTAAGATAGAAACTTTAAGTCTGTATAAAGACAAAAACCAAGACACCCTTGGAAAGGGGGAGGCTCCAAAAGTTAGAGGGGAGAGAAGATGCAGGATCTAGGCTGGAGAAGTAGGAAGGAACGGAAACCACAGTGGAAGCAGAAATGCCAGCTGTCTTTGCTGGGTGCAGAGAAATCGACTCAGTTCCTGGAAGGAAGCGTGAGACCCTTTGGCTGATGGAGGGGCTGAGGGGCAGCTGGGGGTCTGAGAAGACACCATCTAGAAGGAAGCTGTGGAGAATCCTTAAAGGACTGCATGTCTCCACTCTTCCGAAGAAGAATGGCGGGAAATGGGTGGAAATCTCCTAAGTATGTTTTATAAATTAGCCCCCAGTTAGATTTGTAGATGAGTAACCCCCTGTCTCCCGAACCTGATAAAGATGACTGTAAAAGATGTGATGACGGGTCTCGCCCGCTTGCGGACCCTGTCTCATCCCCCCCAGTCCTCTCGCGTGCTGGAGCACTGGCTGCCTCCCAGCAGGTGGTGGTCCTGAGTCAGGGGGCTATGGGGGGCTTGCAGTTTGCACAGTGCCTTTGCTCGTTTTTCCGTTTAATCCTCACACCACCTGGGAGCAGGCTGAGTCTCAGGACGGCCAGTGATGAATGACAGGATGGCACAGTGAGCGTGTGAGGGGCCTGGCTTGGACCACCCCCCATCATTCCATGTAACAGATCTGTTACACCATCTGTCTTATCATCCCCTGAGATAGGGTCTGTACAGGGGTAATCAGGTCAGGATGAGGTCATTAGGGTGCGCCCTAATTCAGTGTGACTGGTGTCTTTAGAAGGAGGAGGATTTGGAGACAGACATGCACACAGGGAGACACCGTATGACTATGAAGACAGCTATCTGTGATAGGGAAGAACAAATCTGACTCCGTACTGGATGTGTTTCTTTTAACTTTTGTATTCTATTGCTTTTGCTAAAAGTTAATCACTAAAGGGATGTTGCCTGTAGGCTTAAATTCTACATAATGGCCCATCTGTGGGGAACCCTGCCTCTTCCGGGAAGGAGGAAATTAACACTTCCCCTCCGCAGTCTGACCAGGACTAGGACTTTACCCCCTCCCCTTTCAGTATAAAAGAGAAGCCTGAATTCTAGAGGAGATGGGTCTTTGGGACACCAGTCCACCATCTTCTCGGTCTGCTGGCTTTCTGAATAAAGTCGCTATTCTTTGCCCCAACAACTCGTCTCTCGATTTATTGGCCTGTGTGGTGAGCAGGACGAGCTTGGACTGGGTAACAGTCTACCAGCCAATGAGAGAGGCCTGGGGCAGAGCCTTCCCTCATGGCCTCAGAAGGGACCAACCCTGCCGACACCATAATCTTGACTTCCAGCCTCCAGAATTGTGACACAGGAAATTTCTGTTGTTCACGCCGCCACTCAGTGGAACTTTGTTACAGTGGCCCTAGGAAACTATTACCACTGCCCCCCTGATTCAGTTTTCTGGGTGGTGCTGTTCAGGTTGCTATAAAAATGCCAAGTGCTGCATCATTTTATCCATGAGCATGTCATGCACAGCTTACCCCAAAACTTTGCCAAATCAAGATACACTATGCTGATGACCATTTCTTTAATTTATTTTAGAAAAGAAAATGAGGCTAGTTTGACCTAATTTGCATTTATTTATTTAGTGGGGGAAGTTCATGTTGACCACTAGAGAGCCTCACTATCCTTAATAAGCACTCACAATGCATCCATTTGAAAATACAATAGAATTTTTCCCAGAATCAACTTCAGGTTTACAGTCTATAATGATCATAATCCACTTTTTATCCATTGCAACATTTGTCCATTAGGAGCCTTATCAGATCTGAGTTCCTTTAGTGTGGCTGGGTACTCTCCTACTGGCTTTCTATTGTGGGAAGTTTCTCTTTCTCCTTTTATTTTGTAAGAATTTCAAGCATTCAAAATAGTTGCAAGACTATTACAATGAACTCTCGTATACCTTTCACCTAGGTTCACCAATTATTGTTTTGTCATATTTACTTTTTCTCTCTCAGGATTTAAATTATATATATAATTTTATTTTTTCTGAATATGTGAGAGCAAATTCCAGATAATGAGACCCTTCACCCCTGAACACTTACTCATGTAATCCTAAGAACAAGGATATTATTTTACACATCCATGGAGTGATTATCAAAGTCAGGAAATTTAACATCAATAACAAAACTATTATTGTACCTCCAATCTACATTTGAATTTTGCCCAAGTCCTAATCTTGTTCTTCACACAATCCACTATCCAGGATCACACACTGCATTTTCTTGTGTGTCTTTGGTCTCCTTCAGTCTGCAATATTTCCTAGGTCTCCTTTGCCTTTCATGACCTTGACGTTTTGGAAATGTTCAAGCTAGTTACTTTGTAGAGTCTTTCCATTTGGGTCTGTCTAGTGTTTTCTCTTGCTTTGGCTCAGGTTCATACTCTGCCATACCTAGGTTTAGTTTTAAGACTATTCTCTTTTCTGAGGAAGATTTGAAGAAAAATAGTGGTTGCATACAGTGGTTCTGTGTAAAGTGACATTTCTGATTTTCCTCTGCCTCCTTCTCCAGCTCCAGGCCATGCCTTTCTGTCCGTGGTGTCGTGTACACTGCAGCCCACCACATAGAACCCCCTTCAGCAGGGAGACACTTTCCACCTGCTGAGGGTTAGCTGCTGAGCCCCCGTAGCTTGGTCCCCTCCTGGAATTTCTCTGGGCCCAGAGGAGCTGCCTTGCCCAAGCTTTCACCCCTCCCCGGAGGCAGTCCGCCTCCAATGACTGGTCTTTGAGGGGGTACAAAGGCCCTCAATTTGGGAGACTCTAAAGGGCCGTCCCAGATCCAGAGCCTCCCGTGGGTCACATGTCTTTCAACAAGAAGTCTCTGGCCTTCGATTTCATGTACATCATTCATTTTGGAAAAGAAGCTATACTGAAAAATACATCCATTTCCAAAAAATCAATACGAAAAGTTCAAGGAAGTAAGCAAAACCCACCCAAAGTCCCAATATTTTTCAAGCGTCCTCCCTCCCATTGTCCAGGTGCATGTGTGTGAATGCTGGGGGTGTATCGTATACAAATGGGATCATGCGCTACGTGCTAAGCTGCAATATCCATCCTCTCTTGCTCCCATGGTACTATCACCTATGCGCGAGACTTCCCAGGATAAAGACGGCGTCTCCCCGCCTTCCCTGCAGCCACGTATGGCATCTGAGAGGAAGAGGTGCGGGCAACTAATGGGAGTGACCCCCAGGAGGAAGTGACACGCCCTGCCCTTTCCCCTTCCCGCTGATTGTTACCGACCTTTCCAGTTAGTTCCTCACAAGGGTCCTTCTGCCCCACGCCATTGGAGCCAATAAAAGGAGACCAAGTTCAGTTCAGAAGCAAAAGAAAGCTTTATCCTTTGACCAGATGATGGAGAGGTGGGGGCTCCTGGGCGGGGCCGCTTTACAGGCTCTCAGCGGCATCAGGGGGAAGTGGGCGGAGTTCTTGTGGATCTTGTGGATCTGGCGCAGCTGAGCTGCTCACCCTCGGCATCGCGGTGCAGGTGCGGCGCCTCTGCACACGGCCCGCCGCCGTCTTCCAGTGTTGTGGGCGGTGCTTCTGCACACGGCCCGCCGCCGTCTTCCCGTGTTGTGGGCGGGGCTTCTGCATACGGCCCGCCGCCGCCGTCCTGAACTGAGCTCTCGGTGGCGTCTCTGGGGTCTCTGCGCGGCTGTTTCCCACGAGGAGCTGGGCTCAGGTGTCGGGGTGCGAGGCCTCTGCATGTGGCCTCCTGTGAGCGAGTGAAACTAGACTACGCACAAAGGAAAAAAAAGGTTGGACTTTATTTAATTACCCAGATTCTATTGTTATTTCCCAGGAGCTGTGATTGGGCTTTGAGACATGATGGGTATTGAAGAGCTTTGAGCAAAAACTGGCAGGCCCTGTCATTCCTCGAGTGGCACATTTGAACCTCCATGTTGACGTCATGGTTTGGTCCGAGCTCGGGGTCTCACCCCCTCCCCAGGCGGTGGCACGGCGGTCCGATGGGGTCTGGGGGCCTGAGACCCGGTGGAGGGCCCGCGTGGGAAACGGCTTCCTTTCCTTCTCTTACCTCTAAGCTTCAAAGTCCTGCTCTCCATTCCCTATTTCAAACATTTTTGTGAATAATTTTATTTCCTTCCAAATTTTTTTGGTTTTAATTTTTTAAAAAGAGTTTTGGTTTACTTATAAAAGTTTTTATTCAATGGCAAAAATTAAGGAAATACAAAACATTATGAAGAAGAAAACAAAATGGCCCATAACCATGGCTTTGATTATGTTTTTCCAGGAAGGTTTTGTTATATTGCTAATAAATACTATATTTTTCATTGTATGAGACTTGTATTTTAATTTGGTTTATGGCACCTTTTCATGTAGGATTTAAAATTTGTTATAGAATCAGATTTATTAATCTTTGCTTTTTAAGGCCTCTGGGATTCTCAGAAGACCCCTCTCCCATCACACACCTGAAGATTATAAGAACTTTCTTCTGTTGTCTTTTCTAGTACTCTGTATAAAAATAAATTTAAAAAATTTAAAGGTTACACTCCATTTACAGTAATTACAAAATACCAAAACACTGACTGTATTCCCCGTGTTGTGCGATACATCCTTATAGCCTGTCGTCTCGTTTGTCTTTCTTACATTTAAATTCTAACCCAGCTGGAATCAATTGTGGTGAGAGGCGAGAAGCCATCTTTTTCTTAATTGATGCCATAGTTTTTCCACCACCGTTTGTTAATAATTCACCTTTTTCTTAATTGATGCCGTAGTTTTTCCACCACCGTTTGTTAATAATTCACCTTTTTCTTATGGACTCGCGGAAAGCCACCCTAATCACACACGAAACTCCCACCTGTAGTTGGATCGCTTTCTGGACACCCCCCCCCCCCCAGTCACTTTCTTCAGTTCGAAGTTCGGCCTGGCTTTTCTTACCTGTTTATTCTTAACTTGTTTTTTTTTTTTGAAAACATTGATTATGGAAATTTTTATGTAAGCATAGTAAACTAAATCAAATTATACCAAAAAGATAACAACCACAGCACCCTTTTGACAAGCCTTGTTCTAGAAAACAACGTCATGTGCCCTTTGAGACAGACACGCACCCTGTTTCCTAAAAGGAACCACACTTCTTCTCTGGCTTGGTTTGATGCTTTGACAACTTATAGGCAGCTTTTCATGTCAGTAAACACAGATCATAACTTGGGGTGTTTGCATGGTATGGTACAAACTGTACCAGAATTTACTTAACTGTTTTTAATCAATGGTCATCTCAGTCCTTTCTAACTTTTTTTTAGCAATTTTCAATACTGTGATGAAAATCCTTGGACCTAAATAAAGCTTATTGAACTTCTAACGATTTTCTTCCTCTGGTTCTTAGAAATGGCATTTCTTGGGCGAAAGGTGTGCGTACTTTACATCAGAGGTTTTGCCAGCAGCCTGCACCCACCGAACGTGTAAGTACCTACCTCTTAGCCAGCACTGGCCTTTGCAGTCTTTTTCACCTGTGATATTCTGTTAGGCTGGAAATATTATCCTGTTTTTATTTTCACTGTTTATTGTTAACAGAGTTGAATATCTTTTCATATGGCTATTGTCCATTTGTATCCATTTGTAGTTTTCTTGTCCAGCTTCTTTCCCTGTTTATTATTGGTTTATTTGAGGTTTGAGATATAAATGATATTACGTTTTTTTCTTGTAATGCATTACAAATGTCCCCTTTCTACTCCTGTTGTGTTTCAACTTTATGGAATTTTTAAAAGGGTTTTTTGTTCTTTTCTGGTTTTGCAACATGTTTAGAAATGTTTTTCCAACCCAAGATTATTTAAAAATGCATCAGTTTCTCTTCTAGTGTGTTTAGGGCTTTGTCTATTTGAGAATCTTTAAATGTTAACCCTCTCGGGATTTGTTTCCGTGTAAAGAGTGATGTGGGAATCCAGGTTTGTTTTGTTTTTTTCTGAGTGTTGAGCTGGTTGTCCCAATCCAATATTGAACACTCCCTCTGCAGTGTCTGGTTTGAAATTCTAACTTTCTCCTGTACTAAATTTCCTTATTTACTTCTGTCCGTTTCTACACTCTCTTTTTTCCTACTGGGCGATCTGTCTATCCTGTCTCAGTAACATTCTACTTTAATTCTTACAGCTTTATAATGTCCTTTAACTTTTTATGGACCCTGGTTCGTTTGCCCGACACGCAGCAAGCCAAACGCTGAGATGCCGAGGTTTGCAGCAGAGAAAGGGTTTATTTGCAAGGCAACCAAGTGAGGAGATAGGAGAACCAGTCTCAAATCCTCCTGCCTGAAGGCGAGAGGTTCAGGATATTTATGAGTGAAGAGTATAGGGTGGTTGGAGGTGCAGAGGGAGGTGATTAGAGGAAGGAAGAAGGTGAGGTAATCAGTGGTCCGTGGACGTGTATTTGAGTAACATGCCTCTTCATGGGAAGCATGTTCAGAAAATGGCAGCATTAGCATGATCTGAGGGTGGAGTTTTTGGCCCTCTGACGTCAAAAGGTCATCCATCAGACACTTGCACAGGCCCAGCTGAATGGTCTGTGGTCTTGACCTGTTTGAACTGGGGAAGACTAGCTCCCTGTTCCTGAAAAACAATGGAAGCAACTGTTACTATAGTGACCCTATGTCAGAGGCGTTATCTATAGGGAGTCTTGTGATGCTTTGTCTAAGCTACCTGAAGCTCGGAGGGTATGCAATTTGCAAGAACAATTAGTGAAGGCAGGTTACAGGATATTGTTTATTAAGCAAGTTACAGTTGAAGGAATCTAGTTGATGACTCCTTGGCTTCAAACTCAGGATAAGTTTTTCTTCTTTTTCAGTATTTCTTGACTACTGTTACATGTTTACTTTTCCACTTCAATCTTAGAGTCATTTGCCAAATTTCCAAGAAAAATCACTTTGTAATTTTATTTAGGATTGCTAAAAAACCCCAGTATGCTAGTCTGGGGAAACTAAGCAATTTTACAATGTTGAGTGTTCTGTCCAAGACCCAGGCAGGCCTTTCCATTTGTCAGAGTTACCTGTTGTGTCCCCTGATAACGTTACTTTCCTCTCCGTGGAAAATGCCTCTAACTCTCGGCCTCGGTGGCTCTCAGTGAGGGAGCAGTACTGCGGGCACAAACCACATGTCATGCACCTTGGAGAAAAGAGATTTTTAAGGGCAGTTTGGTCTGTCACTGATTTTTCCATACATGCAGACTTTTGAAACCAACCCATGTGGGTCCAAGGTCATGCATGCTATTCCCATGACCTCTGGAGGACCAAGTGGGCTAGAGGCCTTTTTCATTCTTGCTTTTGTATTTGTGTTTGTTTTGAAATAACTCTAAAATTTTTTAAATTAATTAATTAATTTATTTTTTGGCTGCTTTGGGTCTTCGTTGCTGTGTGCACGGGCTTTCTCTAGTTGCGGTGAGCAGGGGCTACTCTTCATTGTGGAGCATGGGCTCTAGGCGTGCAGGCTTCAGTAGTTGAGGCATGCGGGCTCAGTAGTTGAGGCACGTGGGCTCAGTAGTTGTGGCTCGCGGGCTCTAGAGCGTAGGCTCGGTAGTAGTGGCACACGGGCTTAGTTGCTCTGCGGCATGTGGGATCTTCCCGGACCAGGGCTCGAACCCGTGTCCCCTGCATTGGCAGGCGGATTCTTAACCACTGCGCCACCAGGGAAGTCCCAATAACTAAATTAAGCAGAGTACAGTTGAAAAAATCGTTGACCTATTTGGATATCATTTAATCGGCCATGTTTATGTAGTTGGGGGCTGTGTAATTTGCCCCGATTGGCTCTTTGGTTTCCCTCCGGTTTTCGGGGAGCTCGCAGCAATGCTGTGACTTCTGAGGGCAGGTGTGCTGTTAAATCTTGAGCCTGTGTGAATTTGTTTTGCTCCAAGTTCGTCTGTGTGCAGCCACAGCAATGATCAGGTTGTGAGATGCAGGATGCTGCTTGTTCACAACAGGAGTGAAAGGGTGTCTTGAAACCTGTGCCGGTGCCAACGCCCAGGGTTCCCTGAGTGCTTCAAAGCTTTCCTCGTTAGTGCAGCTCCAGCCACAAGTCTAGTCCAAGACCCAGTGTCGCAGGGTGAATAGCGAGGTAACCATGGACTGTTTACAGACCTGTGAGACTTTGTGCAGCTGAAGAAGGGTTTTCACTGCAATCATTTCGGACCTGTTTAGTGGCTGCCTACCCAGCCCCCCCTCCCCCCCCCACCTTGATCCTTTTATTTCCTTCAAGTGTGCTGTAGCCATAAAAAGGGTACCAACCACCGGGGTGGTCAATTTAGGGCCAGGAAGGTGGAATTTAAATGTAACTGTGTAACTGACAAAATGATTCATTACTTTGTAGGCCATTGGAAAAGAGCAGAAATTTTCCAACTGTTCCATGGGCTGGTATCAATCATACCAATGCCCTAAGCACAAGAAGTTCTCAGCGTTACAGGGCCAAGTTGGCTTAGGAAATGCGGTGTACTGATTCCCCCTCTCAGAGCTTTACAATGTGTATTAGCATATTAAAAGTTCTGAGAAGTAGGCAGTAAAGAATCCAGCTTTAGTTCTGCTGAGTGATTAAGCAAGTGTACTAGTGCAGGGACAGATTTCTTTTAGGCCAAATGGGTTTCTCTTGATACTAACTTCAGAAGCTAGAGGACATTTAGGGTAATTTTACCTTCTCTTTTGTCACAGCGTCGTAGCAGCCATCACAACGTGTGTCAGTGTTGGAATCCTGGAGCTAGATTTTAAATGAAATGCAATCAAAATCGAATTCCACTGAAAATATAATTTTGCTTATTTGTTCATAATATCAGTGATGTATTGAAGTGCATTAGATACGATGTGGACCTTTTAACTCACGTGACACTTTCAGAAAATGACCTTGCAGTGCATTCACTGATTAATTTATTCAAATAATAGGTCTTAAGGGACTCCTGCGTCTTCAGCACTGTGCCAAGTGGGAAAGAGCTGGGATGTTTTAGAGTCTGGGAGTGGTGAGGACTGAGAGAACTGGGGGAATAAAGGAAGCCCAGAGCCTTATGGGGCTCTGGCTACTCTAGGGGCAGAACCCTGCCGTCAGCTGTGAGAGGAGAGGCTCCAGCGGGGGCCTGAGAGGGCCGTGGTCCAAGCCAGAATGTAGGTCGCCTTTTCACTGGGGCCCTTGAGGGTTTTGCCAGGGTCACCGACACTCACAGACTACATTCTCAATGATGACAACACTGCTGTGTAACTAACCACCTCACAACTCAGTTGCTTAAGACAATACTCAGGATCACAGGGTGGCTTGGGCTGGCGTGGTTGGCTCGGCTGGGGGCCCCTGCTCTGCTCACAGACCTCTCGGCCTCCTTGGACCAATGGACTGGCCAGGAATGCTCTCCTCACGGAAACGGAAGAGGCACAGATGGCAGTCCAAGCACGCAGGCACTTTCAAGCCTCTGCTAAAATCTCATTGGCCCAAGCATGTGGAAGGATAGGAAATACCTTGCCGTTGAGGGTGGAAGTTACTTACAAAAGGGCACGGATGTGTCCTGCTCTAACTGGGGAGCAAGTGAATCCAGGAACCGTGGGTCGGTGATGCTGGCTCCCCTTCAGGAACGTAAATTCCGCCCCCCGCCCCAGAGACCTCAGTGCTGGCTCCTGGATGCGAACAAGTTCTGTCCTAATCCAGTGAGACCTGGGGCCTGGCAGCTGACTTTGAATGAAACACAGCAGTGCAGGGATGGAAGTTTGGCCGTCCCCAGCCCGTGTATGGTAGCCATATCCTCCTCCTCCTCAGATTCAGCTGCAAGGCAGCACCGCCGCAGCCGGCATACACCGTGCCTTCGTGCAGGTTAGAAGAAGGTTCCTCCCCCACCCTACAGCCACCTTCATGAATCCCTCTTCAGGGGACCACTGGAGGATGAACTCCAGAGGGAACTTCAGAAAAGGATTGAATGTCGAATACATTTGGCAAGAGACATTAGGCAAAAATAAGGGAACCAGATTAATGGGATAGGGCACGGGTTAGACTGCAAAACGGCCCTTCTCCAGCACTGACTCTGGCCTTGGCCATGTGACTTGTTTGGTCAGCGGAACAAGAATGATGTAACACAAGCAGAGACTTGACATGTGCTTGTGTGTTGGGGCTTGCCCTCTCTTGCTGCTGAAAGCCCCTCTGCCTTCATCTGAACAAGCCCAGGCTAGCCTGCTGGATGATTAGGGGCGTCTGGCTGTTGCCTCAGCTGACATCAAGTCAACTAACTGCCAGACCTGTGAATGAGGCCTCTCAGGACCAACCCCATTGCCAGCCTCGTAACTGGATGATGTAGCCAAGCTGGCCCCCAGGAGCTGCTGAGCTGTGACGAATAATGAATGTTCATTGTTTTAAACTACCACATTTTGAGGTGATTTGTTAAACAGAGAAAACTGATGCATAGTATAAATGTCATATGCCCTGGCAGTGTATAAATAAGATAAAACAAGCTTGTGGATTGCCTTGTCTTTAATGCTGACGCGTTGTGTTGTCCACATTTAAGAATATTTAAGAATGAAAAGATAAACGTTAATAGAAACAGTGTTATTGACTAGCTTTGGGTTGTGGAAGATGGGAAGGGGTTAGGGAGGAAGAGACAAAAGCTAATTCTATTGTTCACTTTTCCAGGAACCAATGGATACTAGCAAAAAAAGAGGAGATTACAGGTTTTATATAAACATATAAAAGTAACCACTAGAACAGAATGCAAATCTTCCTTAATAGATATAGAACAACAATAAAAAGTAAACAAAATACATCAAATATATTTTAAAATATATACTAAACTTTATTGACTCTTAAGATTGTATTGGTTATAAAATCACCATTATTTTAATCATCATTATATAAGGAAACAGTGTTGTCAATTAAGTCATGACATACCATCAATTTTAAGACATCCCAATTCCAAAGATGTTAACACTTCTTAAAAGTGCTTCAGGAATTGTCATAATGCAGTATCTAAAAACAGAAAACATCATATAAATTCTGATAGTACTAAAATCAAACAAGTCATACTAATAAATGTAAATATAATTTTCCCATTAGAAGAAAAAGATTTTCAGATTGAGTCACAAAGCAAAAGAGAAAAACAAAATAAAAACATGGGCAAAGATACCGCAGCAAAAACCCAAAGTGTGTGTGGAGAGGGGTCATGCCCCTAATATACAAGAAGTTAAAATCCAGGCCAAAAAGTACTAAACAAGACAAAAGCACCTTATAATGCTAGTGAATACAAACCACCATGAAAATATAGCGGTGATAAATATCTATGTATCACATATCATCTTTCATTAGGCATAAATTGAGATACAAGAAGAAATAGACAAAAACATGCTAATAATAGACCCTAATTCACTTATTTTAGTTTAAGAGAGATAAAGTTGACAAAAAATTGTTATAGCAACTCCATTAAATATTTTTAGCCATTATAAATGAAGATTATATAGTTCTAAAGGAAAAGTGTACAATATATGAGAGAAAATGGACCATATACTTGTGTGATTCTTATAACTTGCAAATTGGTGTTGAGAGGGACATAAAGATCTGAAGAGCCATAGGGAAGTATAATTAGTTAAGTGAAAAGAAGTGTGAATCTGTAGATGCTAGCGAATTGTTTTGATGATTTAAACATTTTAAAGAAAATGCTAATTAATTCTTTAGCATCAATCTGTATGTTCATTATAGAGAATAGCTATGGCAATACTTGTCCATGTGAGGGTCCATGTAGGGACATACAAGCATGAAAGTCATTTATGAATTAATTCATCATATGACTAACCTCAGAGCATCCGACTTAAAATTTAAAAGGTTAGGTTTGACAGTAAGAGTGTAACCAGCATCCTGAGTCAGACATTTGCTGCCTGTTCTCTATGCTCTAAACATTAGCTTTGACACAGCATAAATATTTCCTACCAACCATTCTTTCATTGCAATCCGTAGCACTCAGCTAAAAGAATGTATTCAATAATTATCTGAAACAAATACATCAACTTCCCAGAGAATTACAGACTTCTGGGAGTGGGGTGGATAAAATAACGGAATTCTGAGGAATCATTTGGTTTCAAACAAAGAAACTAAGACAACTCAGGTTGTTTCAATGATTTACTTAGGGTCACACAACTAGATAGAAGCAGGGTTGAGATGAGAACAAAGTTACTGGTTTCCAGGAAGAAAAATGTTAAATTTCTTCCACTCCACTACTTGAGTGTTCATTAGCCTGGGAACTAAGCATCCTTTAGGATAAATGTTACATTTCACGTGATACATTTTATATGTATAAATATATCCATGAAGTGTTGCCAACATATTTACAATGTTCTGAGCCTTTAAGAAGCACTGTATGGAAATCTCACACCTTACTTAGCATTTTATATCCTTAAGTGGGTTGCTTCTTCCACAGCATCACATTAATACAGCAGCAGTCCTTTTCCTTGGTTCTCTCAGCTGTTGGTCGCTTTTTCATGATTGCAGCTGTTTTACTGACCTTATTTCCTGACTGGGAGTGTGCCCAGTCAGCTGTGGAAAACAAAACCCCAGAAGCACGAAATGTAACAGTTGCATACATTTATTTTAAGATAACAATGCATGGAGGGCTTCTTATGTTAAAAATCTTCTATACACATGTTTCAAAGCCAGAGTTTACCAGATTTCTAAAATAAAGCTTGTGGAAACATTGGCAGGCGTGAGTGGACTTGGTAAGCTGATGGTCCCCAAGCCAGATGTGAAGATAGAATGCTTCTCAGAGACGTGGCAGCATTTTCCAAGTTAAACAAATTTGCAAAAACAGTAAACACAGTGGCTGGATAAGAACTCAGGTCAACAAAGGGAACCGGAGAAGAATCTAAGTGTGTTGCTTGAAGGGAAGCCTACTGTGATGAATGCTTAAAGATTTGGGTTATATACATTTATTCGAAAATATTTTGAAAGCACCTATAGTGGGCCTAGTATTGCATATAATGAATTGTTAATGTTAATTGTCTGTTCGTTGCTTTCTATCTTTTTTAAAAATAAATAAATTTATTTATTTTTGGCTGCATTGGGTCTTCGTTGCTGCATGCGGGCTTTTCTCTAGTTGCGGAGAGCAGGGGCTACTCTTCGTTGCGGTGCGCGGACTTCTCATTGCAGTGACTTCTCTTGTTGAGGAGCACGGGCTCTAGGCACGTGGGCTTCAGTAGTTGTGGCACGTGGGCTCAGTAGTTGTGGTGCATGGGCTTAGTTGCTCCATGGCATGTGGAATCTTCCCAGACCAGGGCTCAAACCCGTGTCCCCTGCATTGGCAGGCGGATTCTTAACCACTGCGTCACCAGGGAAGTCCCTGCTTTCCATTTTATAGATTCTCTGTGATAAACCTTCAATCCCAATCTGCTGCCAGCTTCAGCAGGTGCCCAGAATATTCCTGGAAACTTTTCGATGCCTTCCTGGAGCAGACCTTTTTACTTGTGTTTTTAACTTCAGCTGGAGATTGGGAATACATTATACACACATACGTAAACACACACACACACACACACATTCTCAATCTCAGGCTGAAATATATATACTTCTTCTGGGTTTTTTTGTTTGTTTTGTTTGTTTGTTATGAATTGTATAGTTGCTTTGAATTTTGAATTGTCATTGACATTCCTCCATTAGGGCATATTGTCCAGAGGATTTTCTGCCTTGTTAAAATGCAATGCAAGCCAGCAGCTATTCCGGGGTTTCTAATTTCTCATGTTGAATTAAGCCTTCAATAGAATACATTCCTATGTTTAGAAGCCATTGTCCTGTTGTTGTTGTTGTTATATAATCTTTGTATTTTGAGACATTTTGGAGGCTTTTTGTTGAATGTCACCTTCCTCCAAATAATGGCCATGTTGTAATTCCTGTGTCTTAGGAGGGGCTCAGAATGAAAGGAGTAGGGGCATTGGATAGTGTCAGCCTGAATGGGACTGACTATAACTGCCTTAATCAAAAGAGGAGGGGGCTGGGACCTGTGCTGAGGGCACCAACTCAGCTGTAGGGTAGGCCCAGAGGGAAGTGGGCAGCAATGTAGTTTTTAGCCATGATCCTTGAGCCAGGGGAAACACTCAGGATGACCTCCATATTTACCCTGGCTTCTTGCTGGGGGGTGATGTGCAAACCACAGTACAGGAAAATTCAGTCCAGGGAAGAGCATCAGTTTCCTGGGCAGAGGAAACAGCAGAGATTGGGGCTGCTAAGACAGCTGCAATTCGTGTGTTGGTACCAGATGGGAGAGAGCAGCTGAGAAGGAGGCCCTCAGTGTTGTAGAACAGCGGTCCCCATCATTTTTGGCACCAGGGACCGGTTTTGTGGAAGACAATTTTTCTACGGACTGGGGAGGGGTGGGGGGACAGTTCAGGTGGTAACGCGAGCAATGGGGGGCAGCAGATGAAGCTTCGCTCGCTAGCCCGCCGCTCACCTCCTGCTGTGCGGCTGGGTTCCTAACCAGTCCGAGACCTGGGGGTTGGGGACCCCTGCTGTGGAAGGTTCCCCTTCAGGTGCTTGGCTGAATCCTCAACTGAGCAAAATTTAGGTCAAGATGCCATAGGGCTTAGTAGAGAACAACTCCCAGGGAACAGAGAGTTGAACGGAGATTTCAGAGGTCACACAGCACTGAAGAATTCCAGCCAACCAAGCCAGAGACCTTGGTGAACCTCCCTTCTGGGCATTCAGTTAAAACCCAGGAAAGCCTACTCACATATCCTGAATATCCTCATTACGAGTAAGAGTCATGCCATAGGAATAAGGGCTGTGCCCTGTGACTAAGAGAAAACTGACTGGAAACCAAGCCTCGACAAAATTGAGGTGATCCAACAGCCTCCCTGAACACAACTCAGCACCCTATAGAGGAAGATGACAAAATCCAGAGTGTCTATTAGGATTCACAGAATGCCCAGCATTCAGTTAAAGAAAAAAAATCAGTTTTATATGTGAAAAAGGATGAAAATGGATTCATAATCAAGAAAGAGTGCTTTTTGCAGCCTTATCGACATTTCCCCACCAGTATTGATGCATAAAGATTATCATACAATTGGTGGACCAATGGTTCAGGGCATGTACAGTGGTCAATAATAGGAGTTAAAAGTCTCTGGTAGGACTGAGTTGTTATTTGGTCCGAACCACAACTAACTCCCTCCCTCCCTCCCTCTCTCTCTCTCTCTCTCTCTCCCTCTCTCTCCCTATATATATATATATATATATATATATATATATATAAATATATATATATATATATATATATAAATATATATATATATATATATATGAGAAACCAGTGACTGTTGAATTCCTAATCTTGTTTTTCTGAGGCAAATCGTTGGGCCTCTCTAGTTAGTTTTTCTAAGCTCTCGTTTGGGGAAACACTCCTCTGGCCCAGGACAGAGGTTGGCTGCTGGAGTTTCTTGTAGGTCATGGGGGGTGGGTGTCAGGAGGCAGTCTGTCAGTGTTAAACGGTTGTGGGGGATTTTGTCAGTAACAGAGGGCAGAAGAGTAGCAGGGTTGAGGTTATTAAAATGAGAGAGTGAGTTATACAAGGAGAGAATTTCATAAGAGGTAAGATGGCTAGCAGACAGATGTGTGTGGTGAGAATTTAGAGGGGCTTCCATTGCATGAGGCATGAAAATGGTCACAGGAGATCCTACAGCTGTTTCCTTGGTGGCCTTAGCCAAAAGGGCAGTGGTGGGGATGGCCTTAAGGGAGGGAGGGTACCCCTGTGCTACAGGGTCTGCTTGTTGGGTGTAGTACCCTGTGGGCTGATGGTAAGCCCCTTGCTTTCCAGTGAGAACCCCAAGAGCGTTCCATTCTTTCTCGTACACAAAAAGGGAAAACGGAAGTTGATAATTGGGATGCCCAAGGGCAGAAGAGTTCATGAAACTTTCCTTTAAGGCTTTAAAGGCTATGTCATCCTGTTCTCCCCATAGAATCGAGTTGGGATGGTCATTTTTTAGTGAAACACTAAACCCCACAGGGGTTTGGCCAAAAGAGAAAAATGCGGAATTCAATTCCAACAACAGCCAGCCCAAGAAAACATCATAACTGGCATTTAGTTTGGAGTTTGGGTAAGCTCAGCATGCCACAGAGCCTTTCTGATCTAGGTATAGCCCTTGTTCTGCTATCAGGTGACCCAAATACTGAACCTGGCTTTCGGCAAACTGAAGTTTCTCCTTGGTGACCTAGTATTATTTTAGGGCTGAAGTCTTTTAGTAAATGGATGCTGCCTTCCTGTGAGGAGGCCTGGGAGAGGGAACAAAGAAGTAAGATATCTAAGTATTGCAACAAAGTATCAATAGAACCTCTAGGAAACCTTTGTCCTCCACATCATCCTTCAGGACTGAGGAAGGGTAAGGGGGGCTTTCAGTAAAGTCCTGAGGCATCAGTGTCCAGGGGAATTGTTTTCCCTCCTAAGTGAAAGCAAAGGGAGCAGGCCAGCTTCCTCAACTGGGGCACAGAAGAAGGCACTGCATAAATCAGTGACTCTAAAGAACTTGCTTCCAGCTGGGATGGGCACCAGTAAAGTATGAGGGTTAGGAACAACCAGGTGCCGAGGGAGGACAGCGTTATTTATTGCTCGGAGGTTCTGGACAAATCTCCAGCCTCTGCCATTGGGTTTCTTTACAGGTGACATAGGGGTGTTACAGGGACTAGTGCAGGGGACAGTAAAGGCTTGGGCCTTAGAGTCCTCTGTTATCAGAGTCATGCTCGGGAGGGCTGCTTATTTATAGGATAATCATAATTAAATATGATTAACGTGGGGAAGAGGCCTTCAGGGTCTCTCTGGGCTTTAACAGGAGCTGCACTGTTGATTCCGCCAGTGTCAGCTGCAGCCTTTGCCACAGGAAGGGTGACAGCCCGTCTAACCGGTGAGTGGCTGGTGTTCGAGTTCGTTGGACACCATCAGATACAGAACAGAGACCGCATGTTCTAGGGTCACTTAATTTGCCCAGTTGACAGTTTTGCTTGTTGCCGCCACTGCTGCTATCAAACTCAATAATTGTCATCTCCTTTGGGTAGAAAGAAATATCAGCCTGGGATTTTCCAGGAAATCTCGGCCCAACAAATGAACAGGGGGAACTAAGGAGAAAAGGGTATGTATCTCTCAAAGAGCCTAAACAAAAAGGAACAGGTGTAGAGGCAGGGACTTGCTGAGGTGAGACCCCACTGTCTGAACTATTTAGCTCCGAGGCAGGGGCTGTTTAATGGCAGAGGGGCGGGTCACAGAGAGTGTAGGACCCGTGCCTACAAGGACAGGTGAAGATTCATTCCTGACCGGGAGAGGGGCTTCCCCGAGCTGTTTAAGGAGAGGGATTGGGACCAGCCCCTGTGGCTCCTTGGAGATCACATCAGCTAGAGGGCTGAAGGTGCCTGGAGCACTTAGCTTATAACAGTCCTTCCTCCAATGTCCCGGCGTCTTGCAATAATGGCAGAGACCAGGAATGTGTTGGTTTTGGTGAAGTTGAAAACGGAGGATTTTTATGACTCCTTTTTGTTGTTGCTGAATCATCTAAGGTGCAAGAGAGCTGATTTGCCAAATTGAACAGATCTGGGGTGGACATGGTCTCCCGTTCCATCCTGGTTTTTTCCACCAGGAGGAAAAGCTCCCTGTTCAGCCATTAACACAGAATTAAAGGCTACCCGAGTGGATTTAGCCTCTGTAGGGAGACTGGAGTCTTCTTTAAAGATTTGAACCCTATTATGGTAGCCATGGACTGATTCAGCGCACTGTTGCACGCCCGCCTGAGTTTTGTCCCGGGCAGCAGGCTCAGGAAAGGCTGTGGTGACTCCTGGGAGGAGCTCTCTCTGCCAAGGTCTCCAGCGTCCCCCCAAGACTATAGAGGCTGGCTTCTCTCAATCCCTTTTGGGGAGCCCCCACCGAGCCAACGCTATCCAGCGCTGAGCCTGACTTTCACCCACAGGCATGTGCACCAACCGATACAAATCTGAAAACCCCAGGGAGCACGTCTGAATGACCATGTTAAATTCATTTTCAAATCGATGGGGGTCTTCGGCTGCTTTGGGAAAATCCTTAACACAGGGGCTTGCGCTTTTGGCCGCCGTGTACGACTCGGCTCGGTCCAGTTCAAGATGCTGACAAGCTTCAGGGCTGGTGCTTGAAAGACAGAATCATGGTGCTTGAAAGAAGCTTTTCAAGGAGATAAGGCGTATTTGAACATGTGACGCCTGATACATAGAGAATAGAGGTTTTTGCTTGCTTTGCCCCTTGCACTGTGGTAGCAGGGGTCTTTTGAGAAGGTGTCACTTATCTGTAAGAACATATATCTGCCCCTAGAGAATTTCTGTAGAATTCAGTTCATTCATTCATTCATTTATTTATTTTTGGCTGTGTTGGGTCTTCATTTCTGTGTGAGGGCTTTCTCTAGTTGTGGCAAGCGGGGGCCACTCTTCATCACGGTGCGTGGGCCTCTCACTGTCGCGGCCTCTCTCGTTGCAGAGCACAGGCTCCAGATGCGCAGGCTCAGTAATTGTGGCTCACGGGCCCAGTTGCTCTGCGGCATGTGGGATCTTCCCAGACCAGGGCTTGAACCCATGTCCCCTGCATTGGCAGGCAGATTCTCAACCACTGCGCCACCAGGGAAGCCCCCAGTTCCATTATTTAAAATAGTTTCTCTACCAACCAACCCCAGCCTGAAGAATGACACAGTAACTAGACTAGCTATTCTACAGCTATCTTAAGACAACTTTGTCAGCTGCTTTAATTTACAAAGGTTATTTTTAAATCCCATTCTTTTGACTATTCTAAAGATTGTATGTTTCAAAGTATTTCTTTAAAAACTTGGGTTTTTGTGCTTACGGTTTTTTCTATGATGAATCATTTTGATGATTCAGTTTGACCCCTTTGACAGAAAACTGTTCAGTGGATTCCTAAGGATCACAGAGGAGTTTGCTGCATAGAGTTTGGGGGGGGGGTTGAAGAACTGTGCTGTGCTTTGATTACGGTGGTGATTGCATCTGTCAAATTTTCTAGTGAGTTTTACCGAGTGTAAATTCTACTGCAATAAACGTGACTTAAAAACTTAAAAGAAAAAACAAACCAATGGCTTGCAATGCAGTCTTAGTGTAGGGAACATAAAAAATCTGAGGTTTATTCGGATCTTCAGATGGTTTAACCTTAAAATGGCAGGTTCTGATAGCTTCAGAAGGGGAGAGAGAGCAAAGGTAGGCTCAGAGGAGTGGGTTAGAGCTGGGGAGGGGAGGGTACAGAAGAGGGGGCAGAGCAGAGGGGAAGAGGGAGTTGGTGTCAGGGGTGGTTTGGTGGCTGCCTGGTGGAGTCTGGGACAGAGGGGTCTGGAAGACACACACGATGGTGCCCCAGACAAAGCAGCTGGGGGAGGGGAACACAAGGAGCACGTGGGTTCGAAAGCCGTTTTACTCTTTTCTCGTTTTCTTTAGTTGTTCTGGCCAGTTTAGAAACAGGATCTTGCAAAGAGGCAATTTTATAGTTTTGGGCACAGTTGGAAGCTTCCAGATACCAGTGAAAACAAATACATCATTCATTTTATTTAATTTTTGAGCCATGGTCCTCCAATTTAATCTTAAGAAAAACAGGTTTGGGGAGATCAAAAGTTCCCCATAATGGCCATTATAACTCTGGATTACTTTTAGTTTGCTTGGCCTGCTTAGTTAAAAATGAGCCTGTGGGGAGTACATAGTTTTTAAGCATAAAACTGGCCAGATTCCCTGAAGGGGGGCTGCCCTCAGAGCATTTAGATGACTGGGATCCCATTTTTCTAAGTTCTCCTGAAAACCCACGTTGCTAGAGTCCTAGCCTGTCTTCCAAAAGGAATCTAAAAACACAAAACAAATGATTGGATCCCAGGTAGCTCAATCCCCAAAAGAGGACCTCACTAACGTGCACTTGGTTTTTTATTTTATTTTTTATTTATTACTTTTTGCTTATAATTGTCTTAGTTTTTAATTTAATTTTTTATTTTATATTGGGATGTAGTTGATTTATAATGTTGTGTTAGTTTCAGGTGTACAGCCAAGTGGTTCAGTTATACATATACATGTATCCATTCTTTTTCAGATTCTTTTCCCGTATAGGTTATTACAGAGTATTGAGTAGAGTTCCCTGTGCTGTACAGCAGGTCCTTGTTGATTATCTGTTTTATATATAGTCGTGTGTGTATGTTCATCCCAACCTCCTAATTTATCCCTCCACCACCACCATTCCCCACCCCCCCGAACCTTAAGTTCATTCTTTAAGTTTGTGAGTCTGTTTCTGTTCTGTAGACAAGTTCATTTGTATCATTTAAAAAAAAATTTTTTTTTATTTTTAGCTGCGTTGGGTCTTCGTTGCTGCGCGCAGGCTTTCTCTAGTTGCGGGGAGCGGGGGCTACTCTTTGTTGCGGTGCGCGGGCTTCTCATTGCAGTGGCTTCTCTTGTTGCAGAGCACGGGCTCTAGGCACGCAGGCTTCAGTAGTTGTGGTACATGGGCTTAGTTGTTCCACGGCATGTGGGATCTTCCTGGAGCAGGGATTGAACCCGTGTCCCCTGTGTTGGCAGGCAGGTTCTTAACCACTGTGCCACCAGGGAAGTCCCTGTGTCATTTATTTTTTTTATTATTTATTTATTTATTTTATTGGGGGTATAGTTGTTTTATAGTGTTGTGTTAGTTTCTACTGTACGGTGAAGTGAATCTGCTATACGTGTATATATCTCCTCTTTTTTGGATTTCCTTCCCATTTAGGTAACCACAGAGCACTGAGTAGAGGAACCCCTGTGCTATACAGCAGGTTCTCATTAGTTATCTATTTTATACATATTGGTTTATATATGTCAATCCCAATCTCCCAGTTCATCCCACCTGCCCCTTCCCCCCTTGGTGTCCATATGTTTGCTCTCTATGTCTGTGTCTCTATTTCTGCCTTGCAGACAGGTTCATCTGTACCATTTTTCTAGATTCCACATATATGCGTTCATATACGATATTTGTTTTTCTCTTTCTGACTTACTTCACTCTGTATGGCAGTCTCTAGGTCCATCCACGTCTCTGCAAATGACCCAATTCCGTTCCTTTTTACGGCTGAGTAATATTCCATTGTATATACGTACCACATCTTCTTTATCCATTCATCTGTTGATGGGCATTTAGGTTGCTTCCATTGCATCATTTTTTTTTTTAGATTCCACATATGAGTGATATCATATGGTATTTGACTTTCTCTGTCTGCCTTCACTTAATATGATAATCTCTAGTTCCATCCATGTTGCTGCAAATGGCATTATTTCGTTCTTTTTTATGGCTGAGTAGTATTTCATTGTACGTATGTACCACATCTTCTTTATACATTCCTCTGTCGATGGACATTTAGGTTGCTTTCATGTCTTGGCTATTGTAAATAGTGTTGCAATGAACATACAGGTGCATGTATCTTTTTGAATTACGGTTTTCTCCAGACACATGCCCAGGAGTGGGATTGCTGGATGATATGGTGACTCTGTTTTTAGTTTTTTAAGGAACCTCCATACTGTTCTTCATAGTGGCTGCACCAATTTACATTCCCGCCAGCAGTGCAAGAGGGATCCCTTTTCTCCACATCCTCTCCAGCATTTATTGTCTGTAGACTTTTTGATGATGGCCATTCTGACTGGTGTGAGGTGATACCTCATTATAGTTTTGATTTGCATTTCTCTGATAATTAGTGATCTTGAGCATCTTTTCATGTGCTTTTTGGCCATCCGTATGTCTTCTGTGGAGAAATGTCTATTTAGATCTTCTCCCCAGTTTTTGATTGGTTTATTATTATTTTTTTAATATTGAGCTGCATGAGCTGTTTGTATATTTTGGAGATTAATTCCTGTCGGTCACTTCATTTACAAATATTTTCTCCCATTCTGTGGGTTGGCTTTTTGTTTTGTTTATGGTTTCCTTTGCTGTGTGTTTTTAGGTTTACTTAGGTCCCATTTGTGTATTTTTGTTTTTATCTTCATTACTCTAGGAGGTGGATCCAAAAAGATATTGCCGCAATTTATGTCAAAGAGTGTTCTGCCTATGTTCCTCTAAGAGTTTTACAGTATCCAGTCTTATATTTAGGTCTTTAATCCATTTTGAGTTTATTTTTGTGTGTGGTATTAGAGAATGTCCTAATTTCATTCTTTCACATGTAGCTGTCCAGTTTTCCCAGCACCACTTATTGAAGAGACTATCTTTTTCCATTGTATATTCTTGCTTCCTTTGTCATAGATTAAATGACCATAGGTGTGTGGGTTTATTTCTGGGCTTTCTATCCTGTTCCATAGATGTATATTTCTGTTTTTGTACCAGTACCATGCTGTTTTGATGACTATAGTTTTGTAATATTGTTTGAAGTCAGGGAGCCTGATTCGTCCAGCTCTGTTGTTCTTTCTCAAGATTGCTTTGGCTATTCAGAGTCTTCGGTGTTTCTCTACAAATTAAAATTTTTCATCTTCTAGTTCTGTGAAAAATGACATTGGTAATTTGATAGGGATTGCATTGAATCTGTAGATTGCCTTGGGTAGTATAGTCATTTTGACAATATTGCTTCTTCTAATCCAAGAACATGGTATATCTGTCCATCTGTTTGTGTCATCTTTGATTTCTTTCATCAGTGTCTTACAGTTTTCAGAGTACAGGTCTTTTGCCTCCTTAGGTAGGTTTATTTCTAGGTATTTTATTCTTTGTGATGTGATGGTAAATGGGATTGTTTCCTTAATTTCTCTTTCTGATCTTTTGTTGTTGGTGTATAGAAATGCAAGAGTTTTCTGAGTATTACTCTTGTATCCTGCAACCTTACTGAATTCATTGATGAGCTCTAGTAGTTTTCTGCTGGCATCTTTAGGATTTTCTATGTATAGTATCATGTCATCTGCAAACATTGACAGTTTTACTTCTTCTTTTCCAATTTGTATTTCTTTTATTTCCTTTTCTTCTCTGATTGCCATGGCTAGGACTTCCACAACTATGCTGAATAATAGTGGTGAGAGAGGACATCCTTGTCTTGTTCCTGATCTTAGAGAAAATGCTTTCAGTTTTTCACCATTGAGTATGATGTTAGCTGTGGGTTTGGCATATATGGCCTTTATTATGTTGAGGTAGGTTCCCTCTATGCCCACTTTCTGGAGAGTTTGTGTCATAAATGGGTGTTGAATTTTGTTGAAAGCTTTTTCTGTATCTATTGAGATGATCAAATGGATTTTATTCTTCAGTTTGTT
Organism: Eubalaena glacialis; assembly: GCF_028564815.1. Classification (NCBI taxonomy): domain Eukaryota; kingdom Metazoa; phylum Chordata; class Mammalia; order Artiodactyla; family Balaenidae; genus Eubalaena; species Eubalaena glacialis. Next base: position 111,769,886 of record NC_083722.1, read on the forward strand.
AATGTGGTGTATCACATTGATTGATTTGCGTCTGTTGAAGGATCCTTGCATCCCTGGGATAAATCCCACTTGATCATGGTATAAGAAGATCCTTTTAATGTGTTGTTGGATTTGGTTTGCTAGTATTTTGTTGAGGATTTTTGCGTCTGTGTTCATCAGTGATATTGGCCTGTAATTTTCTTTTTTTGTAGTATCTTTGTCTGGTTTTGTTATCAGGGTGATGGTGGCCTTGTAGAATGAGTTTGCGAGTGTTCCTCCCTCTGCAATTTTTTGGAATAGTTTCAGAAGGATAGGTGTTAACTCTTCTTTAAGTGTTTGATAGAATTTGCCTGTGAAGCCATCTGGTCCGGACTTTTGTTTGTTGGAAGTTTTTAAATCACGGTTTCAGTTTCAGTACCTGTGATTGGTCTGTTCATGTTTTCTTTTTTTAAATAAATTTATTTATTTATTTGTGGCTCTGTTGGGTCTTCGTTGCTGCACGCGGGCTTTCTCTGGTTGTGGCGAGCAGGGGCTACTCTTTGTTGTGGTGCGCGGGCTTCTCATTGTGGTGGTTTCTCTTGTTGTGGAGCACGGGCTCTAGGCGTGCAGGCTTCAGTAGTTGTGGCTCACAGGCTCTAGAGCACAGGCTCGGTAGTTGTGGCACACGGGCTTAGTTGCTCCACAGCATGTGGGATCTTCCTGGACCAGGGCTCGAACCCATGTCCCCTGCATTGGCAGGCGGATTCTTAGCCACTGTGCCACCAGGGAAGTCCCCTGTTCATATTTTCTCTTTCTTCCTGGTTCAGTCTTGGAAGATTGTACCTTTCTAAGAATTTGTCCATTTCTTCTAGGTTGTCCATTTTATTGACATAAAGTTGCTTAGAATACTCTCTTACAATCCTTTGTATTCTGTGGTGTCAGTTGTAACTTCTCCTTTTTCCTTTCTAATTTTATTGATTTGAACCCTTTCCCTTTTTTCCTTGATGAGTCTGGCTAAAGGTTTATCAATTATGTTTATCTTTTCAAAGAACCAGCTTTTAGTCTCATTGATGTTTTCTGTTTTTTTCTTTGTCTCTATTTCATTTATTTCTGCTCTTAGCTTTATGATTTCTTTCCTTCTACTAACTTTGGGTTTTGTTTGGTCTTCTTTCTCTAGTTGCTTTAGGTGTAAGGTTAGGGTGTTTATTTGAGATTTTTCTTGTTTCTTGAGGTAAGATTGTCTTGATATAAAATTCCCTCTTAGAACTGCTTTAGCTGCGTCCCAAAGATTTTGGATCGTCGTGTTTTTGTTTTCATTTGTCTCTAGGTATTTTTTTATTTCATCCTTGATTTCTTTGGTGATCCATTGGTTGTTTAGTAGCATATTGTGTAGCCCCTATGTGTTTTTGTTTTTTAGTTGGTTTTTTTTTTTTCTGGTAGTTGACTTCTAATCTCATAGTGTTGTGGCCAGAAAAGATGCTTGATATGATTTCTGTTTTTTTAAATTTACCAAGGTTTGGTTTGTAGCCCAGCATGTGGTCTAATCCTGGAGAATGTTACATGTCCGTGCGCTTCGGAAAACAGCCAAGTACTCACCAATAATGAAGCCTTATGGTGTCCAACTCTAGGTCAGTCAGTTCTGAACTGAGGCAGTGGAAGTAATAATCAGAGCCATTTAATGTAAGCATCGATAAACACACTTTCTAAGCCATGGTCACCACACTCCGGAACCTGCATCTTTAACCAGCAGCCTAGGTGATTCCAGTAAGTGCAGCTCAGGTGGATCCTGAGAAAAGGCAGAGTTCATTTCCTGGTGCTGCCCGTGCTCCTCTCTCATAGCAATAATGCTGTCAGAGTCTCATCCTCACTTCCCTTTCTGAGGGATTCCTTTTTTCTCTGGCTTGTGCTATAACTCCCTACATGGCACTGTCTTACATTTGGTCACGTTTAAAGCCTAGCACTCCTTGAGTGTCTGATGTGGGCAAGTGCTTTTGATATGTCACCATGTTATCCTGATGAACCCTCAGCCCGCCAGTGTTGTGAGCATCATCATTTTCCAAGTGAGCAAAGCGAGTGTCAGAGCCGTTTAATGACGCAGTGATGTTCACACAGAGTGGCAGAGCTGAGGTGGAGATCAGGTCTGGCTGGCTATAAGCCTCTGTTCCTTCCACCACTTCATTCTGTGCTGTGACTCCACCCTGGTCCTCCATCTCTCCCGCCTCCTCCAAATTGCAGAACACCTCTTAAGAGGGGCACTTCTACATGCAGCTGACCTCTTGTATCGTCTGCTAATTTCTCCTGGTTTCCATCAGAAAGGGTAAATTTATTTCCAGATTGTAGGGAAAACTTACTTTAAGTGCTGTTTATGGTAACAGCGCAGTGCATAGTTGGAGTGTGACTCCTCCTAGCTCTTCCATAACTAGCTGTGTGACCTTGAGCAAGTCACTCAACTTCTCTGAGAGTTAGTTGTTTCATCTGTAAAATGGGCTATCACAATGCCTAATCATGCTGTATTACAGTCGTGTGCTTATTTTTTTTTTTTTTTTAAACATCTTTATTGAAGTATAATTGCTTTACAATGGTGTGCTAGCTTCTGCTTTACAACAAAGTGAATCAGTTACACATATACATATGTTGCCATATCTCTTCCCTCTTGCATCTCCCTCCCTCCCACCCTCCCTATCCCACCCCTCTAGGTGGTCACAAAGCACCGAGCTGATCTCCCTGTGCTATGCGGCTGCTTCCCACTAGTTATCTATTTTACATTTGGTAGTGTATATATGTCCATGACACTCTCTCACCCTGTCACATCTCACCCCTCCCCCTCCCCATATCCTCAAGTCCATTCTCTAGTAGGTCTGTGTCTTTATTCCCATCTTGCCACTAGGTTCTTCATGACCTCTTTTTTTTTTTTTTTTCCCTTAGATTCCATATATATGTGTTAGCATACTGTATTTGTTTTTCTCTTTCTGACTTACTTCACTCTGTATGACAGACTCTAACTCCATCCACCTCATTACAAACACCTCCATTTCATTTCTTTTTATGGCTGAGTAATATTCCATTGTATATATGTGCCACATCTTCTTTATCCATTCATCCGATGATGGACACCTAGGTTGCTTCCATGTCCTGGCTATTGTAAACAGAGCTGCAATGAATATTTTGGTACATGACTCTTTCTGAATTATGGTTTGCTGTGGGTATATGCCCAGTAGTGGGATTGCTGGGTCATATGGTAGTTCTATTTTTAGTTTTTTAAGGAACCTCCATACTGTTCTCCATAGTGGCTGTATCAATTTACATTCCCACCAACAGTGCAAGAGTGTTCCCTTTTCTCCACACCCTCTCCAGCATTTATTGTTTCTAGATTTTTTGATGATGGCCATTCTGACCGGTGTGAGATGATACCTCATTGTAGTTTTGATTTGCATTTCTCTAATGATTAATGATGTTGAGCATTCTTTCATGTGTCTGTTGGCAATCTGTATCTCTTCTTTGGAGAAATGTCTATTTAGGTCTTCTGCCCATTTTTGGATTGGGTTGTTTGTTTTTTTGTTATTGAGCTGCATGAGCTGCTTGTAAATCTTGGAGATTAATCCTTTGTCCGTTGCTTCATTTGCAAATATTTTCTCCCATTCTGAGGGTTGTCTTTTGGTCTTGTTTATGGTTTCCTTTGCTGTGCAAAAGCTTTTAAGTTTCATTAGGTCCCATTTGTTTATTTGTGTTTTTATTTCCATTTCTCTAGGACCTGGGTCAAAAAGGATCTTGCTGTGACTTATGTCATACAGTGTTCTGCCTATGTTTTCCTCTAAGAGTTTGATAGTGTCTGGCCTTACGCTTAGGTCTTTAATCCATTTTGACGTGTGCTTATTTGACTGTACCAGGCTGTGAGATCTTTGAAGGCCAAGGAATGTACTGTCTTCATCTTTGTTTGCTTAGCCTCTGGCAAAAGGCAAGGGCCTTGATGTGTCCTGTTCACCCTTTCAACATGCAGGGTGTTACCTGGTGCGCTGGGGGTGCTCAGTCAATGCTAGTGGAATAGATGAAAAGTCCATGACAGTGTCTTCAGTCTTGACTGAAGGTGAATTTGAATTGTTTGGATTATGTGGCCAGACTGGAAACTCCCCTAACTGGTGAGTGGATCCAGGTGCCTGTCTACCACCCACATTCTTATTGCAGCTTTGTTCTTCCCTGATCCTTGTCCCCAGTCCATCAAATGTGGTGACTTACTAAGGTTAAATGTTAGTGATGTCAACAGTTCTCTTGGGAATGTTGGAGCAAAACTTCTCTCTTTTCCTTCTGGACCAGCAGGAGGAAGGCCATTTAGCTGTTTTTTTTGTTTGTTTGTTTTTTTGATGTGGACCATTTTTAAAGTCTTTATTGAATTTGTTACAGTATCGCTTCTGTTTTTTTTTATGTTTTGGTTTTTTGGCCGCGAGGCATGTGGGATCTTAGCTCGCCTACCAGGGATCGGACCCACCCCCTAGGGAAGTCCCAGGCCATTTAGCATTTGGGAGCTTTTGGCAGTCGCCTTGGGGTTGTGGAGGGAGTCTGCCTTAGGGTTCAGTTAATACCACAGAAGACAGAGCAGAGAGATGGAAAGAGCTGCAGAGCAGATGAAGAAGTCCAAGAAACTGATACTTAATGGCCAGAGGAAAGCTTTAGATAATATTTTCTTTACAAATGATTTTAGTTTCAGTTTGATGAAATTCAATGATTTTTTACATTCACAGCAGTTCCACTCCTGAGACATTCTTGCCTCTGTGCAATGGGAACCTTGTATAAGAAAGTATATTGTGGCAGTGTGCACAATAGCAAAAAAACAGAAGCAAGAGTGTCCATCAGCAGGAAAATGCATAGTAAATTGTGTTCTAGTCAGGATGGAATATTACATAGCAGTGGAAATTAGGGGACCATTGCCAAATGCAGCAACAGGGATGTACCTTAGAATCATAACATTGAATTGAAAAGACAAGTCACAGTGTGATAACTTTTACAAAGATAGGAAAATTGGATGATGTACCGTTTAGGGAGATATACATAAATGATAAAACAATTTTTTTTTAAAAGCAAGGAAATGAATAGTGGATCTGGATAAGGTGGAATAGTTACACTTTTCCCTATTCCTCCTGCTAAGTACAGCTAAAAACCCTGGACATTATTTATAAAACGAAGATGAAAAGACTGAAAGGTGGAGAGGAAAAGGCAGACCATCAGGGATCTTGGGATCTGAGGAATGGCACAGCAGTGAGTTCTCTGGGTTTTCCTTTTGCCTCATGTGCCCTGGAATGAATGGTTGCTGCAGAAGATGACAACCTGGAAACACCAATGAGAACAGACCCAAAATATCTTGATAAAATCCTCTTTAGCCAGAGGACCAAGAAAAGGATAGCTTAGCTAGACAGAAAACTTTTTTAAAAAAAATTAATTAATTAATTTATTTTTGTCTGCGTTGGGTCTTCATTGCTGTGTGCAGGCTTTCTCTAGTTGCAGCTAGAGGGGGCTACTCTTCGATGCAGTGCGCGGGCTTCTCGTTGTGGTGGGGCTTCTCTTGTCGCGGAGCACAGGCTCTGGGCACACAGGCTTCAGTAGTTGTGGCACGTGGGCTCAGTAGTTGTGGCTTGCAGGCTCAGTAGTTGTGGCTCGCGGGCTCTAGAGCACAGGCTCAGTAGTTGTGGCGCACGGGGCTTAGTTGCTCTGCAGCATGTGGGATCTTCCCGGTCCACGGCTCGAACCCGGGTCCCCTGAATTGGCAGGCGGATTCTTAACCACTGCACCACCAGGGAAGTCCTAGACAGAAAACTTTTAGACAATAATCATTCTACTCCTGCCAAACACCTCAGAGAAAACTGTGGCCCCACTTCTTCCCCATAGCAAAGGCTAATTGAGGAGCTTGGACTTTCCCTCTCACCCAGTTGTTATGAGATGACCCCCTTCCCAACTGGGGGGTATCAGAGAAGGCCAAGCGGGAACCAGGACTTATACCCAGTGGTAACAAGCCCCTCTCCCTGCAGCATTAACAGAGGCCACTTGAGAATCAGTAATAAGGTGTCCCTCTCTCCTCGGCCAGGCAGGTATCCATGGAGGTCTAGTTGAGAGCCTAAACTCCCAGCCCTGCTCAGCAGTAATGAGGTCCACACTGGAGGCTGAGTGGCACACTTGCTGTGACAGGCAGCACCCTCCTTCCCTCACTGGCAGCAGGGGAGGCTTATTGCTAAAAGAGAAGTGTTAGATGAGATCCAGAGGCTCATAACATAACACACAAAATGTCCAGGGTACGATAAAAAATCACGAGTCATGCCAAGAACCAGGGAAATGTCAACTCAAATGACAAAAGACAGTCAACAGACAGCAATACCAAAATAACACAAATGTTGGAATCATCTGAAGTGGATTTAAGTCAGCCATCATAAAAAATGCTTCAACAAGCAATTGAAAATGTGCTTGAAACAAGTGGGAACATAGAAAGTCTCAGCAAAAAATACAAGGCATAAAGAACCAAATGAAAAATTTAGAACTGAAAAATACAATAATAATAATAAAATCAGTGGATGGGCTAAACAGGAATGGAGAAGACAAGAGAAAAGAAACTGTGAACTTGGAGCTAGAACAATAGAAATTGCTCAATCTGGAAAACAGAGAGAATGGACTGAAAAAAATGAACAGAGCTCTGGGACACCTGGAGGACAGTAATAAAAGATCTAACAGTTGTGTCATTGAAGTTCCAGAAGGAGAGGAGAAAGAAGTTGGGGCTGAAAAAGTACTCAAAGAATAATGGCTCAAAATTTTCCAACTTTGGCAAAATACATAAACCTACAGATTCAAGAAGCTGAGGAAACCCCAATCAGAACAAACCCAAAGAAATCCATGCCAAGATTGGTTTGTGTGTGTCTGAAATAAAACTCTGAAAACTAAAGACAAATTAAAAATCTTGAGAGCATTGAGAGAGAAATGACACCTTATCTATGTGGGAAAAACAATTAGAATGCAAGTGGATTTCTCAAAAAACCATGAAGTTCAACAAAAACTATCAATACTGAATTCTATATCCAGCAAACATCTTTTAGGGAAATTAAGACATTTTCAGATGAAGGAAAACATGTTTGCCAGCTGAAAAAATAACCAGAGAAACTTCTTGAAACAGAAAGGAAATGATAAAAGAAGGAAATTTGGGATATCAGGAAAAAAGAAAAAACATAGTAAGGGTAAAAATAAGGGGTAAATACCATAAATTTTCCTTCTTCTTTTTAGTTTTCTAAATTATGTTTGATGACTGAAGGAAAAATTAAAACCATGTTTGATGTGGTTCTCAAAACATGTAGGGTATATAAAGTATATAAAACAGTCATAAATGGGGGACAGTTGAGGGATATAAGTAAGGTTAGGTTTCTACACTTCACTTGAACAAGTGAAATGTCAACACCATAGACTGTGATAACTTATGTATATAATATATAACCGCTAAAAAATCAATATAAAGTGATACACTTAAAATAGTATTGATAGACTTAAATGGAATTCTGAAAAATATCAGTAAGTCAGGAAAAAGAAAACAGAAATGAAAAAGAGAGGAAACCAACAGAAAACATTCCCCTCCCCCAAATTCCAGAGTTAATCCATAGCGTATCAAAATTACATCAAATGGAAATGGTCTAAATATACAAATTAAAAGACAGAGATTGACAGAGTAGATAAAAATTACCCAACTGTATACTGTGTATAAGAATTTCTTAATTCACTTCAAATATAAAGATGTAGGTAGGTTAAAAGTATAAGGATGGAAAAACATATCATGCAAATATTAATCAAAAGAAAGCAGGAGTGGCTATACTAATATCAGATGAAGCAGACTTCAGAACAACAACAACAAAAAATTACCAGAGGCGGAAAAGGACATTACATAATTCACCAAGAACAAATAGCAATCCTAAATGTGCATACACCAAAAGGCGGAGTTGCAAAACACATGAGGCAAAAACAGTGATGGAACTGAAAATGGTGAGGCTGGTTCTTCTCTATGTGGGGGGTGGCTAAGGATAGCCAAGGTTCCGAAGGATGTTTCATGCAAAATCTCAGAGCCAGACCTGGGAGGCAACTCTAGTTCACATGTGAAAAGCCACCCCTGACCCTGGATTTCATGTGTACTAATTTGGGGGAAGCTTTGTTCTACAGTGATTAATATTCTCGTGAGAAGACAAAATTTGTGCTGCTGTGATGAAAAGTCTCCCACAATCCCATGGTTTTTTTCAGTCATTTTTTTCTGTGTAAATTCAGAACCCTATCTTTATTCCAATTGAATTCTATCTTCTTCTATTTGACTAGCCTACCAACCTCCTGAGGTCTTTCTTAGAATGTGTTTGGGTAAAATATAAATTATTTTTCATAGTTCAGTGTCATATGGACATTTGATTATCATGCTATCAATTTTCTTATCCATATGTTTTATTAATCTAATTAGATATTTTTATGAGTGTCATAACTGAGAGTCACGTCCAGAGCTTTGAGGACCTAATTGTAGTTTGGAATTAACCACCATAGCCTTTCTCTGAATTCTACCAGATTTAAATCATTCAAGTGATTGTCATTTATTCTGTGTTTCTGTAATTTGTCCACAAATATGAGTAATCGATGACTTTAAATTATAATTTATGAGTGTGAGATATCTTCCTTAAATAACCTTTATATAATTTCATCTTAAATGCGTAAAAAAGGGACAGGAAAGATCCAACTTGATATCAGAAAGGAGGCCACCTTCCCTACTAATCCGCCCTCACGGTTGTCATAGAGATTATAGGGGACTTGACACTCAAGCTAGAATTTTCATCGGAAGTATTTTTTCCAATCATTCAGAAACATTTATTTGCTCATTATTATAAATATAAAAATTCAAACTGTGCAGAACGCTAAAAAGTAGACAGCAAAGCCCCCTGAGTCCCCACCATTTCCATACCTGAAGGATAACAACGAACGTGTAACAGTTTCTTCTGCATCCGTCCAAACCTTCCCTGCTGCGTGAGCTGCATCAGTGCAGGCAGTTCAGGTGAGCTCCTCCTTGAACAAGAAAGGCGGGGCATTGGCTCAGGTAGTTGGAAAGCCTGGAGGTGGGGCTTGTTTTGCGTGAGGCCTGATCTGGGAGCTCAAGACTCTCATGATAACTGCTTTCTCTCCCTCCTCCTGCTCCAAAGCGGGTTCTCATCCCCTCTTCTTTGGCTGCTCCTGGGGCCCCGTGACTCTTTATTCGCATCCAGTAGGAAAGAGAGAGCACTTCTTTTGTCGCACAGTTCCAGCAGAAGCCCTGAGATCACTTGGAATGGACCGGCTAAGGTGGCAGTCCCCAAACCATTTATATGAGTGGACTTGTGCTCTGCATGTACTCCGTCACTTGCGTTTTAATTTAATATACCTTGGACATCTTGAGCCCACGTAGCTTCCAGCAGCGAGCTCTGGAATATGAAGATACAAGGAGGAAACGCGTTAGGTTAGATGGCATGGGCCAGTGGGCAGTTTACCGGGCTGGGAGCTGTGGCTTCTCATTTTGAGTTTGCTTATGAACCGGGCAGCCCTTGTGTATCTTGGTTTCCCTGCTGCAAAATGAAGGGGATGCTGGACCCCATGATTCCAGCTCAGAGGTACCACAAACAAGCTCATTGTTAGTGAAGACTAGTAATGTCTCTTAGAAGAGATGAATTATTTGGGGCATGGGCTAGAGAGTTCATGTGTAATCATAAATCATAATAAATATGTCACACTAGACAGTGGGTCTTGTCTCTGAGTTATTTTACTAAAATGCAGAGTTTCCAATGGTCCAGGTGGCCTCTTGTTAGGAAAGGGATTCAGTAGCTTTCCTTTTCAAGGACTGAGATGTTGTCAGAACGACTCACTTGATATTTTGGCTCCTCTTGGGTTTAATTTCTATCCTGAGCTAAGTGTTTCTCCTTCAGGAGGTCTGGACTCTTATCACAAAGTAGTTGGTTTATTTATAATTCAGGATTTAAAGCCATTGACCTGAGGCTCACACAGTCTAGTAGATGGTTCTGTTCCAACTTGTTGGGAAACAAAGCTCTTGCAATCCCTGAGGACCTTTCCTCTGTGGTCTCTCCTTCTCTCTCCATTTCAGGATCATAGGGCCTGATTGCAAAAGATCTGTGCAAAGGGCTCCTTCACTGGAGGAGGAAGAGAAGCAGTCTGATGGGTTCCAGGAGGAGAAGGGCAGTTCCAGACAGGTGATAAGGGGACACCAAGAAGGCAGGAGGAGGATGTGCCCGAGGGCACCTTCCTCAGAGATCCTGGCCCAAAGAGCTGGGAATCGGTTTTAAAGGAACTCCATGCTCATTAAGGATGAATGAGGAGAAAACCAGGAAGCTGGGGATCAGCGCACAAGCAGCAAGTGGCTGAGGTTGTTTAGCAGAGCCTTGATTTGTCACACGGGTCCACTTCATTACCGGTTCTGTAGGGCACTCCCTTAAATGTAAGTGTGGGTTAGTGGAAAGAACATGGGCCTTGGAGCCAGAAGGCAATATAGGTTCTCATCCTGTTTTTGCAATTTGATAATTTTATTACCTTCTGCAGATAATTTAACCTAATTTAACTGAGGCTCAGAGAGGTTAAGCAAGTCACCTCAGGTCACACAGCCAGAGAAAACTGCAGAGGTGTGGCTGGGACTCTGGTTTATTTCACCCTCGCGCCCGAGGTCTTCACATAAGTGCTTGGCTACACCTGCCTGGGGAATTACATTAATATTCTATGTCTGTAATAGCACCATAATAACTGGAGCTTATTTGGTGACAACTCTAATAAATAGTTCCGGTCTCAAGTGTTTGTATTAACTTTCTGTTAATTTACTTGACACGCTATATGTAAAACCACCAAGCCTGAATTTGTGTATACTTAGGGTGACATACCAAGAAGAAACTTCATTTCGTGCGTAAAGCTTTGTGTGTGTGTGTGTGTGTGTATGTATCAGTTATAATACATATAAATCAGTTAAACACACTTGGCTGCAGTTAACAGAAACCCAATTTGGATTTGTTTAAACAAGAAAGAGGTGGAAGAGTGTTCAAGTCACTGGCAGTCCAGGTTTACGGCCGAGTGGGGTAAGTTGGAGCTGGAGCTGGAGCGGGGTTACCCGGAGGCTCCAGCTTCGTGTCTCTATTGGTCCCCAGCTGCCCCGTTTCATATGTTGGTTTCAGTCAACGTCCAAAGGAGGAGAGAACGTCTCTTCTGGAACGTCTTTCCCACAGGTCCACAGCAAATCTCCGCTTGTGCCCATGGGTCTGGCTCTGTCCCTGCACCCCAGCGGGGTGGGGTATGGGGAGGAGACTGAGCAGTCACGTGGCCCTTCCTGACCCACTGCTGCAGCAGGGAATGCCAGGCCCTGACTGGGGACCTCATGGGGTCAGCAGCCCCTGCGGTACACGGGCTGAGTCTGGCGGGGAGGCTTCTGAAAGAGGATCAGGTCTGCAAGGCGGGGCAGGGGGAGGGTGTGCTTGGAGCCCACTGTGTCCTCCCAGGAGAAGTTAGATGCCTGCATGGAGCACTTAGAGAGGCTTTCTATTTCAAGCCACTTGGTAGTTGGACAGTGTGTCTTTTTTTGTGAATTGTAACAAGAAATAAAAAATAAAGAACAAAACTTGAGGCGGTTTTAGAACCTATTTCCAGTTGAGTCTGATCATTACATCATGTAATCTGTTCGTTATATTGAGCCTGCGCTTGAGTCGGCAGGACCCTTGCTTCTGTGGGGCACCAGCTTCCTGCATGGGCAGCCCCTCTGTCCCCTCGTTTGTGGGGGGCTCTGAGCCACAGTGGCTCCCACTCAGGGCCAGCTGCTGGGTACTAAGTTACTTACCCCTTACCGGCTCTGTGACTCTTGGCAAGTTACTTAACCTCTCTGTTGCTTGTTTCTCTTGTGTGTGTATATATATGTACACACACACACAAAACTAAAAATTAGAACCTTCTTCATAAGGTTATTGTTGTGACTAAATGCGTTAATAAATGTGTTTGGAACAGTGAGTGACATTAGTAAGTGCTCATGAAATGTTGTGTGTTGTTTTTGTCATTATTATTATTTTATCATAATTAGTGAAGGGATTCTTTAGTCAATGAAACCAAGACCTCTGATTGTAGCAGTGGCTGCAGAATTAAATGTAGAGAGGGGTGACTGGACCAAGTGGCCCTGGTTCTGTCCCCCATAAAGTTCATCTTGTTGGGTGGGGATGTGTACCCCTCTCTCTCTCTGCTTTTATTGTGGAAGTATACATAACATAGACTTTACCCTTTTAAGCATTTTTAAGTATGCAGTTCAGTGGCATTAAGTACATTCATGATGTTGGGCAACCATCACCTCCATTATCTCCAGAAAAGTTTCATCTTCCCAAACTGCATGTCTGTCCCCAGCAGACACTAACTCCCCCTCCCCCTCCCCCAGCCCTCATAACCTCTGATCTAATTTCCGTCTTTATGAATTTGCCTATTCTGGGTACTCCGTGTAAGTGGAATCGTGCAGAGCTTGTCCTTTTGCTTCTGGCTCGTTTCACTGAGCACAGTGTCCTCGGGGTTCATCCGTGCTGGCGCAGGTGTCAGAGTTCTGTCCCATTTTAAGGCTGGGGTGGCTGGATGCACACATATTCGCTGCACAGACTACATTTTGTTTCCATTCATCTGTTGATGCACACTTGTGTTGTTCGTACATTTTGGCTGTTGTGAATAGTGCTGCAGTGAACACGGGGGAAGATACCTGTCTCTTCAAGACGTAGTACTCCCCTTTTAAAGCCGCGACCATGCATGATTTCTTGTAGCATATCCAAAAGTAGGATGGAGTTTTCAATAAGACCTTATTAAATATCAAGGGGAACAAAAGAGAAAACCATGAACCTACGAGAAGCGTCAAAAGTGTTCAGCTCATACAAGATCTAAGTTTGGTAACCTTGATGGGGACAGGGGCCCTGTGCTGTTCAGTGCTTCCCTCCCGAGTCCCCAGGGGCTGGTACAACTAGACAGGCTCTTGCCGTGGGTTCTTGTTTCCCGCTCCTGGCCGGTGTCCCCACGGAAGGCACTACCCATGGCCCACGACTTGGCCTCTCATACACGTTGTGTTGCCTGTTGCCTGGCCAAGAAAGTGATCCTCCTGTATCTGCCTCCCAGGCCCTTCCACTTGGTTCTTGTTTTGGGGACAGACTTTTCTCAGTCCCCGGGTGACAGGTAAAACTTCAATAAATGACCCATGAATTATCTCAGTCCTCAAATAAGACCCAGTCTAAGGGATGCAAGTCCGACAGGTAATGATACCCATGCATGTGCTACCACGGCATCCACCCGAAGATGCTGTAAGCTCATCACAATGGTGGGTCCTTCTGCAAACATCTGGTGACGATGTGAGCTCACTAGGATATTATCCTTGCTGTTCTCTGATGCTGTTTCACGTGGTGTTCAGTTATCCATGGCTGCGTGACAAACAATCCCAAAGCAGCGGTCTAAAAAGTAGCCACCATTTGTTTTGCCTGTGAGTCTGGGGCTTGACTGGGTCAGCTGGGCAGTCCTTGCTTGGGGTCTCTTGTGAGGTCATAGGTGGTTGGTGATGGGCTGGGTTATCTGGAAGCCTCACTTGTCACATGTCTGGCACCTGGACGGTTGAACAGCTGGGGCTCCCCAGGCATCTCTGTCTGTCTGTCTCTCATCTTTCCACAAGTCTCTCTCAGTGTGGCAGTCTCAGTGCAGCCAGACTTCCTATGTGGCCGCTGAGCCTCCGTCCACTGGTGGCTTGCAAATCTCTGCATTTCCTACTCAACTTCATCCCTTGGGGATGAAAGAAAACAGGTAATACTCAGATAAATAGTATGTGATCAAGACCATAGCATTTTACTGAAAAACAATCTTTATAACTAGCTGCAAATTTCCGCCAGGTATCTGATTAGGGTGGTCACGTTAGATAGATAGGGCACACGCCATGGACTGCGGTGTAACTGCCAGGCAACCCGTGGAGCTGGGCAGTAGATATGCTGTGTGGCCTGGCACTGAGCTCCTGTCTACAATATGTCCAAATTACTCATTTAAACAATTTTTGGGCCTTATAACCCTTCACTGATTGTCACCGTCCATACCATAAATTCCAGAGAGTCAGAGAAAAACCTGGGATTCATCATCATTATAATCTAGGTGTGACCTGCCTTCCCAACCCTATGTCCCACTATTTAAATAAATAAATAAATAAATAAAGACCATAGGAGTTTAAAATCTATATAATGAGGAGGAGAAATTTCAACAAGGCACTCAGTGTGTAAGATGTAACCAGTCCTGATTGTCTATCAGGTTTCTAATATCCATTGTCGACTTTCTGAGGAAGGAGCCTAGGACTCCTGGCAGGGCTAGAAGGAGGGCTCTGGGCCTCCTGAGTACTGGGAACTGGGGATGACCCCGGTGAGAGGCAGGTGGGCAAGGCAAAGAGACCTGGGCTCCAGCAGCCTGAATTTGACACCAGCTCCACCGTGTTTGCGGTGGGCTCCCAAGCAGCTCTCTCAAACCCCTCTCAGCCTCCTTGTCCTCTGAAAAGTGAGGATACTAGTGGCACCCACCTCATGACTTGCATGAAAACTAGCTTAGGCATTTCACCAAAAGCACTGAGAATGGTGTCTGTCACAGAATAATGCTCAGAAAAACTGTTGACTAGTATTACCATTCACATAAAATCTTAGATTTTTTGCCGTGAAGGATAGGATTTTTATTGACAAGATTTTGGCCTGATGTCCCCAACTCTCAGCAAAAACTTTGATGCACGTATACATGAGTAGACATAAATAGAAGGAAGAATAAAAATGTTCAGATGGGTTTGACACAAAGACAGTCTTCCTTTAGCAATTATGAAGCTATAAAAAGAATGAAAGCAGCACGTCCTCTCGACACATTTCCAGAATGACTTGGCTCGGGGATAAATTACAGTACAGGCAAGTTCTAAGTGCCCTGGGAGCTCCTTTGCTCAGCCCTATGAAAGTTTCAAGGCTGAATGCATCTTTTGGCAGCAAGAAAATTTGTCAAGCAGGAGTGTGAAAATTGGAACTGCCAAGACTGAAACAAAAAGCAAACACATTTTGTCATTTTGAGGAGGCATCAAGGTTGGGGTTTGCAGCTGTTGTCCTGAATGAGAGAAAATAGGAGCCCCTGGCTAGAAAAAATGGAATGTAATTATGTTATGATGAGCTGGGAGAAAGTGGCAAAGAAAAATTGTAATGCAAAGCGTGATGGATGCTGTTCTGCTGTTCCGTCCGTCGGAACTGCTGGAATGCGCAGGACGGCAAAGCAGCATAATGACTTGCTTTCTTCCCTTCCAATTTGGCAAGCAGACATGCAGCAGCGTACCACGTCTTCTGTTTTGTATTTTTTTCTTGGCATAATTATGTCAGGTTTGTAGAATGGATTGAAAGTAAAGTGTATGTACCACTTTGAGGCACAAAGCTGTAATTCTGTTGAGTAGAAATTTCCTTTTGCTTATTTATATTTTGAAAATCACATCAGAGTCTTCTCTTAGGGTCGTTTACATGATGGCAAACTATCCATACATTTGAATGCATGGCTTCCAGGTAGTATGGATTTTATTTACATCATTGCTAATCACATTTAAAAAAAAATAAATTTATTTATTTATTTTATTTTTAGCTGCGTTGGGTCTTCATTGCTGTGCGCGGGCTTTCTCCAGTTGCGGCGAGTGGGGGCTACTCTTCGTTGTGGTGCGCGGGCTTCAGGTGCGTGGGCTTCAGTAGTTGTGGTGCACGGGCTTAGCTGATCTACGACATGTGGGATCCTCCCTGACCAGGGCTCGAACCCGTGTCCCCTGCATTGGCAAGTGGCTTCTTAACCACTGTGCCGCCAGGGAGGTCCCGCTAATCACATTTTAAATCATGATTTATGTCACAGTCAGGAAGGCTCAAATCATTAATTGACTCAATTTGCTGCTTGCTTCTTTTGCAGTCTAGAGGTTTGCTTTGGTGGGAAGTCAACGTTCTTCACAGAGGTAGGAGGTGTATTCTGTTTTACTGCAGTATTTTAATTTCATATGTTTTCACATTTAATAATTTTATAATTAAATAAGAAAAATGAGTGATGATTCAGGCATCTTAATCAAATTATTCAAAGCATATTCTTTTATTTACTGGGAAATTAGTTATTTCTAATTTAACAGAATTACCACGGATATATGGAGAATATATTTGCCCTACCATATTAAAGAAAAACAAGTAATGTGTCTGAAACATTTTGTTTACGAGAGATAACAAATACATATTACACATGCAGGTGTATGTTTTAAAAAGTAACTTTGGAGTCCAGCACATGGGATGAATTGGCAGCTGAGAAGCTGGGGGTACAGAGACCAGTTAGGACATTATTTCAGTGGTCCAGGGAGGAGGTGAGGAGCACCTGGCCCCAGGAAGTGGTGGTCAGCTGGAAGCAAGAGGACCGCTTTCATGGACAAGTAGGAGAGAGCTCTGAGTGATGAGCGTTGGAACAAGTGATGCGACATGAGGCTGGTCAGGATGTTTTACACAAAACGGCAATCAGACTAAAATCTTGTTTCCAATATTATTTTTCTTCACTAAGAGTTACTACTGTGCTTAAAAATCAAATCACCATTATTATAGTACTTAAAGATCCTGAGTGTCCAGTGGCCCTTATCCATGTAGCATTTACTGTGTGCTTTCCCCACTCTGTCTTTTGTCAGTTCATTTAGAACTCCAGAATTTTTAAAAAAATTACATAATCATAGTTTCATTGACTATTTGTATATAAGTCATTCACATTTTATATGGATAGAAAATGCATTTGTATATAAAACATTGCTAGGAGAAATTAAAGATCCAAATAAATGGAGAAGTATACCATGCTTATAGACTGGAAGACTTGATTTAGCTAAAATGGAAAATCTCCCCCAGTTGATCTATAGATTTAATCTGATTCTAATCAAAAGCCCAGAAGACCACTGGCAAAAATTGATAAATAAATTCTTAAGCTTTTATGAAGTGTGAAGAACATAGAGGAGCCAAAACAATCTCAAAAAAGTTCAGCAAAGCTGAAGGACTTACACAGGAAGTGCTTTTTCACACTGTTTCTTTCTTTTCTTGGACACTCTCCATAAAACCAGCACAATATTTTCACTCCTCCAAGTACCACTGATTCAAGGTTGTGTGTCAAGCCTATTTGACTGAAATTTTGAAGCCTTAGGGTAGTTCAGTCTCACAACACAGCACATCAAGTGATAAATATGCCCCGTTGATGTTTCATTGGTCATTTTTTACATTTTATATCCAGTATCTGGCCATGTAACTGGGCTCTCTCCTTTCCACTTTTAGTGTTCTCTCATCCCCTCCTTAGCTTGCTGCCATCCCCAGCTCCTCATTTTGGAGTTTTTCTTCTCATCAATCTATGCTAGACTCTGAGGTCCAACTTTTGACATGTAAAATAGTCCAGTAAAGTGTTTTACTGAAATTCCCCCAGAGGGATTTTAAAGTACTGAATCTCCTCTCCTTCACCTACTCCCACAAAAAGAAATATAGAAAATTTGACAAACATCCTCCAGTGGGAAGAAAAGTGGACAGAGCAGTAACTAGGGAGTTGCAGGTAGGGGAGAGGGGACCCTGAGAGTGGGAAAGCTTACGTTATCACCACCAGGCTACAGAGGAGGCCAGAGGGGCATCGTCTCAGAGTCTTTACCACATTGGGAAGTCACTCAAAGCCCGCAGGAGTGAGGGGGGTGTCCCAGTACAAGACCCCAGATGAACGCTCCGAAGAGAGAGCCAGCGTCCAGCGCCCTGTTGAGGGCTTCTGACAACTCCAGCTGGCTCAACACTGCCCCCGGCCACACCACATGCCCTCAAGTCACACAAAATTTAATATAAAATACCTCTTGAGAAGGATATCAGGGAGAACTTATGCACACGATAGTGGGGCACATAGACGATCTGGGCAGATGGGTACCATCCTAAGAAAATGAAAGAAATGACATGCAGCTATGAAAATTCATAACAACCAAAATGCATAAAATACTACGTAGAAGTAACAAAGAATGCAGTCTGGAGGAAATCATAGTCTAAGGAACAGAAGAAAACTTCCAGGTGTGTTTCATGACATGGAAGAACTAAAAAAGGATATCAACTCCATAAAACGTAGCTCATTGCTAAGGTAATAAAATAACAAAGAGATGAAAAGTAAGGAGATATGGAAAAATGAGATTCCAACACTACTACAGATTTAATAAATAATTTGGAAGGAGTAAGAAATCAGATTCCTAATATAGAACAAAGGGTTTGAGATAACACAGTCATTTCAGAGGAAAAATACAAAGAGACTAAAGCAATTAAGGTGACGGATTTGAAGGAATGACAAAAATGAACCAACACGAGGATAACTGGAGTAACTCAAAAACAGAACCCAAGACATTGAACAGAAAGAATGTTCATGAGTATAATAAAGGTAAACCCTGTAATGGAGAAACCGTTAAATCTTTTGCTCATAGGGGCACATAGTGTTTAGGGGGAAATTTATACAGAACAATCAGTAACTTAGACCTTGTTAAATTATTGAACTTTAAGACCGAAGTCATAATTCTTCAGGCATCCAGGTGGATAAACAAGTCATTTATCAGGGAGGAGGTCAGCAGCATTCATGACCAGTAAACATTGCGGGTGGGGGTAGGGGTGAAGTATTAGTAATGTTCTGAGGGAAGAAAGTGGGACCCAAGATAATTGTCACCAGCCAAAGAAAGGAAACAGAAAGTCACACGCAAACATGAAAGAATTCAAGAAATATTGCATATGGCACTTCTTGTCATTTTTTTTTTTAATAAATTGAACCGATGATGAGATTAAAAAATGTTATAAAAAGTTTTATGTGGTAAAAAAAGAAAGGGTCAGTGTTAAGTGTTAAATTCATATAAACACAGACTAAAACTAAGCAACTGGAGAAATGTTTGTTCAACTAAATGTGTAACAAAAAGTAACAAAATGCTAGTGGAGAAAGAAGTGTAAGAATACAAATCTCCTATTTCATAGCAGGGAATCAACAGTTTTCATCCAAAATTGAGACCTGTAGATACAAACATATAGTAAATACAACTTTCTAATTGTTTTACAACCTTAGAGAAATCTTTTAGGGACATCTTATGAAAAAAAAAAAAACCCTTTTTTTTCCTGAAGTTCAGCAATTTTTTGAATTTCACACAAGTTTTCATTCTTCTGTTAAGGTCAAATGTTCAACAGAACCCTTCAATTTGTATCTAGCTTTAGACATACATATGTCTGAAATGATATTCAGCCCCTATTTAACACTGTTTTCTTTCCTGCTTGGTAGGATTTTGGGCAGTGGTTTTTGTTTTTAACTTTCTTTTAAAATATTTTCTGTATTTCTTAAATTATTTAATTTTTGTTTTTAATGAAGACTAATAATTTTTCGAAAGAAATACAGAAATGGCCAATGCAACTTAGAAAAGGCAGTGGTGAAGAGAGGTGACTTGGCCTATCAAATATTAAAACATTGTAAGTAGAGAAATTAAAGCAATGTAGTACTGAAGGAAAAATAGGTAGTTATTTTGCTGGAACCGAATACAGTCCATAAACCGACTCATGTTTTTTTGGGAATTTGCTGCTTACGAAAAATGATGTCTAATGAAAAACTCTCTATCTATTGATATGTGAAGATCTCCAGGGTCATATGACTAAGTGAAAGAAGAGCAGAACAGTATTATAGTGTTATGGGTTGAATTTTGTCCCCCCCCAGATTTGCATGTTGAAGTCCTAACCCCTAGTACCTCAGATTGTGACCTTATTTGGAGATAGGATCTTTAAAGAGGTAGCCAAGAGAAAATGAGGTCATTTATGGTGGGCCCTAATCCAGTATGACTGGCATCCTAATAAATAGGGAACATTTGGACACAGCCATGCATACAGGGAGGATGGCCTGTGAACATGAAAATGGCCATCTACCAGCCAACGAGAGAGGCCTGAACAGATTCCCTCTGGGCCTCAGAAGGTACCAACTCTGCTGATACCTTGATTTTGGACTTCTAGCCTCCAGAAACTGAGACGATAGATTTCTGTTGTTTAAGCTGCCCCGTTTGTAGTGCTTTGTTACAGCAGCCCTAGCAAACTAATACATGTACTATGCCATGTTTTGTGTAAGCCAGGAAGGAAAATAAGTATATTTTTTCATATTTGCTTGCAGTTGCACAAGAAACTAATATGAATGATTACCTATGGGGTGGGGAGGAATGAGGCTGAGGGGCAAAGTGAGAGTGAGACTTCTCAATATAGTATCTCTTTATTTTCCTTTGATTTTTGAATTATGCGAGTGTAGTACAGATTTTTTAAGTGAAAAATTAAAAGAAATTTAAAACTAATTAAATAAAAAATTAAAATAAAATTTAAAATTAATGAAAAATTAAAATAAACTTTAAAATTTTTAAATTAATTTAATTTTAAGAAATTAAAATAAGTTTAAGATGTATACTGTGTTTTTCTTTAGTGTCCTGAATCATCTCTGATGCCTTTGGGATCAGTTATCCGCTTCAGGTTTCTCTCCGTCTTTGTCACACTTGGTGGTGCTTTCTCTGCAATGTCTGGTACCATGTATGTTTATTAAGGAAGGATGATCCTGGTCAGTGTTGGCTCCTCTGCTGTGGCCTCTGTCCCCCAGCATCGGATCCCCCATCGGCAGGTTCTGTGGGAACGGGGAGGCCCCCTGTGTGGTGCAGATCAGTGTGCCAGCTGCAGACCCCCACCCTTCCCCCATAGGCACCACGGCAGGCAGGCTGTGTCCCGCGTATCCCAGTCCTGGGCTGAACTGCGTCCTTCCCCTGTGTCTGTCTGTGCTCTGTCTGCTTCTCAGTCAAGGACCTCAGCTGGGGCCTCCCCTTTCTGGGAGCTTCTTGCTGCCGGGAATTGTATTTACAGAGGAGGCAGGGCTCACAGCCATTCTGGATGCAGCTTCCATGCCATGTCTTCACCGTGGTCTCTTCCATGGTGAGGCCATCAGAAGGCTTCTCCAGGGTTCCCTTGGGAAGAACGCCTTTACCTCTGCCCTGATGTCTCCACCCATCCGGCTCCAACTGCTTTCTCCCTTCCTGGAATTCCTCTACATTTCTGGTCTTCAGGGAGCACCCTATATTGTTATATTGTTTTCTAATGCTTTTACAGCTCATAAATTAAAAAATAATTTTTTTCCCCCATCATTACAAAGAGATTCTGGGAAGCAGGGGTGGCAGGTGCATGTGCTCTTTAAACAGGTCCCAAGGACCTCACTGTTATAGCATCATGACTGTCTTTGCTCATCAAGTCAAGGATACACGTGTTCATTAAATTCATTTGAGAAGACAGGGAAATGTTATATATTTAAGTGAGATGTCAGAATCAATCAGCATTCAAGAACAAAACTGACCTGTGTATTTCAGGAGAGGGACTGCATGGAGGAAACTGGTTTTCAACTAAGGAAGGGCTGCAGGTGTGTTAAGGGGTGGGCTCTTGGTGCCCAGAGAGCAGGGGGTGAATGGAGCTGCTGTCCCCCCATCAGTCCAGCTTGCAGTCACTATGGAGTCCGGGTGTATGTGGGTCCATGAGCGCCTCCCACTGGAAAAACCCAGCTGGAACCCTGCTGTCTGGGACGTCTGCTTCCATCTCCTATAGTATAAGGGAGAATAAAGGATAAAGTTGAAAGACCAAGAAGGACGGACTCCCTGAAGGAACTAAGTTCCCTGCAGAATTGATAACAAGACATCCCTGAGTGGATTGCTTTGTGGGTTCAACGAATAGCCTGGGAGCCAGACTGCTGGGTTCGGACTTTGCCTGTTGGCAGTGCAGGGGTTTCTGTGCCTGAGGGTCCCACTGGAGCAGCGGTAAGAGTGGCACCTCCAGGGGTGGTTGTAAGGGGACATGAGTTAATGCAGGCGCACCCTTTGGAGCAAAGCCTGGATGCCACCCCTTCGGTGCTTTGTCAACGACAGGGCATTCAGAGAGGCCATGCATTTTAAAGGCTTTCTTTTCTCATTTGGTGGAACTTGCTTTTACGGAAGGATATTTCAGTACCCTTTAGTGAAATAGGTTGTGTTTTCAGACTCCATAAACTCTTAGGGAGCTTCTCTCTGCACAGAGAGTCACGTGATGTGGAATGTATATGACAGAATCATGCCCGTATATGACGGAATCATGCCTGTATATGACGGAATCATGCCGTAGACCTTGGGCTTTAGCCATTTTGAGTAATTGTTTTCCCCCAAACATTTTTTTCTTACAAAAACTTTTAAAATAATAGAAATGTTTCAAATTTTAAAATTAATTTTTATTTATACCTTTCTCTCAAGAAATGTAAAATACTGTGGATTAAGAAAAAATAGAGACAAGTGGTGAAGGGTTTATGACAGCTGAGTGTATGGTGTAGAATGAACACTGAACTTGGAATAACATTGGATCTGAGTCTCAGCCTTGCCTTTTACTAGCTGTGTAACTCCAAGTCACTTAACATAGTCTGGTTTTATTGGCTTTCACTATGAAGTGAGGGGGGTTTGGGCCAGGTGATTCCTACACCTCTCCCAGCCCTGTTAGGTTGTGGTTCTATTTTAAACTATTAGATCAATACATTGAGATCTAATTGATTTAACTAAGAGTTAACAACCCCATACATATGTGTAATCAAGTTGCTCACTGATGAAATAAAGACCATTTGAGGGTAAGGAGTCTTGATTTGACTCTCAAACTCACTGACGGTACAGATGTTACCCCCTAGTGTCTCCTGGGATATGGACCACATCATCTCCTGACCTAAGACCCTTAGCTGCTGGGAATTGTCTGTGAACAGAGTTGATTTTGTAATTAGTATGCTTCTCTCTGAGAAGGCAAAGTATAGCATATATTTTCAAATTTGAAGTGGAAAAAAAAAAAAGGTAAAAATGAATGATTTTCAGTGTAAAATCATTTTTCATCTCCAAAAAGATCTCCCATATAGTTTTTTAAATTTCAAAATCTCCTGGGCATTTTGGTAAAATGTTTGAAACGTGATATGATTTACACCCAGCTTTTCAGGAGGGCTTAGAGGGCTCTGCTACTTTGAGAATAGAATTCAAACCTCTTAGCAGCTGTAAAAGATAAGATTGTGATCTGGCCTCTGTGCATCCACCCCTCCCCCACCTCCAAAACATCCCATTCTGACCATTAAGGCAACTCTAGGGACCATTTCTTAATGTCCTCTGCACCCCACTGTGTAGCACCTGGTAAACACTCAACGATGTTTGTTAACAGATGTCTCAGTTCTGCTTTGACCTGAAGTCAAAGATAAATAGATATTCCCAGAGAGAGGAGCGTTCACAGAATAGAGGGCTTGGCTAGACTATAGCTATCACCAAGGGCTGCCAGGTAACTTTACCTGGAAGATTACTTCAGGGAGAGATGCTCCAGGCTGGGTAGAGTGATCCAGTGGGTGGGGGGAAGCAGGTCGGACTGGGGACAGGTGGGATTGCCCAAGTATTTAACACCTGGCCAAGAACTGGGACAGCAGGGACACGTGGGCAGGTTCCTGGAAACTCCTGCCCACACCTCTGTGGGTTTTATCTGTAGATTTTTCCTCAGCATTTTATTATGAGGATGTTTACAGAAAAGATGAATATTGCAGCCAACTCCCATACACCTATCACATGGACTCTGGAACATTTACTGTATAGTTGCTTCTCACCCGTCTGTCCATCTATCCATGCCTCTAAACAAATCCAGCCTATAAGGATGCCTTTCAAAGTGGATCACAGACATCAGTACTTCACCCCTAAACACTTTTTTCTTTGGAGGTAACATTTTTTAAACTTAATTTTTATTGGAGTATAATTGCTTTACAATGTGATAGTTTCTGCTGTACAGCAAAGTGAATCAGCTATACGTATACATATGTCCCCTCTTTTTTGGATTTTCTTCCCATTTAGGTCACTACAGAGCATTGAGTAGAGTTCCCTGTGCTATACAGTAGGTTCTCGTTAGTTATCTATTTTATACATAGTGTGTATATATGTCAATCCCAATCTCCCAGTTCATCCCACCCCCCCCTTCCCCCTTGGTATCCATACGTTTGTTCTCTACGCCTGAGGTAGTATTTACTTAAAACGAAAAGTCCCAATTTCAAGCTTATGACTTGTCATTTCTGACAAATATGCAGACCTATGTAACCCAGATCCTTATCAAAATACCATCACCCAGAGGGTCAAAGGGAACAACCTTTCAGTTATAAAATAAATAAGTCCTGGGGATGGAAGGTACAGAATGGTGACAATTGTTAATAATTCTGTGCTGTATATTTGAAAGTTGTTAAGAGGGTAGGTCTTAAAAGTTCTCACCACAAGGAAAAAAATTCTGTAACTGTAGGATAACAAACAGTAACTAGACTTATTGTGATGATCATTTCACAATAGATACAAATATCGAATCATTATGTTGTGCACCTGAAACTAATATCATGTTTTATGTCAATTATACCTCCGTAAAAAAAAGAAACAAAGATACCATCACCCCAGAAATTCCTTCCCCCACCACACCGTCCAGTGGCAGGCACTGTTCCGATTTCTCCACCAAAGATTAGTTTTGCCTGTCTTAGAGCGTCTTGTAGATGGAATCGCAGCGCTTTTTTGTCTCAGGCTTGTTTCCCTCACCATAATGCATGTGAGATTCACCCACGCTGTCGCATGTGTCAGGAGTGTGTTCCTTGTTATTGTCGGGCAGTATTCCATTGCATGGGGGGGGGGTAGCCCAGGTGTGTATCCAGTCACCAGTTCAAAGACACATGGCTTGTTGCCAGTTTGGGGTGATTAAGAATAGAGCTGCTGTGAACATTCGTGCACAAGTCTTTGTGTGGACATTTTCATTTCTCTTCAGCAACGACTCGGGCATGAGATTTCCAGGTCGTAGGTGAAGTGTATGTTTTGTTCTCTCCGAAACTGTCAGATATTTTTCCGAAGTAGTTGTACCATTTTACCCTCTGCCCAGCAGTGTGTGAGACTTCCAGTCATCCTCTTCCCTGACTGGCATTGGGTGCTGTCAGTCTTTTAAATTTCAGCCATTCTGGTGGACAGGCCTGTATGTTTTGGACCGTGACAGTGTCTGGAAGGTTCTAGAGGAGGAGACAGGGCAGCTGGGATGGAAGTGGGCCCTCAGAGGGCTCAGGGGAACAGCTATCTCTTGACTGACGCAGAAGGACGGACTCTTCTGACAACCTCGGGGCAGCCATGCCGGTGGGTCTGCCCCAGCTACAGATCAGCTCTGTCTGGAGTTGAGGGACCCGGGTTGCCACCTTGAGACTTTCTTCTGACATGTGAGGTGATTGAAATACATGATTTCCAAGGTTGCCCTCTGCTTTTAACTTTCACAAATACAGCACAACCAGATGAAGTCAGAGGTTTTGGGGTGCAGACTTCCTGCTGAGCAGGGAGTCCTGGGGAGGGTGCACTCCCAGGTGCCTGGCCCAACCTTCACAGACACTTGTGGGCGCCAAGGATGGATCAGGTCTTCCTCTGACCTAATGTTGCCTAATACTACTGAATGTAAATCTTTGGTACCAGTATTTCTTATATCATTGAAGTCGCAAACCTGGACTCCTAAAATTTTGCAAGGAGCAAAGACTAACAAGTATATTGTTGAACTTCGTGGGAGAAAGGACCTGATTTAAAATTTTTGCCTTAAACTCACCAGGTAGCATGGAGTTGACTTACTATAAGACAACCTAAATATTAGGCAATCCTCTATTTTCCCAATGAAAGGATAAAAATAGGAAGCTTCATTTTTGCTAATTTGAATATACAAACTTTCAGGCAGGGATATAGATTAAATAGTCAGTGGCCTAATTATATTATTACTTCAGTTACACACATTTAAAATTATATATTTTACAATATATTAATTTCAAACGCTTCTATTTTTCTACTCTCTCATCTTATGAATATAATTTTTTCAAACTTTTCGCATGTACCATTGACTTCAGCATCTTTGCTCTAAAGTTGCTTATAAAGTCACCCAAAGCAGATTTCCAAAAACATGCCGCCTTTCGTAGGTGGTTTGAATAGCTCCTCCTGAATCCACGCACGGCTGTGACTAGAAAACCTTCAAATGTTTTAGAAACTTATTTTGGGATTTTTTTTGAACATATATAAAAGAAAAGAGAATAAATGATTACTAGCTTCATGAATTATTAATTAATGGCCTATTTGTTTTACCTGTACCTCCCCCATCTTGCAATAATTATTTTAATTTAATTTTATTTTTATCGAAATGTAGTTGATTTACAGTGCTGGGCCAATCTCTGCTGTACAGTAAAGTGACTCAGTTACACACAGATAGACATTCTTTTCTCTTAATCTTTACTGGAGTATAATTGCTTTATAATACTGTGTTAGTTTCTGTTGCACACAAAGCGAATCAGCCATACGCATACACATGTCCCCATATCCCCTCCCTCTTGCGCCTCCCTCCCACCCTCCCTATCCCACCCCTCTAGGTCATCGCAAAGCACCGAGCTGATCTCCCTGTGCTGTGCTGTTGCTTCCCGCTAGCTATTTTACATTCAGTAGTGTATATACGTCGATGCTACTCTCACTTTGCCCCAGCTTCCCCCTTCCACCCTGTGTCCTCAAGTCCATTCTCTATGTCTACATCTTTATCCCTGCCCTGCAACTAGGTTCATCAGTACCACTTTTTTTTTTAGATTCCATATATATGCGTTAACATTGGTATTTGTTTTTCTCTTTCTGACTTACTTCACTCTGTATGACAGACTCTAGGTCCATCCACCTCACTACAAATAACTGTTTCATTTCTTTTTATGGCTGAGTAATATTCCATTATATATATGTGCCATATCTTCTTTATCCATTCATCTGTTGATGAACATTTAGGTTGGTTCCATGTCCTGGCTATTGTAAACAGTGCTGCAATGAACATTGTGGTACATGTATCTTTTTTTATTTTTTAATAAATTTATTTATTTATTTATTTTTGGCTGTGTTGGGTCTTCGTTGCTGCACTCAGACTTTCTCTAGTTGCAGCGAGTGGGGGGCTAATCTTCGTTGCGGTGCACGGACTTCTCATTGTGGTGGCTTCTCTTGTTGTGGAGCACAGGCTCTAGGCGTGTGGGCTTCAGTAGTTGCGGCACATGGGCTCAGTAGTTGTGGCTCCTGGACTCTAGAGCGCAGGCTCAGTAGTTGTGGTTCACAGGCTTAGTTGCTCCGCGACATGTGGAATCCTCCCGGACCAGGGCTCAAACCCGTGTCCCCTGCATTGGCAGGCAGATACTTAACCACTGTGCTACCAGGGAAGTCCCATGTATATTTCTGAATTATAGTTTTCTCAGGGTATATGCCCAGTAGTGGGATTGCTGGGTCATATGGTAGATCTATTTTTAGTTTTTTAAGGAATCTCCATACTGTTTTCCATAGTGGTTGTATCAATTTAAATTCCCACCAACAGTGCAGGAGGGTTCCCTTTTCACCACATCCTTTCCAGCATTTACTGTTTCTAGATTTTTTGATAATGGTCATTCTAACCGGTGTGAGGTGATACCTCACTGTAGTTTTGATTTGCATTTCTCTAATAATTAGTGATGTTGAGCATCTTTTCATGTGCCTCTTGGCCATCTGTATGTCTTCCTTGGTGAAATGTCTATTTAGGTCTTCCGCCCACTTTTTAATTGGATTGTTGTTTTTTTTGATATTGAGCTCAGTGAGCTGTTTGTGTATTTTGGAGATTAATCCTTTCTCTGTTGTTTCATTTGCAAATATTGTCTCCCATTCTAAGGGTTGTCTTTTTGTCTTGTTTATGGTTTCCTTTGCTGTGCAAAAGCTTTTAAGTTTCATTAGGTCCCATTTGTTTATTTTTGTTTTTATTTCCGTTACTGTAGGAGGTGGGTCAAAAAAGATCTTGCTGTGGCGTATGTCAAAGTGTGTTTTTCCTGTGTTTTCCTCTAAGAGTTTTATAGTGTCTGGTCTTACATTTAGGTCTTTAATCAATTTGGAGTTTATTTTTGTGTATGGTGTTAGGGAGTGTTCTAATTTCATTCTTTTACATGTAGCTGTCCAGTTTTCCCAGCACCACTTATTTTTTTTTTTTTTTTTTTTTTTTTTTTTGCGAGGGCTTTCTCTAGTTGTGGCAAGTGGGGGCCACTCTTCATCACGGTGCGCGGGCCTCTCACTATCGCGGCCTCTCGTTGCGGAGCACAAGCTCCAGACGCGCAGGCTCAGTAGTTGTGGCTCACGGGCCCAGTTGCTCCGCAGCATGTGGGATCCTCCCAGACCAGGGCTCAAACCCGTGTCCCCTGCACCGGCAGGCCGACTCTCAACCACTGCGCCACCAGGGAAGCCCCCCAGCACCACTTATTGAAGAGGCTGTCTTTTCTCCATTGTATGGTCTTGCCTCCTTTGTCATAAATTAGGTGACCATATGTGTGTGGGTTTATCTCTGGGCATTCTATCCTGTACCATTGATCTGTATTTCTGTTTTTGTGCCAGTACAGTACTGTCTTGATTACTGTAGCTTTGTGGTATAGTTTGAAGTTGGGGAGCCTGATTCCTCCAACTCTGTTTTTCTTTCTCGAGAGTGCTTTGGCTATTTAGGGTCTTCTGTGTTTCCATACGAACTGTAAAATATTTTGTGCTAGTTCTGTGAAGAATGCCATTGGTAGTTTGATAGGGATTCCATTGACTCTGTAGATTGCTTTGGGTAGTATACTCATTTTCACAAATGAAATATGAAAATTTCTTTCATCAGTGTTTTATAGTTTTCTGAGTACAAGTCTTTCGCTTCCTTGGGCAGGTTTATTCCTAGGTATTTTATTCTTTTTGTTGAAATGGTAAATGGGATTGTTTCCTTAATTTCTCTTTCTGATCTTTCGTTGTTGGTGTATAGGAATGCCATAGATTTCTGTGCATTAATTTTGTAGCCTGCAACCTTACCAAGTTTATTGATTAGTTCTAGTAGTTTTCTGGTGGCATCTTTAGGATTTTCTATGTATAGTATCATGTCATCTGCAAACAATGACAATTTTACTTCTTCTTTTCCAATTTGTATTCCTTTTATTTCTTTTTCTTCTCTGATTGCCGTGGCTAGGACTTCCAAAACTACGTTGAATAATAGTGGTGAGAATGGACATCCTTGTCTTGTTCCTGATCTTAGTGGAAACGCTTTCAGTTTTTCACCATTGAGTATGATGCTTGCCTATGGGTTTGTAACATATGGCCTTTATTATGTTGAGGTAGGTTCCCTCTATGCCCATTTTCTGGAGAGTTTTTATCATAAATGGGTGTTGAATTTTGTCGAAAGCTTTTTCTGCATCTATTGAGATGATCATATGTTTTTTTCCCCTTAATTTGTTAATGTGTTGTATCACATTGATTGATTTGCATATATTGAAGAATCCTTGCATCCCTGGGATAAATCCCACTTGATCATGGTGTATGATCCTTTTAATGTGTTGTTGGATTCTGTTTGCTAGTATTTTGTTCAGGATTTTTGCATCTATGTTCATCAGTGATACTGGTCTGTAATTTTCTTTTTTTGTGATTCCTTTTTCTGGTTTTGGTATCAGGGTGATGGTGGCTTTGTAGAATGAATTTGGGAGTGTTTGTCCCTCTGCAGTTTTTTGGAACAGTTTGAGAAGGATCAGTGTTAGCTCTTCTCTAAATGTTTGATAGAATTTGCCTGTGAAGCCATCTGGTCCTGGACTGTTGTTTGTTGGAAGATTTTAAATTACAGTTTCAATTTCATTACTTGTGATAGGTCAGTTTATATTTTCTAATTCTTCCTGGTTCATTCTTGGAAGATTGTACCTTTCCAAGAATTTGTCCATTTCTTCGTAGTTGTCCATTTTATTGGCATATAGTTGTTTGTAGTAGTCTCTTATAATCCTTTGTATCTCTGCGGTGTCAGTTGTGTTTTCTCCTTTTTCATTTCTAATTTTATTGATTTGCGTCCTCTCCCTTTTTTTCTTGATGAGTCTGGCTAAGGGTTTATCAACTTTGCTTATCTTCTCAAAGAACTAGCTTTTAGTTTTATTGATCTTTGCTATTGTTTTTCTTCATTTCTATTTCATTTATTTCTGGTCTGATCTTTATGATTTATGATTTCTTTCTTTCTACTGACTGCGCATTCTTTGTTCTTTAGCTGTTTTCAGTGTAGGGTTAGATTGTTTATTTGAGATTTTTCTTGTTTCTTGAGGTGAGTTGAATTGCTATAAACTTCCCTCTTAGAACTGCTTTTGCTGCATCCCATAGGTTTTGGGTCATCGTGTTTTTGTTGTTGTTTGTTTCTATGTATGTTTTTATTTCTTCTTTGATTTCTTCAGTGATCTCTTGGTTATTTAGTAGTGCACTGTTTAGCCTTCATGTATGTGTGTTTTTCACAGTTTTTTCCCTGTAATTTATTTCTGATCTCATAGTGTTGTGGTCAGAAAAGATGCTTGATATGATTTCAGTTTTCTTAAATTTACCAAGGCTTGATTTGTGACCCAAGATGTGATCTCTCCTGGAGAATGTTCCATGTGCACTTGAGAAGAAAGTGTATTCTGCCACTTTTGGGTGGAATGTTCTATAAATATCAATTAAATCTATCTGGTCTATTGTGTCATTTAAAGCTTGTGTTTCCTTATTTATTTTCTGTTTGGATGATCTGTCCATTGGTGTAAGTGGGGTGTTAAAGTCCTCTACTATTATTGTGTTACTGTCGATTTCTCCTTTCATGGTTCTTAGCATTTGCCTTATGTATTAAGGTGCTCCTATGTTGGGTGCGTATACATTTATAACTGTTATATCTTCTTCTTGGATTGATCCTTTGATCATTATATAGTGTGCTTCCTTATCTCTTGTAACAGTCTTTATTTTAAAGTCTATTTTATCTGATATGAGTATTGCTACTCCAGCTTTCTTTTGATTTCCGTTTGCATGGACTATCTTTTTCCATCCCCTCACTTTCAGTCTGTATGTGTCCCTAGGTCTGAAGTGGGTCTCTTGTAGATAGCATATATATGGGTCTTGTTTTTGTATCCATTCAGCCAGTCTGTATCTTTTGGTTGAGGCATTTAATCCATATACATTCAGGGTTATTATTGATATGTATGTTCCTATGACCATTTTCTTATTTGTTTTGGGTTTGTTTTTGTGGGTCTTTTTCTTCTCTTGTGTTTCCTGCCTAGAGAAGTTCCTTTAGCATTTGTTGTAGAGCTGGTTTGGTGGTGCTGAATTCTCTTAGCTTTTGCTTGTCTGTAAAGCTTTTGATTTCTCCATCGAATCTGAATGAGATACTTGCCGAGCAGAGTAATCTTGGTTGTAGGTTCTTCCCTTTCATCACTGTAAATATATTGTGCCTCTCCCTTCTGGCCTGCAGAGTTTCTGCTGAAAAATCAGCTGATAACCTTACGGGGATTCCTTTGTATGTTATTTTTTGTTTTTTCCTTGCTCCTTTTAATATTTTTTCTTTGCATTTAATTTTTGTTAGTTTGATTAATATGTGTCTTGGTGTGTTTTTCCTAAGGTTTATCCTGTATGGGACTCTCTGTGCTTCCTGGACTTGGGTGACTATTTCCTTTCCCATGTTAGGGAAGTTTTTGACTATAATCTCTTCAAATATTTTTGCAGACCCTTTCTTCTTCTCTTCTTCTTCTGGGACCCCTATAATTCGAATGTTGGTATGTTTAATGTTGTCCCAGAGGTCTCTGAGATTGTCTTCAATTCTTTTCATTCTTTTTTCTTTTTTCTGCTCCTTAGCAGTTATTTCCACCGTTTTGTCTTCCAGCTCACTTATTCATTCGTTCTTCTGCCTCAGTTATTCTGTTATTGATTTCTTCTAGCGTATTTTTCATTTCAGTTATTGTGTTGTTCATTGCTGTTTGTTTGTTCTTTAGTTCTGCTAGATCTTTGTTAAACATTTATTGTATTTTCTCAGTCCGTGACTCCATTCTATTTCCAAGATTCTGGATCATCTTTACGATCATTACTCTGAATTCTTTTTCAGTTAGATTGCCTATTTCCTCTTCATTTATTTGGCCTTGTAGGTTTTTATCTTGCTCCTTCATCTGTGACATATTTTTTTGCCATCTCATTTCTTTCTTTTTTTTTTTTTTAATATGAGTGGGATTGCGTTCCTGTCTTACTGGTTGTTTGGTCTGAGGCTTCCAACACTGGAGTTTGTAGGCTGTTGGGTACAGCTGGGTCTTGGTGCAGAGATGAGGACCTCCGTGAGACCTCACTCTGATGAATATTCCCTGGGGTCTGAGGTTTTCGGTTACTCCAGTGGTTTGGACTTGGAGCTCCCACCACAGGAGCTTTGGCCTGACCCCCAGCTCATGAACCAAGATCCTGCAAGCCACGTGGGGTGGCAATAAATAAATAAATAAATAAATAAATGAGAGAACAATAAAAAAGTAAAGAATAAAATTAGACTAGGAAACTAACAGATTCGATGTTAGAATATAAAAATAAAAATATAGATGAATCAACTACCTGACGGTACAGTAGTACCACAATAGTAAAAAAAGAGGAGGAGGGAAAAGAAAAAAGAAAAAAAGGGTGGGGGGGGCAAAGGCCTTGGCTGTGGAGGCGGGGCCTAAGCAAGGGCAAGGTTTGCGTGGTGGGTGGGGCCAATGCTTAGGACCCACAGGGCTGGAAAAGGCCCTGGGGGCTGTGGGGGGTGGGGCTTAGGCTCAAGGAACAGAAGGGGCTCAGGCATGCCCCCCACCCCTTGTCTCAGAGGGCAGGGAACCTCACCTGGGAGCCCAGCAGGCTTTCTGGGCTCGAGTGGGCGGGGCAAATGCCCTCTCCTCTCCTGCTCCTCTAGTCCTGGAGGGCCCCTCCCGCCTGCCTCTCCTCTTCTCCCCTTGGCCTCCTTCCTATGCCCCCAGGACCAATGTGGCTGGGGGGAAGGGGGCCTTGGAGGACAGGGAACCAGCCTGGGAGCTCAGCAGGCTCCCCGGGTCCGAGTGGTGGGGAAAACACCCTCCACTCCTCTCCCACTGCCCCCAGATAGCTCTTCCCGCCTGCCTCTCCTTATCTCCCCTGCCTCAGGGGCGCCGATCCTGTCTGGCTTCCACTTCTCCTCCCCCTCAGTTCCCTCACGTCCTACTGGTTCACTTGGGGGTTCCTCCCATCTCCTTGGGCATCAGGGTTCCCCAGCAGTGCCACCAGCCATCCTAGTTGTGGAGAGATGCTACCTCAGCGTCTTTCCACACTGCCACCTTGACTCTGCCCCTGTACATTCTTTTTTAATATTCTTTTCCATTATGGTTTATCCCAGGAGATTGGATATAGTTCCCTGTGCTATACAGTAGAACCTTGTTGTTTATCCATTCTAACTGTAATAGTTTGCATCTACCAACCCCAAACTCCCAGTCCTTCCCTTCCCCACCCCCTCCCCCTTGGCAACTACCGGTCTGTTCTCTATGTCCGTGATTCTGTTTCTCTTTCATAGATAAGTTCATTTGTGGCATATTTTAGATTCCACATATAAGTGATATAATATGGTATTTGTCTTTCTCTTTCTGACTTATTTCACTTAGTATGATAACCTCTAGTTGCATCCATGTTGCTGCACATGGCATCATTTCATTCTTTTTTATGGCTGAGTAGTATTCCAGTGTATATATGTATCACATCTTCTTTAACCATTCATCTGTTGATGGACATTTAGGTTGGTTCCATGTCTTGGCTATTGTGAACAGTGCTACTGTGAACATAGGGGTGCATGTATCTTTTTGTATTAGAGTTTCGTTTGGGTATATGCCCAGGAGTGGGATTGCTGGATCATATGGTAGTTCTATTTTTAGTTTTCTGAGGAACCTCCATACTGTTTTCCATAGTGGCTGCACCAACTTACATTCCCACCAACAGTGTAGGAGGGTTCCCTTTTCTCAACACCCTCTCTAGCATTTGTCATTTGTAGACTTTGTAATCATGGCCATTCTGACTGGTGTGAGGTGGTGCAGTAATTACTTTAAAGCACATCTCAAGCATCAGTCATTTAATCCACCAGCATCATCAGCTATCCATGGTCACATTCCCCTCATTGACTTGTAAGTGCTTCTCACAGTTGGTTTATGTGGATCAGGATCCGTAGATTCCCACATTGCATTTGGTCATTAGGTCTCTTAAATCTCTTAATTTATGGATTCTCCCTCTGCCTTTTTCATCTTTTTCTTGCAGTTTATTTAGTGAGGAAATGAGATCTCTTGTCCCATAGAGTTTCCTACATCATGTACTGGTATTTTGGTGACTCCACCATATTCTTCCATCACCTTCATGTCTGGTCAGCAGGTGTTTCAGTCAAGAGGACTCAGATGGTCAGCCTGATCTGTCACGTTCACCACTAGTGGGTGGCCTTCTGGGTTTAGGAGCAACGATGATCTTTGCCCAGATCCATCATATGACAAGGAGGCAAAATGGCAAAGTTCTGACTCTGTCCTCCCTTCTTTATTATTTGCTGGATTTTTTTTCCAAAAGAAGATTTTTCTCTCATTGACTATATGATTATTCTAGGGCAGGGTTCCTTAGATGTCTGATTTCTTTCTTTATATTTACCAGTTTTCAGAATAATAATTATTTTCCGACCATCCTGCAAAGATGACAAAGGAGATTTTTAATTTTAATTTCATTTTGAACCCGTGGGCGTTGAGCTCGAGTCCATTGCAGTTATTCTGATGATCAAATTGCCTCATTTTTGGCTAGTTTGAGCCTCTGCAAGTTGGCTCCTGAGTCCTTTTGACATGACCCTAGGAAGGACAGATGTTACCGGCTTATCTTTTCTATTTCCTGCCCCATTTCTGGAATTAGCTGTTTTCCATGGAGCCTTGGTACTCTCCCAGCAGGAAATGGCATTTAGAAGCCACAGCCTGGGTGCTAGGGGTGCTCATAATTACTGGGTCCATCATTGTTTCTAGACATTGCTGGGAAATACTTCATTCTTTTAAGAGTGTGCTGAGGTTATAATGGTATTTTTCATTCAAATGAAGACTTACAGAGTTTTTCCTTAAATTGTTAGATTTTATATTTTTTAACAACAACAACAAAAAGCTTGGTTCCTAGTGATATTTGTTGCCTACTTCTTACTTACTATGTGTGTGTGTTTCAGAATTACACTGCCAGTACTATTATTAACTATATATGATTATTGAAAATGCTCTTAAGATTTCTTTGCACTTCTTTGGTCCTTAGAGCACCTCCCACTGGGGGGGTGCAAATCACTGTTTCTAAGTCAAATCTGGAAACCCTCTGTAGGTCTAACTTCCTTTCCTGTTCCTTCTGACTCATTCTGTCCCTACTTCACAGGTAACCTGTTAGCTTTTGGGTTATCCCCCTCATTTTTTTTTTTTTTTTTTTTAAATATATATAGCATAAGCACACACATATATTCCCCCTTTCTTAGGCAAATGTATCCGATCTGCTACGCATAACATTCCGTCCCTTATTCTTTTCACTTATATAGTCTCCTGGAGATCGTGCTATTGCAGAAGACACAGGTACTCCTCATTCCTATATATAGGTGCACAGCACTCCACTGAGTGGATCTGCCTTACTTTGTTCAACTAGTCCCGATTGATGGGCACTTGTTTGTTTACATTCTTTTGTGTTACAAATAGAGCTGCGAAGAGCAGCCCTGTGTATATGCCTCATGGAATGCAATGTGTCTTCACTGAAGACTCCTGGAAGTGACATTGGTCAAAAGAGATGGTTTTCCTAGGTATCACCAGATTCCCCCCAGGGGGTGGTACCATTTTGCACTCCCACCTGCAGTGCATGAGGATTCCAGTCTCCCCACAGCCTCACCTGCAGAGGACATTGGTTCCCAGTGTGGTTTGAATTTGAGCTTCCTGTAGCCAGGCTGAGGTTTCAGAACCTTTTTATTGGTGGCTTTTCAGAGCACGTTGGATCCAGACAGGAAGTTTTATTTGCTCCCTCAGGGGTGCATCTTGGCCTAATGCGATGGATCAGGTGGGGCTGCTGCCCTCCAGTCTGCAAGTAATACTTTATTTTTTATTAATTTATTTCTATTTTATCTTATATGTTATTGAAGTATAGTTGATTTACAATGTTTCAGGTATACAGCAAAGTGATTCAGTCACATATATATATATAGTTCCCTGTGCTATACAGTAGGACCTTATTGTTTACCTATTTTATATATAGTAGTGTGTATCTGTTAATTCCAAGCTCCTAATTTATCCCTCCCCACCCTTCCCTTTTTGGTAACCATAAGTTTGTTTTCTGTGAGTCTATTTCCGTTTTGTAAATAAGTTCATTTGTATCATTTTTTTAAGATTCCACATATAAGTGATGTCGAATGATATTTGTCTTTCTCTGTCTGACTTCACTTAGTATGATAATCTCTAGGCCCATCCATGTTGCTGCAAATGGCATTGTTTCATTCTTTTTTAGGTAATACTTTAATATTTTGGATCCTAGAAAATCATAAAAAATTTTGGTTGTGTTCCTGCTGCCTTTTTGGGAATGGGCTGGAATGTTTTTGGTTTTTCTTCCCATCTCATCATGAACAAATCCTCCACATGCTTTAAGGCACAGCTCAATTGTCACTCCCTCCGTTAAACTGCATTAATCTCCCCCCACAAGGCATTTGAACTTGACCTTTTAGGGCACTTACCATTCTCCCTGTGTGCCTCCTTTTTTGGATGCGTTTTGTGTCTCATTGGTTGTGAGTTCCTGTAAGTCCAGGTGCCCTACCCTGGCATCCTCGAATCTCCCACAGCACCTGGTGGGGAGCAGGGGCTCCAAGCTGGCTGGCCAGGGACTGAAGTGTCACAGATACGCATGTCTGGGGAAGGGCCTGTCCAGTAAGGGGTGGTGAGAGCTGCATTTCAAGTCCATGTGTGTTCCCCTGAGCTGTGTGAATATGCACTGATAAAGCATATCATCAACCTGCAGAGGAAGCCACCTGCTAGAATATCACACATGGGGTGTTGAAAGAGTAGGTGGTGTTAGGAATATGGGAATCAGAAATCTGGTCTGTATGGAAAATAGCAGCTCACCAACACATGCCAACTATGGACCATGGGTGGGGGGCCTTTTCAGTATTCCTGGGAGCTCTGGTCTGGGCAGGAGTTGCCCCACCTGTGATTGTAAAATGGCATGATCTCACCTTCCCACCTGGGCATCCTGTTTCCTTTTCTTTGAGAACCCAGGTTCACCAAGAACATCTCTGAGTTCTACTGTTTCCCAAGCAGCCTCCTCTGCTGGAAAGAAAACTTGGCAACCCACTGACATGAATCCTGCAGTGTACTTGGCACTTATATTTAGTTTTTTAAAAAAGAGTGCTGAGTTTTTCAATTATAAAAATGATACATGCTTATAATAGAAAATTGGGAAGTATTAAAAAACTAGAAAGGAGGAGATAATTATCTGTGATTTCACTGCCTGGAACACCCACTGTTAGCATCTTAGTGGGTTTCCTTCCAGTCGTTTTCCATGAATATTTATGTAGCTGGATTCATTTTCTGGGTGCACTCTTTTATCTTGCACTTTTAACTTAAGTTGCAACACGAGTATTTGTCTTCTATAGATAACTGTTGTAGCTGTTTACTACCTAGGTCTTTACTTAAAGTCTTCATAAACATCAGTACGATTAAATGTATATGTATTTTTCTGTTCACCATAGCCATAGCTCATGGTAACAGAACAATCAGAGGTGACAGGAATGTGTAATTTGGAGAGAGAAAGCTCCTTAGTTACAGTCACCTCAGTTATAGTCACCATCGTTGGTTGAGTTTTTCGGCGCCTGTGTTAACGTTTGTTTATTTATATACACATACAATTTTAAGATTTTTATTGCTTAATCAGAACACTGTGAAGTAATCAGAGGATGGTGAGGATGCAGAATAAAATACCCAGCCTCAGCCCCTTCCCCAGAGGCGATAACAGTTAGGACTTGGTGTTCCTCCAGCTCTTTCCCTGGGTGTCCTATGCGTGTGCTTGCGCTACAGGGCAGAGCTGAGTCCAGGTGACAGAGGCGGTGTGACTCCCAAAGCCCTGTGACCTTCCCTGTCTGGTGTTACCCACGACTGTGTTACCCACGACTGTGTTACTTCGCTTGGCACAGGGGCTTTGCAGATGTGATTAAGGTTGCTAATCAGTGGACCTTAAAATAAGGAAGTTCTCCTGGATCATCTGGGTGGGTCCTTAAAAACAGAAGAGGGAGCTAGAGAGATTGGAAGCGCACGAGACCTTGAGGATGGAGGGGCCATGTGGCAGGAATGGGGCCCTCGGTCCTACGAGCGCCAGGACCTGGAAGCTGCCAGCACCGGCTGAGCTGGGGCAGCTTCTTCCCCAGAGACTCCAGGTAAGAGGAGCCTGCCAGCACCTTGATTTCGGGCATGTGAGCCGTGAGCAGAGAATCCACCACGCTGTGCCATGTTCTGACCTACAGAGCTGAGGGTTAATAGATGGTGTTGAGTCACCACATTTGTGACTGTTTGTGATGCAGCATAGAAAATGAATCCGTTGTAGATTTTACTGTCTGGCTCTTTGCAGAAAAGGTTTGCTGACCCTTACTAGACAGTCCCATTTCTCTTTCTCATCCACATTTCCCTTCGCCTCTACCTCTTCTGGACGATTATTTTGGCCTGTGCTTGCAGGCCCCTAAATAACATTCTCATATTGCTCCTTCTGGCTTTTTCAGTTCTTCTCCGTATCTACTGATCCCCACTCAGACTTGCTTCCCAGCCCTGCTTCCCACTCTGGGCCACCCTCACCCTCCCATGGTTGCTTTACCTTGGTTTCGGTTAAACAGATGATCGATATTCACATTTTCATGGCTATGGAAATACTATTTGCAGCTATGAAACTGCCCAAAGTGGTAATCTATGATTAACTTTTCTTTTCCTGCACAACTTTTGTTTTCCTTGGAGTAAATAGTTGTCTTTTTTTTCATATGCTTGGTTTTCCATGAACTTATTGTTAATTCTGTCCCAGACTGTTTACCCATTATCTGTATTTTCTCACAGTAAGGTCACATGCATCAGACATCCTCTCAGCTCATCTTCCCAAGGGAGTGTCTCTGGAGTCTGGACGGCCCACAGCTGTCCTTCTGCAGTGTGTCTTCAGTACCATTTTGCTGATACCCTTTCCTTCCTCCCTGTATCTACTCTTTCCTGTAACCCCAGTGCCTTCTCTTTCTTAGTTGAGTCATTTGTCTGAGAACATCCTCCAGGAGTTTCTCGAGAGAGGATGTGTGGGACGTAAATGTTTTGAGAATTTACTCCGGAAAATGTCTTTATTTTCCCCTCCCACTTGATTGATAGTTTGGCGGAGGAGAGAAAGCTTCCAGGCAGGAAGTGATTTCGTGCAGAATGGAGAGGGGTGCTGAGCGGCCAGCTGTGTTCCAGGGCTGCTCTTTAGAAGTCCAGTGCTGGGGTGGGGGGCAGACTAATGCCCCTGACCCAGAGATACACAGCTGTAACCCCGGAGCCTGTGAACCTGGTGCTTCACATGACAGAAGGGACTCTGTAGGTGTGACTACATGAAGGATGTTGAACTAGGGCAGCTATCCTCGTGGGTCAGATGGAATCACAGGGGTCCTTATAAGAGGGAGGTAGGAGGGTCAGAATCAAAGGAGGAGATGTGAGAGTGGAAGGAGCATTGGGGGTGGTTGGCAAGGGGAAGGAGGATAGAGAGAGAGGCTTGAAAATGCTATGATGCTGGCTTTGAAGATAGAGGGACCACAAGCCAAAGCACACAGGTGACCCCTAGAAGCCAGAAAAGGCAGAGAATCAGATTCTCCCTCAGAGTCTCCAGAAAGAGACAGCTGACCCTACATCCTGACTTCAGCCCAGTAAGACCCATGTGGGATTTCTGGTCTCCATTTAGTATCAGATACTAAATGTGTGTTGTTATTAGCTATTAAATTTGTGGTTATTATTTGTAGTAGCAATGGGAAACTAATACATTGCCAGCTTATCCAACCGATTCTTTTTGTTTTTTTTAAGCGTTTACTTATTTATTTGGCTGCATCGGGTCTTAGTTGCAGCATGTGGGATCTAGTTCCCTGACCAGGGATCGAACCTGGGGCCCCTGGCTTTGAGAGCGCAGAGTCTTAGTCACTGGACCACCAGGGAAGTCCCTATCCAACTGATTTTTTAAAAAATTAATTAGTTTATTTATTTTTGGCCGTGTTGGGTCTTCGTTGCTGCACACAGGCTCTCTAGTTGCGGCAAGCGGGGGCAACTCTTTGTTGCCGTGCACCCGCTTCTCATTGCGGTGGCTTCTCTTGTTGCGGAGCACGGGCTCTAGGCACGCGGGCTTCAGTAGTTGTGGCACGCGGGCTCAGTAGTTGTGGCTTGCGGGCTCTAGAGCGCAGGCTCAGTAGTTGCGGCGCACGGGCTTAGTTGCTCTGTGGCATGTGGGATCTTCCTGGACCAGGGCTCGAACCCGTGTCCCCTGCATTGCAGGCGGATTCTTAACCACTGAGCCACCAGGGAAGCCCTCTATCTGATTCTTGATCTTTCCTTCTCGGTCTTCTGCTGGAAGCTCGTGTGTCTTTTCTGTCTCCAGCGTCCTGAGGTTTCAGGACCATGTGCCTCATTGGGCAGTTGGTGGGTCTTTGCAACGTGGCAACTCATCTTCTGGGGATGTTTTTAGACCCTTCCCCCATCTGTCCCCACCCACCCTCTATTTGATTCTCTTTTTTCTGACACTCCTATTATTTGAATCCTGAGCCTCGCGGGCCAGTCCTTAAATTTTCTCAACTTTTCTCCTTTATTTTCCAACTTTGGTCTTGTTGTCTACTTTCTGAACTTACTTTCATCTTCTAAACCTTCTACTGAGCTTTCCATTTCGGCAATCATGATTTTAATTAGCAAAATTCTTTTTTGTTCTCTGAATGTTAATTTTTATTACATCCTGTCTGTTTCATGTTTGCAATATCTTGTTTTATCTTTTTGAGGATATTAATGATTTTTTTTTAAAGCTTTCTTCTCTTGCAAAAATCCCTGTTTTCTCCAAATTGCCATTCTTTTTTTCCATCTTGGTCCACCTCCATCTGCATTTTGGCCCCCATGTTTCAGGTTAGGGCCTTTCCTCTGATGTCTGATGACCTTTGCAGGTCTCATATTCGGGAATGGGACACTAAATGCCGACTGGAAACCGAGGGCATGAGTGGGGCCTGACAACTTTGAGCTTCGCTGCAGGGTGGTGCGGCCGGGTCGTTTAGTTGGGATGTCTCAGTGTCACTCATCAGATTCCATCTAGAAAGGTCCTCCAGTCTCCTGCCTCAAGGGGAAGATTTCTGGAGACTGAGTCGGGGAGAGGGCTGGGGATGTCACCATCCAAAATACACATATCTTTTTGCTTTTTCGGTATCACAACATCAGTTGTCCCTCGTGTCCCCCCGTCCAGAGACTCACTTTTATATCCCCCCAAATAAATTTCTTGTCTTCTGCTAGGCTGGGGGAGGGGCCTGAGTGCGGACTGCTCCTCATCACCCCGACTGCCACAGGTGCCTAGCACCTCAGCCCGGGTGCTCCGGGGCTCCGCAGGGCGAAGCTGGCTGGAGCTCCGCCCCTCCTGCCTCCTCTGATCACAGTTGATGGCTTTAAAGCAACCCTGTGTTCATCTAAAAGGGAGTTTGGAGCAAAAGAGATGCCTGGGCTCAATCTGCTGCCTCCACCGGGCGCGCCCCGCAAGAGAATACTTTGTTAAACATCTCTCCTCTCATACAACAAAATTCTTTTCAGTCATCATCATGAAGTAATAATAATGAAGAAGACTGTCTGGAGGAGAAATGCTGCAGGCTGCACATCTTTTATTGAACTTTGTACGTATAATCATGTCAGTGCATACAAACACGCACATGCACACACATGTCCAAAAAGGAAGAGGCAACGTTAAAATTTTAATTACGTTAATTTTCAAGAGGGGAATTTATACTGTATTCATACTCGATTTCACTGTTTTAGATTTTCACCAGAGATAGAAACTCCAAGTCATCAGTAAAAGAATATCAGAACTGAAGTAACTCACGTTCCCTTTCTTCCTCTGTGAAATCACTGTGCTATCATTTTTTATGTTGAATCTCCTGTTTAAAAGCAGGAACATGTGGTGTCCATTACCATTGATAGGTTTGAGATAGGGGCCCAAAGAGAGCGAAAATGATTGCAAATATACAATGAACGTGTGCGGCTGGGTCCTCCTGTGTTGGGGGCCAGCTGTGTGAGCGGGGGTTCTCCAAATTCACTGGGCAAACTGCTCCCCCCACACTGCCCCGAGGACATATGTCACATTCTGGAAGTTTCTTAAATGAATGAATGAATGAATGAATGATTTTGGCTGCACCGGGTCTTAGTTGCGGCATGTGGGATCTTTTAGCTGCAGCATGCGGACTCTTAGTTGTGGCATCAGACTCTTAGTTGCAGCATGCGAACTCTAGTTGCAGCATGCACACTCTTAGTTGCGGCATGTGGGCTTCTTAGGTGCGGCACACAGGCAGGATCTAGGTCCCTGACCAGGGATCGAATCTGGGCCCCTGCATTGGGAGCATGGAGTCTTACTCACTGGACCACCAGGGAAGTCCCCCTTACATTATTTTTAATGTAAAATTTGTTACCTACCTACTGCACTCCAGGAACTGCTAGGAGCTTTCACATATGTTCTCCTGATTCTTAGTTGAGTCCTCTTCTGTGTCTTCTTGGCAACATTCCCTACTGCAGAGCCAGGCAATTCCCTGTCACCTGAGCCA
Source organism: Eubalaena glacialis (assembly GCF_028564815.1). Classification (NCBI taxonomy): domain Eukaryota; kingdom Metazoa; phylum Chordata; class Mammalia; order Artiodactyla; family Balaenidae; genus Eubalaena; species Eubalaena glacialis. The sequence goes on from NC_083722.1 coordinate 111,812,563, forward strand.
TAGTTAATGACTGAAATGGAAAGTCCTCCTCTAATGAAATTGAGTTTCGGGTTATTCCACCATCCAGCTGCACGAGAATAAACCACTTCTACACATGCACAGGAAAATGGAGGGAGGGATTTCAAATCCCCCCAGAGGCCTTTGGATTCCTTGGTTCTACCAATTGCCCCAGCAGCCAGAATTCCCAACTTCTGACGAGCCTCTGTCCTCAGGCTTAATATTTCAGCGGCTGCTTGATGCTTTTTGATCTCTTGTGTGGAAATTCACATTTGTGTGAATATATTTTACAAGACAGTCACCCCCTTTCCTGCCTCAGCTTGTGACGTTATCTTACGTGTTGTTATCAGTGGCAAACCTGATGAGGTCCCAGAGGGAGGGGTGGAGCTGACGGCCATCTTGTCCATCCAGGTTCATCCACTGTGCACCCACAGTGCTGGGCCCACTGTGAGCCAGGGACCCCTGTGTTAGGGACTGAATGTTTGTGGCTCCCCAGAGCCATATGTTGAATCCTAACCCTCAGTGTGACAGTACTGGGAGGTGGGGCCTTTGGGAGGTGATGAGCTGATGAGGGTGGAGCCCCGTGGCTGGGATTAGCGCCTTGAAAAGAGACCACAGAGGGCTAGCTCATGCTCTTGCCACCGGTGAGGACACAAGAGGTCAGCTGTCTGCAACCCAGAAGAGGGCCCTCGCCAGGACCCGACCGTGGCAGCATCCTGGCCTCAGACTTCCAGCCTCCAGACCTGTGAGCAGTAAATTTCTGTGGCTTCTAAACCACCCAGCCTGTGGTGCTTTGTTGTTGTAGCTTGAATGGACTGAGACATCATGCTTTTTTCCTTTTTTCTTTAAACGTAAATATTTTATTATTTTTTACATTGTCACTGGTAGAAGCAATAGGTCAGTGGAATCAGAATTTCTCTTGAACACATTGCCCCAGTTTAACCCTATTTTTTTTAATACATTTAATTTATTTATTTATGGCTGCGTTGGGTCTTCATTGCTGCGTGCAGTCTTTCTCTAGTTGCGTCGAGTGGGGGCTACTCTTTGTTGTGGTGCACGGGCTTCTCATTGCGGTGGCTTCTCTTGTTGCAGAGCACGGGATCTAGGCATGCGGGCTCAGTAGTTGTGGCACGCAGGCTCAGTAGTTGTGGCTCACAGTCTCTAGAGCACAGGCTCAGTAGTTGTGGCTCACGGGCCTAGTCGCTCCGCGGCATGTGGGGTCTTCCCGGACCAGGGCTCGAACCCGTGTCCCCTGCATTGGCAGGCAGATTCTTAACCACTGTGCCACCAGGGAAGTCCCTAACCCTCTTTTATATAACTCAAGTTCTTTCCCTTCATAGCATCTTATTTTTCTTCTCCAACTTTTATTTGAAAAATTTCAAATCCACCCCCAAAGTTAAAAGAATAATACAGTGAAAAATTATACACCGTGTCCCAACTCACTGATGGTTAACATTTTGCCACATTTTATTTTACAGTCTCTTTCTTCACATATACTTATATACACACATTTACATTTAAAAAATCATTTGAAAGTAAATTTCAGTTATCATGATATTGCACCTCTAAATAAATCAGCATGAGCCTACTTAACCATCACAAGATTCTCTCAGTCATCGAATTTAACATTGACACACACTATTATTTAATGTATAGTTTATATTCAATTTTTCCCAATTGTTCCAACAATGTCCTTTACAGGTTTTCCTGATGGAAGATTTCAAATGTTTGTGTTCATTAGTTACACTTTTTCACCTCCTTTAAGCAAGAATAGTTCCCTCTCCTTTGTGTGCACATGTGCATGTGTGTGTTCCATGGCATTGATATTTTTGAGTCCAGGCCAGTTGTCTTCTAAAATGTCCCTTGATCCGAGTTTGTCTGTATTTCTTCATGATTAAATTCAGATCATGCATTTTTGGAAGGAACTCATAGAGGTGATGATTCTCTGTCCCCAGTGCAATGCAGTAGGTGGACGTGATGTCACTTTGTCCCTTTATTACACCTGTTAGGATTGATCACCTGGCTAATGCATCATTAGAAACATGCCCATGTCTCTTTACAAGAAACTAGGTTTTTACATCCTTTCTTGGGGTGTAGTTTTTGTGCAAGCGCTGTGCACAGAGTAACTGACAGCCGATGTCCTGAGTTCGAAGGAAAGCGGATGTTTGTTGAGCTTCCTCTATGGGTCAGTTCTAGTACCTCATTTAATTTGTCCAAGCAGAGTCATTATTATCCCCATTTTACAGGTGATGTAGTTGAAGCCAAGAAGGGTGAGTAATTTGTCCCAAGTAGCACACTAAGTGATACACTGGGATTCCAACCCAAGACGGTGAAAGCTGACATCAGCCTCATTGCCCACCGCCCCCCCTCCCCCAGATCTGTTCCTGTCTCCTTAGCCTGGGGACACGAGCTCATGACTTGCTACTATAAACTTGGGCAATGGATACATGCCAGAGGTTCAAAAGGGTCCTTTGAAACAGTGTCCGAATTTGTGCTTGCAAAGCACGTGAGTGGGTCAGCACTCATTCACTACTCGCTGGCATTGAATAACCGCTCACATCCTGAAAATTCTAGTTTTGAGGAATCGAAAAATCACTGTCGAGCCAGCATGTCAGAATAAGTCAAGCAGAAAATGCAAGGCTGTTGCATCAGTTTCTCCCCAAAGCATTGCAGAGATCTCTGGTACAGTGAGCAAAGCAGCTGACGGCCCCTGCAGGCTCCATCCTCCCCTTCCTGCTCCTGGAAACAGGACCTCCCACATTTAACTTGGCCCCCAGTTGCCCATACAGCCGCCCAGAGCAAGAACTACATTTCCCAGGCTTCCTCGCAGCTAGGTTCTCCCTGTGAGCAATACGTGCAGTTTCCAGGTGTTCCCATAGAGGGAAGTCGTGTGTCCTCCTCTTCCCCCTTCCAGCCGGAATGTAGAATGTGAGTCTATAAAAGTGGTAGGGGTGAATTTAGGATGTGCTGCGAATATCGGAGTGGTAGGGGTGGATAGGGAGTGCCCGGAGGGTGTGCTGTCACCTCAGCTGTGGAGAGGATAGAGTGCAGGAGTGGAGGGGGCGGCTACAGCGTGCAGGGGCTGAGCCTTGTTGGACCATGTGGACGAGGACCAGGTCTGGCCTGTGGAAGGAGCCTGGGTCTCTGACACAGAGAAGACTTTCTGCCAGCCCTGGACCTCTCATGCTCATATTGTTGTATGAGAGAGAAATTTTGTTTGTTTGATTGATTTTATTCAGTTTTTCATTTTAGAAAGTTTTAGATTTACAGGAAATTTGGGAAGATAGTTCCAAGAGTTCCCATATATTCTGCATCCTGTTTGCCCTCTTGCTAATATCTCACATTAGAATAGTACGTTTGTTACGATGAATGAATGATGTTGAGACACTTCTATTAACTAAAGTGCATACTTTATTCAGATTGTCTTAGTGTTTCCCCAGTGTCCTTTTTCTGTCCCAGAGCCACGGCCACGACACCAGATTACATTCAATCAAGCCTCCTTAGGTTCCTGTGGCTGTGACAGTTTCTCATACTTTCTTTTAAAACATTTTTATTTTTAAAGCCATTTTTATCTGGGGACATATTTTTGAAGACAGGCTGAACCCATGTCCAAACTAACACCGAGGCCGCCGTCAACTTCATCTCACCCCACTTTCCGTCCTCCTTTCGCACTGCAGGTCTCTAAGGACCCGCAAACTTCCCCACACATGCTTCTGCTTATGCGTTTTGTACATGGTCTTCCTCGGCTCTCATCTGCCTGGTAAACTCCTGCTCACCCTACGGTACTCCACTCAGACATCCTCTCCTCCAGAAGCCTGCTTGGACCCCCATCTCTCGACAGCCAGGAGTCATTATATCCCTTCTTTGAGCCCATAGTAAAGTGTCCAAACCTCTGTTATACTTACCTCGTGGCACCATAATTATTTTCTCACATGTGGATCTCTAGAACTAGACTGCGGTTTTCTGGAAATCAGGGACCATATTTTATTCATTTTTTGTATCCCTAAAAACAAATTTGTAAGAGGCACTTAAAGATCTTTGGTGAATGGATGAATGAGCTCAGATGATGTAATTACATGTATGCCCATAAATCCTCATCTTAAAAGTGTTTCCTTTTTTTAAAAATTTAATTTAATTTATTTTTTTATACAGCAAGTTCTTATTAGTCATCTATTTTATACATATTAGTGTATATATGTCAATCCCAATCTCCCAATTCATCCCACCACCACCACTACCACTACCACCTTCCCCGCCACTTTCCCCCCTTGGTGTCCATACATTTTTCTCTACATCTGTGTCTCTATTTCTGCCCTGCAAACTGGTTCACCTGTACCATTTTTCTAGGTTCCACATACATGCATTAATATACGATATTTGTTTTTCTCTTTCTGACTTCACTCTGTATGACAGTCTCTGTGTCCATCCAAGTCTCTACAAGTGACCCAGTCTCATTCCTTTTTATGGCTGAGTAATATTCCATTGTATATATGTACCACACCTCCTTTATCCATTCATCTGTTGATGGGCATTTAGGTTGCTTCCATGACCCGGCTATTGTAAATAGTGCTGCAATGAACATTGGGGTGCATGTGTCTTTTTCAGTTATGGTTTTCTCTGGGTATATGCCCAGTAGTGGGATTGCTGGGTCATATGGTAATTCTATTTTTAGTTTTTTAAGGAACCTCCATACGGTTCTCCATGGTGGCTGTATAAATTTACATTCCCACCAACAGTGCAAGAGGGTTCCCTTTTCTCCACACCCTCTCCAGCATTTGTTGTTTGTAGATTTTCTGATGATGCCCATTCTAACTGGTGTGAGGTGATACCTCATAGTAGTTTTGATTTGCATTTCTCTAATAATTAATGATGTTGAGCAGCTTTGCATGTGCCTCTTGCCCATCTGTATATCTTCTTTGGTGAGATGTCTATTTAGGTCTTTTGCCCATTTTTTTTGATTGGGTTGTTTGTTTTTTTAATATTGAGCTGGGCTTCCCTGGTGGCACAGTGGTTAAGAATCCGCCTGCCAATGCAGGGGCCACGGGTTCGAGCCCTGGTCCGGGAAGATCCCACATGCCGCGGAGCCACTAAGCCCGTGTGCCACAACTACTGAGCCTGCGATGTAGAGCCCGCAAGCCACAGCTACTGAGCCCATGTGCCACAACTGCTGAAGCCCACGCACCTAGAACCCGTGCTCTGCAACAAGAGAAGCCACTGCAATGAGAAGCCCGTGCACTGCAACGAAGAATAGCTCCTGCGTGCCACAACTAGAGAAAGCCCATGCACAGAAACAAAGACCCAGTGCAGCCAAAAAAAAAAAAAAAAAAAATTGAGCTATATGAGCTGTTTATATATTTTGGAGATTAATCCTTTGTCCATTGATTCGTTTGCAAATATTTTCTCCCATTCTAAGGGTTGTCTTTTCGTCTTGTTTATGGTTTCCTTTGCTGTGCAAAAGCTTTGAAGTTTCATTAGGTCCCATTTGTTTATTTTTGTTTTCATTTCCATTACTCTAGGAGGTGGGTCAAAAAAGATCTTGCTGTGATTTATGTCAAAGAGTGTTCAACCTACGTTTTCCTCTAAGAGTTTTATAGTGTCCTGTCTTACATTTAGGTCTTTAATCCATTTTGAGTTTATTTTTGTGTATGGTGTTAGGGAGTGTTCTAATTTCATTCTTTTACATGTAGCTGTCCAGTTTTCCCAGCACCACTTATTGAGGAGACTATCTTTTCTTCATTGTATATCCTTGCCTCCTTTGTCATAGATTAGTTGACCATAGGTGCGTGGGTTTATCTCTGGGCTTTCTCTCCTGTTCCATTGATCTATATGTCTGTTTTTGTGCCAGCACCACATTGTCTTAATTACTGTAGCTTTGTAATATAGTCTGAAGTCAGGGAGTCTGATTCCTCCAGCTCCATTTTTTCCCTCAAGATTGCTTTGGCTATTCGGAGTCTTTTGTGTCTCCATACATATTTTAAGATTTTTTGTTCTAGTTCTGTAAAAAATGCCATTGGTAATTTTATAGGGATTGCATTGAATCTGTAGATTGCTTTGGGTAGTATAGTCATTTTCACAATGTTGATTCTTCCAATCCAAGAACATGGTATATCTCTCCATCTGTTTGTATCATCTTTAATTTTTTTCATCAGTGTCTTATAGTTTTCTGAGTACAGGTCTTTTACCTCCATAGGTAGGTTTATTCCTAGGTATTTTATTCTTTTTGTTGCAGTGGTGAATGGGATTGTTTCCTGAATTTCTCTTTCTGATCTTTCATTGTTAGTGTATAGGAATGCAAGAGATTTCTGTGCATTAATTTTGTATCCTGCGACTTTACCAAATTCATTGATTAGTTCTAGCAGTTTTCTGGTGGCATTTTTAGGATTATCTATATATAGCATCATGTCATCTGCAAACAGTGACTTTTTTACTTCTTCTTTTCCAGTTTGTATTCCTTTTATTTCTTTTTCTTCTCTGATTGCCGTGGCTAGGACTTCCAAAACTATGTTGAATAATAGTGGTGAGAGTGGACATCCTTGTCTTATTCCTGATCTTAGAGGAAATGCTTTCAGTTTTTCACCATTGAGAATGATGTTGGCTGTGGGTTTGTCATATATAGCCTTTATTAGGTTGAGGTAGGTTCCTGCTATGCCCACTTTCTGAAGAGTTTGTATCATAAATTGGTGTCGAATTTTGTCAGAAGATTTTTCTGCATCTATTGAGATGATTATGTGGTTTTTCTTCTTCAATTTGTTAATATGGTGTATCACATTGATTGATTTGCGTATATTGAAGAATCCTTGCATCCCTGGGATAAATCCCACTTGATCATGGTGTATGATGCTTTTAATGTATTGTTGGATTTTGTTTGCTAGTATTTTGTTGAGGATTTTTGCATCTATATTCATCAGTGATATTGGCCTGTAATTTTCTTTTTTTGTAGTATCTTTGTCTGGTTTTGTTATAAGTGTGATGGTGGCCTCGTAGAATGAGTTTGGGAGTGTTCCTTCCTCTGCAATTTTTTGGAACAGTTTGAGAAGGATGGGTGCTAGTTCTTCTCTAAATGTTTGATAGAATTCACCTGTGAAGCCATCTGGTCCTGGACTTTTGTTTGTTGGAAGATTTTTAATCACAGTTTTAATTTCATTACTTGTGATTGGTCTGTTCATATTTTCTATTTCTTCCTGGTTCAGTCTTGGAAGGTTATACCTAAGAATTTGTCCATTTCTTCCAGGTTTTCCATTTTATTGGCATAGAGTTGCTTGTAGTAGTCTCTTAGGATGCTTTTTGTTTCTGCAGTGTCCGTTGTAACTTCTTCTTTTTCATTTCTAATATTTTTTTAGTCTATTTATTTTTAAAATAAATTTATTTATTTTATTTTTATCTTTGGCTGCGTTGGGTCTTTGTTGCTGTGTGCGGGCTTCCTCTAGTTTTGGCGAGCGGGGGTACTCTTTGTTGCAGTGCGCAGGCTTCTCATCACGGTGGCTTCTCTTGTTGCGGAGCACGGACTCTAGGTGCGCAGGCTTCAGTTGTTGTGGCATGCAGGCTCAGTAGTTGTGGCTCGCAGACTCTACAGCACCTGCTCAGTAGTTGCGGTACATGGACTTAGTTGCTCCATGGCATGTGGGATCTTCCCAGACCAGGGCTGGAACCTGTGTCCCCTGCATTGGCAGGTGGATCCTTAACCTCTGCACCACCAGGGTAACCCCTCTCATTTTATTGGTTTGAGTCCTCTCCCTCTTTTTATTGATGAGACTGGCTAAAGGTTTATCAATTATGTTTATCTTCTCAAAGAACCAGCTTTTAGTTTTATTGATCTTTGCTATTGTTTTGTTTCTGTTTCATTTATTTCTGCTCTGATCTTTATGATTTCTTTCCTTCTACTAACTTTGGTTTTGTTTGTTCTTCTTTCTCTAGTTCCTTTAGGTATACAGTTAGATTGCTTATTTGAGATTTTTCTTGCTTCTTGATGTAGGATTGTATTGCTATAAACTTCTGTCTTGGAACTGCTTTTGCTGCATCCCATAGATTTTGGATTGTCGTGTTTTCGTTGTCATTTGTCTTTAGGTATTTTTTGATTCCCACTTTGATTTCTTCATTGATATGTTGGTTATTTAGTAACATATTGTTTAGCCTCCATGTGTTTGTGTTTTTTATGTTTCTTTCCCTGTAATTTATTTCTAATCTCATAGTGTTGTGGTTGGAAAAGATGCTTGATATTATTTCAGTTTTCTTAAATTTACCGAGGCTTGATTTGTAGCCCAAGATGTGATCTATCCTGGAGAATGTTCCATGTGCACTTGAGAAGAAAGTGTAATCTGCTGTTTTTGGATGGAATGTCCTATAAATATCAATTACATCTATCTGGTCTATTGTGTCATTTAAAGCTTGTGTTTCCTTATAAATTTTCTGTCTGGATGATCTGTCCATTGGTGTAAGTGAGGTGTTAAAATGCCCCACTATTAGTGTGTTACTGTCGATTTCCTTTTTTTTTTTTTAAATTTTATTTATTTTTGGCTGCATTTTTTGGATCTTTGTTGCTGTGTGCAGGCTTTCTCTAGTTGCGGCTAACGGGGGCTGCTTTTCCTTTGGGTGCGCAGGCTTCTCATTGCAGTGGCTTCTCTTGTTGCAGAGCACAGGCTCTAGGTGCGCGAGCGTCAGTAGTTGTGCCACACAGGCCCAGTTGCTCTGCGGCATGTGGGATCTTCCCAGACCAGGGATCGAACCCGTGTCCACTGCATTGGCAGGAGGATTCTTGACCACTGTGCCACAAGGGAAGTCCGTCGATTTCCTCTTCTATAGCTGTTAGCATTTGCCTTATGTATTGAGGTGCTCCTATGTTGGGTGCATATATATTTATAATTGTTACATCTTCTTGGATTGATCCCTTGATGATTATGTAGTGTCCTTCCTTGTCTCTTGTAACAGGCTTTATTTTAAAGTCTATTTTATCTGATATGAGTATTGCTACTCCAGCTTTCTTCTGATTTCCATTTGCATGGAGTATCTTTTTCCATCCCCTCACTTTTCAGTCTGTATGTGTCTCTAGGTCTGAAGTTGGTGTCTTGTAGACAGCGTATATATGGGTCTTGTTTTTGTATCCATTCAGCAAGCCTGTGTCTTTTGGTTGGAGCATTTAATCCATTCACATTTAAGGTAATTATTGATAAGTATGTTCCTGTTACCATTTTCTTAATTGTTTTGGGTTTGTTTTTGTAGGCCATTTTCTTCTCTTGTGTTTCCCACTTAGAGAGGTTCCTTTAGCAGTTGTTGTAGAGCTGGTTTGGTGGTGCTTAATTCACTTAGCTTTTGCTTGTCTGTAAAGCTTTTTTAAAAAAAATTATTTATTTATTTATTTACTTATTTATGGCTGTGTTGTGTCTTCGTTTCTGTGCGAGGGCTTTCTCTAGTTGCGGCAAGCGGGGGCCACTGTTCATCGCGGTGCGCGGGCCTCTCACTGTCGCAGCCTCTCTTCTTGCGGAGCACAGGCTCCAGACGCGCAGGCTCAGCAATTGTGGCTCACGGGCCTAGTTGCTCCGCGGCATGTGGGATCTTCCCAGACCAGGGCACGAACCCGTGTCCCCTGCATTGGCAGGCAGATTCTCAACCACTTCACCACCAGGGAAGCCCTGTAAAGCTTTTGATTTCTCCAGCGAATCTGAATGAGATCCTTTCTGGGTAGAGTACTCTTGGTTGTAGGTTCTTCCCTTTCATCACTTGAAATATATCGTGCCGCTCCCTTCTGGCTTGTAGAGTTTCTGCTGAGAAATCAGCTGTTAACCTTATGGTTGTTCCCTTGTATATTATTTGTCATTTCCCCCTTGTTGCTTTTAATAATTTTTCTTTGTGTTTAATTTTTGTCAGTTTGATTACTGTGTGTCTTGGTGTGTTTCTCCTTGGGTTTATCCTGCCTGGGACTGTCTGCACTTCCTGGTCTTAGGTGGCTATTTCCTTTCCCATGTTAGGGAAGTTTTCAACTATAATCTCTTCAGATATTTTCTTGGGTTCTTTCTCTGTCTCTTCTCCTTCTGGGACCCCTATAATGCGAATGTTGGTGTGTTTAATGTTGTCCCAGAGGTCTCTTAGGCTGTCTTCATTTCTTTTCATTCTTTATTGTGTTGTGTTGGCAGTGAATTCCACCATTCTGTCTTCCTGGTCACTTATCTATTCTTCTGCCTCATTTATTCTGCTATTGATTCCTTCTAGTGTATTTTTCATTTCAGTTACTGTATTATTCATCTCTGCTTGTTTGTTCTTTAATTCTTCTAGATGTTTGTTCTTTAATTCTTCTAGGTCTTTGTTAAACATTTCTTGCATCTTCTCGATCTCTGCCTCCATTCTTTTTCTCAGGTCTTGGATCATCTTCACTATCATTATTCTGAATTCTTTTTCTGGAAAGTTGCCTATCTCCACTTCCTTTAATTGTTTTTCTGGTGTTTTATCTTGTTCCTTCATCTGGTACATAGTCCTCTGCCTTTTCATCTTGTCTATCTTTCTGTGAATGTGGTTTTCGTTCCACAGGCTGCAGAATTGTAGTTCTTCTTGCTTCTGCTGTCTGCCCTCTGGTGGATGAGGCTATCTAAGAGGCTTGTTCAAGCTTCCTGATGGGAGGGACTGGTGGTGGGTAGAGCTGGGTGTTGCTCTGGTGGGCAGAGCTCAGTAAAACTTTAATCCACTTGTCTGCTGGAGGGTGGGGCTCAGTTCCCCAGCACTGGAGCCTGCAGGCCCTTTGGTGGGGCTAATGGCGGACTCTGGGAGGGCTCCCGCCAAGGAGTACTTCCCAGAATGTCTGCTGCCAGTGTCCTTGTCCCTGCAGTGAGCCTCAGCCACCCCTCGCCTCTGCAGGAGACCTTCCAACACTAGCACGTAGGTCTGGTTCAGTCTTCTGTGAGGTCACTGCTCCTTCCCCCTGGGTCCTGATGTGCACACTACTTTGTGTGTGCCCTCCAAGAGTGGGGTCTCTGTTTCCCCCAGTCCTGTCGAAGTCCTGCAATCAAATCCCGCTAGCCTTCAAAGTCTGATTCTCTGGGAATTCCTCCTCCCATTGCCGGACCCCCAGGTTGGGAAGCCTGACGTGGGGCTCAGAACCTTCACTCCAGTGGGTGGACTTCTGTGGTATAAGTGTTCTCCAGTTTGTGAGTCACCCACCCAGCGGTTATGGGATTTGATTTTATTGTGATTGCGCCCCTCCTACTGTCTCATTGCAGCTTCTCCTTTGTCTTTGGATGTGGGGTATCTTTTTTGGTGAGTTCCAGTGTCTTCCTGTCGATGATTGTTCAGCAGTTAGTCGTGATTCCGGTGCTCTCGCAAGAGGGACTGAGCGCACGTCCTTCTACTCCGCCATCTTGAACCAATCTCCTCAGTGCTTCCTTTTATACTAAGACACCACTTGTGACTAGCGCACCCATCCCTCCTGCAGAAATTCATGGAGCATCAGCGTGGTAGTACATAGTTCATGAGCCAGGGACTGACTACACACGGCCCGGAAGCCTGCGTTCCGCTTCGCCGGGTCTCCTTTGCTGAGCCACGCTGCACGTGGGCTCCCTGCCCGGTGCTGCGGTGACTGCGGAATGTTAAATCAGTGCCCTTGTTCCGTGTTTCTGGCTCCTTTCAGCTCAGAGCCAGCGGTCTGGGCTGCAGTGCTAGCAGTTTCCAGAAGGTGCTGGGGCGTGCTCACAGTGTTTTCCTGCCCTGGAACGCTGCAGAGTTCAGGGCTTTTCAGGCAAGCGAGTTCTATTCCAGTGGGTGTCATGTTTTGCTTTTCTTTCATTCTGTGCCAAATATCATAGCAGCACTAGCAACTCTGCAGGTGCGTTTTGTACTACTTTTGTACTGATGCTAATACTGGTATTAAAATGATTTTTTCTTCTCTAGAAATGTAATTTTAGCATTTTCTAGGTTTCGACATGCAATGTGTGTGACAAGTCTTGGAGCTGTCCCACATCAGTGGCACTCAGCTGGGACTGAATGCTCCTTTGCACAGTGGCCTCTGTGTTCTCAAATCTAGCCTGGGTTTTGTTTCTGCAGAGATTTATCTTAAATATCCTTAACTTGTAAAAGTCCTAAAATTATACTCAAACAGTTCTACTGCCCAACTGTATCCACCAAGCTGTGGAGTTTAAAATTTACTTGAGAACATGGATGCCATTCTCTGAGTGTGCAGTCACAAAGCATGTAGAATACATATGTATTTATGTGCTTATGTGCTCATTTTCTGTCTCCTTCAGACAGAATATAAGCTCCGGTAAGAGACCTTGTCTGTTTTATTCTGGCTGTGTCCCCAGCCCTGGCGTATAGGAAGCGCTCAGTAATTCTGCAGAATGACTTTGAGTGGGTGGCGTCTCTCCTCACGTAGACGTCTTTGCTGCCTCAGCAGCTGCTCCGAGTGGGGTGCGCCTGCCTGGGGCTGGGACGCAGAGGCTGGTTCTCCGTGCTTGTCCCCTCCTGTCCTCACTGCTGACCCTTCCTTTCCTGCTCAGGCGTCTGGCACCTTTCTGGCCCCCGGGCCTGTGCTCTCTCAGCTGCTACCCCACACGGCTCCCTGTGAGAGATTGTTTGTTTTTCTTTCCCTTTCTTCCACCTGTTCTTTCAGGGTGATTAGATTAATTTATCCATAAAATGGACTCTTCAAAATGCAGTAACTATTTTGGAGAAGAATTAAGGTTATTTCCAAACACATTTTAAGATCTAACCAAGAAGGGAGCAAATCAGGACAGGGGCTTAGTTAAGCACACAAGGAAGGGTGTTGGCATCCTATGTAACGATGTCGTCAGGGGGCAAGGAATTGCGAGAGAGTGAGGACAGAGGAAGAGAATGCAATGAACACAGGGTCCTGCTAACAAGTGACTGAAGCCTGAACTGTGCACCAGGCGCTCTCCTAGACGCCAGGACAAGACAGACAAAGTCCGTATTCTCACAGGATGTTCATCCTAGATCACTGCTGTCCGGTGGAAACAGGACGAAAATCACAAATGCAAGCCACATGTGGAAGTTAAACTTGTCTAGTAGGCACATTGACAGAGTAAAAAGACGTAAATGAAATTGATTTCAGTATTAAATTGTGGGTAACCCAATATATTGAGTTAATCCAAAATTTATTGTTTCAACATGTAATCAATATAAAAATTACTGGGGAGATCCTTTACCTTCTCTCTTTATGCCAAGTCTTCAGAATCCAGTGTGTGTTTTACACTTGTAGCACTCCTCAGTTCAGACCCGCCGAACCTCAAGTGTGGCTAGAGGTTACCATGCTGGACGGTGGTGTCCTAGACAGTAAACAAGTAAAGACAGATATACTAAGTATTAATGCATTTGTAAATAATGTAATTTTAGTATTGAGTACCGTGACCTATTATGAAGTACTCAGAATAGTGAGGATGTTGTGAAGGAAACAGAAGGAGGTCGGGCGATAGAGGATCAGGGCCTACTTGGTCGGGGGTGGAGGGCCTGTCTGGAGCTGACACCCGAGCAGAGCCTGAGAGAGTGAGGGACAGTCCTGCTAAGGTTGGACAGCACAGGGCTTCCGGGGTGGAGGACCCACAGGAGCAAAGGCCCTGAGTCAGGACCAGTGGGCGCGTTCAAGGTGGCGGATGTGGAGGGGGCAACAGAAGGGTTAGAATGGCGGGGAGGGGGGTGGGCTCAGAGCCGTCGGGGTAGGGCCGGACCCGTGGAACCTTGCAGGCCAGGCGAGGAGCTTGTTTCTGGAGGATGTGAATCCGTGCTCCTGTTTCCTAGGTGCTCCCAGCTCTTCCATGTCAAAGGATGCTGTTTTAGGCCTTAACCCTTAAATGCAGCCGTGTGTGTGTCTTGTCTGTCGGTTTCCCTGAGGGTTTCTATGTACAGCAACTGCCATGAATCCTCTGTGATTGGACATGGGGACACCTTGTCTGGGGTTTGAGGGCGTCACATGCCAACGCACCTGCTTAAAGTCATTTTCTCCCTGCAGGTGTCACAAGTCACTGGCATGCCCGTTGAATGTATTTATTCTACGCGCGTATCATAATCATGCTTTAAAAGGGTTATAAATGTGCCTCAGCCTTTCTCTAGGATCAGATGTTTGGAGGCGTTTTCCTCTCCCTTAACAGGAAGGCAGCTCTGGTCTGTGCTGCTGATCAGCTCAAGTCCCTGCACTCTGAACACACTGGTGTTTGCAGCGCTGCCTAAGGGCAGAGCCTCCCCGCTGCCGCCACCATGCTCCCGCCCCCGCCCGCCCCCGGGCTGTGCATCCGTGGCTCTGAGGCTGGAGCGCGCATCCCTGCAAGGCTGACTTTCTGCTGCAGCCCCTTCCGCTCTCCCTGTGGACCCCTCGGTATTTACAGATGTCTTCCCCCTTTGCCAGCCCCTTCCCTTGCAGCGCCCTTCCGCACCAGCCCCGGAAGCTCTGAGCTTGCTTGCTGGCCTCTGGGGTTGGGAGGCCGGGGTGCTGTTGTCACTTCCTCTGCTGAGCAGGTTCTGATCCGTCCTCAGGAGGCCGCCAAGTCATGCTTGTCACTCTCGGGAAGTGATTTAAGATCTTACTGGGCCACGCGCTCCCCCACCTGGGTTCCTATTACAACAGGTGTGGGGCTGCTGGCGATGTGAAAACAACTTCTTTTGACCCCAAAAAAGAAACTCTAAATGTTACCACCCCTGTAATAGCTTTGCCTGACCGGTGGCTCCCTTCCGACCCAGGCTGCCCTCTCCCCGATCTGACAGCGGTGCTCCTTCACCACTGCGCCGGGTAGGGGCTGCGGTGATGCTGCCGACTGTTCTGGGTTAATCTCTAAATAAGCTCAGGAGAGTTTTAACTTAGAGAGAGAACCACACGTTGTTTTCAGCATTTTTGAACTTGGTCCTTGTGGTCTGCTTCAGGTTCAGGGGTATCTGGGAAATGTCTGGTGGTTGCTGTGAGCTGGCAGTCTTTGCACAAATGTGGGTATAAAATGTCCTGTGCATCACAGCTGCACAGTGGGTGAGCCAGGTGGTCTGAAAACTGAAACAAGTGTATTGGCTCGGCCAAAAAGTTCATCGATTAGTGAATACGGTGTTCAGTGCAGTTCTTGGTGAAAATGAAAAATCTTTTACTTTTACTTAAAACCGAACGAATTTTTTTGCCAACCCAATACTTGTCCTCGGGGACACTCTGCCTTTTCAGTTACTTTGCCAAAGAGTTGAAATCCCAGCATCTGAGAGTCAGGAGGGACATGAGAGCCCTGGCTTTCTGGTGGTTTCTTTTTTTACATCTAGATCTCTGACCGCTTTGTAATTTGTTCTTATGTATGGTGTGAGCTGCAGATCTTGTGTTATCTTTTTTCAAACAACTAATCAGTTTATTTGTTAAAAAGTCTTTCTTTGCCCCAGTGACTTGAGATGCCACCTTTATCAAATGCCGAATTCCTACATGTGCCTGGGTCTACTTTTGGACTTTCTGTTCTTTTCCGCGGATCCTTCAGTCATTTGTGTGCTGGTACCACACTGTCTGAAAAGCTTGCTTCAGCGTCCGGTCGGGCGTTCTTGCCTGTCAGGCGTTCTTGCCTGTCAGGCGTTCTTGCCTGTCAGGCATTAAATTCGATTCTTGCATTTTTAAGGTTAAGAGCTTTCGTATCAATTGTCTAACTTCACGAAGAAGCTTATTGCTATTTTTATTGGGATTGTTTAAACTTCATAAATTAATTTAAGGAAAACTTAAATTAATTTTATGATGATGCCATTCTGTCTAAGAACAAGGAATGTCTTTCCATTCGTTCACATCTATTTTCTATGTCTTTCGAAGGTGTTTAATGTAGGTTTTGCATATTTCTTATTAAGTTTATTCCTAAATATCTTATCTTCTTTGTTATTATTATAAAAGGGATTTTATCTTCCTAATATCCTCTGAGATATATATTTAAGGCTGTTGATTTCTGTGTGCTAATTTTATCTTTTGTGCATTTGCTTTATTGCAGACTAGTTATAATAAAATTAGTTCTATTCCACATTATTGGTTCATAATTAGAAATACATGAACAAAACAGATACAATCTCACCAAGTCTTCTATGGCTAAACAATTAAACTGTCTATGTGCTAATTTTAGAGCCTGTCTTACAGTTTTGTTTTGTTTTTTTAAAAAAATCAGCATTTTTCAACCTGTGAAGTTCCTAAGAGCCACCTAAGGAACATTTTCAAGTAGAGATGCTGAGACTCCCTCCCCCGTCCGAGGTTGCAGAGGATGTCAGGAAAGGAGGGGCGTTCTGGTGGCACTCTGCTCTTCTGGTCAGAACCCACTGATTAAGACCCAGAATGTGAGGAGCTCAGATCCACGAGTCAGAGAGAGTGGGGCTGGGCCGAGTAATGGGTTCACCCGCTGCGAGTGATTGCATTTCCCCAGGAGAAGGAGGGAAGAACCACCTCTCAGCAGTGGGAATCAGGGCGTCGACATGCAAGATGCAGAGACAGTTTGCATGAAAAGGGCAGCAGGCCCAGAGGCTGGGCAGAACTGAGAACTAGCCGGGAGGCCAGGGCTCCTGAGGGTCGGAGAAGTGGGTACCTCGGAGTGAGCCCCAAAGGGGACGACGACAGTGACTGTAGACCCCCATGGTTGCTTATTTATTTATTTACATGTTTGTGTTTGAACTTCAGGTGTAGAGGGCTGGGCCAAGAATACCCCTCATTTCATGCTACTTACCACGCTTGGTTGTTTCTTCTTTCATTTTATTTACATTTTTCTTCTTTCTTCTTTACTTCTTATTTTATTGTTTGCTCTTTGTTTATTATTTTTTTTTCTCATTTATCATTTTCTGTATCTCTGCATCCCTCTCCCGATTCTCCTTCCAAGCAAATACAACTTTTCTATTCTGAATATATAGCTCATGATTGCAAAATATGTTTGGGGTGCCTATGTTTTTAAGTACATATAGATGGAAGTGTGTTATAGATTTCTTTCTGTTTTTCACTTTGTTTACTAAGTGCTCTGCAAGCGCTTCTGTTACTTTGGGTGTGTCTGGCCATCGCTTTGAATTCTACATGACCTTCTGTGATTGGTCCACTGCCCCAGCAACGGCCACTCAGGGGGAGTGGACGGCTGCCCACAAAGGGTTGTGCTGCCCCCTCTGGAGCTGTGTGAGAACGGGACTGGGAGGTGCCGGCCGGGGGTGCGAGGCTGTCCACTCCCACCAGCCGGGTGCAGCTCTCCTGCAGCCCCTTCCTGAGCCCAGCCTTCTCTCGTCGCCAGGCTGACACAGGCTTGTACAGAGTGATGTGTCGATGTTATTTAGTTGTGCATTTCTCTGATGACTGATGATTTTGAGCATCTCTTCGATACACTTATTAGCTTGTTGGTGTTCTGTTTCTGTAAATCCCCTGTTTATATTCTCTGCCCACTTTTTCCCTGTTAGGTCAGTTGACTTTTTTTTTTTTTGGTAGATTGGAAATGCCTTTATTTTTTAGGTCAGTTGACTTTTTCTTGTTGATTTTCAAGAGTTCCTAGTGCCTTGTATAAATTAATCCCTAATTTGTCTTTGGTAAATATCTCCACCTTTTCCTTGTCTTCCCCTATTTGTCCTTGGTGTCCTCTGTCGAAAGGAAGTCCTTAATTTTGATGTAATCAAATTCTTTTTTTTTTTGTCTTATGGTTTGTATTTTTAAAATTTACTTTAAGATGCCTTCCCTACACCTAGGGTAACAAAGACATTCTCTGGTATTTTCTTTTAAAGTCTGTCTTTCACTTTTGGGTCTATAATTCGTGTGGTATTAGGTAGAAATTCAGCTTTATTTTCCAGTACTATTTACTAAACCCTCTGCCACCTCTAGTTCTTGCTCTTTTGTGGAGAGAAATTGGTGATTCGACTACATTCATATCAGGGTTGAAAATATAATTAATCGTACTCATGTCCCTTAATTTAAGCCACTCATTCTGCTCTTTTGGTTCTTCTTAATGAATCCCTTTGTTTTAAAAGCTTCAAGCCCTTTTAGATGTTGAGAGGTTAACAACTGGATCCTGGTAGACTAGGGTTGCCAGATTTAGCAATTAAAAATACAGGATGCAAAACAGTTCCATTATGAATTTCAGATAGACAATGAGTAAAACAGAAATTTTACTAAAAATTTAAAAATATTACATGGGGGACTTCCCTGGTGGTGCAGTGGTTAAGAATCCGCCTGCCAATGCAGGGAACATGGGTTGGAGCCCTGGTCCGGGAAGATCCCACGTGCCACGGAGCAACTAAGCCCGTGCGCCACAACTACTGAGCCTGCTTATCTGTAAAATGGGGCTAATGATAAGAGCTCTTCCTTCCAAGGTTGTGGTGAGTGTTACATAGGCCTATAGACACAAAATATCAACCCGGAGCCTAAGTAATGGGTGTCATCAGGTATTACCATCCCTATACATGACTTAATTTCCATCCCCTGGGTGATGAGGTCCTGGGGACTTAGGAGAAACACAAGATTATTTGCACGGTGTCTCCACAAAGTCTCCTGCAGGTGAAGAGGCTAATCTTCTAGGCTCTGCATTTTATTTTATTTTATTTTATTTTATTGGCTGCACCACGCAACTTGGAGGATCTTAGTTCCCCGACCAGGGAATTGAACCCACGCCCCCGGCAGTGAAAGCACGGAGTCCTAACCACTGGACCGCCAGGGACTTCCCTAGGATCTGCATTTTAGTTCTTCAAAAAATAAGTGAATAAAATTCAACTAAATGCAGAGTTGGCTATCTCCATTTGCCATTCGACAATCTTATTAAGGGACAGGAATCCTAGGAATATGTCTGTATCTGTGTTTTGGAGGTTGTTTGGTGCCACAGACTAAATGTTTGTGTCCCCCACACCACCCCCCAAGTTTGTATGTTGCAGTCTCTCCCCCAACGTGATGGTATTAGAAGCTGGGGCCAGGGACTTCCCTGGCTGTCCAGTGGTTAGGGCTCTGCGCTTCTACTGCAGGGCCTGCGTGCCACAACTACTGAAGCCCGCGCGCCTAGAGCTCGTGCTCCGCAACAAGAGAAGCCACCGCAATGAGAAGCCCTCACACTGCAACGAAGAGTAGCCCCTGCTCGCCGCAACTAGAGAAAGCCCGCGCTCAGCAACAAAGACCCAATGCAGCCAAAAATAAATAAGTAAATAAATAAATGAATGGAAAAAAAAGTTCTTTGATTGCAAGCAACGGAAATCAAATCTGGCTGACTTAAGCCAAAAGGGCCTTTATTGGAGCCCTGTTGGATCACTCACAGGATGCACCAGAGCCTGGAAGCTTGGAAGCCACAGATCAGGGCCCACGACGTGCACCAGGCATCCTGCAGCAGGAACCAACTCCCCCCCGCCCCCCAGCTACCATGCCCAGAAAACATGGGTGTGAGTGAGCTCTGCGTGTGCCTTCCATCCTATGTCACTCTGTGCAAGGGTCAGGGAGCCTCCAGTGGCCTTCCTTGGGCTCTGGGCCAACCCCTGGCTGGAGGGAGGTGCGCACACTTTGATTGACAGTGGCCCCAAGAATTTACGCAGTGGTGGCGAATTCCTTAAAAGGAAATATAGCTGTTGTTGGAAAAGAGGAAGTGTTGTTTGGTGGTCAAAAAACAAATTAGAGAAAACAGATGTCCACAGAGACCTCTTGTGGATTTGAAGGAAATGAGGGGGGGAAAATCCGACACTGCCTGTGGCAGCATGTGGGTGAGGGACCCCAAGCATCATAATCCCTGGTTTCCAATTGTTTTTCATACCTGAAACACTAAGAATCCACTGGGAATGAAAGCAGATGATGTAAATTGTACCCAAGATGCAAAAGGAGGGACCCGGGCCCTTGGTATGTACTTGACCGCCAACTTGCTGTGCAACCTTGGGCAAGTCACCTCACCCCTCTGGTCTCAGTTTCATCTACAAAATGGTGCCTTTAGAATGGATGATGTCTAGGACAGCTTTCAGCTGTAAAATCCTTCCTCAAGCTCACCAGTTTTGCTTGACGTACAGGGAAATGTACATTTAACATTGTATATGGTAACACGATTTCCTGAGATACAGGTTCTTAGGTGTGTGGTATTTACAAAGGCAATTTGGAGGGGAGAGTTGATGCTGTTTTAC
Source organism: Eubalaena glacialis (assembly GCF_028564815.1). Taxonomy (NCBI): domain Eukaryota; kingdom Metazoa; phylum Chordata; class Mammalia; order Artiodactyla; family Balaenidae; genus Eubalaena; species Eubalaena glacialis. Next base: position 111,832,585 of record NC_083722.1, read on the forward strand.
AAATAATAATAATAACAATAATATAGCTCACACATAAAGCATTTACTGTATGCCCGGCATTGTTCTCAGCATTTTAATGTGTCAGTTCATTTAGTCTTCACAGCCATTCTGTGAAGCAAATAATATTATCACATCCCTTTTACTGATGAGGACACTGAGGCACAGAGAGGCTACGTAACTTGCTCAAGGGCACAGAGCCTGAAAGTCCAAGAGCTGATTAAGACCCCAGGGTCTATGCCCATAACAAGCCTCTCTGACCAAAATCAGCCAAATAAAAACAGACCAGAAAATATGCTGTTGTTTAGAAATGCTGTGCACCATGCCTCCCCCCCACACTTGCCTTGAGTGTCTGGAAATGTCCATACACGTGCAGCACTTTCTGCAGTTAGCCGCCATTGGACTTTCCCTGCCGGAACATAACCACGACCTCATTTGCCTTCAGAGGCCGACCTTCAGCACTAGGGCAGTGGCATCTATTTCAAGAGAAGTTGAAAAAACATTTTTAAAATAAAAATAGATATGTGTGACCCGCCACTGTTACTTGCTAGCGGAGTCCGTTTTACTTGTACTTAGAGTGACCCTGACGGAATATTTTTCAGCGTGTATAACTTTAACTGCTCCATTAACCAGATTAGTCAGTGGAAGCATTTCTCCTTTACCGCTGAGTGCAAATCTCATTACAGTGATTGGGCCCGGTTACAAATTGCTGACGTTCTGGGCTTGCCAAATGCATTTAAAGGGGGTGGCATGTGGGTGGGAACGTGCATTTTCATCTTTGTGGATTTGATTGGACTTAATGGCCTTTCCCAGTAGGCCTGGCCCTGGTGCTTAAATACATAGCAAAAATAGCCCTCCACAGATGACTTTCTGAGAATGACCTTGGAGACCCTCTGTGCCGACCGTTATTCTGACCCACAGGAGGCTGAAGCCCAGCAGCAAGGTCTCAGGCTGGCGTGGAAGGAGCCTGAACCAGGACGTGCTGTCGGCAGGTAGAGGCAGAACGCCTCCACCCCAGGGCTCCTCCCTGGGCGTCCCCGACTCACTTACGGCCACACCACTGACACTGTAGCTTCGCTGTGTCTGTGGACCACGTGCTCTGTATTTACTTCACTGTCTTTCTTTACATCAAGTGGTGTTAAACTTCATTTATTTTAAAGGTTTCTTTAAATAGAAAATGAACTCTCGCCATAAATTTAAGGCAACCCTACAAATAAATGAATGAAGACAAAGCCAAGTGGTTAACTTCTAGGGACGCGTGGTTGCCTTTATCAGAAAGGGAGATGAGTGAGCCTTTACGGATGCGTAAAAACCTAACGAAGAGTTTTCCTCAGAAAGATGCAGGAACTGAAGGGGATTTTCCCATGATGCAGCTGAGTGGCACTTAACCCCTGCCTGTGAACACCTGCATCCATCCTCCCCAGAAACCTCGGCCCACATGCCAGTCTGTAGGAGAGGAAAGGACATGGGGTGCGGACAGATGGGGTTCAGGGGCTGCTTCTGCCTCCCCACGCGTGGGCCGTGGCCGAGGAAAGGCAGTGCAGTTTCCTCAGCTGTCAAATTCCCCCTGTTAATTTAACCCCCTGTTTTGACTCCAGTGGATGTAACTGCTGTGGGAACCACACTAAAAGGATTAAAATGCCACTGTTTTGTCTTTCCTGCACAACTCTCAGTGGTCAAGGAAAGGCAGGGACGTGCCTTGAGCGCCACGCCGCCCTGCTGGTGTAAGCACCCTCAGTGACGCTGGCAGCCATGTCCTCGGGAAGAGTCCGTGGAGGCCGAGTCACCGCAGGAGTTTTTCTGCACCCGCACACGCCGTAGGACTTCCACGCGCATCTAGCGCCCAGCAGCCCTTTCTCAGCCATGGCCGCCAGTGGCCCCAAGTGTCCTATGCAGGAAGAATTGATGAAGAAGGAACTTAAGACTTCATGGGAAAAATAAAGGGGGCCAAGGCAGAAATGATGTTAGGAAATTTTTAAACACATTTCAATACGACAGAACAACAGAACCAATATACCCTGTCATAGCAACCCTAGGATTTTATTTTTTTAATGACCTTTTTAGTTACAGCTTTGGGTACATCCTATTAACCTGTTTGTTCTGTCATCTGTAAATTCTTTTTTGTAGATAGTGTATACAGTACAGTGTTCCCTTTTCCTTCCTCCATCCAAATTTTCAGTGATTTTAGAAAGTGTTTAGACTTGGAACTGTTGAATCCCACCTCCCAGGTCCCGCAGTGATGCCGGAGAAAGGACTCTCTGAGTGTGGAAGAAGGCACGTGTCATGGGGGACCTGCTGTGTCACGAGGCACCCCAGGACCTAGGGCTTCAAACAGCCACCGTCTATTCAGCTTAGGATTCTGCGGGCTGGACTCAGCCAGTGGCGATGGGTGTTGGTCCCGGCCAGGCTGCCTCAGGCGCCGCGGGCAGCTGCAGGTGAGCAGGGCACAGCTGCTTCTGGACCGGCTGCTTGTGAGCTGCGGAGCCTCTGTTTTCTCCGCACTCTCATCCTCCCTGCGCCTTGACTGTGGCTCCATCGCGCTGTCCAGGCGGGTTGACACAGCAGAGGGAAGGGAGAGGAAGCACGGCAGGCCTCTTGCAGTGGCTTGGAACAGGCTTAGAGTGAGCGCAGCATCATTTCCACCACATTCTACTGGCCAGAGCAAGTCGTGGAGCCAGTCCGGATTCAAGGCAGGGGAGCTGGACTCCGTCTCTCCATGGGAAGAGCTGCACAGTCACAAATGCAGATGGCGTGGGGACTGAGTGGCCCTTCACGGGGGCTGTTCATGCAACAAACCTCGACACCTGCTGAGGAGCAGTTTCTCGGGCCCTGTCCTCAACACCCACGCCCAGCAGTTGGTCCTGCCTCTTTAAGGAGCCACTAGAAATTCAGTTACTCTCACTCCCATTTGGTGCCCTTGCATCTTACTTCCTCCCTTCCTCCTCATAGATGTTTCCGGCATTTCCCACTCTCCTCAGACCTCAGAGTGTGTCTGGAAGGTCACTCGAGAACCTGCAGGGCGGTTACCTCTGGGGACAGGAGTGGGAAGGAGACTCACCATTCACTGATAACTTTTTGGTTCTCGCTGGCATTTTTAACACATGCACATATATTACCTTAACTTAGAAATCGTGAGGTTTTATTGTACCAGGCGCTGTGCTAAGTACTTGACCTGCGCTGTTCTCTTCAGCCCTGTGAACTAGAAAGTAATCGTAATTATTCTCACTTTGTAGAGGCACGAAGAGGGTAAACCACCCGCCCGAGATCATGTCGCTGAAGTCAGCACAGCTGGGCTCTGCATCCAGGCTGTCGGGCCCCCAAACCCATCGACTTCACCACTGTGCTCTTCTGCCCCTTCTTCACAGAAAATATCCTGAGACGGTTGTCTCCACTCGCTGCCTCACTCCTTTTCCACTCACTTCATAATGCAGTTCGGGCTGTCTTCTGCCCTGATTAACCATGAACTGGATTCTCTCCAAGGTCACATGTGACTTCCTTGTCATCAAATCTATTGTGCACACCTCAGTCCTCTTGATTGACTTCTGGACAGTAGTATTAGACTCTGTTGGTCCTTTTTTCTTACCATATGCTGTACCTTTGGATTCTGTGAGATCACACCCTCCAGATCATCTTCCTCTGTCTCCATCACCTTTGCAAACTCTCCTCCCCCTCCCCCTTCCCTCCCCCTCCCCCTCCCCCTCCCCCTCCCCCTCCTCCTTCTCCCCCTCCTCCACATTTCCTGGACAAGTTCCTCCATTCTCATGACCTCAATTACCAATTATTTCCAAATGTCTGAGTCTCATTCTGCACCTGCTACTGCCCATCAGGCCCCTCCTCGGATGTCCCAGAGAACTCAAAATGTCTAGAATTACATGTCACCCCACCATCAACACCTACTCCCCCTCCTTTATGTTCCAACCCAGTAAAATAGACCAGAAACCTTAGGATTGGAGTTTTTGGAGGTGGGCATGGCAGAGGGGCTGGCAGATGGGCACATACACGCACCACCTGAAATAAAAAGCCCAAGAGATGGGTTCAAAGGCAGAATGGAGGTGACAGAGGAAAGAATCAGTGAACTGGAGGATAGGACACTAGAAATTACCCAGTCCGGACGACAGAGAGGAAACAGACTGGAAAAAAGTGAGCAGACCCTCAGGGACCTATGGGAATATAATGGAAGATCTAACATTCGTATCATCAGAGTCCCAAAGAGAGAGGAGAAAAGATGGTGGGGCTGAAAAAGGAACAGAAGAAATAATGGCTGAAAATGTCCTAGATTTGGCAAGAGACATAAAGCTGTGACTCCAAGAAGGTGAGCAAACCTCAGATGGTATATACTCTAAGAAATCCATGCTAAGACACATCGTCATCAAACTTCTGATAACTAAAGTCAAAGAAAAATCTTGAAAGCAGCAAGAGAGAAATGACATGTTGCCTGTTAGAGAAAAACAATTTGAATGACAGTGGATATCTCTTCAGATTCCGTGAGGCCAGAAGAGAGTGGCAAAACCTGTTTCAAGTGCTGAAAGAAAAGAACTATTAACCAGAATCCTATATCCAGCAAACATATCCTTCAGGAATGAAGGGGAAATCAAGACATTCTCAAGTGAAGGAAAATAAAGAGAATTTTTTTCCAGCAGACTTATCCTCAAAATATGGCTGAAGTAAGTTCTCTAAACAGAAAGAAAATGATAAAATGATCCTTGGAATACCAGGAAGGAAAAAAGAACATGGTGAGCAAAAATACATGGAAATAAAATAGGTTTTACTTTTCCTCTCGAGTTTTCTAAGCTATATCTGATGGTCAAAGCAAAAATTATAACACAGTCTGATGTGGTTCTCAAAGTACACAGAGGAAATATTTGACAAATGTAGTATAAATGGGGGAGAGTGAAGGGACATAAGGAGATGTTAGGTTTTTACAGTTCACTAGAACTGGTAAAATGACATCAGTGAACCATGATATATGTGTACATATATGTATATATGTGTAATATACATGCAATATATCTATGCTATATATATATGCAATACTAGAGCAACCACTAAAAGTCTATACAAAGAAATACACTCAAACACAGTACAGATAAATAAAAATGTATAGAATTATAAAAAGATTCTGTTCCAGTAACCCACAGGAAGGCAAGAAAAAGAAAACAGAAAAAGGAAAAAGAGAAATAACAGAAAACAAATAAAATGGTGGACTTGAGCCCTAACTTAACAGTCGTTACAGTAAATGTTCTAAATATACCAATTAAAAGACAGAGGTTGACAGAATTAATTTTTTTAAATGAACCAACTATACGTTGCCTACAAGAAACTCACTCCAAATATAATGGTAGTCTATATGGAAAATCCCAAGGAAGCTACAAAAACAAACAACAACAAACACCCTCCTACTATGTGAGTTCAGCAAGGTCAGAGGATACAAGATGAACCTACAAAAATCAGTTGTCTTTCCATGCACTGGAAGTGAATACATGGAAACCGAGATTAAAAATACATGACATTTACAATTATTTGAAAAAAGAAAGATGTAAATCTGACAAAACATGTATAAAATACGTATGTTAAAAACTATACGACACTGAGAGAACTCAAAGAAGACCTAAATAGATGGAGTGACATACCAAGAAGAATCAACATAGTAAAAACGTGTCATCAGCAAACTGATGTACATGTTTAACACAATTCCTATCAAAATCCTACCAAGACTTTTTATAGATATAGACAAGATTATTTTAAAATTTATATTGAAAGGTGAAGGAAGTAGAATAGCTAAAAATGTATAAAATAAGCATAAGGTGGGAGCAATCAGTTTATCCAATTTTAAGATTTATTAGATTGCTGCAATAATGAAGACAGTGAGGTACTGATGAAGAAATAGACACATAGATCAATGAACAGAATAGAGAATCCAGAAACAGATCTAACAAGTTGGGCAATTCAGTGGGGGACAGGGGAAGCCTTTTCAGCAAACTGGAGCAATTGGACATCAACAGATTAAAAAAACACAAAAAACAAAACTGATCTAAGTCTCACACCTTATATAACAGTTAACTTAGACTAGATCAGAGGCTGAAATGTAAAATATAAAGAGAAAGACATAGGAGAAAATCTTCAGATGTAGTACTAGGTAAAGAGTTCTTAGACTTGACACCAAAAGCAAACTCCATAAGGTGAAAAATTGATAAATTGTTATCTCATAAAAATTAAAAACTTTTGCTTTGCAAAAGACCACATTAACAAGATGAAAAGACAAGCTACAAATGGGAGAAAATATTTGCAAATCATATCCAACAAATGATTAATCTCTAAAATATAGAAAGAACTCTGAGGACTCACAGTGAAAACAAAAACTAAAACAAATAGAAACTAAAAAAAAATCCAATTAGAAAATGGTCAAAAGCCGTGAAGAGGCATCCAGTAAATTGGATATACAGATGGCAAATAAGTACATAAAAAATACTCAACATGAGCCATTAGACAAATGAAAATTAAAATCACCATGAGATACCACTACATATCTAATAGGATGGCCAAACAAAAACAAAGAAACAGTGACAACAGTAAATGCGGACAAGGATGATGGGAAACTGGATCTCTCATACATTCCTGGTGGGAAAATGAAATGGGACAACCACTCGGAAATACATTTCGGCAGTCTCTTAAAAAACTAAACATGCAGTTTCCATAGGGCCCAGCAATTGTACTCCAGGGCATTTATCCCAGAGAAATGCAAAAACCTGCAGGTGAATGTTTACAGAAGTTTTATTCATAGTAGCCAGACACTGAAAACAATCCAGACGTCCTTCACCTGGTGAACTGTTAAACCATGTGGTACGTCCGTACCATAGGATACTACATGACAACCTGGAAATGCTGAAAGAAAAAAGCGAATCCTAAAAGGCTACACACTGTGCAATTCAGTTTATAAAACTTCTTGAAATTACAAAAGTTTAGAGATGGAGAACATCTTAGTGGTTACCAGGGGGTGTGGGGAGAGTGGGGGTGGGAGAGCAGAGGGTGTGACTAAAAGAGGGCAACATGAGGGATCTTTGTGGGGTTGGAAGGTTATGTCAACATCCATATCCCAGTTGTGACATGGCCCTATATAGTTTTGCAAGATGTTACCTCTGGATTAAAGGGTACACAGCATCTCTCTGTATTATTTCTGAATTGAATCTACATTTATATAATTGAATAATCGAGTCTACAATTTTCTCAAAATAAAAAGTTAAATTAAAAAAAAAAGCCAGATATGGAACAGCGCAATCCCACTCTCTTAACTCCCAGTGTGGGTGCTGACCAACCCCCGTGCTGTTGTTTACGTTGGTAACCAAACTAGGAGAGACTCTTCAGGCTCTTCACCACCACTTCCACTGGGGTTCTGCTGAAAACTGTCCCCCAAACTTTCACAGTGTGTATTCAAAATCATGAGATGCTGGAGCTGGGAAAATCTGAAACAGCTGCGTACAGGGGACTTGGTGGGCTTTGGGTCCCCACAATGTCCATTGGACCCCAGTGGCCACTCCTTGAATAAATTCTAACGCAGGTGCTCGCAGTGTGCCAGCCTCCGCCTCCGGGCTGTCTGCTCCGAGACGGCCGCTCCAGACTGGCCGTGCCTGGGTCCTGTCACTTAGCCACCCCTCTCCGCAGCGCTTACCCCCAAGCGGCTTCTCAGCGGCTTCTCTCGTTGTATTTCTTAATTTAGAGCACAGGCCTTAAGCAGCCTGCGTCTCCCCGCTCAAGACATGTGACCCTGAGATGGGAGTTTCTGGAGGACAGTGGTTCTTTTCAACACTGCTGTGGTGTAAAGTTGTTTGTGAAAGAAGGAAGGACGCGAAGGCCTTCCGAGGTCAGTGTGAGCAGGGGCACCTGTCACTCAGGGACAGAGGGATTGTCAGTCGTGGGTTGCAGGTCAGGAGACGAAGCCCCACAGGCAAATTGGAGGTGCTAATGCTGAGCCCAGGTGGTCTAGACTCTGATCCAGTGCTGTCCCTGTGCCCCAGCTACACTGCCAGCTGCACTGGACGCTGTTCAGAAATCCCTGTTCCCAGGGGTCATGTTAGGCGCCCAGGGAGGGTTTCTGGGGCAAGGCCTGCACTTGTCTGCCTCTACCCTATACCTCTTGGGGATTGTGCACGTCCTCCCCCAACCCCCCAGCTTTCTGTGTGTGTGTCTGACTGTGTGGTGTGTGTGTGTGATGTGTGTGTGTCTCTGTCTGCATGGGGTGTCTGTGTCTGAGTGCCTCTCTGTTCCTTTTTATGTGTTATGTGGGTTTGTGTGTCTCTGTGGATCGCATGTGTCTTTGTGTATTAAGTGTGTGTCCGTGCGGTGTGTTGTTTGCATGCGTGTATGTGTGGTGCCCACGTGTGTGTGTCTGTGGGGAGGTCTGTGTGCATGTGTGTCCCTGCATGTGTCTCTGTGCGGGTGGGTGTGCGCGCGTGGTGTGTGCGCGCGTGGGTGTGGCGTGTCCTCCCGCCGCGGAGGCTCCCGAGAGCCGTCTCCGTTCGGGGAGTGACAGTCCCCGGCGGCCACCCCGGGGCGCGGCCGGCGGGGAGGAGCGCGTGGCGGGTCCGCCGGCCGCACACGTGGGCCCGGCGCCGCCTCTCGCGTTCCCACCCCCTCCGGCCGCCCCCGCCGAGAGCCGGGATAAGTGGCGGCGCGGACGCCGCGCCCTGTCTCCTCGGAGCCGGCGGCGCGCAGCTCTCTGGCCCTGGCCCGCCACAGACGAGGACCGCGCTCGGGGACGCGACAGCGGCGCTCGTGGCCCCGGTAACTGCCTCCCGTCCCCGCCCCCGGCTGCCGCGCCGTCCCCGGGTGGGGCAGCCCCGGGTCCCCGCGTTCCCGCGTTCCCGCGTTCCCGCGTTCCCGCGTCCCGCGTCCCCGCGTCCGGGCTCGGCGTGGGCTCCCGCGCCCCTGCGCGCGTGTGCACGAGTGCGCGCGTGTCTGTGTGTGCATCGGTGCGCGCGCGCCCCGCTCCCCAGCAGCAGCTCCGAACCAACTTGGACCCGTCAACTCCGTGTCCCCGTGCCCGTCCGCGAGCAGAGCAGCTGGCGGCACCTCCAGAGACAGCGCGGGGCTGTGCTGCCTGCGCTGGTGGAGACGGGAGGGCAACAAAGTTTGTCGGGAGCCCGGGTGACTTTCCTCGGGGACCCGCATGTGTGCGTGTGCGGGGGCCTGGGAGCGCGGAGCTGGTTCCCTGGCTTCCCGGGCAGTGGGCGCCGGGCTCCCGGCCCCCCTTCACCCCGCCTCAGTGGTTTGTTTAGGAAAAGTGATGGTGAACTAGTAGTGGAGGCTCGCAGGCGCCCGCTGCCCGCCCCGCGGAGGGAGGGCGGCCCCAGAGAGCTGAGAGGGCGCCGCACCCTTCAAGCCCAGGCGGCATCTGGGAGCCAGGGCGCGAGGTGGGAAGCAGGGGCGTGGGGCGCCCTGCAGGCCGCCCTGTGACCGCAGAGATGAGGGAACAGCCCGTGTTTGCCTGGCTCTGACTGTCAAGGCTGTGTGGTTGTGGACCGCAAAAGCCAGGACGTGATGGAAACAGGTTTGTCATGGCATCCTTGGAATTTCAGACAGGAGGAATTAATCGGAGTATCATCCACCTCATTATCGCGCCCCTTTGAAACTTCCTTGGGGATTTTAAGATAGATGGGTTTTTTGCAGCTGGGTCTTTATACCCACAGAGCTGACTATAATTTACACTTGATTACAGCTAAAATAGTCTTTAAGATGAAGTTTCCTGAAATGATTTAAAATAAACACAGATGGGAAGGGGGAAAAAGCTGTAATGAGGCACTTAAAAAATAAAGTGAGTATTTTTCTTAAGAACAAATGGGATTTTTCAGTCTTACGAAATATAGATGTATTTTAAAAATCTTTGAAGTGGAGGTTTTTTGTTTTTTGTTTTTAACCTGCTTTAAAAAATTGTTACTGACTCTGAACAAGGTTTCCCTCCTGATCTCTATGTGTTTTGCCATATCCCTGACTGTGGAATGTGTCCTTCTTCCTTCCTAGGACCTGAAGATCCTTTCAGAATGCCGGAGGAAAGTTCTCCCAGGCGGACCCCGCAGAGTGTTCCGTACCAGGACCTCCCTCACCTGGTCAACGCCGACGGACAGTACCTCTTCTGCCGGTACTGGAAGCCCTCGGGCACGCCCAGGTAAGTCTCCCCCGAGAGCTACCCGGATGTGCCCTGGGGGGTTCATGCCCCCCTCCCCCTTTGCGTGCAGCTGCTGTGCGGCCACTTTCTCCATGACCAACTTCACGTGCCATTTTAACATCAGGTACAGCGGGCTAACAGAACTGAGATTTATACATCATCTTTTTTTAAAATTAAGAAGCAGGCGTTCTATTTTCATTATAACAACTAGGATACGGATTCTACCGTATGGCAGTTTTCAAAAATTCCACATGACTTTATTTTTTGTACTGGAGTTGATTTCCTGTTGTACAGGCATTCCTTTAAAATCCAACCCAACAATTATAGAAAACCACCTAATCAGATAAGAAAATCAAAATAATGTATATATAGTAACTTTTGTTCTCTTTTCCTGTTTGAGTATGAGCTTCAGAAGGTGTCATACGTATGTAACAGAAAGAAAGGGGTCTGGGTGTTTCCTTCTGATCTCTTGCCAGCTCAATTACTTTGTACATTTTCCATCAAGGATTTGTCTTGCTATTAGAAACAGGCGTTGGGACTGCACACAGTAAGACAGCTGGTCTCCTGCTTCCCTCCTCTTGTACGAAATAGGGAAAACCCTGCTTGTTTGTGTTGTTCAGGGAAAGAAATTATTTGCGGTAACCAATTGGCCTAGTGACAAGTGAACATTTTCTGTTGCATGGACACGTTACCTGTTTCACAGGCCTTTTGTCTCCTAGGGGACGTGTATGGTGTGGTGTGGATTATAGGATTATGTCTCCCTTTATGTTTCAGTCATCACCCAACCCTACTACAGGTACAAAATTCCTCCTACATTTTCAACAAGGTGTGTATAATCCAGGTAGCTGCACATTAAAAAACAAAAGCAGAGATATGGACTTTAAAGACCTGGTTTAAAATCATAGCTTCAGGGCAGCCATGTAAACCGGCTATTGTAATGGGCAGTTAAGAGTTCCTACAGGTCTGGCCATGTCCTTCTTAAAGATTTCCTCTAGAGGAGAGAGTGTGTGTGTATGTGCATGTGTGTCAGACGGGGAGGTGGGGTTGTCAAGCGTTATCATTAATTCTCCATTCTGACTTAAGTGGCAGTACAAGTGCACACTCTTGGTTTAATTTCTAACAACTTCGTGGTATGTAGTGCATTATTTGATCAATATACAAAAAAAGGACAAAGAATTGGGAGCTAAGTTTGTGATGTTTGAGTCTCAGACTTTGGGGGCTTTCCTGGTTAAGTGGGGAGGTTGTCCTCGCTCGAGGTCGGTGGAAGGGAGACCCTGCGGTCCTCAGATGGGGTGGGACGGTGCTGAGTGGGTGGGCGAAGGCCGATGGCTGCCCTTCCTTGGGCTGAGAGTGGTCTTCACAGTCTCCACCCCGAGTCGCACCGTGGGGACCTCTGTGCTCCCTCGCTTTTGCTCTCGTTAGAGATGGCAGACTGCCACTCCCAGTTGTTTAAACCGACAGTCTCTTGGGGTCAGTGTTTACCTTGCAGTGGATGCTGATGGGAATAAGAACGGGGGTGGATGGTTGAGGCAGCTGGGCCCTGGGCTTTGGAAGAGAGGCCGCCCGCCTACCTGCCCAGCCTCCACCCCCTGAGATGATGCAGGTCAATAAACTCCCTCTGTCAGGGGGTCCTTAAAACATTTCACCACCGGCCCTGACCAGTTGGAAAGTCCTGGAGGCCCCCGCGGTGACAGATGCCGCATCCTGGCGTCCTGGGGGAGGGGTCAGGGCAGGCCGAGTGGTGAGGACGCAGCGGGGCCTCAGGGCAGAGGTCTGTGCCGACTGGTGAGGGAGCGTGTCCCTATTGGAGAAGCTGAGCCCAGATGCTCTGGCAGATAGCAGTGTGGCAGCCCTGCCCTCTTGCTGCTCTGGGTCAGCTCTGCTGCTTTGTGTCAGCACTGCTGCCTCTAGGAGTGGGAGGGGACCACTGGCCTCCGCCTTTCCCCTCCAGGGAGTGTCCTCCACGGTCTTTCCCCCAGTTAGCTCAGAGTCTTGTCTGCTCTGATCGGTGGGGAAAACACCAGCAAATGTCCCTTTTCTCTGCTCCTTTTAAAAAATCTTTCCCGCAGAGGCCCTTGGGACCTCAGAAGCCACTGTCTTACAGACAGGGTCCCACAGAGGGGTCGGTGCCTGTCTCTGTTAGTTGGCACTGGGATGGGTTGGATTTCTGGTCAACAAGTTGAGCCTGTTCAGAACACCTGCCAGAACATTCAGCCCCCGGAGGATTTGCTGGGTTCCCAGACCAGCTCTGCAGGCGGCTCAGAGCGACACAGGGTCATGGGCATCAGCCACACTGGGAAACTGGCTTAACCTGCTGATGGAAACAAATTGTGTCTCTACAAATACTGGCCTCCTCACACTGGGCCCTGGGAAAGAGGAAGGCGATTCCTGGGATCGCTGTTACCACGTGTGCGTCCAAACTCAATGCTGTTTTTAACAGAGCAGGCCAGAGGCTCAGTCTTTAATCATTATGAACCAGAGGCTTAAAGCCTATGCTTGGTAATGCCAAGGCAGATTCGTGCTCATCTGGTAGTATTTACGGTAACAACAAACGTCGTACTTAAGGTGTAGCAGAATTATCTCATATTAATCGAGTATCGTGTGTTCTGGAGTCTGGACTAGTCTCTTAGACATGATCCCATTTTTATCTTCACATCAACCTGTGAGGCAGATGTTATCATTATTTTCCCTCTTTTAAAGCTGGTCCAACTGCATTTTGTCCACATTCCTCTGGTTCCAAGTCTCTTACTAAGGAAGACAGACTTTCGTCTAAGTATTGTCTTCCTGATAAATTCTTATATTTTTTGTTAGGGTGAAGGTCACTTCTTATGGTAAAGAGTAATAGAATAACTAATCCTCACTAATTGTTTCTTCATAATATATTAAAAGTGGGAAATAGATTAAAATATGATCCATTCTGAAACAGAATCTTCTGATGCCCTGGGGGCTGGCTGCCTTATCGAGACTCGTACTTTGGAATTGTAAAATACTGGTTCTTCAGCAAGTTTCCACTGATGGTGTTTTCAGGGTAGTGGAGACTAGCCCAGGTGAGGCTTGAGTTGCTCTGTGGTCTCTCGTGCCCTTGGATAGTATTTCACACCTTTGGATTCAGTCCACCACGGGGCCCTCAGTCCACTTAAAGGGCAACTTTGAATTAACTTCTGAATATTACTTAGCCATCCTGCCCCACAGGATGAATGACTGGGCAACATCGTTGGGGGGCCGGGGTGAGGGTGGGGGCCTGAAACAATACTCAGTTTGATGACTTGGCTCCAAAGAAGTCCTCCCTTGGTTCTGCTGGACCAGGATGGCTAGAGAGCTCGCTGTAATTGTGTGATCGCACAGCTGCAACCTTCTGGGCGGTTAGTTCCCGGCATGGGCCGGTCATGCCCATCTGTCTATCCGCAAGGCTGGTGTGAAATAGACACTTGTGGAATAAATGCCCAGATGCTCCTTTGAGCAGGGGCTCCCCTCGTGCTGAGTGTGCTGTCTCTGGGGAGCACCCCACCCCCGCCCGACGCTGAGGAACTGACCAGGCTCCCTTCCGGCTTCTGTGGTGATAACAGCCAGTGTGCCGAGGGGGCCGTTTCAAAGAGCACTGTCCCTCCACGGGCCGATGGCCTGATGCAGATGCCTGGGTGACACCTCAGTGGACGCTCCAGAGCCCCTACCTTTGCAGGGACCTCCCAACCTGAGCCCCGGAGCCCCTTCTCCAGTCTGCGTGGCTTTGCCCGCTTCTCTTTTCTTGCCTCCACTCCAGAGTTGGCCTTCCTGCAGTGACCCCGTGGCCACTGGTCGCCGTGGACGCCTCCTCTCCCCTCCCCGGCTCCGCCCGTCCAAGCTGCCCCCTCGCATTCTCAGCCGGTGTGGTTGTCAGGACTTTCCTCTTGGTGACAAGGTGCTGGGAGTGGGGCCCATGGCAGGGGCTGGACTAAGGAGGGTGGCGTGGCGTCGTTTCTGGAACCTCCCTGTGTTCTCAGAGCCATGGCTGTTGTCGGTGGATCTAGAATCAACAAGCCAAGACTCGTCCTCCCCTCTTTATTCCCATTCCCCAGAGCGGGGCTCAGCTGACATCCCCTACCCGTGCCCTACCCTTTCCTGGGTCACTTTGCTCCCTTTCTCCACGAGGCCTTCGCAGTCTGTGTCTGGAGTTTCGGGCGATGACGTCTTAGGGCACTTCCTCCCACCTATGCATATTTACCTGGAGAAGAAGCCATTCCCTGAAGCTGGGATGTAGTTAAATGCTAGAGAACGTCCTCCCTTCCTGCCACCCTCATGATGTCCTTCCATCAGCCACCAACCACTTGGGTGTGGCATCTGTGACTCCAGAAGCTGGGCCCCTCCCGGCCCACCTGGTCCAGACCACGGAGAGGCAGAGTCTCCATCATCTGGTTGGACTTGATTTCGACCGCCCGCCCTCTGGAAGTTCTGTTCCCTTAGATCAGATTGGCGTCTGCCCGTCCTCTCCTCCGCCTTAGGCTTTCCAATTAGGTTGTGTGTCAGTTACTTGGTGCCTTTCTCCCCACTGCTCACGGTGTGGGTTCAGTGTCCTGGGCAACGTTCCCCGGGGTCTGTGTTTTTTGGAGTGTTTCTTCCTCTCTGTGGGCCCCTGCAGCCCTCATGACCCCACCCCCTCTGAACTCCTGCCGCCTGTGTGGCTAGCCGTTACCGAATCACTTACCTTTGGTTGGTACATCCCCAGGGCCAAGCAAATCACATTCTTTCACTGTCCCTAAAAGTAGCCACTTTGAACTCCATTCTCTTGGTCTCCAAGGGTGTGAGGACCGCCACGCATCTATCTCCCAGCCCAGCCCCTTGGACCTTCCCCCGATTGTGAGGGTCTGGGATAGCTCTTGGGCTCCCCAGAGCCTCTGCAGGAAGGCAGGCCCTGAGGGCTCAGCTCCATGAGTATCCACTCTTCCCGCTTAGCCATAGCAATGCTGCCATCCAAGAAGTCGGTTAGCAGACCCTGGTTTATTGAAGCCTGCGTGTCCCAGACAGAGCTGGGCACCAGGGTGGGGAGAGAGGAGCAAAGGCCGCTGTGTTTCAGGAAGCGGTGGGCATAGTTATTATACAAGGGGCAGGTACCTGGAGACGGGACCACTGCTGGCCACACAACACCTTGGTGCAAGTTAGACAAAGGAGCCCATCCAGGTAGACGTGGCCTCACAGGTGGGAGGTTTGGTGAGCAGAGCGTGGGCTGAATTTCAGCTCCTCCTCGCCCTTCCAACCAGCGCCCTTGAATGGTATTGCACCTGTGAGAAGGGCGTGCAGGGCAGGGAACCAAGTGAAGCTAGAAAGGTGGATGGGTGGGGCCAGGCACCCAGGATCCAGAAGGCCAAGCTGCAGGCTTGAACTTGAGCCTCAAGGGGTGGGAAGCCATGGAAAGGTGTTAGGCCAGGAAGTGGTGTAGTCAGGCTTGTGACTTGGACAGCCAGCTGGCTGGAGGTGTTTGCCATCACCCAGGTGGCAGGTGAAGGGGGCTGAGTCAGGCGTGGTAGTGGCACCTCAAGTTGCAGGGGACTGACCGTGTGTGGTGGTGATGGTGGCGGGGGGCGCTCCCAGGTGTCTCCCTGGGTGACAGCGCGCAGGGAACACCTTTAGATTGCTCCGCTCTGAAGACCCGGGGCTGCTCTCTGACAGTGAGGACATGTGGCGCTCCAGGCGCTGTGGGACACCTTGCTGGAGCATCCCTGATAAGCCAGTAGGAAAAATGGAGGAGAGGTATCGGGGCCGCAAAATGAACCACACTGCGAGCATCACCAGTAAAATACTAATGCGGGAGCGGTTGATTGCATGAAGGTAGGAAAGGAATCCTGTCTTCCATCTTCTCCCCACGCTGAGGAATCAAAAACCACCTTTGACTTATATGTGTTGGCTCATGAAATTTCTACGTAGACACTGAGAAAATGGACCTTACTATGTGTTTTATAGCAAGGACATTATTTTTAATCAGATCACTGCCTTCCAGTACTACTTCAGATTTCTCTTGCCTATTTTAAGAATTTCCAAAAGTTCCTTCCTCTTGTGAGGAGCCGTTGGTCCTCCTCCTGGTGCTTCTGCCTTTCTTACAGCACAGCAAACTGCCTTATTTTTAAATAGGGCATCTCTTCTGGGCTTTTTTTTTTTTTTAAAGATTCTTCAAACAGCAAAGATCTTTTGATGGCGAGAGGAAAGGCCGCTGCTATTCTTGCAGTTGATTTTTCCAGCAGCTACGTTAAGGGATAATTTTTTCCAGTTGCTATAAGAATGTTCTGCAGATACAAGTCTGGCTTTGTTTGCAGTAGAGTTGAAGGAAAAAAATAGCAAAATAAGCTGCTTCCTGAACGAGAGCCATGTTCACCATTGTCTGTCTCTTGGCACCTTTTAGGTAGAGATGCTGATCCCAGGCGCACTTTGTCCCCCAGTGCCAGCCAAACATCGGTTATTGTGTCAATGGGGAAACGGTCCTTAGTGGTGCGAATCTTTGCAGCTGAGATTACAGGATGACCCTTGTCCCATATTAAGGGTCAGCCAAGTCTCTTGTTGGAGGAGGTCCTTTCACTTCACAAGACTTGTTCACTGGGGTGGTGGGGGGGAGGCAGTGGTGGCCATCGAGTGGGACCGGGGGTGACGTTTTCTCTGTATCGAGGGCCTGGTCCACTCCCAGGGGGTGGTGCAGGGAGGAGGGCCGCCAGAGGAGCTTGCTCTGTGTCACATTGCGTCTCGCGGCAGGCGTCCCTCCCGCACTTTGCTGGCCATCAGGCTCTGCTCTGGCGTTCGGCAGGCTCTCTGGTATGCAGGGGTGGAAAGCTTCTCACCTTCCTCAGAAAGGCTCAAAGGAGCTCTTCTCATTAACCTTCTGGAAGGAAAGGGCGAGGAGGGAGGAAGAGGAGGGGCAGAACAGAAGGAGGGTTTGGGCAATGCGTCCTCCCTGGGGGCTTCCCGCGGCTGGTGGAGGGTTTAGGGGGTGGAGTCTGCGGACCTGTTGACATCATGATGTGCGAGTATATGCCGTTTCCCAGAAAGGACGGTGGGTCACAGACTCCCCCAGACTGTCAAGGTCGGGGCGGCCCGTGACCCCAGCACTCTGTGCGAGCTCATATGTGCGGGGGAGGTGGCTCAGAGGGTGAGCACGGTCCCGGGGGGCTGGCGGGGCCATAGGGCAATCCCGGAGTTCTTCCGCCCCACCCCGTCTCTCAGAAGCTGCTCCCACACCTTCCTCTTGTGGGTTTAAAGCACAGATCAGCCCTTCTCAGTAAGCGTTTAAACAAATATCTGGCTTGGGGCCCGGCTTAGAGAGGTCCTAATTGCCACCGTTCTCCCTGCCCCCTGCCCCCACCAAAGGAGTCATTTCTCACGCCTCTGTTCTGGTGGTTCTGTTTTCAGCGGTGAAGAGTGTGTGGGCACCCGTGCGGTGCCCAGGGGGTGCTGAGGAGCAGGGGTAGACGGTCCTCAGGAGGACGCAGGAGACGGGCTTAGACCCAGAGGTGGGAGGAGGAGCCCAGGGGGCCTCTGGGAACAAAGAAGAAGAATCAGAGGAGGTAGGGGCCCCGAGTGGAGTGGGGGAGGGTGGGAGAAAGAATGGCGAGAGGAGGAGCTGGAAGGCAGGGAGGAAGCTGCAGGCTCTCCTGGTCAAAGCAGGCCAGTTTCCCCCCGGCTGTCCACGGCGGCTGGATTAGAGGTGAAAGGCCCCCGCTTAGGAAGCGCTGCCTTTAGACATTTTAGGAGCTCCGCTCTGTTCTTCCTGTTCAGTCACTCTCGTAGCGGTATGTGCACAGCCGGATGGGGCAGCGGAGAGTGGCGAAGGCCGTGGAGCCAGGCCCCAGGACCAGCCTGAGTCCACACGGACGGGGTGCGGGCCGTCACTGGACCAGTGTGTCGGTCTTCTCACCTTTCCCCCAGGTGATTATACGGTTAGACATCAGTGGGTGGTCAGCGCCTGGCATCCGGTAACGAGATGTGTGTCCTCTTTGCCTCCACCGTCTGGCTGGTGAGCTCTGGGGACCGTGGGCTTGTCTGTTACTCACCACCCTTCCTTACTCCCCTCCACCCTCCTGGCCGGCATCAGTCACATAGAACCAGAGGCAAAGCAGTAACCTTTATAAACTCCACCTTGACCTCTCTCCCCATGTCGCAGGCTGTGTGCTTTCCCCAGACTCCAGGTTTTTACTTTTTTTTTTCCTTAACAGTTAAAACTCAGTTCCATTTCAGTGAGATTTCAAACTCCATGATAAACTTCTGTAGATGCTTAGTTTACAAAGTCATAGGGAAGCCGTTGGTGGTGAAATTCTTTTTGAGATAACACAGTTAGCAAATTAGATACTTCCTTTAATGTCACATGAGACCTCTGTGACAGTGTTTGAGGTGTCACTCTTGTCTGGCTGGAGGACCAAATGACTCTTAGGGAGGGAGGCTGGGGGCCAGTGCAGACAGACCCACCCGCTTCTCAGAGTCCCATCTTCAGTGGCTTCAGTCCTTGCTGTGTGTTTCTCCTTCGGTCCCGATTGCGGGCCGGGGTGTGTGGAGATGCTTGTGCTACAAGGGCCGTCCTGGCACCTGCCGCGTGTGCAGTGGCAGGGTGGTCGGTGCATCAGGAATTCTCTGGGTTGGCGCCCTGTGCTGGGCTCAGCTGGGCAGTCCTTGTGCTAGTCTTGGCTGGGCTCTCCATGTGTCTCTGTGCAGGGCTGGCGGCTGGCGGGGGCTGCTGGTCTCAAGTGTCTGGCCCTGGCAGGCTGTTCGCGGGAGCACGGCTGTTCTTCCCCACATCCCCTGTCCTCCTTTCCCAGGCCGTTAGGGTGGCAGTGTTTCGTGAGCAACGACATGCTTTCCAAGTCTCTGCTTGTGTCGAGTTTGCAAATGTCGAAGTCAGTCAGCCCGGAGGCGGTGGGGACGCATCCACGGAGCAAGGTGAGGGGAGGATAGTTTGTGGCCATTGTTGAATCTATCACATTCAACAATGGGAAAGATTTTTGTGCTGAGATTTGGGAAACCAGGGTTGAAATTTTATTTCTGCTTCTGAGTGACTCTAGACAAGGTACCCTCAATTAGACCTTCCAGCAAGTTCCCAGAGGGTTTTGTATTTTATGTAACTCTGGTGTGTTTTGCATCTCATAGTGGTAGAACAACCTGTGAGCCTCTCCAGGGCAGAATTCATGCTTCCTTAGTGCGTGCCCCTTGTAGAGTTTCGTGCCTGGCACAAACTAAGGGATCTAAACATGTTTGTTGAATGAATGAATGAACTTCTCGTATTTAGAGTAAGATGATTGGGCTAGATGAGTCTCAAAAATCCCTTCTGGCATGGTTTTCTAGGAAAAGAACAGAGCATTTCCATCAAGTGTAGGTAAGAGGGGCTAATTGTTTGTGCAGGAAATGCAGCACCTAAATCCAGAAGCATGAATGAACGAGTTAGTAACACCTAGGATGGGAACATTCCCTACAGGTGATCCCCTGGGATACTAGGTGGCTGGGTTTTAGCCAATTTAACTTTGAAGTAAAGGTCTGTGTGTGAAGACACACCTACAAGTGGGAACTGCAGGACGGCAGACAGTGTTTTCCGTGTTAGCACAGAAGTCAGCGTGGACACCAGAATCTGGAGTGGTGTTAGCTTCGTCTTGATGTGGGGGATGATTCAGTGGGCGTTAACTGAGCTCCAGATGTAAACTCAGCGCTGTGGTAGACAGCGATGGGGGGTCCTCAAAGCGACATGGAGACCCAGGGTCTGCTTGACTGCAGACCTCCAATCCCATGAGTTCTTTCTGAACATCCTGTGCATGCCGTGTCTCATTCTGGTTTGGAGATATGGAAATGAAACAGCCCCCTGTCTGCCTTTGAAGACATCTCCCCACATTTATCAGGGAGACAGTTCCAAGCACCGTGGGAGCTTGCTTGTGAGGGCAATTTATTCGGGGGGAGGGGGTGGTTTCAGGGAAAAGTTGAGGTGACTTTAAGCCGGCCCTTGAATGTGGTTGGAGGAACCACTTTCACACAGGCATGGAGATATGTTCTGAAAACGACAGGAAGTCTTTGGAAACTATAGTCTACGGTACATGGCAGAAGAAGAGTTTGGAATCACAGGAGCCTGAATTTGAATGGCCCTTGTATTAGTCTGCTAGGGCTGCCATAACAAAATACCATAGACCTGGTGGCTTAAACAACAGAAATTTATTTTTCTCACAGTCCTGAAGGCTGAAGGTCCAAGATCCAGGTGCTGGTTGGGTTGGTTTCTGGTGAGAGCTCTCTTTTGGCTTGTAGATGGCCACCTTCTCGCTGTGTCTTCACGTGATCTTTCCTCTGTGAGTCTTTCCTCTAATTGGGTAAATCTTCCATGATTGAACTTGGATGAGGATCCTGACTTTTCACATTTTTGCTTCTGTGATTCATGGTAGATGCCCCAGCCTGTCTGAAGTTGCCTTTGCCTTGATGTCTTGTGTCTAAGACCACCTGGTTTCAGCAAACCCTACTGGCCAGCTGGCCTGAGGCAGGTTCAGACACAAGAGTGGGAGATACCAGGGACAAACTCTGTCAGTCCTGTGCAGACCCAGTAGTTGCCTTCTCTCTAGCCATTCCTCCTTCTTTCTTACTGATTTTTGTCCCTGGGGTGGCGGGGGACTAATGATTGGAATATTTACACCTGATTAAAACCATTCTCATTTCCCAGTGTTATTTGTAGCTAGAGGTGGCTATAGGACCAGTCTATCTCCTTAAGACACTAGAAAAAGAACAATAAATTAAACCTAAAGCAAGCAGAAGGAAGGAAATAATAAAGATGGGAGCAGAAATTAATGAAGTAGAGAATAGAAAAACCATAGAGAAAATAAACGAATCCAGAAGTTGGCTGTTTGACAAGATCAACAAAACTGACATCTCTAGATTGATCAAGAAGAAAAGGGAGAAGACTCAAATTACTAGAATCAGAAATGAAAGAGGAAACATTAGTACCAATCTTTCATAAATAAAAAGTTATAAAGGAATAGTGTGAGCAATTGTACACCAATAAATTAGGTAACTTAGGTAAAGTGAACACATTTCTAGAAAGATGCAAACTAGCAAAACTGACCTAAGGAGAAATAAAAAAAATCTGAATAGACTTATAACAAGTAATGAGATCGAATTAATACGCAAAAAAACTACCCACAAAGAAAAGCCCAGGCCCAGATGGCTTCACTGTTGAAATCTACTAAACATGTAAAGAAGAATTAATACTAATTATTCACAGATTTTTCTTTTTCTTTTTCTTTTTTTTTTTGTAGATAGCTTCTTGTTTTGTATATTTATTTATTTATTTATTTATTTATTTTGGCTGTGTTGGGTCTTCGTTTCTGTGCGAGGGCTTTCTCCCGTTGCGGCGAGCGGGGGCCACTCTTCATCACCGTGCGCGGGCCTCTCACTATCGCGGCCTCTCACTATCGCGGCCTCTCTTGTTGCGGAGCACAGGCTCCAGACGCGCAGGCTCAGTAGTTGTGGCTCACGGGCCCAGTTGCTCCGCGGCATGTGGGATCTTCCCAGACCAGGGCTCGAACCCGTGTCCCCTGCATTGGCAGGCAGATTCTCAACCACTGCGCCACCAGGGAAGCCCCAGATTTTTCTTAAAAGAGAAGAGGAAGCACTTCCCAACTCATTCTAAGTGGCCATTATTACCGGGATACCAAAAGCAAACAAAGACATGCAAGAAAAGAAAACTACAGGCTAATATTTCTTAAAAACATTGATGCAGAAATCCTCAGCTAAATACGAACAAACTGAATCCAACAACAGAAAAAAGAATTATACAATATTACCAAGTGAGATTTATCCCTGGAATGCAAGGATGGTTTAATATCTGAAACGCAATTACTACAATACACTATATTAGTAGAATAAAAAAAACTCACATGATCATCTCAGTATATGCAGAAAAAGTGTTTGACAGAATCCAACACACTTTCATGATAAAAACATCCAACAGACTATGAATTGAGGGGACCTTCCTCAGCCTGATAAAGAACAATGACAAAAGTCTCAAGCTAATACCATACTTAATGATAAATGACTGTATGCTTTTCTCCTAAGATAAGGAACAAGACAAGGATGTCCATCTTACCACTGCTATTCATCACTGTACTGAGGGTCTAGTTATGGCAATTAGGCAAGAAAAAGAAAGAAAAGGCATCCAGATTGAAAAGGAAGAACTAAAACTATCTCTATTTGCAGATGACATGATCTTGTATGTAGTAAATCCTAAGGAATCCAAAATCTAAAAACTATTAGAACTAATAAATGAATTCAACAAGATTGGTAGATACAACATGAATATATAAAAATCGATTGTATTTCTATATACATGCAGTGAACAATCTGAAAATGAAATTAAAACAATTTCATTTAAAAGAGCATCAGAGAGAATAGAAATGCTTAGAAATAAATTTAACAAAAGAAATGCAAAACTTGTACTCTGAAAACTGCAAAACGTTGCTGAGAGAAGTTAAAGAAAATCCAAATGAGTGGAAAGACATTCCATATTCATGGATTGAAAGACCTTAATATTGTTAACATGGCAATACTCCCCTAATTGATCTACAGATTTAATATAATCCCTATGAGAATCCCAGATGGCTTCTTTCTGGAAATTGATCAGCTGTTTCTAAAATTCATGTGGAAACTCAAGGGGCCCAGAAAAGCCAAAACAATCTTGAAGAAGAAGAACAAAGTTGGAGGACTCACATTTTCTGATTTCAAAACTTACTATAAAACAACAATAATCAAACCAGTGTGCTATTGGCATAAGGATGGAAAAGAATTGAGAGTCCAGGAAAACCCATATATCTATGATTAATAGATTTTTGACAAGAATGCCAAAAGAACTCAATAGGAAAATAATAGTCTTTTCAACAAGTGTTGCTGGGACACTTGGATATCTACATGCAAAAGAAGAAGTTGGACCTCTTCCTCACACCATATACAAAAATAAACTCAAAAACCTAAATGCAAGGGCTACAACTGTAAAACTCTTAGAAGAAGACATAGGAGCAAATCTTCATGACCTTGGATTTGACAGTGGTTTCTTAGATATGACACCAAAAGGACAAGTTACAAAAGAAAAAACTGATATATTGGACTTCATCAGAATTAAAAACTTTTGTGCTTCAAAGTAAACTGTCAAGAAAACTAAAAGACAGTTCACAAAATGGGAGAAAATACTTGTAAATCATCTATGTGGTAAGGAAATTGTATCTAGAATATAAAAAGAATGCTTGTAATTCAGTGATAGAAAGACAACCCAATCAAAAAAATGGGCAAAAGACCTGAGTAACATGTGCCCAAAGAAGATATACAAATGGCCAATGAGCATATAAAATGATGCTCAGCATCAACTGTCATCAGGGAAATGCAAATGAAAACCACAGTGAGGTACCACTTCCCATCCACCAGGGTGGCTGTAATAAAAAAGAAAGTGACAAGTATTGGTGAGAATGTGGAGAAATCTGGACCCTCATGCACTGCTGGAGGGAATTTAAAATGCTGCAGCCACTTTGGAAGATAGTCTGACAGTTACCCAAAAGTTAAATGCTGTTAGCATATGACCCAGCAAATCCATTCCTAGGTATATAGCAAAAACAATTCGAGTTTAACAGATACACACTACTATATATAAAATAGATAAACAAGGACCTACTGTATATCACAGGAAACTATAATGTTTGTAATAACCTGTAATGGAAAAGAATCTGAAAAAGAATATATATATATATAGATTTGCATTTCCCTGATGACAGTTGTACACAAATATTCATAGCAGCATTATTGATAATAGTCAAAATGTGAGGGCTTCCCTGGTGGCGCAGTGGTTGAGAATCTGCCTGCCAATGCAGGGGACACGGGTTCGAGCCCTGGTCTGGGAGGATCCCACATGCCGCGGAGCGACTGGGCCCATGAGCCACAATTACTGAGCCTGCGCGTCTGGAGCCTGTGCTCTGCAACAAGAGAGGCCGCGATGGTGAGAGGCCCGCGCACCGTGATGAAGAGTGGCCCCCCACTTGCCGCAACTAGAGAAAGCCCTCGCACAGAAAGGAAGACCCAACACAGCCATAAATAAATAAATAAATAAACCCAAAGTTTAAAAAAAAAAAATGTGGAAATGATCCAGTGTCTATAAGTGATGCATGGATAAATAAAATGTGGCATATCAATACAATGGAATATTATTTGGGCATAAAAAGGAATGAAATACTTATACATTGGTGAACCTGAAACAATTATG
This sequence comes from Eubalaena glacialis, assembly GCF_028564815.1. Classification (NCBI taxonomy): domain Eukaryota; kingdom Metazoa; phylum Chordata; class Mammalia; order Artiodactyla; family Balaenidae; genus Eubalaena; species Eubalaena glacialis. The sequence goes on from NC_083722.1 coordinate 111,856,959, forward strand.
CTAGGTGAAAGAAGCCAGTCACAAAAGGTGACATATTATATGACTCCATTTACATGAAGTGTCCAGCATAGGCAAATCTGTGGAAACAGGAAGTAGATTAGTGGTTGCCAGGGGCTGGGGCAGAGGTTGGGAAAGTTGCGGGGTGATAGCTAAAGATACAAGGTTTCTTTTTGGGGTGATGAAAATGTTCTAAAACTGATTATGATGATGGTTGTACTACTCTGTAAATATACTAAAAACCACTGAGTTGTACACTTTAAAACAGATTATATGATCTGTGAATTATATCTCATTAAAGCTGTTACCAAAAAATGCAAATACCTAAGGAAATGAGTTAAGGAATGTTATGCGAACATTTTTAACGATGTTTACCAAAAAAACTAATGACACAAAGTTATTTAAGATATAATGGTACAGAGAAAAAATCTAAATTTAAGTATAAAACTGTGATCTCAACCATATTAAAAATATAATCATGGAAAAGAGGTTAGAAATTTGACTACAAAAATTGAATGCATGTCTTCAGGCCTTGCATCATCTTTGGAAAGGAAAGGAAACTAGTCTTCAGAAAGGCCCACACCTGAGTCTGACACCTTGCTAGATACTTCTTTGGCTTCACCTCCCTGAATCTCACAACACACCAGCGGGTTGGCATCATTCTTGATATTTTATTGACGTGGAAACTGGTCCCAGAGAACCATGGGCTAATGAATGCAGAGCCAGGATTTGAACCCTCGTCTGTTTGCGTTAAAGGCACTGTTCTCTCTCCAGCACCCAGCTCTGCCGTGTCAGACGCTTACGGAGCCGCTCAGAGAACCCAGCTGTGTGCACAGGCGCTGTTTATAATGCTCATGGCAGCTGGTGAAGGTAGGGATGACAACCCCACCTTATAAATGAGACTGATGCTTGGAAGGGCACGGTGGCTCTGATGAGGGGCCCTGGTGAAGTGACAGGTCGTGGTGTGAGCCTATGGTCCGTGGTCCATCCACCTCCATTCGCGTCCAACTCTACCGTCTGCTCTGATTATGCCGTCCTGACTGTAGCTGCCCGTCAGGGTCATAACAGAGCTCTGACCTCTGTGCCCATAAGACTGTGACCATTTCCCTTAAATTCATCACTGTGTGCTCGTCTTACCTCTCCTGCATTCTCAGTAAATTCCCGATTGTTTATTGCCATCCGTTTGGCATTTCACCACCCAGAAGAACTTGGAGCCATCTGCAGACTTGGAAAGTTCATGCTGTTCTCCTTCCAGGAAAAAAAAAAAAATTAATGTTACATAAGATGGGACCGAGCACATTCTTATAGGAAGGTCGGGAGCCACTTCTCAGCCTGAAGAATCCCTGGTACCTCTGCCCGTTACTTCCTGTTTCATCCAGGTCCAAAATCACACTGCAGCTATCTTTGCAAACACGGTTCCTTGCAAAGCCTCTAAGAATAAGTGTTGCCTCCATGCCCACATAGAACTGCCCTGTCTTCAGGGTCTCCTCTGGGTCCGAGGAGAGGTTCCTCCTTGAGAGCTCACGGGCCTTCCTCTGGGCAGTCCGTGCTGGTCACATTGTCCTCCGTCCTTCAGGCAGGGATAGGGGTCATCTCTGGGGGCGGAGGTCCCCAGGACCCTCGCCCACCTCCTCCTAGCGCCTCTCCAACTGTGGCCATTTCTCCCTCGTGGAACAGTCTCTCCCCAACTCGCTCATCTTGGGTCATTTAATTTTGTCTTTGTAAATAAAATTTGCTGTCTTCTTCTGTGAACATATTCATGATAAGACATTGAGAAATTAAGGAAGAGTGGAAAGCTAGGACGACAGACCACCCCAGGACAATCCTTGCTAACAACATTCGTGGACTCGGAGAAACTGGAAAGCACCATCAAGATTATCAGCCCCTTGGCTCTACAGATGGGGCGCCAGAGGAGCTAGGACCATTCAGCCACCTGCAGAGACCTGGTGCCTGTGGCAGGAATCGGGGTCTGAGCCGAGTGAGCCAAGGGCCCACCTCCAGGAAGCCAGAAGTCGGCAGGCAAGCGAGAAAATGAGGGGCAGGTGGCCAGTGAGCGGAGGGGATCGCCTGGCTCTGCTGGGGCGGCTTCGAGCTGAGGTGGCCTTGACCTGGGTGTGGACGTGAACCTGCTGTCCCGTGAGGAGGCGGCGCGGGGCTCTGTGTCCACCTGCATCCAGCGCTCTGCTGCCCGCGGCTCGCTCTGGTGCTCGCCTCACCGGCAGTGGGGCTTTCGGCCTCCTCATCCTCCAGGCCCATTTGAAGGTTTGCCTAATAAATGTCCACCTCTTGTGCGGGTCATTGCTGTCTCCAGCCTCCTCCATCTCTGCTCTCGGTGAGTCTTCAAATGCCCGGTGGTGAGAGAGGGGCCTGGTGACCCCCTCCCTGTCAGAGGAAGGCCTTGCGTGTCCTCGTTGCCACAGGCCACCAGCGCTGTGGCGGCTGCAGCTGTCTGAACTGAGTTATCATTTCCTCATTGTTCTCTTTGACTCAACTTTCTTTTTCACTGGCAAGCTATTTTAAGAGGCAGGGTTATTCTAACTCGGGAAGTGGAAAACCAGTATCAGATGCCATCAGTGGAAGGTGACCACAGGACAGAAGAAAACCCCGGCGCTGAATCCCAGCTCTACCCCGGGCTTGCCCCCAGCCTGGGCCTGTGGCTTCTCTCTGTCCTGAAAACGGAGGCGGGTCGTGTTGGAGATCTCTTCCAGACAGACCGGCCCCTCGCCCAGGGCTCCCTGCGCTCAGGGCGGAATGGGGGGGATGAAGCAGTAGTAGCGTCGCCCTGCGCGCGTTCCCGTTCCTCAGTGCTGTGCCTCCAGCCCTCCCCGGTTCAGCCTGAGCGCTGCCCGCACGGGGGCCCCACAGGTTGGGAGCCTGAAGACAGGCGTGCCACCCCCCACCCCCGTGACGCATTGCAGCGACTGGGAAACGTCAAGGCTTGCGCCTTCCCTTCCAGAGACTGGTGGTCTGGCATCTCCAGGGGCACGCGTGTTCACAGCACACACCCGCGTTCACGAGTCCCCCGCGAGAGCCTGCCGCTCTCTTTTCTGTGGAACATGACACTGCAGCAGGAGCATCCCAGATGGCATGGGGTGCCTGCATCACCGTGGCTGTGCATCTGGCTGGCCCCTGGGAGGAGGCAGGGAAGCAGTGGGAGGCCAGAGCACCCCTCGGGCACCTCCACGTGGCCTGCAGGCGGCGGTCCGCTGTTGGGAGCGAGAGCGAACACAGGTCGTTTTCTGTGCAGGGAGAAGGAGACCTGGGCTTGAAGACAGAGCTCAGAGCTCCTTCACGCAGAAACCACGTCAGTCACACCAGCCTCTGCCCTTGGCTTCCCTTTTCTGAAATCTTGGGACAGCTGTGAAGCTCTTCATTAATGGACCATCCTAAGAGTCATGCCATGTGCCTTCCACAGACCATTAGTGATTTCCCAGAAGGCCAGTTCCAAATATTGATCTCGACAGCGGCCCCCGAGGAGCCCTTTGGCACGAGAACCTTTTCAGAGCCGCAGGGCCACGGCTGCCAGAAGACGCCTCCGAAGAGATCACACATGTTAATGAAGGGTCTTAATCTCTTGGCCCCTTACAGTTCAGAACTGCTTTGAGATTGAAGATAAATCATTCCTGGAGGTTGCATCCCCCAAAGCGTAGGAAATTACTTTGAGGCAGGAGGAATAATAATTTCCATATCAGTTTCGAACTTGGTTTATGGAACGCAATTATCCACCTGGCTTCACTGGAACTGACGTATATGCTGCACCTTTAGCAGATGATAGGAGGGGGGGCTGACGTGGGAGGGGCTGAGTCATCTCCATCGGGGCATCCAGATGCCACTTTTGCTCACTGCATTTTGGGCACTGGAACTGCCAGCTGCTAGGTACCTCAGAGGGCCCCGTATTTGGTGGTCTCTGCATTTTATTGGCAGCAGTAAGGCAGGCAGCTGAGTTAGTGACACCCTCTCCGACCAGACTCTTTCTGTTGTTGCTGCCGTTGCTTTCCAGTTTTACTGAGATGTGACTGACACACAGCCCTGTATGAGCCTAAGGTGCGCAGCATAATGATTTGACTTAAAGGGCTTAGAAATGATTATCACATTAGGTTGGTGAACATTGCTCATCTCATATAGATGCAAAAAAACAAGTTTTTTTTTTTTCCTCCTCGTGATGAGGACTCTTAGGATCTGCTCTCTTAACAACTTTCCTGTACCATGTACCACAGTGGTAACTGTGGTCACCATGCTGTACATCACATCCCAGGACTTATTTATCTTATAACTGGAAGTTTGTACCTTTTGACCCCCTTCCTCCAATTCCCCCTCCTCCCACCCCCATCTTTGGTAACCACAAATCTGATCTCTTGTTCTAAGAGTTTTTTATTTTGCTGCTGTTGTTGTTGTTGTTGTTCGGTTCCACGTATGAGTGAGAGCACATGCTATTTGTCTTTCTCTGACTTATTTCACTTAGCATAATGCCCTCAAGGTCCATCCATATTGTTGCAAATGGTAGAATTTCCTCAATTTTTATGGCCGAATTATATTCCACTGTATATATTGGGTTGGCCAAGAAGTCCAATTGGGTTTTTCCATAACATCTTACGGCGAAACCTGAACGAACTTTTTGGCCAACCCAATATATGCCACATCTGTATCCATTCATCTGTTGACGGACACTTAGGTTGTTTCCATAACTTGGCGACAGTAAACAATGCTGCTATGAACATGGGGGTGCAGATATTTCTTGGACATAGTGTTTTCATTTCCTTTGGATATATTCTCAAGTGAAATTGCTGGATCATATGGTAGCTTTATTTTTAATTTTTGAGGAACCTCCATACTGTTTTCCACAGTGGTTGCACCAATCTACATTCCCACCAACAGTGTAGGAGGGTTCCCTTTTCTGCACACCCTCTCCAGCATTTGTTATTTGTAGACTTTTTAATGGTGGCCATTCTGACCAGTGTGAGGTGGTACCTCCTTGTGGTTTTGATTTGCACTTCCCTGATGACTAGTGATGTTAAGCATCTTTTCATGTGCCTGTTGGTCATCCATGCATCTTCTTTGGAAAATGTCTGACCGCAGTCTTGGACCTGGTGTGTCTAGAGTGTCTGGTGCTGCAGGAAGCAATTCTGCACTATGAGGGGTGGAGCACAGTGGCCCTTGGCCCCCTAACCCTGACTGTTTTCTCCATGGTGCTTTAATGTGACCTGGCATATGTTTATTTGCTGATTATTCTGTCTCTGGCCCTGGACGGGAAGCTCCACCAGGGTAGGGACTTTATCTAATTCAGATGTGTCCTCAGAGCCTAAGCCAGAGCCTGGTCCAGAAACCCAGCGCTCAGTCGGTCTCTGTTACTGAAGAAATGAGGGGCTGAGAGCCAGGCGGCCATCGGACTGTGCCAAGTGGTCCTCTTGCTCCTCCACCTGGTGTTACAGGTGGAGTCATCACAGCCGTCCATCCCCTTTCATGGGTCTTCGTCTTCTCTAGGGAAAAATATGTCTATGTCTGTATCTGTCTACATATAGATGGCTGGATGGATGGACCCTTTCATGGGGCTTCGTCTTCTGTAGGGAAAAATATGTCTATGTCTGTATATCTATCTACATATAGATAGATGGATGGATGGATGGACCCTTTCATGGGGCTTCGTCTTCTCTAGGGAGAAATATGTCTATGTCTATGTCTGTCTACATATAGATGGATGTATGGGTGGATGGGCCCTTTCATGGGGCTTCGTCTTCTCTAGGGAAAAATATGTGTATGTCTATCTGCATATAGATGGATGGATGGATAGATAGATAGATTTTTTTTTTAAGGAAATAGATGCTCTGGGAAACATGCTGGAGGAGCCTTGCAGCATTGGAACTTTGCTCTGCAGTTCTTACCACTGTGCTTGTTAGGATCTTGCGTTAAAATGGATGTGAGGACAGTAATATCAATTGGGGCATGAAGACAGTAGCTGACCACATGGGACCCACATAAAACCCACCTCCTCCAGCACAGGGTGACTGACGGGGCTGTTGGCAGGAGAACACTCCACTACGCTGACAGTAGCCAGCTTTGTGGTGTGTATGCCGTGTCATCTGCACTGCCGGTCCTGTGTTATCCTCGTTTCACAGGGGAGGGAGCAGAGAATTCAGCAACTCGCCCACCGTTGCAGTTAGGGAACAGCAGAGCCTGGGTTTGAACCCACATCAGCTTGCGCCTGCATGTGTGAGGGATCTCGTACACGAGGGTCTGCATTTGTTAAGGTTCAGCCTGAGTTGTGAAGAAGAAACGTGGTGCTCATGTAAGATGGAGGTCTATGTCTCTCTCCATCACCAGTCCAGGGGTCCACACGGCCGCTCAGGGCACAAGTCCCTCCCGCCTTGTTGCCCCACCCTCCGAGGGTGTGGTCCAGTGACCACAGCTGGGCCGTTGCCGCCTGGGCTCCAGACCATGGGAAGGAGAAGGCCAGTGTGCGTCGGGCAGATTGTCTTCAAGTGGCTGTTGTGGAAGCCGCATTCATCAGTTCCCTTCACATCCTGCGGCGTGAGCTGGTCGTGTGGCCACATCTCGCTGCAAGGACGGTGGGGACTGTGGTCTCTGTCTGGCAGCCATGTGTCCAGGTCAGACTTGGTTCCTCTGGAGAGGGGAGTGGAGTTTGAGGCGGTGGATCTGCGTCTGCCATGGAGACCTCTCCTCTTTCATGGATGTCAATGCCGGGCCAAGCAAGGGAAGTGCTCTCTGTTCATTATTATCATGCGGGCATGTGGTCATTTATTCATTTAATAACAGTTATTAAGAGGTTTGGGGGCTTCCAAGAAGCCCAGTTCACTGTCTCTGCCGGTAACATAGCTGGGAGATGAGCTGTCGGCCACCAAACAGGGAAGAGTAAAGAGGCTGAGTCACGATCTCACTCGTCCTTCACTCCCCTTTGTTTGCCCGTCTCGCCCTAAGAGAGGGCTTGAGGCTGGTAGCTGGTCACATACAGTTGGCAAAATGCAGTCCGCACGCATAGTCTCTTTCCTCTTCTCGCTCCCCCCCCCAAAAGGGGTGGGTAGGTCCATGCTGGTGAGGGCTGGAGCCATGAGCTGGGGCCCTCGGGGATCCTGGTGGGATGGGCAGAGCACAGGTTCAAAGTCAGGTGGATCCAGATTCTACTTCTGACTCTTCTTATTGCTAGTGCGTAACCTCAGCTCTTTGAGTCTCAGCTTTCTCATTTGCAAAATTGGCTACTTATGTCACAGGGCTCCTGGGAAGAGTCTGCTGGGATGAAGGGTACGGCTTTGGGTAAGTGGACGGTCCCAGGCGTATTTCCTTCCCTCCGGCTGCTTTGGAGCCCCCGGTCCCTGACGGTTTGCCCTGCGTGTTTGGCGACGTCCGAGGTGGCCCTGCCTGTCCCTTCCCTCGTGGAAACTCTGCCGGCCCTCGTCCTGAGCCTTGTTACCTGTGGTCCTGCGACTCCTCCCACCACCCGCTTGCTCTGCCCATGGTGTCTCTTGGCCGCTCCCCGGCTGGGCCGCGTCGTCCGTGGCCTCAGCTCCCTGCGGCCGCCCTGACCACCCATGCCCTCCCCAGGCCGCCGTGGCCGGAGCACCCTGGGAGGGCCCGGAGCAGAGCGTCTTAGGACAGGCAGAGGTGTAGAGCCCGGGCAGGGGCCTGGCAGGGGAGAGGGCCCAGCGAAGGTGCAGGTGTCAGCACGACAGAAAGCTGGGGTTTGTGTCGGCACAGATTGGAGTGGGAGGGCTGGGGGCAGGGTGTGGCTTTGGAGGCTGTTGTGATCCTCGATCTGGGGGAACGGGGGCCGGGGGTGGTAGCAGAAGAGGTGGAGAGAGCGCACGTGAGAGGTGAGGCCCATCTCGGGGGGTCAGGCCCGGGGCTCCATGTCCAGAGGCTGCAGGGGTGGCCGGCGCGGCCGCAGAGGTGGGCCTGGGGCTCAAAGCAGAGGCCGAGCTGGAGGCCGGCTGCCTGTGACGCGCGCCCAGGATGCACCTCGAGCACCGGAGGCTCAGGGGGCCGGCGAGGAGTCCACACCTGTCTTTTCACCTAAATCGAACTTCCCACCTGAACCCAAACTACCCTCTGCTGGAATGAGCAAGTTTTCCTTCAAAGCTGATGGAATCCATCAACATAGCGAGCGGCTTGCTTTGTGCCGGGCGTGGTTCTTTTTTTTTCTTTTTATAAATTTATTTATTTTTAATTTATTTTTTGGCTGCATTGGGTCTTTGTTGCTGCGCACTGGCTTTCTCTAGTTGCAGTGAGCAGGGGCTACTCTCCGTTGTGCGTGGGCTTCTCATGGTGGCTTCTCTTGTTGCGGAGCACGGGCTCTAGGCACGCGGGCTTCAGTAGTTGTGGCACACAGACTCAGTAGTTGTGGCTCGTGGGCTCTAGAGCGCAGGCTCAGCAGCTGTGGTGCACAGGCTTCGTTGGTCCGCGGCATGTGGGATCTTCCCGGACCAGGGCTCGAACCCACGTGTCCTGCATTGGCAGGTGGATTCTTAACCACCGTGCCACCAGGGAAGTCCCATTTTGTCTTGTTTTCAATTGTACACTGTTTTCCTAAGCTGGCATATTTTAGGATATTAGTGGTAGTCAGAATACATAAAATCGTAGGTATGTAAGTAAGGAGTTAGAGACAATTATAATAAAAGGATGGTCTCAGTCTTTTTGCCCCAGGGTTCTGCTTTCAGAGGGCTTCCAGCTCAGAAAAAGGCTGTGTGCAGAGAGAGCAAGACTAGATCGAGTCTCGAAAGGTCAAGAGACATATCACTTAGGAGATGTGGCAGTCTTGTGCATCCTGGAGACACCTTTCTTTGCCTGCAGACATTAAGGTTGTGGGCTGGGGAGGAACCTCAGCCTTGCTCTGCCAGGCCCAGGTCTTCTCGGGGACAGCCACACGGGGCGGAGGGCTGAGGAGAGTCAGCCAGGAGAAGCTGGCAGAGACCCAGGAGTGCGTGTGCTGGAAGCAGAGTGGAGAGCAGTCTGGGGATACGTCCTCTGCAGAGAGACGAGGACGGTGGGGCTGGGGGCGAGGCTGGTGCGGACCCCCCGTGCCTGGTGACGGGGCGGCACCGCATGCTGCTCGCTGCTGGCCCTGACTGCAGTCACACCTGTCAGTTGCCCACGGGCTCTGCAGAATAGGTGAGATGTCACCTTAGCGGGCTAGGTAAGGCCGGCATCCGGGTGGCCCGGGGGGGATGCGATAAGTGCCCAAAGAGAGATGTTAGCAGTGTGATAAATTACGGGTTAAAAATGCATCAGACTGTCCATCCCCCTCTGCTTCAAGCTGGTTGATGCTGGATTTGCTTTTGCACATTTGTATGGAAACACACCTTTGGTGTGGCCTGTGATTTCCTAGTTGACTGACTTCAGGGCAGGCCAACTTTGGGATTTCACTATCCTTGCACAGGGAAGCCTTTGCTGAGTGGGGTCAGTGCTGGAAGAGTGGCTGCTCCAGGCGTCCTGTGACACCTCCCGGGGCACCATCGGCTTCCGTGTGTTGCTGTCTGGAGGGTTGTGTGACAGTGTTCCTTTGATGGCCCAGGAATCAAGGAGCCCTGGTCTCAAACTAAATCCAGCCCCGTCACTGTCGTGCTGCTGGGACGTCTCCCATCTACTGGATTCCTAGCGAGAGAATTTGAGGCCAGACCCCGATTTTGGAACCCACGTGCAGTGGTTTCACGGTACTCGTTCGTGAAGGCCGCGCTGAATGCAGAAGGACCAGCTGCAGGTCCACAGAATGCGAGAGCCTTGATGCTCCAGGTGGTGGTGACATCATCCTGGGGGAATTAGGAATTGAAGCTGTTCAGAACCAGCCTTTTCAAAACCAGGGCCCAGTGTAGGAACACAGTATGAGTCCAGAGTGTGGAGCTGAAAAGGCTGAGAGGCTTCCTGGGTTCAGCAGAACAGGGAGCTGTGGTTGATTAGTGATGTCTGCTCTGGATGCAGGAGGGGTGTTTATTGTCTAACCGTTTCCTGGGTACTTCCCAGGTGCGGGCGCAGTGCTGGGGGCCTTCTCAGGTGTGCTGTCCGTTCACTCACAGCAGCTCTGGAAGTAGGTGGTGCCGCACTTCCTGCAGGAAACTTCATGGAAAGACGTTGAGGAATCAAAAGAAGGGTCCAAGATGGAACATAAGTGTGATTACAATTATAAACCATAATTACAATTGTAGGTTGTAATTATAAATTTATAATTAACTTACAAATAATGAAAAACAAAATTTAATGTCTGTGGAGAGGGAGAACCTGGAAGGAAATATAATGTTCCTGACAGTATCACTGGGTGGTGGGATTATGGATGGATTTGATTTTTCTTTATGCTTGTCTGTATTTTTCCATTTTTCAAAATGACCCATATTCCTTTTTCAAACTTACATAAATTATGGGTGTGGGTGTGTGCGTTTTTTCATATTATACTTGTGGAGATTTGGTGGCCTTTGTCCCTTCATAAATTCACCAGGAACATTAATTACTCCTCCTCCTGTGGGTCCTGGTAGCTCCCTAGGGGTAGTTCCGCACCTTTTGCTTCATCTGGACTAAAAGGTTTGGGCAGGACCCTCACAATTGCCCCTCAGTTCTTGACACTGGGCACATCTTGACCTTTTTCAAAAAGGATGAGCAAAAGATGAAAATCACCAGAAATCCAAAAGACTTTGCAGCTCCACAGAAGGGCATCCTTCTGAGGACTCGAGGAAACGTATTATCAGGTAGCTTTGCTGCAAGAAATTTAGAAACTTTCCAGTAACTTCCAACAGGATCCAGGAAGACTTGGCTATAAAACATGCTATAAAATAAGAATGGGCATTTATGAAGAGGGAATAAACTGACATCTGAAAAGGCTCCAGGAGATCCAGAGCTTTTCCAGCCTGGGGGATGAGATTGTGCATACAGAGTGCAGAGCCCAACACCTGGCACACAGGCACTCAAAGTATGCCGTTCTTATCATTTTTAAAATAAAATTATATTTATGTTATAACGTACACACACACATTACCTATTTTTTTAGTGTTTTAATAACTTTGGCATATGAGGATTTAGGCTAAGTGGGGTTTTTGAAACCACCCCGTTGTGCAAATCTGCCAAACCAGGCCCTTCTTCCGTGGACGTGCGTGGGTTGCAGTGAGAGCTGCTGAACCAGCCAAGGTCCCGGGCGGCTGTCGTCCTGCTGCATGCCTGCTTCCCCTCGGCTGCTTTATTTCTTTGGTGGGAGCCGGGAAGACTTCTGTCTGGCTGGCAGCCATGGGGAGTGGAGAGGTCCTGCAGACTTGGGTGGGCTGACAGTCATCAGCACTGCTCCCATGTCAAAATGACTCGAGCCGTGACCTCCTGTTGGGTTTAGGTCCATATGGGGCACAGGTGGGCCTGCTTATGTGTATAAAACCCAGAATACCCCGACTGGAAGACCAGGAGGTGACCTGCCTGGTAGCCACATGGCCGTGTGGAGCAGTGGTTGCAAGTGCAAGCACCCTTGGCGTGTTCTCAGATGGCCTGGCTCACGCAGTGCCACCACGGGCTTGACAGGGAGAGGAAGCCGTGCGCCACGCGCTGGGCGGGCATCTTGAGGGCATCGTCATTTACACCTCTGTGAGGCAGGGATGGCTTTTCCCTTTCTACGGGTACCTACCTGAGTGACTTGCTCAGATAGCGGAGGTGGGGTCCGAACTCAGGGAGAGCTGTTTTTTAAAGCTCACCCGTTTTTGGTGACTCTAGGTTTTCTCTGTGGCCTTCCCGTCAGGTCTTACAGAAGGACGTTTGTGAACCACAGCCGTGTTTTTCTGCAATGTTACTGGTCTGTGAGATAAAAATAAAGTGAATGGATTGATTTAGCACGAGTATCTTAAAGCCAGGTCTGTAGCTGTCGGTCTCCATAGAGAGAGATGTGTGGACTTGGCCCCCTGAGTGGCCCCAGGCACAAGGCACTCGAAAGGACGGGGGCCCTGGCCCCTCCTTCCCACGAGGACGGAACATCGGCAGATGGAGCCAGTTGCAGCACGAAGGATTTCCGTGGAAGTGAGGAAGAAACTCCTGGCCTCAGGAGTTCAGTGCTGGGCTAAGTGGGCCACGTGGTGTCCTGGGGGCGCAGTAAGCAGGGAGCTCATTCAGCAGGGTGACTCGACCTCACTCAGCAGATAAGAGTTTCTCCGCTTCTGTGTCTTGGGGCAGCTAAGAGATGCAGAAGACACGTCCAGCCTAGAGACAAGCATAACCAACTGCCAGGGTGTGGAGTAATCAGGGCGTGGACACGAGCTCCGGCTGGGCAGTGGTCACCCTGGAGGCTGCAGGGTGCTTTGAACCAGGAGGGCACACAGACCAGAGGGGAAGGGAGGCGGGCGGCTCTGTCTGCAGGGCATGTGGGTGCGCAGGATGAGCTTTCAGCTCTCTAGATCTGGCCTTTCGGGCGACCCGGAAGCAAGCTCGTGGTGAGGGGTACAGCTCAGAATGCAGGGATGTGGGGAAGCTCGGTGGTCTCCGCTCGGCTTGTCTTCTGTTTCTGGGAGCATCTTGGTATTGGGTGGGGGGCATGTGCGTCATCGAAAGGAAGTGGAAGAGGGCCTCACAGGGGCTCGCCGGCCATGCCTTACATGTGCACTCTGGGGACCCGGCCACGCTCTCCAGCAGGGAAGGCAGGAGCGGCCGGCCTGCAGGACTAGGGTCAAATCAGAGCGGGAGGGAGGGGGGTGGGGAGTGGGGGCCCACACGGGAGGAGGAGTCACACGGGCAGCGGGCGGGCAGGCCAGGCCTCCACTCTCGAGGCTCTGGGAAGGCAGCACCACGGGTTACTCATGGCCTTCAGCCCCGCTTTGTACTCGTAAAGTCCAGTAAGTCAGGGGGAACGAAGGGCCTGCTGTGCTTATCTCAGGGTTATCGACTCAGAGCAGACCTTCCGTAGGTGGTCTGCAGTCTCCCACTACTGCTCAGGGCGAGGGCCATCGGGACACCACCTGACTGCACATCTGGACATGGTCACGTGGTGTCTTCCCCTTATCATGTGGTCCCACAGTGGCCCAGCATGCAGGGTTCAAAACCTACAGCTGTGTGACCCCAGGAGAGCTGCTTAGCCTCTCGGGGCCCCAATTTTCTCATCCGTAAAATGGGGAATCTAGCAGTGCCCACCTCTGGGTTATGAGCCCTGAGTGAGCTAGCGCCCAGCACACTTAGACCAGTATCTGGCCAAAGTAAATACCAGCTGTCAGCACTGGCTGTTACATCACGCCTGGCTGCCCCCCGCGTCCTGCTGGGTTATTTTCCATAAATTCTCTCAGTCATTCCTCACAAGGCCCGGGAGCTAGGCGTTATCGATCTGTCTTACAAACGACAGGTCTGTTTCTAGTTCCCTCTGTGAAGTTTTCGACCCCCTTCACTGGCTCTGTTCTGTTTCTCTCCCCGCTGCACACTGTTCACGCTGTGGGAGCCCTGCCAGGGAGGAGGAACCAAGTCCTCCGGCAGCTGGCTTTGGACTGCAGAGCCCGGCGTGCTCCCGCTCTCGTTATGGGGAAGGGGTCCAAGCCAGCCTCACGGTCCCACCCGCAGGCCTGGTGACACATGCGCTGGGGGTTTTTATTTTTCTTTAAGACCGCATTGGGTCTTCATTGCTGCGTGCGGGCTTTCTCTAGTTGTGGTGAGCGGGGACTGTTCTTCACTGCAGTGCACGGGTTTCTCATTGGGGTGGCTTCTCTTGTTGCAGAGCACGGGCTCTAGGCACACGGGCTTCAGTATTTGTGGCTCGTGGGCTCTAAGCGCGCAGGCTTCAGTAGTTGTGGGTTGTGGGTTCTAGAGCGCGGGCTCAGTAGTTGTGGCGCACGGGCTTAGTTGCTCCATGGCATGTGACATCTTCCCAGACCAGGGCTTGAACCCGTGTCCCCTGCATTGGCAGGCGGATTCTTAACCACTGCGCCACCAGGGAAGCCCCAGGAGAATTTTTTTAAGTCATAAAATTTGGCAGTAAAGAGGGTGGTGGATGTGGATGATTCTCTGACCATCTAGTTTTCTGAGTGGGACGCCTTGGAAATAAGCAAGTACAGCCCCTGAAGAGGCAGGAGGATCCCCTCCCGCCCCCTGCAGTGGGGGACGTTATGAGGGTCAGTGGGGCTGGTGCCCACAAAGGCTGCCACTTCCTGGGTCAGGTGACCCCACCTGAGCCGCTGCCTGGTGGTGCAGACATCTACTGTGTCCCTCCGACCAAAAATCTCCTCCAAGAAACCCTTGGTTTTCTGAATTTTTTCCCTAATGAAACGAGCGGAACATCTCTTCAGCTGGACAGTCAGTGCTTCTTTGATGAGTCGGCATGTCTGGGAGAAGGGTGTGCAGGAAGGGGGCTGACGTCTTCTCCTGCAGCCAGGCCAGGCCAAGTGTTTGACGTTGCTCCCCTCAGTTCTACCGACGGCCATGTGCCCACCCTGCCGGTGTGCAGACGGAGGTGGGGGCAGGTCCCAGCCGAGGCCAAAGTCCTGTAGGAAACAGGTGGGGATGAGTTCTTTGCATCCCAGCACCGCTCTCTGTCTTCGAAGCACGTGAGGCGGCTGGCCCGTTCCCCGCCCGCTCTTCCGGGGCCTCTGCCCAGTGTGGATCCATGAATGGGCTCCCTGTCCAGCGGGTGAGTGAGGCAGAGCCCACGACAGGGGCTGCGGAGCCCCTCAGCGTATTTTCACATACATTCTCTCATTTCATCTCCAACCCCATCGAGGAGGCGCCAGTGCCCCCGTTTCACAGGTGGAGAAACCGAGGCCCACAGAGGTGCAGGAGCCAGCTCACGGGGGCTGCAGCGTGAACCCGGCTTCCAGGCTGCAAGTAGGACCCCCTGTGCCGTCAGAGAAACATCCTCACCGAGGACAGTGCCAGGCAGGACCCAGAGCATCCCACACCTGTTTTCTTGTTTACCTTGCGATTCCTCTGTGGTCAGTGGTTTTACGATTGTCCCCCTTTTACAGCTGAGAAAACTGAGCCCCGGAGAGGTCAGTCACTTAAACAATGAACAAGCCGAGGAATAAAGAGAATCAGTTATTTGATGGAGGGCAAGTTCCGCTTTGTCAAACCTGGGCACAGATAAACCGGCCCTGGCTTGTAAATGCCGAGGAGCTCCGCAGTGTGTTCATCTCAAGGCGGCATGTGCTTTATTGGGAGCTGCCCCACCTCCCAGGGCTGGATGCCAGGCAGGCCATCTGCTCCCGGGGCCCGGCCCGGCAGTCGCCCTCTCCCGGAACGGGAACGACTGGCTCCCGACTGGCTGCATCCGGTGAAGAAGTTCCAGGAAAAAGATCTTCGCCAGCGTCTTCTGGAGCCTCGTTCCTGCCGCTGCGGGTATTGCCTTGTCTGCACAAATGGCCTCGCTGATGTTCTCCTGCCGTCCTTTGTCGAGGATGCAAACATGAGGGGAGGAAGGAGGGAGGGGATCGCTTTCCCTGGCACCTGCTGGGGGCCTGGCCACGCGGGTTCCTCGGCAGACGTCGTCCCCTGCCTCCCTGCTCTGTTGTCCACAGCAGCCCCGGGGGCTTCAGGAAGTCAGATCAGGTCACTGCCCTGCTCGGTCCCATCCTCTGCATGCAGAACCCCTGGCTCTTCGCAGCAGCGTCCGGATGGGAGGCCTCTCTGGGCCTGGGGTGGGCAGGACCCTGCAAAGGACAGCTCTCGTTCCCACCACGCCTGTCTCTTTCTCAACCTGCCTTCCCAGCCACTCCCTCCAGGGCAGATCAGGCTCCCTGCCGCCCCCCTCTGTGTTCACGGTGCGTCTCACAACACACTGACACGTGTGTTCTCTGCTGGGTCTGTCTTTCCCGCTAGACTGTCAGCTGCGTGAGGGCAGGGACAGTGCTGTTGGTCCGTCTCGTGTCCCTGGGGCCTGGCACGTGATAAGCCTTGAGTCAGTATTTCTGGGTGATCTCAGTCAAAGGACTGCCGTTGCTGCCATCCTGTGAGTGGCTAGGGGCCTTGCCCGGGGTCACGCGTGGCAATGCCGGGCATCAAACCAAGTTGTCCTGGCTTCAGACGTTGCTCCCTGTTCACAGCCTGGAGTGAGGCTGGTGTTTATTTACTTGGCATGCTGGTTCCACAGTGCTATGTTTCCCAGAGCTGAAATGTAATCACGGGGTCTCGTGAAACCCCAAAGGAGCAATGCCAAGTGGTGGCCAGCGTGCAGTGGTGAATGTGCTGTGGGGGTTCCCTTTTCCCCAAAGACACAGCGTAAACACGCAGCTCGGGACATGGCTGGATGTTCCCGTGGCAACGAGGTGGGGACCTGGGAGGGGCTGGGGCCCGGCCTCAGGTTTAGATCACAGGATGGGACAGTGAGCCGAGGCTCCACCTACAGCAGCCCTTGGGGGTGGGGGGGGGGCAGGAAGGTCTGCCCGGGGGAGGGGGGTGGTCCGGACGGGTGGGTGGGGCCAAGCAGAGGGACACCCTGGGCATGAGGGCTGAGCCTGTGGGACGCGGTGGGCAGGGGGATCCAGGCTGCAGGGGTCTCGCAGCCTGTCAGCACACCCTTCCTAAGCTCCTGTGTGCGCCAGCGCCTCCCCCAGCTGAGAACTTCGTCATAAATGAGATACATGCGCCCTGTGTTCTGGGCAGTGCGTGCCGGTCGGGGGTCGGGGCGGCCACGCCAAGCGTGCCCGTGGGCCAGTAATTCAGACGGCGTCGCGTGCTGAAGGGGCCCTTCACCTGAGGTGGTCAGAAGAGGCCTGAGACCCAAGCGGCAGTCAGAAAGAGGGGTCCCCAGAGAGGCCCCGCTTGGTGCAGGGGTTCCGTTCCGGCGCCCACGTGCCTGGCTCTCGGGAGTCGACTGTGTACACCTCTCCCCAGCACCGTGTCCAGTGGTGTCACGTTAATAACTTGAACTCCGCTGTGCTGAGAGCATTTACACCATGGAAACTGGCAAACGCTACAAACGAGGACCACTCACTACGGTTATTAAACATTTAGCGGTGCACCCCGATCTGCTTATCTGAGTGCTAGGAAGAAGGGTAGCCCTCGGCCGAGGGGAGAAGGGAGATGAGGGCGTGACCACGGGGCCAGTAGCTTCTCTCTGACGCAGCAGGAAGTCTCATGTGACTGGATCTTCTCTTTGCTAGACAGATTCTACAAAATAAAGGCTCAGGTCCAGGGAACAAGGAAGTGTGGGGAGCAGGAGGGGAGACTGATGTTTCAGAATGGGGGTCCAGGTGAGAGCTGAAACCAGGAACTACGGAGAACCCCACTTACGGCAGCAGCAGCTCAGGACCGGAACGAGGCCAGTGCCGGAGGGCGTGTCTGTGGAGAAGCCTGGCCTGGGTCTGGGGGAGGCGAGCGTGCAGGTGCTGCCCATCTGTGCGGGGGGTGGGGGGTGGCAGAGGCCTCTGCTGCCCGCAGTGGATGGCCACGTCGGTCTGCTGGTTTCCACAGGGGTGGCGGCAGCATGCCTCAGAAGCCTCTACAGCGGTCCAGATAAGCCTGTGGTTTTCCCAGCATGTCCCCCCCCCGGGAGATAAGAGGCTCCCAAGTGGCTGGGAGTCTCCATGCCAGAAGGGCTGCTTTCTCGCCACTGGGGGTCCCACGTGGCGCCTGAGCGGCATCGTTGGCCACGCTGCACGTGGTGAGAGGCGTTTCTCTGCCTCGGCCACACAGCGGAACCTCTGGGGCACTCTCCCACCCAGACCAGTTAACCAGAGCTGCTTCCGGGGGTGGGACACAGCCTTGGCACTTTGGAAAGCTCTCCATGTGATTTCAGGTTGTGGCCCAAGTTGAGAACCGCTGGGGGAGAAGTTGTTCCTGTACGGTAAGAGCACTCGTTCTCCCACACGTTGTGTCCAGGGTGGGCTCTGTTAACAGACAGTTCCAGACACGGTGGCAGTGATGGCCGTGTGCCACTGCTGTGGATGCAAATTGAGACCCTGAAGTCCTCCTACACCCAGTGGGTCCTGACCGCAGGGAGAGGCTGGCTGTCACGTGACCCGGCTTGCCTGTCTGTGTTAACTGTGGGCTGAATTAATCCAGCAGCTGCCACATTCCCCAAGGATATTAAAGTGCTTGAGCTGCCCCTTCTGGGAGCACAGCCCCTTGTGCCGATGGCCGATGATGGCTATTTAGAGGTTCCAGCCATGCTTCTGGGTAGCTGAGAGAAATCCCATCAGCCGACCCCAGAAGTGTCAGGTGGGCAGGTGTAATCTGCCCAAATTGATGTCTGATCAAACAGAGGTGGCTGGACATTCCATGGAGCAATGAAGAGGGTGTGAAACGTCTGTTGTATTTTAGGAAAAGGGCAGGGAGGACAGATGCAAAAGGAAACTGAGGTTAGTGCTGGTGCTTTGTGCGCTGCTCAAAGAATAAAATGCGGGGTCTCTCCGCCCCTACACACCCTGGCAGAGGGGAGCCGCAGAGAGAACACAGGAGTCTGTTCGCTCACCACATGTGTGCCAGTGCCACTTGGCTGCGGCAGCTCTGGGATTCTGCCAGCAGCAAGGTGGACAAGGCTTCTGGCCTCTTGAGCTGACCTTGAAGTGGAGGAGAGAGCCAGGAACCAAGTGAGCAAGTGAATAGCAAAGCAGTGGCAAACTGTGATGCACAGTGAGGGCCCAGTGCAAACAAGGGCAAACTGTGATGTGCAGTGAGGGCCCAGTGCAAACAAGGGCAAACTGTGATGTGCAGTGAGGGCCCAGTGCAAACAAGGGCAAACTGTGATGTGTAGTGAGGGCCCAGCGCCAACAAGGGCAAACTGTGATGTGTAGTGAGGGCCCAGTGCAGGTCGGAAAGGCCTGAGGGATGGAGGCCACTCTAGGAGACGTCTTCCATGAGTCCCGGGCACGAGGAGCAGCCATGGGAAATCTGGGGGAAGGTGCTCCGGGGAGAGGGGCCAAAGACCCTGAGGTGGGAAGAGCTGGTGCTGCTGAAGCCCCTCGTGAGGACGGGCGGTGAGCGGGAAGGGATCGAGGAGTGGTGACACAGGAAGGGACAGGACGACTTGTACTCTGAGCCTGCTGGTTGCCCACTGGAGACCTGGAAGCCGGGTGGTGACATGCTCTGATCTACATTCTACCCACTTGCTGTGTGACCTCTCTGGTTTTCACTCTCCGCTGTAAAGAAGGTAAAGGTAGGATGATTATGAGGATTAGAAATCCTGTATGTGGACTTAGCAGAGGAACTGACACATAGTAAATGCTCGGTGAAGGGGCAGCTGCTGTCCTCCCCTCTCCTCCCCCTCCCCCTTGTCTTTATGGGCGTGGCTCACAGCAGTTCCCCCCTTGCCTGAAGGGGACTCTAGCCTCCCTGGGCCTCATGCTAAGAGTACTAGTCTGGGCAGTTGTATATTCAAGAATCTGAGTGCCCTCCTGTAACCCTCCACTGCTGGGTGACTCTGGGGTGAGCGCGGTGTGATGGGGGCTGCTGTCTGTGTCTGCAGGTGGGCTCACCACGTGGAAGGCTTTCGGCGGGGGTGACTGAGCGCCCAGCCAGGCGCTGCCTTCAGTCGTGAGGCTCCGCTGCACAGATCTTGGGTGCGAGATACCGTGCTTATTTCAAAGCGTCACAGCCTTTTTTTCCTTCATTCCTTCTTTCCTTCCTTCCTTCATTCATTCAAACCGCATTTGCAGAGTGCCAGCTGTAGCTCAAAACTGTGCCAGCCACAAAGAGGCAGCAAGAGAGAGTCAGTGTGTCCTCAAGAAGGTTACAGCCAGCGGGGAGGGCAGCAAGCCGCCTGGCCCCTGCTGGACAGAGGGTTTGGAGCCCAGAGGAAGCTGTGGAATCTGTCTCAGAGGAGGGGCCCTGAGCGGGGCCTGGAAGGGAGGGAGGTGGGAGCCAGGTGGGCAAAGGGGGGAAGAGAAGAAAAGGTGCACACGGAGCACAAACTCCAGCAGCTGAGGGCAAGCACGTGCGGAATGGAGTTATCCGCACGACAGTGGGAAGAGCTGTCTATCGGCACAAGTGACAGAAAACCCAGTGCCTGCACAGCACAGCCAGGAGCAGGGCTGGGAGCAGGGCTGGGAGCGTGCTGGCTTCAGGTCTAGCTGGATTCAGGCCCAGACAACACCGTTAGGACTGGGTTCCCCCTTCGTGCCTCTCCTCTCTCGGGTTGACCTGTCCTCTAGGGTCGGCTCCTCCTGGACCCATTCGCTTGGCTGGAGCCACTTGAGCCAGTGACTGCGGCTGCGACCATGGTGCCCTGATTGGCTCAGGTCTGGCCCCTTGGGTGGGGCCGATGGAGGACCCCCCGTACGCCAGCACCTGCAGAAGTGAGCTCCCAGGACTCCCTCAGCCCCTGGCTGGAGACACTGTTTTGGTGACCGTTCTCTAGGAACCGGCTCCGTTCTGGGTGACCTTGAAGCCCATGTTTTAACAGCGTGCCCTCTCACTTAGACCCGTGATTTAGTCTTTGACTCTCGGCTGATGTTGCGGGAGCCCTGCCCCGCCCTGGACACGGCCTCCGTGGCCTGCGCCTTCCTAACGGCCATCTCTCGTCCCTGCAGGGCCCTGGTCTTTGTGTCCCACGGAGCGGGGGAGCACTGCGGCCGCTACGACGAGCTGGCTCGGATGCTGGTGGGGCTGGAGCTGCTGGTGTTCGCCCACGACCACGGTGAGTAGCCCGGGGCTGAGCCCCCGCTCCGGGGCGCCCCCTCCCAGTCCTCCCTCCTCCTCAGCTTTCCACTTCTGATTCATGCACTGAAACTGGGAAAAGACGTTCTCCACGGGATGTTTGTAAGTGAAAAATGTGCAGTTATGTCAACAAAGAATGTGTCTGACCAGCAGTTTCTGTTGAGTCTGGGATTGAATGCAGGCTGATGAGAAACCTCCACTGAAAAGCCCCGAAGTCGGGATGTGTTTGTGTAAGAACTTGCCCCGGGCCAAGTCACCCTCTCTCACGTTTATAAAGTGCTCTCTGCACAGAACAGGCCTTGGTTTCCCCCACAGGACTTCAGACAATGCCATGCTCTCAGTGCAAGTGCCGTACACAGCCCAGTGCGGCCTCAGGACGCTTCCGAAGCATTCAGACCAGGAGAACAGTAAGGGCCTCAAGGGCCGTGTGGCCATGAGAAAACCCCGAACACGGGCACGTTCGCAAGCACATACAGGTGCACGCACACATGTACACACACACATGTCCCCGGGCCAGGTCTTTGATTCTTCATCAGTAACAAAATCCATAGTAACCATCAGAATGCAGCATTTGTTGCCTAAATCAGTATGTAGTTCCTTAATCATTTGGATGACATTCTCTGTGGCTGGGAAGGCTCCCAGTCGAGATCTTTCTTTGTCTAACAGTCTTAAGAATGAAGAGTTCCTTGTGACTGACCATGGTGATTTCTGCACTGCTTCAATGTAGAAATCTATCATCCTGGCCCAGATCCAGAAACGTTGCTTCCGTTTTATCTGATAGGGAAATAATTAAGTGAAAAGAGGGGTAGGGAAGAAGTGACAGGCCTGGGAGTCCTTGTGACAGGAGGGAAAGCTTGCCTGGGGCGTTTTGTATATAAGGAACTGCAGTTTGGTCTACCAAGAGCGCCTTTTCAGCCAGATATGTGCAAGGGTCCTCATAACTGAGAATATTGACTAAATTCTTTCTTACTATGGTCGTAATGTTCTGTAGTGCTTTGCAAACAGTCCCAGTGATATTTGTGAGACTGTTTGAGAGAGAATATTCGAGGATTATCCTGATTTTCACTGTGGGACTGTCATTATTTACTTTGGCACCTTCTACACCGTAAGACCCATGATAGGAATGACTTTTTTCCTATCGCGTTTGTCTCTGTTAACGTTTGTTGCAATGAGCTGAACACCATGGGGGCATTCTGAAAGAAAAGAGTGTTTGTACTATGCAAACACGAAACACCTCCGACGGAATTTTAAGTTACCTGCTTTTAATCTCGAGGTCAGCTACCTTCTTGTCAGCTGCCTTTGGCCAAATCTGTTGGGGGGAGTGACTGTCGTGCCTTGTTTATGTTGTCTGGGCGTAGAAGTTTGAAAAACAATTTGAAAAGCCTTCTTTTTTAGAGTAAAGAGAGAAAAGAAACAGCCTGCCTTTTGATGTTTCCAAATTAACATCCAAATCTGAGGCCTGTCTCTCTGTGACATTCTAAATATAGCTCAAAGCTGGTCGCTTGTATTCACCTGTTTTAAGTTGCTTGATTGATCAGTTTCTTCCAATGACTCACGGGAAATCTCCCTGGCAAGTGCCTGTGGGAGGTGTTTTATTCAAGAAATGAACCCAGTGTGACTTTGGTTGTCTAGAGATGAGTGTGGCTGTGGCTTCCTTAGTGGGAGAAAGCGGGTGCTGGGCTGCCTCTGTGGGGTCTTGTGCCGGCTGGGCAAGCAGACGCTGGTGGTTACGCCCTGTGCCTGGTTGCTTCTCGCAGGGGTGTGGAGGGGAGCGGGGGGGCCCGGAGGGACTTGACCCCGGGCCTGCTGGTTCTGCAGCCCAGCCTCCTTTATCACACCGCACATGACTTGGTGTTCTCACCGGCATGACGCCTACAGAGAGGTGCTTCATTCTTTCCCACATAGCTTTTAAATTTAAATAAAGCCTCTATGGAGAAAATGTCAGGGCATTTATGGGGCCAATTGGAGGGATACAAGGATTAAAAACACAGAGCAAAAACACCTCCCAAGGCCCCAGGGCCTCGCCCGTGCCAGGCCGGCCTAAACCTCCCCGTTTCCAGTCATGTTGTCGGTTGTCATCTGCACTCCTGTGCTTCCGGGGAAGCCTGCCCCCCAGATGACAGAAGGGCCCCGACGCAGACACACGGCCTCGGACGCCTAACCATTCTGAGCCTTAGTTGTTTCATCTACCAAATGGGCCAGACAGGGCAGTGATAGAATAAAATAAGGCGTACGGGGGCCCAGGGGAGGGTGGTGCCTCTTCGCCTTCACTCTGCCAGCTCCTAGACCCCCTCCAGCCCCAGCGGGGGACACCGAGGCTGGGAGCAGGGGTGCCAGGTTCTTGGGTCCCCTGCCCGGCTGCAGGGGCTGCAGTGAAGATCGGCTGAAGGATAGATGGAAAACGCTTCACAGAGTAAACAGACCTACCAAGGGCGGTTTCATGGCTGGTTTCTATAACACAATTTGTAGAAACACGGGATTCTACAAATCCTATGCTAACTTGATTTTAAGTTAAATCTCCTTGCTCAGCTGTGCTCCAGTAAGAAACCTGCAGACTCTGGGTTGGGTGGTGTGGCTGGCAGCCTGGTGTGCACGGCAAGGTGCTCAGTTAGCACCCCGCTTACCTGTGTTTTCTGTTTGACCTTAGAATGTTCCAGGACGACCTCATGGGCCTGCAGGGCTTTGCCAGAAATGAGAATTATATTCCTGCCCTTTACTGAGTGCCATCTGCATGCCAGGCTCTGACCAAGGCCCTTTTCGTGCATTATTTCCAACCCCTCATAACAATTAATACGTTACCCCATTCAGAGGTGAGGGTCTGAGGCTCTCCTTGTCCACCAGAGCACACGTACCAGTCGGGGGCTGTTTGACTGCACCAGACCCCTGACCTCGGTAGCTTAACAAACAAAGGTTTATTTTTCTCCCATGACATGCGAAGCCCAAGGCGGCTTCGGGACACCGCCGTGCCATCCACGCCCAAGGCTCCCTCCGTAGCTTGGCTCAGCTGTTCTCGGCGCATGGCTTTCATGCTCACGGGTACCAGCTCCAGCTCCCGGGCTCAGCAGGAGGCAGAACAGAGCTCCCCGTCGTGTTGCAGCTACACCGCAGGTGCCAGGACAGCATCACACGGCCAAGGCCAGCTGCAAGGGCGGCAGGAGATCTAACTTGTTTGCTGCGTGTTTGCTGGTTCAGACAAAACAGGGCCCTGTTGCTAAGAAAGGCACCCAGGATGGACGCTAAAGCACCGTCTCCTCTGACAGCCACGCTTCCAGGCATGTTCTTTAAGAGAGCATTTCTCATCCGTTTCTGCTGTATATATTTTCTGAGCTATGTTTAGCTCACAGTGTCACCTTTCTATGTGCTTTCAGAAGGTTTAGACGTGAAGGTTATTATTAGGATTGTCAGTATGTAGTGGTGACGGTTGCCAGTCGTGCATTAACCTCGGGTCAGGTGCTGTGCAAGGAGCAGTGCACGGACACACGCACTGGCACCCTGATGGCGAGGGACCTGTCCCCCCAGCCCCCTTAAGCAGCCCCTGTGAAGCGCTCAGCTTCGTCCTAGTGCTTTTACCCTGAGGGGTAACTCTTCCTTTGGTGGAGGCAACGGAAACTGACTTACGGTGTCGTGTGCTCACTTCTCCCTCAGCCCCACAGCCTTCTCCTTGCTGTGCAGCCCAGGCCTGAGCAGAGAGTAGAGGCATCACCAGCGTTTGCTGAATGAATGAAGGAGTGTATGACCCGGAATAGATCAGACCAGAGACGCTAGGAATATCAGCAAACACTCACATGAAAGTATCTGCGTCAGCAGGGTGGAGAGGACCCAGCAGAGGGACCAGGACTTGGTCTGGTGGCCAAGGCTGGGGCAGGGCTGCTGTCGCCTGGAGCTGGGGCAGGGGAGCCTTGAGGCCTATAGCTCGGGTGCTCGAGGCAGGCTCGGCCACCCACCGGCACACAGCTTCCCAACGCCTGGCAGGCTGGCGAGGTGCTGGGTCTTGTCGGCTGAGTAGAGGAGCTTGAGGGGAGAAGAAGGGGTGTAGAGGAGGGGCCCATAGCTGAGAGCCGTGGTCCTCTCCGGGGATGCCCCTGAAACACTGGGGGGTCTTGAAAAATACTGATGCTGGGGCCCCTCACTCCACAGAGACTCTGATCTCTCGGAACTTTGGTGTGGCCGTGGTGTCAGGACCTTTGAAATCCCCCAGGTGAGTCTAACGAGCAGCTGAGGTTGAGAACCACCGTTCCAGGCAGAGGAGGCCGTACTGTACCGGCAAAACTCAGACGCATGGGATCACACGCTTACGTCCTGTTCAGGTGGGACTCCCGGCCCGAGGGTTTAGCTGGACCCTGGAGTCTAGTCCCAGGAACGGAGGGGGAGCCAGCCCCTGGCCTGCGAAGCTCAGGGCTCTGTGGTGAGACCCTGTGGACGCTCGGGAAGGACGCTAAGCAGGGAGTGACCACCCGGCGAGATGGGATCCAGGGCAGGGCCAGCGAGGGAGGGGGCGGCAGGCGGAGTTGGGGGAGCTTCCGGGAGGTCTGAGCAGGGGGAGAACCAGGGGTGGGAGTTTGTGTGCTGTTCTCAGTACAGCGCCGAGGAAGCCGGGCCTCTCGTTCACGCCGTCCCTGGTGACTCACTGGAAGCCCCTTGGAGCAGTGGTAAGGGCAGGAGAGAGGGGCCGGAGAGGCGGGCAGCCCCCGGTCCCGCCTGCCGCTGGGGCGGGGGTGTTGGGAGGACGTGGGCGGCGGGAGCCCTTCCGTCTCCAGCACAGCGGCTCCAGGCCCTTCCCGTGAGCAGCCTCACCGACTCCGCACCACGGTGCATTCACAGTTACACTGGTGGGGCCCGAGTTGCCCTCTCTTTATTTACAGAGTATAAAAGAACCATTCCTAACTGATGAACAGTGAATTAATTATCTGCAAATATTTGAGGGAAAGTGTTAAAGGCAGTTTGTATGTGTCTTATTTATTTTTTAACTTTTTAAAAAACTCAGCCGGGGCTGGGTTGTATGTGAGAAGAGGAAGCTCTGGGGGAGTGTCTGTGGGCGGCAGTTAAGCCTGACTCTCTTTGGTGGGAGCCCTGCCCAGTCAGAAGAAGAGTATTTAGGAAATTCAAGGGGAGAAGGAGGTACGTGTGTGTTTTCCACGCAGGGAGTTTTGAGTCAAGGCCCCTTGCGGGATCTAGTCTATAATTGCTGTCAGTTACACTCATATGTTCTGTTTCCAGTGTTTGAAAACTGTGTACATTTCTTGCTGTAGTAAACATGAGAGTGAAATGGATGCCTGGAGAGTGCACGGGGCCCCACCCGCGGTGGGTGCAGGCGTCCGACGCAGAAGGCAGGCCCCGGCCGCCTCTGGGTCCCTCCCAGGCCTTCGTGGTCCCTCCTCCTTGCCCTTCTGTATGCGCGTTACGCATCCCCAGACCTGCCAGCTTGGATATCCGTCTCTGACGTGGGATTGTTTGGTCACTTGCCTCTTTCTTGCGTGAAGCAAAAGCCTCCACGAGCCTCCGTTTCCTCATCTATAAAATGAAGATGATGATGATGATAACACAACAGTGAAGTTACCTGTGGCTGAGACAGATTGAGAGAGATCGGGTTCACACCTGGGGGCAGCAGGGTCCCAGGAAGGCTGGTGGAAACCCAGACGGCTGGGCCCACCCCCAGATTTTCAGCTTCAGTTGGGCAGGTTCCAAGAAGTGGGCCAGGGTCACCACAGGTGTTTCTTCGGTAGAATTTACTTTATAAATTTATTTATTTTTATTTTATTATTTATTTTTGGCTGTGTTGGGTCTTCGTTTCTGTGCGAGGGCTTTCTCTAGTTGCGGCGAGCGGGGGCCACTCTTCATCGCGGTGCGCGGGCCTCTCACTATCGCGGCCTCCCTTGTTGCGGAGCACAGGCTCCAGACGCGCAGGCTCAGCAGTTGTGGCTCACGGGCCTAGTCGCTCCGCGGCATGTGGGATCTTCCCAGACCAGGGCTCGAACCCGTGTCCCCTGCATTGGCAGGCAGATTCTCAACCACTGCGCCACCAGGGAAGCCCGAATTTACTTTAGATAAGGTGCAGCGTCGGGAATTCCCTGGCGGTCCAGTGGTTAGGACTCCGCGCTTCCACTGCCTGGTCGGGGAACTAAGATCCTGCATGCCATGTGGTGCGGCCAAAAAAATAAAAAAAGTGCAGCGTCAGTGTCGTTAAACTTGGAAGTGTAATATCTGCAGTCAGCAGACTGGGCATCTCCTGCAGCACATACAGCCCGGGGACCTCCCTTGTGCAGTCTGTGCTGGGCGTGGGCTGCAGAAATGACACAGACCCGGGTACCTACCTCCAGAGCCTCCCAGGGCAGGGAAGGCGGCAGGTACCCTGGGCCTCTGGTGGAAGTGTCCCTGGGGTAAAGGGGGACGGGTCTTCCCTGGAGGGGGAGCATGGGGAGAGGCTTCAGAGTACACGACTCCGGTGACCTTGGACAGGGCACCAAGCCTCCCCGAGCCTCCGTTTCCCCACCTGTGACTGAGTCATAGCATCTACCTGGTGAGGAAACGTGATGTGGTAGCTGCCGGGCGCGTATCAATATCAGTAAATATCGGCGCTGCCCTCCGCCACCCACAGACCCCTGCTCTCTTCATCCCCAGACGCGATCTTCAAGACGAGGACCTCATTGTCCCCAGACTTAGGGGCGTACTTCCCATCTTCTCTGAAGCAAGGGGCTCACACTCCCCATTTTATTTAAGCCGAACTCCATGTCACCCTCGACGGGACCCCTTGAAGGATGTCCCTGTCACCGAGCACCCTCTTTATCACCGTCTGGGGGCTTGCCTTTATCATGTCCGTTCTTTACCCGCTACTGATTGCATTTTTAAAGACATTTAGGGGGCTTCCCTGGCGGTCCAGTGGTTAAGACTTCGCATTCCAGTGCCGCGAGTGCGGGTTCGATCCCTGTTCAGGGAGCTAAGATCCCACGTGCCTCACGGCCAAAATACCAAAACAAAATAGAAGCAATATTGTAACAAATTCAATAAAGACTTTAAAAATGGTCCACATCAAAAAAAAAAAAATCTTAAAAAAAATGAATGAAAATAAAGACATTTAGACAGTGATTGCTGGGGAAGGTGCCCTGATCTATTCACACGTGAAGCAGGTGACGAAAACACGCAGCCCTTTTGAGGGTTAGAGGCAGGTTTTGGTCTGAATCCTACACCAGGCTCAGCGTGAGGGGCTTTGAGAGCCACATGGATGCTTCTGGAAGCCCAGTGCCGTCTTTTCTCATCTCAGGGCAGGAAGTGCCTGATAACTTGTCACCCTGTTACCTTTCTAAAGGAGTTTCCTCCAAAGGAGTGTTTGTTCACTCAGAACTACTCACCTGGCCCCGAGGTGGAAATATTTCAGGCTTTCTGGTAAGGGGAAAACAGACTCCACTCTCCGTCTCTGGAGGAAGCAGCTTCTGGAGTGTTCAGGTGTGTCGCGTGTTGGAGGAGGAGAACAGTCGAATTACCTACATGTGGTGCTGTGCTAAAAAGGAAAAGTGGGTAATTCCAGGGAAGGGAGCTCTTCTCAGCACCACGGATGCTCTGTGCACAGGTCAGGAACTGAGAGAAGATGGACCTCATGTTAACATATATGTAGGTTATATTTGAAAGTAGAGCAAAACATGTACCTTGGTTATCTGGGAGACTTGAGTTCAAGTCAGTTCAACCACTTGCTTGCCCTGTGACCCTGGACAAGTTGCCCAAGCTCCCTGAGCCTCAGTCTTCTCAGGTACAGCAAGAGAAGGACCACAGTCTCTACCTACCCCATAGGATCAGTGAGGGGACCAAGTGAGGTAGTGCATGTAGAGGGCCTGGCCCCGTGTGGGGACTGGACACCTGGCACCCACACAGGCCCCACCCCCTCCAAGTGCAGGTCACTAGGGTAAGGGAAGCAGGGAAGAACGAGACAGCCAGGGCCGGGGACAGTCCCTGCAGAAATGGCTCCAGGTGAGCTGAGACTTGAATGACAGCTGGAACTCCATCCAGGCAGAGGTGCAGAGGTGCAGAGGTGCAGAGGCCCGGGGCAGGACGCGGGCGCTGGCTTCCCCGTCACGAGCTAGTCACCATGAGTCAGAGGCGTGTCCTCCTGCATTAAAGGTGAGCATCCCAAGCTTCGGAGAGGCAGAGGCCAGGTCACGTCGTAGGAAGGGCATGCGGGTTCCCTGCACCATCCAGGATGCGGATGGTTGAGAAGAGAAGCCATGATCGGGCTGGGTGACCAAAGCCTGGGGCTTGGGGACCATCAGCCGCTCGGGA
Source organism: Eubalaena glacialis (assembly GCF_028564815.1). Lineage (NCBI taxonomy): Eukaryota > Metazoa > Chordata > Mammalia > Artiodactyla > Balaenidae > Eubalaena > Eubalaena glacialis. The sequence continues at coordinate 111,885,753 of NC_083722.1, forward strand.
GGAAGGGAACCTGCTGCTGCCAGAGCCTCACAGATGGCCTGGACCAGGGTGCCGAGCAGCGCTTGGCTGCTTCAAACGGATCAGCTCCTGGGTCGCTACAACCACTGTCAAGCAGCTTGGTGCTGCCCACGTGGCCAAGGGATTCTGGAGGCCTGGGTAGCATCAGCCACCTCCTAACGCACTGCTTTGTGTGGGCGCTGGACCAACGTGTGCCCGCGGCTGCAGTCTACCCGGCGGCCCGGCCACCTCCAGCACCAGCTGCGGGCCTGCCACTGCCCACCCTCCCGCCGGGTCTCCCTGCCCCGGGTCCCCTCAGTGCTCCTGCGACACCTTCCAGCAGAGGAAGGTTCTTCTCCACGGTGCCTTTTCGGCTGTCTGTCCACGCGTTGGCCTCTTAGCTCCTCCAGCTTTGGAGCTGGGACTTTTTCTCCTGGTCACTCCCAGCTTGGGAGCTGCCGCTGCCCTTCAGTACATTAACATTAGAAATAACTCTGGCTGCAGATGGACCAGGAAGAGGAGCCACCGGAAGAAATTTTAGAACAGGTGGGGCCAGGGTCGGCTTCACTGGGATGTGTCCCTGGGGAAGGCCACGCTGACGGCCCCATGGGGGGCTGCCTGGGGGAGGGGCCTCATCTCTGTTCTGTGAGCTGGAGCCTTTTGGAAGTGGGAGCCCAACAGCATGGGACTGGGCCTGGCCGGCCCACCAAGAGCTAAAAATAACTGCTGAGATGCCGCCAAGGGCCAGGGCCTCTGGGAGAAGGGGAGCAGCCGGCGGGTTCCCTCCCCCCACCCTGGGAAAGGACCCCAAGTGGCAGACGAGGTGCTTCACAAGTGCCTGTTACCCACCTGCAAATAACAAAGGCCCAGCTGCGCCTTCTCCTTTCCCGAGGGTGTTTGTAGCCTTTGCTTAATTTCGCTGCACACGTTGCTTCCAAGGTAGCAAGAGGGATCTTCGCTCCATTTCCCAGGTGAGGCAACGAGCCGGGCGGGCCAGGACCAGAACCAGAACTCCTGCTCACAGCTCTGGGAAGCGCCCTCAGTGCCTTGATTTTTGTCCCGTTAGCGGTAAGAGGAAGAAGTCAAAGGCCACCGAGGACCCCGGCGGGATACTCAGACCAGGGGCATCTCATGGACAAGCACCCTGGGGGCACCTCGCGTATTCAGCACCTGCCTGGACATCCGAGAAGGAAGCTCTGCGTGTGAAACCTGGGCGCGTCGGAGCCGGAGAGCTGGGCTCCCAGGGGCCAGGCCGGAGAAATGAGTTTGCAGGACATGCTGGGATGGACGTGGCCTGAGTGGCTGCACCCAGGCTCTACCCTAGACGAGCTGTGTGCTGGGCCTCTCTGGGCCTCTGCGTCTGCAAAAATGAGACCAGCGAAACCTGCGGCGTGAGCTGGACCTGCGCAGAACATGCTCGGAACCGAGCGTGAAGTCGGGGTGCAGTCTCCGCCCGAGGCCACTGCACGGTAGCAGCTTCCCCAGGAGGACCGTGGGCTCCTGCCTTGATTCTGGAAGCAGAGGGTGGGCAGCAGGGGCCCTGCCTGCTGGAGCTGGAGGAGCCCTGGAGAGACCCCTGTCCCTTAGCATCTCACGCCCACCCAGATCCAAGCCAGCCAGCCCAACACAGCAGTGTGGAGGAAGGGGGTTGCCTGGTGAGCCCCAGAAAGCAGGCAGACTGGTCATCGCCTCCTGGGGGACGACCCGCACACTGCAGGCCCCTCTCCGCGTGGTCAGCCAGAAGCACGCACCCAGCTGTAAGTGCCAAGACAGCGACTCAGTGACCCGGCTTCCTGGGTCCTGCCTGGAGCCTCCTGCGTAACAGCGTCTCGGTGAACGCCTGCTGAATTATGAGGCAGTTGACGAAAAACGATCGTTTCTCTGGGTTTGCCCAAGTTCAGACTCATGAATCGTGTGTGTGTGTGTGTGTGTGTGTGTGTGTGTGTGTGTGTGTGTGTTTATGAATTTGGACTAGAGGATGGGCCCTGTTTAAAGAAAATCAAATAACGCTTTCCCACTAGGGAACATCCATCGTCTCCGTGCTAGTATTTTTTTCCATGGATCACCCCCCATTTAACCCTTGCAGCAACGTGGTGAGACAGCCAACGTGCCCATGGAGGAAGCAAGCTCGCTCAGAGATGGAGAGTAACTTGCCCAAGGCAACACAGCCAATGTGGGGAGGTGGGGGGGGGAGCAAAGCTGGATTCAAATCCCCAAACTCTTTGCCTTGCTAAGACCTTGACTTTTGGAAAACTGCTTTGGAGTGAGGTGTCGCAGGCCCTGTCCGACCGGCGATGGCTGTGAGCAGCCTGGCTTGGAGTGCAGTCCCCAGGCAAGTGGCCCTGGGGTTTCTGCACCTCCCAACAGAAGTGCCCAAGCAGCTCCAGGAACAACTTGTGACGCGCAGTCTGTCGGGGGAGGAGTGCCAGCTCCCCACCGAGCCCTCCGCCAGGGCTCTGCTCGAAGATGCTCTGACCCCCATGGGTGGCACCCAAGCTCAGCCAACGGACAGAGAGCGTTGGGCCGATTCCAGGAGTGGAAGCGCAGTCCTTCTGCCCCCCCCGGTTCCTCAGAGACGGCGTCGCCGCATTTCCCACACTGACTGCATCCTCTGAGCACCACGGGGGGTGGGGCTCCCCGTTTTCAGAGTGAGCCCAGCCTGGGCGAGCTTCGTGTGATGCTCCAGAGGGACGCAGCTCGGGGCCTGGCCCCGTGCTTCTGGCTGTGTGACTGGGACAGCCCAGTCTCTGAGAACCACATTATCCCCGTCTGTGTGGCGGGCCTGAGGCTTCCCCTAGAGACCCTAAATCACTGCAGCCAACACAAACTCCATGTGCAGTAACTGCAAGATTCTTCCCCTCCCCTCCGCTCTGCTCTCGTTAGGAGGTTTGAGACCGCCCTCCCTGCCACGCTTGCTTCCTTCCTTCAACACAGAAAACCAAGTTGGCTGGCAGGGGCCAGCTGTCTTCCCCAGAGTCGTGGAGAAGGGCCGGATCATTTTGGCACCATAATAGTAATTATTTCTTTCCTCGGCTATTGTGCAGATGTCACTGGATCGGAATACTCGCTTAGAGGCTTTATTCAGTGGAACCTTGCTCTTTTACCAAAAAAGGAGAGGAATCATCTGTGGTGCTTCATCTCAAGGCCCAGGGACAGAGTCCAAAGCCCCTGGGGGGCAGGGGGAGGGCTGGGCTGATCTGGAGCAGGTCATCCCCTCCTTGTGTCCACCGACCCACCAACCAAGAGCCCCTGAGGTCATGCGGCTCCCGGGCTTGAAGCATCTCGGTAAAACGGCACCGTTTCTGTGAACTAAAGTTTCTCCAAGCGGGAGAAGCTGCCGTGAGATGTGAGGACAGGCCTGTGATGAGATTTCTAAATGAGGCAGGTGGACACAGACGTCCCTCTCGAGCTCGAGACCCAGAACGGGGGTGAGCTGACCTCTACTGAACACGCTGTGTGCCGGGCACGACACTGAGGGGACGCTCTCACATGTGTGTGGGGACAGGTCGGGACACAGTTGAGACGTTGGCTGGTCTCCCGGGACCCGCCTGACCCCGTGCGTTTCCCCTGCCACTGTCACAGAATAGGGGACCATTTGAAGTAGCTGTTGGGAGCCTCCTAGACCATCCTCACCTGCGAGGACACCATTCACAGTTTGAAGCTAGTGTGTTTATACATATTTTCAAGTTTCCCCTTTAGCGATAGCTTGTCATCGTCATGGTAAATTGACTGGTTTTCCCATAAAGTATGTGTGACTTCAAGGCCTTTTTGAAGAGTGATCGAGAAAAGAAAACTGTAAGTGATGTCCCCACTCTCCATGCTCCCAACAGCAGAACTGCTGAGAGCACAGAGGATGCTTTGTCTCCCAGTGCCGGGGACGGGGGGCGCCCGGGAGGAGGTGCTGTGGGTTGAACCTGCTGCGGGGCCGGGATCGTGGGTCAGTTTGCACAGAGAACTCGTGCCATTTCCTCCACACCCGAGAGCCTCACTCCTTCATCCGTTCATTTCTTCATTCACTTGTTCATTCTGTGATTTACTGATCACCTGCCAGGGCCAGGCCGGCTTCACACCTGTGAAGGAGACGGCGCAGTCCCTGCCCTTGTCAGACACTAAGCGGAAATGAATGACTTCAGAGTGTATAACTTAGAGATCAGTGTCAAGAGGAAGATGAAACGGGGTGGGGTGGGCAGTGGAGCAGGAGGCTGGCCTCACTGAGGTGGTGACAGCTGAGCCAAGACCAGAGGAGGGGAGGGAGGGGAGGGGGGCTGTGAGTGTCCGGGCCACAGGGCACCTGCAGAGACCAGGCGGCAGGAGAGCAGGTGCCGTGGGCGGAGGGGGAGGTGACACAGGTGACAAGGGCAGGCCATGTAGGGCCCAGTGGACCCTGGACCCCTCGTCTGTAAAATGGGAGTAAGAGACCTCATGCGCTGTGCTTCAGACTTGATGGCATCGCCGGCACCAACACGTGTGGGAGGAGCTCAGTGACCTTGAGCAAACACGCACCCCTTTCCTGCAGCACAGACGCAGGCTGGCAGCCTTCATCCCAAGGTGCTGATGCACCTGGCCAAAGGCAGCCGAGTTGGGGTGCCCTGAGCCTGCTTCAGATGTCCCCCAGCTCACGACACCATCGCAGCTTCCTTCGTGTCCCCAGGGCTCTTCCGGGACTCTATCTTTTAGGAGTTCAGGGAGGAGTTTCTTCCTCTGGGGGAATCCATTCATCTGGGAATGGGGACACATCTCCTGCCAGACTCAGGGCTGGGCCTCGAGCTGTCTCACTGGTTTTGGGGAGTTGGAGGGTCCCAGAGCTAAGACGTAGAATCCTTGAGGACAGGAACCGTGTTGCTAATTGTACATGTATGTGTGTATTATGTACTGTATGTTGTATGTGTGTATTATGTACTGTATGTTGTATGTGTGTATTATGTACTGTATGTTGTATATGTGTCTGTGCACTGGGATATGCCTTGTACAGGTTCTCACAAACAGTAAGACATCAATAGGGAAGTCCCTGGTGTTCCAGTGGTTAGGACTCAGCGCTTTCACTGCCGAGGGCCTGGGTTCAATCCCTGGTTGGGGAACGAAGATCCTGCATGGTGCAGCCAGAAAAAAAGAAGAGAAATCAAGAAATACTTGTAGATCACAGCTTTTCTGAATGAATCAGTCAGCAATTGCCACAGTAATATTGTGTAGCAAATTACATGCCCCAGACTCATGAGCATGAGACAACAATAGCTTTGTTTTTCTTGTGTATCTGTAGGTCAGCTCACTTGGGCCGGGCCTGGCTGTGCTCAGATCGGGTCCGGTGCTCTCATCCTCCTTGGGCCAGTGGTCTAGCCAAATCCTGCTCCTCCCAGGGCGATGTCAGAAGCATGAGAGAATGGTGGGACCATGTGATGCTTTTTAAAGTCTCGGCTCAGACTGGCCCCACCATCACCTCTGCCCATAGTCCACTGGCCAAGCCCAAGGTCGGGACATCATACATTCCTCACCTGGTGTGAGGACCCACAGTGACCTTGGGGCAGAGAGCTCAGATGGAGGAGGCTTCCCTAGAAAAGAGCTGAGGCTCATCCCAGTGTTGACCTGGGCCCAGGTTATCAAGGATGGAGCCCAAGGTGATTTTAAACAGTACGTAGGCAATCACTTCTTATTTTAAAAGATATATATTTATTGACCAGAGGGCAGACAGCAGAAGCAAGGAGAACTACAATCCTGCAGCCTGTGGAACAAAAACCACATTCACAGAAAGATAGACAAGATGAAAAGGCAGAGGACTATGTACCAGATGAGGGAACAAGATAAAACACCAGAAAAACAACTAAATGAAGTGGAGATAGGCAACATTCCAGAAAAAGAATTCAGAATAATGATAGTGAAGATGATCCAGGACCTCGGAAAAAGAATGGAGGCAAAGATCGAGAAGATACAAGAAATGTTTAACAAAGACCTAGAAGCATTAAAGAACAAACAAACAGTGATGAACAATACAATAACTGAAATGAAAAATACATTAGAAGGGGAGTAGGGGCAAGATGGCGGAAGAGTAAGACGCGGAGATCACCTTCCTTCCCACAGATACAGTAGAAATACATCTACACGTGGAACTGCTCCTACAGAACACCCACTGAATGCTGGCAGAAGACGTCAGACCTCCCAAAAGGCAAAAATACACTAGAAGGAATCAGTAACAGGATAACTGAGGCGGAAGAACGGATAAGTGACCAGGAAGACAGAATGGTGGAATTCACTGCTGTGGAACAGAATAAAGAAAAAAGAATGAAAAGAAATGAAGACAGCCTAAGAGACCTCTGGGACAACATTAAACACAACAACATTCGCATTATAGGGGTCCCAGAAGGAGAAGAGAGAGAGAGAAAGGACCCGAGAAGATATTTGAAGAGATTATAGTCGGAAACTTCCCTAACATGGGAAAGGAAATAGCCACCCAAGTCCAGGAAGCGCAGAGATTCCCATACAGGATAAACCCAAGGAGAAACACGCCGAGACACATAGTAATCAAATTGGCAAAAATTAAAGACAAAGAAAGATTATTGAAAGCAGCAAGGGAAGAATGACAAATAACATACAAGGGAACTCCCATAAGGTTAACAGCTGATTTCTCAGCAGAAACTCTACAAGCCAGAAGGGAGTGGCATGACATATTTAAAGTGATGAAAGGGAAGAACCTACAACCAAGATTACTCTACCTGGCAAGGATCTCATTCAGATTCGAGGGAGAAATCAAAAGCTTTACAGACAAGCAAAAGCTAAGAGAATTCAGCATCGCCAAACCAGCTCTCCAACAAATGCTAAAGGAACTTCTCTAAGTGGGAAACACAAGAGGAGAAAAGGACCTACAAAAACAAACTCAAAACAATTTAAAAAAATGGTAATAGGAACATACCTATCGATAATTACCTTAAATGTGAATGGATTAAGTGCTCCAACCAAAAGACATAGGATCGCTGAGTGGATACAAAAACAAGACCCATATGTATGCTGTCTACAAGAGACCCACTTCAGACCTAGGGACACATACAGACTGAAAGTGAGGGGATAGAAAAAGATAGTCCATGCAAATGGAAATCAAAAGAAAGCTGGAGTAGCAATACTCATATCAGATAAAATAGACATTAAAATAAAGAACGTTACAAGAGACAAGGAAGGACACTACATAATGATCAAAGGATCAATCCAAGAAGAAGATATAACAATTATAAATATATATGCACCCAACATAGGAGCACCTCAATACCTAAGGCAACTGCTAACAGCTATAAAAGAGGAAATCGACAGTAACACAATAACAGTGGGGGACTTTAACACCTCACACCAATGGACAGATCATCCAAACAGAAAATTAATAAGGAAACACAAGCTTTAAATGACACAATAGAGCAGACAGATTTAATTTATATTTATAGGACATTCCATCCAAAAACAGCAGATTACACTTTCTTCTCAAGTGCACACAGAACATTCTCCAGGATAGATCACATCTTGGCTCACAAATCAAGCCTCAGTAAATTTAAAAAAATTGAAATCATATCAGGCATCTTTTCTGACCATAATGCTTTGAGATTAGAAATCAATTACGGGAAAAAAACATAAACACAAACACATGGAGGCTAAGCAATATGTTACAAAATAACCAAGAGATCACTGAAGAAATCAAAGAGGAAATCAAAATACCTAGAGACAAATGACAACAAAAACACGACGATCCAAAGCCTATGGGATGAAGCAAAAGCAGTTCTAAGAGGGAAGTTTATAGCAATAGAATCCTACCTCAAGAAACAAGAAAAATCTCAAATAAACAATCTAACCTTACACCTAAAGGAACTAGAGGAAGAAGAACAAACAAAACCCAAAGTTAGCAGAAGGAAAGAAATCATAAAGATCAGAGCAGAAATAAATGAAATAGAAACAAAGAAAACAATAGCAAAGATCAATAAAACTAAAATCTGGTTCTTTGAGAAGATAAACAAAATTGATAAACCATTAGCCAAACTCATCAAGAAAAAGAGGGAGAGGACACAAATCAATAATATTAGAAATGAAAAAGGAGACGTTACAACAGACACCGCAGAAATACAAAGGATCCTAAGAGACTACTACAGGCAACTCTATGCCAATAAACTGGACAACCTGGAAGAAATGGACAAATTCTTAGAAAGGTATAACCTTCCAAGACTGAACCAGGAAGAAATAGAAAATATGAACAGACCAATCACAAGTAATGAAACTGTGATTAAAAATCTTCCAACAAGCAAAAGTCCAGGAACAGATAGCTTCACAGGTGAATTCTATCAAACATTTAGAGAAGAGCTAACACCCATCCTTCTCAAACTCTTCCAAAAAATTGCAGAGGAAGGAACACTCCCAAACTCATTCTACAAGGCCACCATCACACTTATAACAAAACCAGACAAAGATACTACAAAAAAAGAAAATTACAGACCAATATCACTGATGAATATAGATGCAAAAATCCTCAACAAAATACTAGCAAACAAAATCCAACAGTACATTAAAAGCATCATTCACCATGATCAAGTGGGATTTATCCCAGGGATGCAAGGCTTCTTCAATATACGCAAATCAATCAATGTGATACACCATATTAACAAATTGAAGGAGAAAAACCACATGATCATCTCAATAGATGTGGAAAAAGCTTTCGACAAAATTCAACACCCATTTATGATAAAAACTCTCCAGAAAGTGGGCATAGAGGGAACCTACCTCAACATAATAAAGGCCATATACGACAAACCCACAGCAAACATCATTCTCAGTGGTGAAAAACTGAAAGCATTTCCTCTAAGATCAGGAATAAGACAAGGATTTCCACTCTCACCACTATTATTCAACATAGTTTTGGAAGTCCTAGCCACGGCAATCAGAGAAGAAAAAGATATAAAAGGAATACAAATTGGAAAAGAAGAAGTAAAACTGTCACTGTTTGCAGATGGCATGATACTATACGTAGAGAATCCTAAAGATGCCACCAGAAAACTACTAGAGCTAATCAATGAATTTGGTAAAGTTGCAGGATACAAAATTAATGCACAGAAATCTCTTGCGTTCCTATACACTAATGATGAAAAATCTGAAAGAGAAATTAAGGAAACACTCCCATTTACCGTTGCAACAAAAAGAATAAAATACCTAGGAATAAACCTACCTAGGGAGACAAAAGACCTGTATGCAGAAAACTATAAGACACTGATGAAAGAAATTAAAGATGATACCAACAGATGGAGAGATATACCATGTTCTTGGATTGGAAGAATCAACATTGTGAAAATGACTATACTACCCAAAGCAATCTACACATCGGTGCAGTCCCTATCAAATTACCAATGGCATTTTTCACAGAACTAGAACAAAAAAATCTTAAAATTTGTGTGGAGACACAAAAGACCCTGAATAGCCAAAGCAGTCTTGAGGGAAAAAAACGGAGCTGGAAGAATCAGACTTCTTGTCTTCAGACTATACTACAAAGCTACAGTAATCAAGACAATATGGTACTGGCACAAAAACAGAAATATAGATCAATGGAACAGGATAGAAAGCCCAGAGATAAACCCACGCACCTGTGGTCCACTAATCTATGACAAAGGAGGCAAGGATATACAATGGAGAAAAGACAGTCTCTTCAATAAGTGGTGCTGGGAAAACTGGACAGCTACATGTAAAAGAATGAAATTAGAACACTCCCGAACACCATACACAAAAACAAACTCAAAATGGATTAGAGGCCTAAATGTAAGACTGGACACTATAAAACTCTTAGAGGAAAACGTAGGAAGAACACTCTTTGACATAAATCACAGCAAGATCTTTTTTGATCCACCTCCTAGAGTAATGGAAATAAAAACAAAAATAAACAAGTGGGACCTAATGAAATTTAAAAGCTTTTGCACAGCAAAGGAAACTACAAACAAGATGAAAAGACAACCCTCAGAATGGGAGAAAATATTTGCAAACAAATCAACAAAGGATTAATCTCCAAAATATATTAACAGCTCATGCAGCTCAATATTAAAAAAACAAGCAACCCAATCCAAAAATGGGCAGAAGACCTAAATAGACATTTGTCCCAAGAAGGCATACAGATGGCCAAGAAGCACATGAAAAGCTGCTCAACATCCCTAATTATTAGAGAAATACAAATCAAAACTGCAATGAGGTATCACCTCACATCAGTTAGAATGGGCATCATCAGAAAATCTACAAACCACAAATGCTGGAGAGGGTGTGGAGAAAAGGGAACCCTCTTGCCTTGTTGGTGGGAATGTAAACTGATAACAGCCACTATGGAGAACAGTATGGAGGTTCCTTAAAAAACTACAAATAGAATTACCATATGATCCAGCAATCCCACTACTGGGCATATACCCAGAGAAAACCATAATTCAAAAAGACACATGCCCCCTAATGTTCATTGCAGCACTGTTTACAATAGCCAGGTCACGGAAGCAACCTAAATGCCCACTGACAGATGAACGGATAAAGAAGATGTGGTACTGTATACAATGGAATATTACTCAGCCATAAAAAGGAATGAAACTGGGTCATTTGTAGAGACGTGGATGGATCTAGAGACTGTCATACAGAGTGAAGTAAGTCAGCAAGAGAAAAACAAATATGGTATATTAACGTATGTATGTGCAACCTAGAAAAGTGGTACAGATGAACCGGTTTGCAGGGCAGAAGTTGAGCCACAGATGTAGAGAACAAATGTATGGACACCAAGGGGGGAAAGTGGCAGGGTGGTAGTGGTGGTGGTGGTGGTGGTGGGATGAACTGGGAGATTGGGATTGACATGTATACACTAATATGTATAAAATGGATAACTAATAAGAACCTGCTGTATATTAAAAAAAGAGAAATCATAAAATAAATATATATCAGTTAGGAATTAAGTTTGGTTGCTGGAATAAAGATGGATCATAACAGTGGGTTAAACAAGAAAAAGTTAGTTTCTCTCTAACTGGAAAGATGTCTGGAGATATTCCAGGCCTGTGTTTTAAGATGTAGGTTTTATTATTACTCAGGTATGGTGAGATCAACAGATCAGGGACAGGAGACAACTGCCATGGAAAAGATAGTTGTAAGAAAAAAAAAAAGATAATTGTTACAGTCCCAGAAGTGGGGGATGCCACCCCCATGCAGGGCCACATGGGGAAGGACCAGGGAGGGGCGGAGGGAGCAGGGAACTGGGGACAGGATGCTTTATTGTGGTTTCCCTGGAGAGGGGTGAGGCAGGGTGAGCAGGCTGAGACTGGCTGGTTTGAATAATTTCAGTGGGCTCTGGGGAGTGGGGGCCGTCTCTAGTTGTCTGGTACAGACCCTGGGGTGATTAGGGCAGGAGGATATTGGCCTGAGTGTGAGAGCCAGATGGAGGAGAAGCGGGTGGGGTGAGTGGGCTCTGGATTGGTTAGTTTGCATATGAAAGGCACCCTGGAAGGCAGGTTGATATTCTGTGGGAATTGGATAGCCCTAGGAGGGCTTCCCCCTGGTTTCCCCAGGGCCCCAGATGTCAAAATGTTATAACAAAAGACACGTTTAGTACACCCTGGGATGACAGCTCCATTGTGTTGTCAAGAAACCAGCTTTCTTCTATCTGTTCTACCAGATAGAAGAGCGTCCAGCCTCAAGTGTCCCTCTTGGTCCAAAACGGCAGCCAGAGTTCCACCCATCACATCACATTTATATTTCAGACATTAGAAATGCTGCCTACCTTCCGTCTAGTTTCATCCATCAGTTTCCTCATATATCTTAATGACTAGAACTTAGTCATGTGGCCACATCTGATTACTAGGGAGGCTGGAAGATAGAGTGCTCTAGCTGGGTTTATTGCCAGTCTGAATAAAATCAGGGTTAGGTTACTAAGAAGAAGGGAGAGAACGGATATCGGGTAGGCAAATAGCAGTCTGTGCCAGTTACTCTCTGTTTATGGGAAGCGACTCTGGTTCTCCATTAACAGTAGTGTTAGAAAATGTCTGATAAGTGTGTTGGTATAAGATATGAGTCCCCGTGTAAAGAAATATACTGGGTAAATGTTAACACATTTGGTGCGTGACCAGGACACAATTGTGAAGGTGGTACCAGTGATGGACGCTGGGTGACTGCCTCCTGTGGAAGAGGTTTGGGGCCACAGAAGGCTTAGTGCATTTGCTGGGGCCCGCAGTGGGTGCCCCTCGTTCTGGGTTTGGAACAACAGTGACACACGTCCCACAAATCTGCCAGCGTCCAGTTGTGCTGAGTCACCGCCGGCTGGTGGCCGCCCTCCTGACCATGCTTCACGTCTGCATGCTCCCACCCACGTGCGCTCAGAAGCAGCCTTCTCTTGCAGCTGTCGTTAGAATGTCCTTTGATATATGCCTGACATTCCGTGTCACTGCCGTGTGTGGGGAGGGGGCTGAGACATGGGAGAGCGGGCGGGGCAGGACAGCATCCTGTACTTTATGGAGCTGCACGCAGATATTTAAACCTGTCACAGAGACCAGAGCACAGCTCATGTGAACCCAGTTTTAACCTTGGATTTTCCCCTGTTCCCGGGTCATGGTGGCTCATGAGAAGTGAAATTGAATTAAGGCTTTATCTTCTGCTTTTCTTTCTGAGGTTGAGCAATGTTGGGGCAGCCCCGTGCAGATGGGGCTGTGTCAGCTGGGAGAGTGGCCGGGGTCTGATGGCCCTCCTGTAGCCAGCCCCTCCCAAAGGCTAAGGGTGCCGGGAGACATGCGTAAAAACAAAACACCCGATGCCTTGTCAGAGGTTGCGTCCCTCCTACACAGTCCCCTCCCTTGGGCTCAGGGCAAATTTTGAAACAGAAAGCAGCATCGGGGGATGTTCCTGTCTAAAGGGTGCAGGATATGTGAACGTGAGTGCACACATTTGAAAATACATCTCAGAAGATGCCTGCCCAGAAAACCCCTTTCTTTTCAACCTTCCCCTCTCCCTCGCCGTGGTTGTGGTTGGTCTCCTCAGGTGCTGAGTGGGAGAGGGTATGGGGAGCCCAGCTGGGCGCCCTGCAGGGAGAGGCTGGGTGCAGGCACGAGCCTCCCCGCCTCCCGGGACAAGGCCTTGGGGAATTCGGGCACGCCTCCCTCTCCCAGGCACCGCTCAGGACCCTGCCTCCTCGCCTGTAGGGTGAACCTGCTGGGACTAACAGACGAAGGTGGCCAGAGGGAAGCTGGCCAGCTGTGGACCCGGGCGCCGCGGGTCTCCTCCTCCTGGGTCAGATGGGGGGTCAGCAGCAGCACCTGCCTGGTAGGGCTGCTTTGAGAAGTAGTCCAGGTGATGTACGTGGAGGCCCTGGCTGGATGTACAGTATTTCTAGGTTTCCCAGTAGCCTTCCCTCCCTCAGCAAGAGGTTTAAGAATTCTCATCTTATGGTCGAGGAAACTGGAGCAGAAGTGAAGTATTTCTTGCAATCTTGGAACATTTTGGTACAGAGCTTTTTATATATATTTTTTGTTTCTTCTTTATTTTGCCTTTTATGGTCGTGAGGGTGACAGCAGGACTGATTCCCTAAAATGGAGAAATTTTCTCACTCAGTCTGGGCGCCGCCTCCTTTCAAGGGGATCCCAGGAGCTCAGTGTGAACTGGGTGGGGCCGTGGATGGTGAGCCTGGCGGGTCACAGGGTCGGAGGTTGCCACGGGGGCTCTCGCAGGCCGGTGCTGAGTTTGCAGAGGGAAGCCCCAGCAGAAGGAAGCTCGGAGAAACGGGGGAGGGGGGGTAAGTGAGGCCCCCCCCCCACCCCCACCGCTGAAATGGCCACCAACCAGAAGTGACCGAAACAGAACACTGGCGTGCGGGAGGCAGGGCCTGCAGAACCAGGAAGCCAGCTGAGACGTGCACGGCGGGGCAGAGCCCCAGAGGCTGTGACATTGCTGTGACGGGAGTGCCACCCAAGGAAAGACGGGGCTCGGCCGGTACCAGCTGGTTCAGACTGGTCCAGGCTGGCCCACCCTGCACACCACACCAGAGGCAGGGGTGGAAGTGGAGACCTATCTGCGAGGACCGGGTGCCTGCTGGGGGCGGCGAGACCTGCATGTCCCGAGGACCAGGGTCCTCGTCATCCTGTAGCATGTGGCCCTGTGTCATCGTGGCTTCCGAGCTTCCTTTTTTTTTGCAGAAGGAACTTTCCTCCCCGTGGACCACATGCTGCCCTTGTTACTGTCACCACTTCCAGCGAGGAGAGAGGTGACAGTGTTTGCACAGGGCTCCCGAGTGGCAGAGCCAAAACTCAGGCCCAAGAGTGTCTGATGCTGATTCAGTGAAGCTGCAGACACCCAGCTCGGCAGCCGACCCATACACGCCCGGAGAATCCATGGAACAGAGATCCGTGCCAGCTTGGAAAACCTTGGGTCCAGGGCCGTTGTGCGTGGGCTCAGGGCTGACCCCTGAGGGCGTTCCCGGGTCCTTCAGCACCAGGGAGAGGGTGCGGAAGCGAGTCTGCCCTCACTGGGCCAGGTGGCCCCCATCAGGCGGGGGCTCCACCCTGCTTCACTGTTTGTCCTGCTGCTTCTCTTCCTTTTGTCTTTTTTCTTTTTTTAAATCTTTTTGGGTTCCTTTTGCACTTCTGTGAATGGTGTCTCCCATTTTCGTACTGATTCCTTTCCTAGTCTTTCTCCCGTAAGAATCTGATGTTTATTTTACAATGCAAAAGTAGAAAGTCTTTTTTAAAAAAATTTTTTAAATGCAAGCCTGTTGACTCGGAAAAATCAATCAGAGGTACAAGAGCAAGTAAATGGAGGGCAGTTTTTTCCTCTCTTGGATAAATATAGCAACTTCAGCGGACATGCTTTTTTAGATTAAGGCAGGAAAGATTAAACTCTGTTTGACAGTCCTGTGCTATGTGGGCTTGAGGCTGCAGGAGGGGAGGAAAGGGAGGGAGCCTGAGAGAGATGGGAGCGACAGAAACCAGAAGCACAGGGCCAGGGAAGCTCCGCTGGCTTTTCAGGAATCGTCAGTTCAGTGGTCTGCGGCTTTTGGCGTCTCCACCCACTGCTTGCTTCTCTTTAAAATGCTTGCTTGACCAATGAGGCCACATTCCTCTTGCCCCCCAGAGGGGCCCAGCGTGTATGCACAAACCTGCTCTAGTTGAAAAGTTGGGAACAGCCCTCGTGCCTACCCAGAGGGGTGGCTAGTCCAGACCAGGGCACACTCAGACCCCGCCTGCTGAAAGGAAGGAGAGAGAGGTATAATTTTGGCTATGGAAAGGCCTCTAAGACATATTGTTAAGGAGAAAAATAGAGTGCCATTTATGGAAAGAAAAAAGAGCATAACACAAAATTATCTGGAGGCACAGACGTGAGTGTGACTGTAGAAAAAGGTCTAGCAGACACACACCCAAGTGATAGGGTTAGCAGATGGGAGGCTGTGTTCATGTGCCTTGTCATTTAAAGTAAATAACAGCTTAAAAATCAACAGATGCAAAGCTTGTTGACTGAGGTATTACTTATGGCTCTTCACCTGCCACAGTGCTTGGCCTGGCCAGGCCCCGGGCGGCTGGGAGGCCCAGATGCCCATCACAGGAGAACGAGCCTCAACATGTAAAACAGCATTCTCTGAGGGCAGGTTCAGACTGTGCCAAGGTTTTCTCACCCAGGACAGTGTGACAGTTGTTGCGAGAAGCCACCTGCCATGTGTCTAGCTTGTGGTCCTGTGAGTCCATGCGGTGGCCTGGGCTGTAGAGGTGCCGGACTGGTTAGCAGGGCTTCTGGAAGCTGCGAGACCTCTGGAGGTTGGGCCCATATCTGGCCGACGTCACCGGCGCTGCGTGCGGTCAAAGCAAGTCCAAGCCGGGGTCAGGCCCGGCGGGGAGGAGCTGCGGGCCAACTGCAGAGGGCGCTGCGGGGGGAGGTGCAGCTGTGTTCCCGCCATCCCAGCAGGGGACCACGATGAGCCCACAGGTGTGTTTCCGAGAAGGCAGGGATGGCAGAATGTAATGAAAAGTGTTTCTTGAAGCTATTTTTGATAGTTGCTTTTTTCCGTCTCGGTGGCGGTTAGGGAATTGTGTTGATGGCGCTGATCCAGGCCAGCAGCCGCAGCATCGCTCATTAAAGGGCCCTTCAGACTGATTGTCGTTACCTCCTTACCCCCCACCCAGCTCCCTAGGCTCCAAGCCCATGACACCTAGCTGAGTCCCGGCCTGTCACTTTCACACCTGAATGCGCTAACTCCAAGTACAGTCACTTCTCGAGAGCAGATATGATTGTAGGCTGGTTGCAGAGCTGGCTGATTTTATCTTCAGGCTTTATGTTTCTGTACTTATGTACAAGTGTGATTTTTTAAAAAATGATTAAAAAGCCTTAATTTTTTCCCCCTGATGGCAAAATACCTGTTCATTGTAGAAATTTTGGGAAATATTAAAAAAAAAAAAAAAAAGGACAAAAAAACGAACCTTAATCTGATTTCCCAGAGACAGTACCCCATTTTGTGGTATATTCGTTCGGCTGTGTGCGTGCGTGTGTGTGTGTGTGTGTGTAAATGAGACCAGAGTGGACAGATGTCCCCTTACAGGTCACTGGGCCGGCCTCCACCTGCTGTCTGGGGCGTTCTCTGTCTCCTTCATTTTTGCACTTCCCTCTGCTTTTTCTGAAATGGGAAAGTGGGAGCACAGCATCTTGAAGCTCGATGGTAGCAGATATGGAGGCCGTGTCCTTAACTGCACAGATGGAGAGGCAAGGCCCAAAGAGGGCAAGTATCTTGCTCAAGGCCACCCAGCAGGCTGGGGACAGGATGCCGACTCGATTCCTGGCCCAGGGTCCCAGACCACCTGTGTGGCCTCCTTGTCCCTCGGAGGCTTCGTCTACAGCAAACCCCAAAGAAAGAAGGGGCCTGAGTTTCACCAGGAAGCTGTGACGGTCCCACTCGCTTGGGCTGGGCTGGGCTGGGCTGGAGACCCGGCGGTCCGTGCCCGCGGGCCTGTCGGTTGACCTGGGGAGGCCCTCTCGTTTGTGACCCGCGGCCTCTGGTTCTTGTTGCTCCTTGCGTCCTTGAGGGTCTGCTGTGAGCCTGGAGATGCAGGGATGAGGTGAGGTGTCCTTGCCCCAGGAGCACGGTCTCTGGGGGGTGCGGTTCTCCAGGTAGAGCGTGGTCACCCTGTCGTGTGCTGACGCTGGAGCCGGGGGCCCCAGAGGACAGGGAGAAATCGGGGGGTCTCCTGGGGGGGACAGGATGAGACAGGAGAGCTGAGCTCCACGAGGTGGGGGGGGGAGTGTTCCAGAAGGAGCCCCGGAGCATGTGCAAGGCCGGATGTGCGTGGTGCCTGGGGAGGGCAGAGGGCAGAGGCCTGGGAGGCGACCTCTGGTACTGACCCTTCCTCTGAGCCCCAGGCCTTCGAAGGGCAGGAGCTGGAGAGATGCCCAAGGAGCTCCCCGTTTCTACTGAGTAGGAGGGGCAGGACCTTCTCGCACCCCGTGGTCCACTTGCTCGCAGGGGCGTCCCTGTCAGGGTCTAGAACAGGGCCCATCAGATTAGCAGACCCCCTTCCTGGGAAAAATGAGGAGGGAGGAGGGCGGGGGCGGGAGCACGTCCCCGCTGGGCCCGAAGACCGGGAGGGTTTTGCGGGCAGTGCTGGGCCAGAGGAGGCCGGGCACTGCAGAGCATGGGGGTCGGGGAGAGTGTGGACCAGTGAGTCGGCAGGCAGGCTCCCCGGGAGAGGTGAGTGAGGGGCGGGGCAGGCAGCGGAGGACCCTGTGGTCCTACCACCAGCGCAGGTGAGGGACGCAGCACGAGAGGCCTGGGCTGGAGGGGAGCGGCGGGGAAACATGGCAATGGGACCTGGGAGCCCAGTGAGACGGGAAATTGCCCGGGCTGGACCAGGGAGGGGAGGGGGTGGCCGCCGTCTGCACAGGGTGTGAGCAGCTTGGAGAGACTCGGGGCACACAGGAACATCAGACGCTTGGAGGAAGTGGCCGTGGGTACTTAGTTTTGGTTTTTCCCTGAAGGAGAATGAAGACAACTTGCCCGTTGGAGCTGGACTCTGCTCCGTGTTGGCCACCCCCCGAGCCCCCTGGCTGTCTCCCCGACCTTCTGGCTCCACCGCTCTCCCTCTTCCATTCCCCCTGATTTGTGCCCGTCTGGGCCACCTCTGTCCCAGGCTCCTGGCCACTGAGTGTCCTGTTCTGGTTTTTTTTAAATAAATGCATTTGTTTTATTTATTTATTATTTTGGGGTGCACTGGGTCTTCGTTGCTGCGCGTGGGCTTTCTCTAGTTGCGGCGAGCGGGGGCTACTCTTCGTTGCGGTGCGCGGGCTTCTCATTGCGGTGGCTTCTCGTTGTGGAGCACGGGCTCTAGGCGCACGGGCTTCAGTAGTCAAGGCACGGGGGCTCAGTAGTTGTGGCTCATGGGCTCTAGAGTGCAGGCTCAGTAGTTGTGGCGCACGGGCTCAGTTGCTCTGCGGCATGTGGGATCTTCCGGACCAGGGCTTGAACCCATGTCCCCTGCATTGGCAGGCGGATTCTTAACCACTGCGCCACCAGGGAAGCCCTCCTGTTCTGTTTGAACTCTGTTCTTTGCGTTTGCTGCAGAAAAGTCAAAGCCACTTTGTTACCAGGGTGGGTGAAAGCAGGAGATTTCACAGCCGGTCTCGTAGGAGCTGGTGCCCTGTGCAGCCACTCCTTCTGTGCTCCACGGCTGGTCCCCATGACAGGAGCCAAGGGGGCTGCTCTGGGTGAGGCTCAGGCCTCCTCGGCCTGAGTGGGGGCCACGTCGTAGAGGGGGGCAGACCCCGTGCTGGGACTCAAGCGTTCCCGGACAGGCTTTCCCGTTCCTGGAGTTGCCACCGCAAGGACGCAACGCAAAGCGTGGAAGAAGAGGAGCAGCATTTGCTGGTTGGCGTTGGCTGCTCTCACCTGCGCTCTCATTTAATCCTCCAGCACCTGCCGGCTAGAATCAGGGCAGTTTTAACTGATGGGAGAAACAGGACCACAACAGGGAAGCCGTTGCCCAAGCTCACAGCCAAAACGCAGCAGGACTTGAACCCACACCTGGTGCCAAAGCTGTGTTCTTTCTTCTTCCAGAAACTCTGCCACTTGAGGGGTTTACAGGGTCGAGGAAAACATGCGAGTCAGAACGTGGTCTATTCAATCTGTTTTCTAACAAAAATAAAGATGATCTTAAGGACACGGAGAAGGTAGTTTAAAAAGGAAGTATCTGTAAAAGCCAGGTGAGGTCGGGCATTTGCCTGATCCGGGCATATTGTTGCCCATCCCTTTGACATTATATGAAATTTTTTTTTTTTAACATCTTTATTAGAGTATAATTGCTTTACAATGGTGTGTTAGTTTCTGCCTTATAACAAAGTGAATCAGTTATACATATACATATGTTCCCATATCTCTTCCCTCTTGCATCTCCCTCCCTCCCACCCTCTCCATCCCACCCCTCCAGGTGGTCACAATATATGAAATTTTTTTTAACATTAAACCTTTTTCTGAAGTTTCGAGCTCTTGGGATTGCTGATCTCGTGGAGTTCTGTCCTTTGCCTCCAGCGTTATTTGGAATTTGCCGAGCATCCTGTTATTTTGTCACAGACTTCTATTCCTTGATCTCATCACATCCTGGAGTTTCTGTTGTGAATGCCTCTCCCTGCCCCACAGCTGTTGCCTGTTTATAAGCCACGGGCACTTTCTGTATGTATTCAACTTTCATCGAGAGATCTGGGTGAAAGGTCTGGCCGTTCTGGGTAATTCTGGCTCACCCAGAGTCGCCCAGAGCCCCGCCTGCTCAAGAGACAGGAAAAGAACGTGATGTGTGGGAAGGGGTGGCTGATCCCACGGGGGAACCGGCCTTGCCCAGTCATCCTGCAGCTTGATACAAAAGGAAGATCATCTCGCTAGACACCACGAACCATAGTTATGACACTTTTTGTCATGCTGTTTCCTCTTATTTATGCAGTGGAGAGTAGGATGTTTTCAAATAAACCCTCTAAATATGAAATCCTGAGAATGCATTATTTCTGAAACGCTGCACCGTTAACAGCCTTTTAGCTGGTTATATTATAAAGCATGTTGTAACAGCTCAAAAAAAAAAATATATCTGAGCCGAAATGTGTTTCCATAGCCCATATGCTGAATTCTGGCATCTTTATACCTTTTTCAAGCTGTTGTCAATTAGTAGAGAAATTAATTTCTGTCTTTGTGTCCTTCGTACAGTCGAGCTTGTGCATGGATGCCGCAGAGAACTCCCCTTTCTCCTCCCATCGAGGGGAGCTCGTGCAGCAAGAGTTCAGGAGATGAAAGCGTGTTGGTCCAGGTGTCCATGATGGAAGCCTGGACCATCAGCAAACAGAAAAGGAGGAAATGGCTTTTGTTGAGAGAAACAAACTGTTTTCCAGGCCAGCAAGCTGTGATCTTGGACTTTCTGCCATATGCACGTTTTTTTTAAAGAGAGAGAGAGACAGAGGCAGAACCTCCCGGATCACACGGCATTCCCCGAGAGGCAGCACGAAGGTCCTGTCCAGCCTGCACCAAATCGCCTGTGACCCCTTCGCCCTCCGAGTGTCCTTTTGTCCCACACTCTCTGCTCTTGGAGCCTCACAAGGGCGTTTTTAGCATTGGCGGGCTCTGTCGGCTGATGACTGAACATGATTTTTGGTGGCCTTTCAGCTGAAGGATGCAGCTCCTCTACTTTTAACTTGTCTTTGGTCTTGTGTCCTTACACTTCAGTATAGAATGCTGTTGCGCATGGGACAGTTGCTCCTGGCAGTTGGGACTTCCAGCTGGGTCAGCCCAGAGCCCTGGTTATCTTATGAACCACTGTTTGGGTCACATATGTGTTCTGTGGCTCTCTCCCTACCACAGGTAGAGAAATGAACTGCCTTTAAAAAAGGAGAGAAAAACATTTGATTGCAAGTTCTTCAGACCCAAACAGTAGCTTTCCATAGGGTTTTTACCTGGAAGCAAAGTACCGTAATGGGAAGAAAGTGGGTTTGCTACCTCCTCTAGTAAACAAAGAGCTGTAACTCCCGGTGTGGACGAGGATGTGAGGAAATTCAAGTTTCTGTGCTTGGCTGGGGACAATGGAAATTCTCAAGTTGGAAGGCATTTTTGGTTCTATAAATGAGGACTCCCCAAAATATTCATATCTTTTGATCTAGAAATCCCATCTTGGCAAGTTTATCCTGACAGTTCTATAAATATCTGTGAAAAGATGTTCATCTCAGTGTTATTTAGAATAGCAAACATTGCTGGCAACCTCAGTGCTCCACCATTGAAAGTAAAGTGAGTTTTGATTTTTATCCCCCTGATGGGACATCATGCAGTCAGTATAAATCACAAGTATAAATTATGTGTCAAAGTGGGGGAAATATTATAGTCTTATGTGTTAAGTTGAAAATCAACCCCCTGCCCCAGAGCCTAGCCAAGACCGGACACCCAACAGGTAATTGGGAAGCGTTTGTTCCAGTTGAAGTTGTCGGCTTTTACCTTCTTCCTGCAGCAGCCCCTACAGAGGACCCTTGTCAACTGCAGGAATGACCTCCCCAACCCCATCCTGACGTGTACCCCCTGGGTGGGAGGTGAGGGTGTTGACTGAACGAGGAGTCCGGTTGTACTCCCGGCTGCTCTGGCTGGAAAGCACTCCTGGCCACCTCCACCAGGACCTTCTGCCTCACTGTGAGGCCCATGGGTGCCCCAGCGTGAGCCTCTCGCCCGGCAGAGGACACGGTGGCTTTGTCTTGTCTGGGAGAACTCAGGCTGGCTGGGAAGAGCCAGGAGGCCATGCCAGCCGGCCCTGACCGTGCCGAGGTAGCACCCAGGGCCACAGGCAGGACAGGGAACAGACAGTATGGTTTTGTGGGTTGTTAAAAACATAAGTGGTGACAATGGAGGCGTCCCTCACAATTTGAGGTTTTTTTCTCCCAGTGATGTGTGCTGGAGGGTGTCCCAGGTCAGTTGGTACAGTTCACTTTGGCCGCCACAGAAACGAGACCAGACTTTCGTTGTGTTTACTTCTGCTTGGCGAGGGCAGGACTGGTTTGTTGCTTTAAAAAAAAAAAAAAATTATTTATTTGTTTGTTTGGCTGCGCCGGGTCTTAGCTGTGGCGTGCGGGGTCTTCCGTTGCTGCATGCGGGCTCTTAGTTGCGGCGTGCATGTGGGCTCTAGTTCCCTGACCAGGGATCGAACCCGGACCCCCTGCATTGGGAGCACAGAGTCTTAGCCACTGGACTGCCAGGGAAGTCCCTGTTGCTTTTTTTTGGTTAATTTTTCATTTCCACAACTAATATTTGCCATCCACTTTGTGCCCAGCCCTGACCTGTGCACTTCACACAGGTGGTCTCGGTTCACGTTGCCCACGGTCCGAGGAGCGGGGGTGAGGAGACGGGCCCAGAGGAGCTGAAACCCTGCAGGAGGCTGCACCCTGCGGGGGCTGGGTTAGGTCCAAGGACGTCTGATCCCAGAGCCGTCCCGTGACCCATACTCGGGCTGCCCGACGCTTTCCTGGCTTTCCCCAGAAATCGGCCTTGAACGTCTGTTACTTCTGTAATCAGAGGAGGGGTGCAGGGTTTTATTATTTAAGTAATATTTTAAATGTAGGCCAACGGATGCAGGTGTTTTTCCTCATTCCACATGGCGCCTCTGCAATAGAAATTGTTTTCAACGCTGCTGAACGGAGCGTTCCACGATGGGGCTGGTGAGGCTGAGGACCTGCGTTTTGACGGTTTGCTCTTTAGTGAATTTAAATTTGCCCCACGTGGCTGTGGCTGCCGCCCCTCCAGAGTCGCTGCCCCATGGCGCGACTCTGGGGACCGGGCGCCCTCGTCCGGGGCCCCGCCGCCACCCTCCTGCCTGCTCCCCTCGGGACCGAGCTCCGCCCTCCGCAGGGAGCCGAGCCTCGCGCCCAGGTGGCCCGCCTCTAACCCCTTCAAGGGCAGGCCCGGGGTGGGGGGTGGTCAGGGCCAGCAGGATGCCCACGGTCCAGCCGATGGCCTTGGCACAAAGCCTCCTGCTGCCTTGTCTGTTGCTCTGACAACACCGGAGGGTGGAGAATGCCTGAGGCCGGACTCCAGGCCCCCCGCCTCCACCCCACGCGGTGATCCCACGGGACCCCCACTGGCTCCTTAAGAAGCAGAGCCCTGGGGTATGTTTGCTCCTGCGTCCGCTTGAGGAATCAACAGGAAAGGTCCAGACTTCCCGGGACCACCAGCACGCTGACCTCATCCTCACCTCCTAACTTCATAGCCTCATGTGCAGTAGTGATGCTGACGCATAATTAACGCCGGTTTTGAGGCTCGAGGGTGCTTTCACTATGTCCTGGGGGTAGTTGATGGGTCCTGGAGTTGAAAACGGCAGGGAACACTGCCCAGAGAACACAGGGCTGCTCTGGGTCCCCGCCCGCGTCCTCACCCTGACCAGCAAGGCAGTTGAGCGTTTATTGAGCGCTTGCTGTGTGCTGCACTCAGGGCTGACCACCGTGCCTCGCTCTCCCTGACTCCCCACGCACCCTGTGGAGTGGGGTGCACGAGCGTCCCTTTGTGCAGGCGGGGAGGCTGAGCCGGCCGAGGTGAAGTCACCTGCCCGAGCTCACAAGGAGGTGAGGTGGAGCTGACTCCTGACCTCCACCCTCAGCTCTGTCCTCCCTATCCCGTCCTTCCCTGGTTCTCCGGGTCCTTAAATGGGGTGGTGACCCTTCCTCGAGATTTGCGCTGTTGTCATCAAACAGGAGGAGCCATGGGTCCAGGGGCTGGCACAGGGCCGGGAGCTAGTAAGTGCTCCTCTTTTCGCCTTTGTAATATCGTAGCTGAATTTGAACTTGCAGTGGTGTTGGTTCGGTACCCGGATGTGGAAGGGCGTGCCCCCTGCCGGGCCCTGCCTGGGCCTCAGTGTGCAGAGCTGGCCCTTTGTCGAGGGCAGAAGGGGCCGTTTCTCCTGCCCGCTCGCTCCGTGGTCACTTCCATTGACTCTCTGTGGTTGAGAAACGCTGACCACCTTCTGTCTTTTCTGAAAGCTCTGGGGTCCTGACTTCAGCTGGTTTTAGTTGCTGGCATCTCCAAGGCTTTCAGAAAGTTCTGCTTCCTAAATATTAACAATACAACGTCTCCGATCCTGGAGAAAGGGATCTGTGCTTCTTTCTAAAGCAGTTCACTTCACCATGGGTGATCTCCTTTGCTTTTTAAAAGTAACATTTGTTACAGTTTCAACAGAGGTTAAACTTGGGTTGCCCGGTTTTCATGTTTTTCTGTGGGTTACAGAAGCTCCAAACAACTGTCAGGCACCACATGGGAGCTTCTGTCATCTGGTGGGGACTGAACAGACCTACCTTAATGTTTTGAGGAGAAAAGTTCTGTTAGATGTTAAATTTATTTTTAGTTAGAAGGAAACCGAGGCGAAAGCAAGCCATGATTATGCAGAGGAGAAATACAGGTTAGACATGCAGAAGAATCTGTGATGGGGAAGAGTATGTGGATGGAAGTGAGTGAGTGGTGAAGACCCACTTTCTGCCGGGTGTGCTGCTCTGCTTCGTTTATTCCAGCAGCTTTATGATGAGGTGAGGAGATGTCTCCTGGTTTTACAGACAGGCAAGTGACTAGTGGTAACTCCCATCTTAAAATTTGTGTTTCATTCCCTTGCTTTTTTATTCTCTGCTTTTATCACATAGGTTTGGCTCTCTAAAAAATAGTTTGCTTTTGCTTGTTTTTTGTTTTTTTTAGCTTTCTATAAAATGGCTAAATTTGAATACCTTACTCTCTTTTTTTCACTCTGTATTTTGTTTGTAAGGTTCCTACATGTAGCTTTCGTTTACTCATTTTTTCACTACTGTAGAATAATCCCTTTAGCTACAATGTGTCCATTCTCCAGCTGTGACAACAGGCTGTAGCGAACGATGTTACCCCCTCTCCTATGGTGCCAGCACAGGAATTTCTCTTGGGTGTATGAATGCCTGGGGGTGGGATGGCTGGGTTGTAAAGTATGGAATTCCAACCTTGCGAGATGCCAGATAGGCTTCCAAAGTGGTTGTACTGGTTTCTCTCTGTGTAACATATACGGGCTAGTGACTCCCTTTAAGTTTGGACACGGGAGCTCAATCAGGTCTCCTCCCGGCCCCTCACAGTGCTCCGTTACACCGGAGCTCGTCCAAGTGGCTTTATTCTCCCTTTGGGTCTGTGTGGCCGTGATTCCCACACGTGGCTCCTGCCCGTCCAGGCCTGTGGTTCTTGAGGTCAGAGGTGCCACAGTGACCGTCTGTCTCGCTGGCCTGAACCGCACGTCCTGCAGGAGCCCCCCCTCCTGCTTCGTGCTGGCCTGTGCGCCGGCCAGGAATGCAGGGCCAGCCCCCGCAGGATGGAAGTCCATCCTCCTACTGGTCAGATTTTCCCAGGGAGACAAAGCCACGTCCCTAGAGCCTGGGTCAGGGAAATGCTGTCTGCCTGGAGCCTCCAAAGGAGCAGAGGCGAGAAATGAGAAATCTCTGTTTGTGCAGACCCCCCAGTGGGGAGCGTGTGGTCCGCAGTTAGGACCCTGCTGTGGACCCCTCACCAGACAGGGCGTGGCGATGCTTTTGCTGTGAAAATGGCAAAATTGGGAGCTTGGTACCCCAGTGTCTAGAGGAAACCATCTCATCGTTTAGACTTGCGGGCCTGGTGTGAACGCCTGCCTGTGTTTTCAATCACACACGCCCATCTCTTCTGATTAGAACAGGAAGAACGTTTGAGGTAGATGTAGGGGTAGAATAGAAGAGCGCAGAGGCAGCGTGTTGCGTCACCACCGTGTAGGGGGCGGACTCTGGAATCAGACTTTCCTGGGTCAGATCCAGCCGTGCCGCGAGGCCCTGGTCTCCTTGTTGGCAAGGGAAGTGGCAGTAAAAGCACCAGATTTGGGGTCTGAAATCAGTGCTTGAGCCCTTGCCCGGCCTGTAACTCACTGGGAGGCTGAGCTCCATCCATTCTGTCCGAGGGTCACTTTTCTCTGCTAGAAAATGGGGGAAAGAATCTCTAACTCATGGGGTTGTGAGGATCGAGTGAAATAACCCTGGGAAAAGGGCTGTGCAAATTACAACCTGCTGCGTAAATATCGGGTGTTGTCATTACTGGTTTTTTAATGCTTTGTCTCTCTTTCCTTACTCGAGGCTATGTTTCACCAGATTTTTCTTCTCTAAGAGTACTAAGCAGAACTGGTTTCCTAAGAAAAGGGAAGTCAGATGCTCATTTCTTCCTGTTCCAGCTTTAGCAGGATCATCAGCTCTCTGGATACGTCCTCACGATCTCTTTTTAGCACACGGTTGTGCCGTGGAAAGTTATTTCAGGTGGAAATATTTTGTATGAGACAAAGAGACAGGGATTATTTCATCATTCAACAAAGAATTATTAACTACTTAATTGTGCACGGAATACGACGCTAGAGTGTTTTAAGGGTCCTTGGGATTGGTTTTAATCAGTTGTGGTGAGACACACAGACGTGGAAATGGCTGTCACGAGGGAGAATTTATTACATTCACAATTCCCTAGAAAGGGGGCAGGGCACCCCACACAGGGCCACTCAGGGAAGCACCAGGGCCGGTCAGGAGGCAGAGGGAGTGGGGGGAATGTAGACGGGAGCCTTTACTGCATTTTCTACGAGGAGGAATGGTGAGGTGGGCTGAGCAGGCTGAGGGTTGGCTGGTTTGAATAATTTCAGTGGGCTCGCGGGCTTAGGGGCTGCCCTGGTTGTCCGGTACCTGGCCCTGGGCGACAAGGACAGCAGGAGAGTAGCCCAGAAAGTGAGAGGTGGGATGTGGGCTCTGGGCGGGTTGGTTTGCATGTGAAAGGCCAGCTCACAGGCCAGTTCACCCGGGGAGCAGCAGTCCCTCCACGGACAGCTTTAACCAGATGGTAAAGCATCAAAATACAGAAAATAAAAAACACAGTACATAGCAGAACCAGGGCAAACAAAACAAAAAATATGCTGGCTTAAGGCCTGTGGTGCGGGGTTCTTTCTTTTAAAAAATATGAGGAAAAGAATTTTAATTGCAAATGCAGAACTGTTGCTCGGTATACGTGGCGGGAAAGGAAATGTATCAATCAGTGTGGCCAGGATAATGGAGATGAATCTCTGGTGAGTGGCCATTATGGAAATACTGGCTACAGTTCATTTCAACAGGTGTATAGCAGGCACCTACCCCCTGCCAGGCCATTGCGAGGAGCCCTGAGGATTATGCAGAAGAACAGAATGGGATCCTTGATCCCGAGGTCAGCCCTGGCAGGTGTGGGACACGTGCGGGCCCAGCCTCCTCCCCAAGTCCGTGGCAGACGTCACCAGTCGCCCACAGCACAGTGCCGTGGGGGCCGCCAGCCACCCATCAGAGCTGCTTGTCAGCCGGGCTCTAGGGACCCTCGG
The DNA here is from genome assembly GCF_028564815.1 of Eubalaena glacialis. Taxonomy (NCBI): domain Eukaryota; kingdom Metazoa; phylum Chordata; class Mammalia; order Artiodactyla; family Balaenidae; genus Eubalaena; species Eubalaena glacialis. The sequence goes on from NC_083722.1 coordinate 111,913,085, forward strand.
TCCATGGGGGAGGAGTGGTGCTGGAGGAGCGAAGGAGGGGGAGCTCCAGTCAGCTCACCTGTGATAGAGACAAGACCTGGTTGTGGGGGAAGGGGAACTTGCACCTGTGTGGAGGGAATTGACTCCGTGGAAGGGTTAGGAGTGGCGATGGGCCTTAAAGGATTTGCTCCTGGCCTGGTGCAGGGCTGAGGGCCCCGCAGCAGGGCGCCGCTGTATGAGAGGCACAGCAGAAAAGCGTGGATGTGCCTTGAGGGACAGCGGGCGGGGAGGCGTGAGTGTGGCTCCGATGGTGCTTTCTAGTGCGGGAGCAGGACCAGTCAGAGCCTTTACCCGAGGCCCCGACAACGGCCAGCACCCGTGGACCGAGCTCTGAGACAGCGGAGACGCTGACCCCTGCAAGGTCAGAGCAGCTTCCAGAGGGGTGCAGAGGGGGTCAGGGCAGGCAGCGGGGCTGGGTGGGGAGCCATCGCCAGGTAAAGGGCGATGAGCGTCTCACCCCCTGCAAGTGGCGTAGGCATGCAAAGGCGCAGGCCGATCCAGGGGGCTGAGGACCTAGAAATCTGGAAGGGTTTGGGGACCAGCTCGACAGAGGGTAGAATGAAGGTCAAAGACAGCAGGCCTGTTTTGAGCCTGAATGATTCAGAAGGTGAATGGAACCCGGGAGCAGAGCCACTTTGGAAGCTGTCAGGGGATTCTTCTGACCAGGGGTTCACGAGGTGGACCTGCAGCTCTGGAAGGAGCGTGCCGGAGCTGGAAGAGCGGGCGGGCGGGCGGGCAGTGCGCATCATGGGGAGAGGCAACCACGGGACGGGGGAGAGGGGCAAGGGAGAGCTTGCGGGGCGGCCGGGGCGGGTAGCACTGCAGTGCCTTCGTCACGGGGGCTGACGTGTGAGCAGGCAGACCAGCAGAACCGAGCAGCAGTCCAGAGATAGGCCAGACTCGAGTCGAAGGGGAACCTTCGTATGGGATTGGGGGGACACCACAGTTCAGTGAGGTGATGAAGGACTTCTTCATAAATTCTGCTAGAACAATTAAGAACCATTTAGGAACTTGATAGAGGTGGTTGAACAACATTGTGAATATACAAAATGCCACCGAATTGGTACACTTTACAATAGTCAACGTTATGTTACGTGAACTTCACCTCGATTTTAAGAAGAAAAGAACCATCAGGAAAGCGGTCCTGTCTCACACCACGTTCCACGATAAGCTGCAGGTGGATCAAAAATTAACGTGTAGAAAATGAAACCAAATCTGGAGATGATGGTGGCGATGGTTGCACAAAAGTGTGAATGTACTTAATGCCACCGAGCTGTGCACCTGAGAATGGTTAATGTAGGACTTCCTGGCGGTCCAGTGGTTAGGACTCTGCGCTTCCACTGCAGGGGGCACGGGTTCGATCCCTGGTCGGGGAACTAAGAATCCCACATGCCGTGCGGCGTGGCCAAAAAAAAAAGGTTAATGTAAATTTTATGTTATGTATATGTTATCCTCCCCCACAAAAAATGAAACCATAAAAGAACTCATAGAAAAAATGCTGAGTTCCTTTATAGCCCTGGAGTAGAGAAGGCCTTTATAACTAAGAATCAAAACTCAGAAGCCATAAAAAGAGAAGATTGATAATTTTTTTAAGGGTTTGTTTTTTTTTAAAGCAACTAGTGCTCAAGCTGTTTTTTTTTTTTAATGAGTTTATTTTTTATTTATTTTTGGCTGCGTTGGGTCTTCGTTGCTGCGTGCGGGCTTTCTCTAGTTGCGGCGAGCGGGGGCTACTCTTCGTTGTGGTGCGCAGGCTTCTCATAGCGGCGTCTTCTCTTGTTGCAGAGCATGGGCCCTAGGCGCACAGGCTTCAGTAGTTGTGGCTCACGGGCTCTAGAGCACAGGCTCAGTAGTTGTGGTGCATGGGCTTAGTTGTTCCACAGCATGTGGGATCCTCCCGGACCAGGGATCAAACCTGTGTCCCCTGTATTGGCAGGCGGATTCTTAACCAATGCACCACAAGGGAAGTCCCAAGACTGATAAGTTTTTCAAATAAAAATCTTCTGTAGCTTAAACACAACATCAAGTCAAAGGACAAATGACCAACTCATATACAAAGAGCTCTTAAATATCAAGAAATGCAAAACCCTGCAAGCAAAGACAGAAATTCTCAGTTTACCAGAAAAGAAATACAAGTGACTCTTGAAATATGAGGAGATGTTCGACCTATACTTTCTCCTGTGTCTTAAGGGCAAGAATCCAAACACTGAACTACTTGCTTTGTTGGGAGGCTGATAGATTCAACCCAGCACAACCCACGTGGATGGGAAGTGGGCAACTTCTACTGAAATGGCACCTGCATGCACCTTTCAACCAAACAACCTTGCCACCTAGACATACACCCTGAAGGCGCACCTTCACAAAGATGGGATAAAACATTCCCAGTGATTCATTACAGTCAGATGTTTAATAAACGAGAGATTGGATGTCAAACAAATGGTTTTTGATGAGAGATGGCCAGAGTAAGCTGTACTTCGCCCACACAGAGGAGCACTGCACAGCCCTAAGACAGAGGAAGAACTCTTGGCCTGTTTGTGATAACGAAGTAATCTCCAGAATACGTTAAAAGTGAAAAAAACTGGCGTAGAATAGGGTGGATCTGTAGCATGCTACCTTCTATGTAAAAAAAAAAAAAAAAAGAAAATTTTCTTATTTTTGCAAAAACAATTGCTTTGAAAGAAAAAACAGTAAATAGTTAAAATGATTGGCCATGGGGAACAAGAGGGGAGAGGTAGAGGAGACAGGAATAGAAGCAAGATGTCACTGGATGAATCTTTTTTTATTTTTCTAACTTTTGAACCAGGTAAATGTTTACGTATTCACAAAAGAAAATAAAATTGAAAAGTAAAACAGCAAAATCTATAGTTGTGAACAAATTTATTTTGAAACTAATGAATCTAATCGTATATCAAGTTAGTAACATAAGCACACAGAAAAAATAATGATCACGTATTTGTAATAATTCAAACTTTAAACATAATACTCTGGGGCTTCGCCGGTGGTGCAGTGGTTAAGAATCTGCCTGCCAATGCAGGGGACACGGGTTTGAGCCCTGGTCCAGGAAGATCCCACATGCCGCGGAGCAGCTAAGCCCATGCGCCACAACTACTGAGGCTGCGCTCTGGAGCCCGTGAGCCACAACTGCTGAAGCCCACACACCTAGAGTCCGTGCTCCGCAGCAAGAGAAGCCACTGCAATGAGAAGCCCGTGCACCACAATGAAGACTAGCCCCTGCTCGCCGCAACTAGAGAAAGCCCGTGCGCAGCAACGAAGACCCAACGCGGCCAAAAATAAAATTAAAAAATAAATAAATAAATAAATAAATTTATTTATTTTTTAAAATGGCAGTATTAAACATAATACTCTGGCCATATCATTACTGAACTATCTTCCAAGGACGGGGGGTAGGGTAGGGGAGTATTGTTTAGTGGGTGTATCAGTCAGCTTGGGCTGCCATAACAAAGTACCCCAGACTGAGTGACGTGAATGATAGCAATTTATTTTCTGAAAGTTCTGGAGGCCGGAAGTCCAAGATGAAGGTGTCGACAGGGCTGGTTCCTCCTGAGGCCTCTCTCCTGGGCTTGCAGACGGGCGTCCCTCCGTGTGTGTCTGTGTCCTAATCTCCTTTTCTTACAAGGATACCAGTCAGATTGGGTTAGGGGCAAGCCCAGCGAACTCATTTTAACTTAATCACCTCTTTAAAGACCTGTCTCCAAATACAGTCATGTTCTGAGCTGTGGGGTTTAGGACTTCAGCATGTGAAGGGAGTGGGGAAGGGGGATGCAGTTCAGCCTGCGCCAGGAGCATGAGGTTTTAGTTTGAGGACGATGGGAAGGTTCTGGGGGTGCATGGTGGCGACGGTTGTGCAGCAGTGTGAATGTGCTCGATACTGCTGAGCTTGCACTGAAAGATGGTGAAGATGCTATGTTTTACCCCAGTAAAAAATAAAAATGAATTTAAGGGGACTGAGGGTGCCGCTGAGAGGGTGACAGAAGGGGGCCCCAGGCTGTGTGTGGTGGGCGCTCGTGGGGGACGGAGAGCAGGAAACAGGAGTTCGTGGTCTGACCACACAGAGGGTTTCCGAGTTTGAGGTCTGGGCGGCCAGCCGTTCCAGCCGCTGTGAGCACCCCCCACCCCCTCCATCCGTGAAGCGGGCGGCATGGTCCCTGCAGCTCTGGGCAGGTCCGCTTGCTGTGCTAACTTGTGCTCCGGGAGCTCCTCCTTGTTTGCAGTTTTCAAACCCTCACATTGCGCGGTTTCTGTGGCGACTGACGTCCCTCCGAGAGGGGAGCGTGGAGGGACCCTCAGAAAGAACACAGGGAAGTGAACAGCACGGATATGGGACAGGCAGTACAATCCAGGAGGGAGGGAGCATGACCTAGTTTTACGGCTGCTTCGCTGAGAAGATTCTGGCAGGCGCACTTGACTGTCTTATGTCTGTTGCGCTGTCTTCACCAAGAGCTGTAAAGGGAGGTGACAGGATGCAACACTTTACCTGGTGAAAAGCTAACGCTTGGAAACATAACTGTGAGGGTCAAGGACTTGGGAAAGCCCAAGGAGTTCCAAGCCTCATCTGTCTTGTTTCTGGCCACTTGGTGAGAAACGAGGCCTAGTGAGACTACACGTGCCTGTCCTTTCTTTTTTCCTGGGATACGGCCACAAGGAAGGCATCCTGGCTGCGTGGACAGGCTTTGTGATGTTCACATCCTGGCTCATGACTTCTGGCTGTGTGATCTTGGGGCACGTTCCTTAACCTCTCTGTGCTTCAACTTCCTAGCCTGTAAAATGCGGGGAGAAGAATTGCCACGGTCAAGAGTGCTTGGAAGGGCTTGGTGGGTCCTCCCTAAAGAGTGGCTGGTAATTCTGTGAGGAGACCCCTGGGCTTGGCAGGAGTCAGCCTCTGGTAACTGGTTCTGTTTCCCGTTCTCTTCCAGTCGGCCACGGGCAGAGCGAGGGGGAGAGGATGGTGGTGTCTGACTTCCAGGTTTTCATCAGGGACGTGTTGCAGCACGTGGACGTTGTGCAGAAGGACCACCCGGGGCTTCCCATCTTCCTCCTGGGCCACTCCATGGTGAGCAGACCACGGAAGAGCCCTCTAAGTCAAGCCGGGCCCCGGCCCCAGCCCTGCAGTGGGTGGAGGGTGAGGGTCCCGGGATGCTGGGGCCCGCCCTGCCTCTGGCCCCATCGCTATCTGCCTGGCCAGCACGGCCCCCTGTGGGAGTTCCCAGACAATTTATGCTCAGGAAACGAGGGCCAGCACCTTGGAGGCAGCCCCAGAGAAGCTCACCTCCGCCCGTTCCTTCCTGCCAGGGCCCAAGGCACCAGGAAGGTGCCACTTCATGGTGGGGCCCCAAGGGCACTTCTCCCTGCACGGCCGCATCTCAGGGCCTCAGTCAGCCTGTGGAGAAACACAGGTCCTGTGCATCCTGCCCGTTTCAGAGTCACACAGTACACATGGGAATTAGGATGGGGTTCCAGAGGAAACAAGTCCTTACACGTCATTCCAAATCCCTTTCACCTTTTTTTTTTTTTTTTTTTTTTATTATTTTATTTATTTATTTTTGGCTGTGTTGGGTCTTTGTTGCTGCACGTGGGCTTTCTCTAGTTGTGGCGAGTGGGGGCTACTCTTCTTGCGGTGTGTGGGCTTCTCATTGTGGTGGCTTCTCTTGTTGCAGAGCACGGGCTCTAGGTGCACAGGCTTCAGTAGTTGTGGCACACGGGCTCAGTAGTTGTGGCTCGCGGGCTCTAGAGCACAGGCTCAGTAGCTGTGGCACACAGGCTTAGTTGTTCTGCGGCATGTGGGATCTTCCCGGACCAGGGCTCAAACCCGTGTCCCCTGCATTGGCAGGCGGATTCTTAACCACTGCGCCACCAGGGAAGCCCCCTTTCACCTTTTATATACATTAAACCCCCTAAGAATCAACCAACTATAATCTTTAAATCAGGGCTCTTCAAACTGGCAGCATCCAGGCCAAATCTGCCTCTAGACCCCCTGCCCCAATGGCTGGCAAAGAATGTTTTGAGCTGCTTGATTTTGAAATCTGGGTGACTTTTCACTCCCCTCCACCCCGGTCACAGTCGGGCTCTGTTCCTACGCGTCTGTTACCTGCCTGGCCCTTGTAAGCGTGTGTGATTTCAGACCTTGGTTCAGGTTACCTTCAGCTTTAGCAAATAGCCAAGGCCGCATGCCTTGAGCACCACCCACGTTCACTATTTTTCTTGGAACCTAAATTTCTGGGACCTTTACTGAACCAGGAAAACAAAAAAAAGTATAGCAATCTCTTATTATCATCAGATTTTTTTTCAGATCTCATATTAAGGCTGACGGAATGGGTGAATTGGGGGTCTGCCAGCTTTTGGCTTGAAATGAAATAGAAATATGTTATTGTTTAACTTGCAGCCCACAAGCAGGAACCTTATTTAGATCTCTCTGAAATGTTTGCTGTTGGAAAACCCGGAGAAAAAAACATGTGAAAGCAAGTAATTGCAGGTCCAGTTTATCCAACATTTGAGGGTGTCTATTCCAAGGTACCGTCCTTGGGGCTCTGGGCCGGGACTGCAGCCCAGCAGGAGACCCGCGATGGGGCAGTTAAGAGCCCACGCTGGCGACGCCCACACCCACATGCTGCCTGTTCTCATTGCAGGGAGGTGCCATCACTATCCTCACGGCCGCAGAGAGGCCCGGCCACTTCTCCGGCATGGTTCTGATCTCCCCGCTGGTTCTTGCCAATCCCGAGTCTGCCACGACTTTCAAGGTAAACAAACTTCCGGTTCCGTGAGACGCCTGCAGCTTCCCTGGCCCCGGGGAGTCCGTTCACAGCTAGAGTCTGGGGGAAAGGGCTTCTCCCACGATTGTGATAAGGTTTGGACAAGTAGCAAGCATTGTTGTCCCTGGAATTCTGTAGTTTCTCAAGTCAGGTACTTTTTTCCCCAAAGACAAAAGGAAAATGACTTCCTGCTTGTGCATGTTTCGTTGGTGAACGTTAGAAGGAGGAAAGGTTACGCGGGTTAGGAATCCAGCGAAGGGGCCTCTGTTAACAAGCCACGTGCTGGGCTGGAGCTCATTTCCGGGGACCGTTGGCCAGCCTCGGCCACGGTATGCGGACGGTGGAGCTGCAGGCAGTTAGTAACGTGACAGCGCCGGCCGCCTTGGCTGTGGTGGCTCTCCATCTCTGAGCACTTTCACCTCTGACCTATCGGATCCTCCATTCTGTTTTTCTGGCTGTTATGTTCCACGCGGCACAACCAGTGGTTCCCGCATTGAGCTGGGCCTCCTCCCCCTGAGGAAGGAGATGGGACTCGTGGCCTCAGCAGGGCTGCTGGGTTGTTGACACATTATGCACCTGAGGTTTCAGAGACAGGTAACCCGTTGAGGGTGGGGAATCCCAGCCCCGAGTCTCCCCGAACAACGGTCAGTCTCTCCTGGACGCTGGGGGACACTGCTGCCCCCGAGCCGGTTCTCAGGACTCTCAAAGGAGCACGAGGGGTGAGTGAGGCAGTGGGTCAGGATCATTCAAGGGTCCTGGTCCGAGTAGAGTAAGCAAGACGAGGATCGCAAAAAGAGGGAGTCCTCACGGCACGCCGCATGCTTTGATTCGTGGTTTGTTCTGCCCAGTGAGTGCCGGGCACGTGCTGGGCTTACACGTGAATCATCTCCCTTGGCTCCCACCCTCACCCCCGGGAGGGGTCGAGGCCTGCGTTTTACGGTCAGGACGACTGAGGCTTGGAAGGGACGAGCGACTCTCCAGGTCCACACCCCAGGGTGGTGGGTTGGGATCTGGGGCTGTCCTCTCCTCTCCCCATCAAGGGTGTTTCCCCAGAGAAGAAAGTGGGTGTTTCCTGCAGCGGATGTTTTCCCTTTGGGAAGAGTCCAGGACCATGGGGATTTTTGGATGAAGTGCACCAGGGGATCAGGGCAGCTGGGCCCCAAAGTGGAGCCCACAAGCTTTCCCCCGAGTCACTGGCAAAGGGGGAACTTCTGGGCCAGGCCACCAGCGTGACCTTCCGAGCCTGCCGCTAATAGATCACCTTGTCAAATCAGGAGCCAGCTGTCCCCGGGGGGATGCAAGTCTCCTCTCATTAACCAAGACAAATGAGATTGCCCGTTGCCCCCAGACCAGAGGACACATCCTCCGAACCGTGAAATCTGTTGCTGCTCCGGGCTTCGGCAGTTCTGATTGACATCCTGTGATTCGTCTGCCACCCCCGGACCACGGGCTTACCCTCCACGTCCCGCCTGACAGCCTTCTGAAGCAGTCTCACAGAATCTTTGTTTAAAATTTAATTGACACATTCTTGTAATAATATGTCTGTACGGTTCAAAATGAGAGAGGGAAAGGGCATGAGTGGAGTCTCCTCCCGGTTGCAGGCGGGCAGCCAGTTAGCAGAGTTTGTGCATCTCTGCGGGTACGCACACCCCAGTGGGTCCCTGTGTTTCACACATGTGGGAACACGCTCTCTGTGCTTCCTGTTTTGTTCTTTTGGTGGCCTGTTTGTTTTTGTGGGTGGGGTTTAGTTTGGTCATTTTCCTTTGTGATACCTCTTGGTGCATAGGACTAGGAAAGGCCTCACTGCAGGCCTTGGGTCAGGTGAGGCCCAAGGGGGATGGCCCTGGGTCAGGTGAGGCCCCCTATGGGGATGGGCCTGGATCAGGTGAGGCGCCCTGCAGGGATGGGCCTGGATCAGGTGAGGCGCCCTGCAGTGATGGCCCTGGATCAGGTGAGGCACCCTGCAGGGATGGCCCTGGATCAGGTGAGGCGCCCTGCAGTGATGGCCCTGGATCATGTGAGGCCCCCTGCAGGGATGGGCCTGGGTCAGGTGAGGCCCCCTATGGGGATGGGCCTGGATCAGGTGAGACCCCCTGCAGGGATGGGCCTGGGTCAGGTGAGGCCCCCTGCAGGGATGGGCCTGGGTCAGAGGAGGCCCCACTGACTGGCCTTTGGGTCTTCCCAGTGGTTCCCTCTTACAGACCCCAAAGACAGCCTCCTGGAGACCACCCTGGCTGAGGGGGAGGAGGGGACCCTTCCCTGGCTGGAGTCACACTGTCAGGGCGCAGAGCACAGGGCAGTGTCCTGTTCTGTGACTCTTCTCCCAGAGCGAGGCTCCTTGACAGGTCACAGGTTTGTGTCATGGCAGCCAGTTCCTGATGGAGAAAGTTTGAAAATCATTATAGCCAGCAGCATGAGATACCCAAGGCTTGGAGCACAGACGGGCTTGTGGAAGATGACAGCTCCCCGCTCCAAACGTGAGAATGCCAGACCACCCCCCCCACCCCAGATCCCGCACATCTGGTTCTTACTCCATTTTCAACAAGCTGGGGTATATTTAGCCTGGCGAAGAGACAAGGAGGACAGAGTCTCCTGGCCCCAAATGCTGTCTGTGTTCAGATCGTGGTGGAAGCAGGAGAAATTGAGAAACAAAAGCCCTGTGCATCAGAACAAGTCTCAGTGGTTAATGGGAGGTTTCATGGGGATTGTCTCATGCCCCCGGACATGCTCTGGGGAAGGCAGCACTGCAGCCAGCCCTGGGGACAGAGGGGAACCCTTGGGAACAGGTGTCACACCCTGAGCTCGCCAGGCCTTGTCCCCGGGCTGCAGGTTAACCCAGTCCTTTCTCTGGGGAAGAACCCGACATCCCCCTGGATTTCTGCCCGGGGTCAGGGCGGGGACTCAGCCTGCGCAGAGGGTAATCCTCTAAATGACCTTCTCTGCCTGTTGCCTGGAGGTTGTCCCCTGGGGTCAGGTCCGAGATGCGGGAGCCATCCCCAGTGCTTCCAGATGCTTCTCCACCCCCCCGCCCCGCCCGCCAACCAGGGCGCCTGGCCAGGTGGGGCTTGAGTGGCCGCTGTGTACCCAGCACTCATGCCAGACACGTACCATCTTATTTCCGCCCCCCCCCCCCGCCACCGCTTCCCATTTACAGACGAGGAAATGAGGCCGATTGTCTCGCTCAAGGTCAGCGTGAGCTCTGGCTCAGACGGCAGGCGTGGCAGGATGCTCCCTTCACCCCGAAACTGCCCTGGATCAACTCTAGCCCACTTCCCATCTGAATGTCACTCTTCTGCTTTTAGTCACCAGAGTCCGGAAGGCCCTGGAGCAGAGGGGTGGAGAAGGGACACGGAAGGGGTCTGGGGAATGGCCACTCATTCAAACTTCAGGTAAAGTTAGACTCAGGAGTCAGGGCTTAGCTAGGTCATGAACTGGCCCCTGAATCTGGCAACAGTGATGCACCGGGGGTGTTGTTACCTCTGTAAGGCATGCGGGCTTCCTGTTGTCTGCCGGGAGGTACACTCTCCCCCACCCCAGAAACTCTGGGCTGTGTCCCGGCCATGCACTCCTGCGCCCACGGAGGCCTGCACTTCTGGCCTCCTGTGCGCGGGTCAGCCTGTTGAGCTGCTGTAGAAAAGCGAGTGTAATTACTTCCCTCGTGTCAAGTCTTTTAGTGGCAGAAGCTTAAAAATGATCTTCGGGAGCCATTAAAACCTTTTGGATCAATAAAGGCATTTGTGCAAGTCACTAGCACTTAAAGTGATGGGGCTGCAGTTAACCCAGGGGCAGGCCAAGGACACGTGACCGTCCGCTCGCTCGCTTGTCGGGGATGGACCTCACTTCCGGGAGAGTCATCCTCTTTTGTAGCTGAGATAGTTTGGGGCTCCAGCTGTCACCTGGTTCTGCAGGTTACCTCCTTCCTGGGGTCCCCACTCTGAATGACATCGGCGTTTGCTCAGTCAACCAAGGAGTGTTGGTGGAGCTTCTCCTTGGGGCCGGAAACCAGAGGGCAGTTAGGGACGAGCTCTGGAGGAATTAGGTGTCACGCAACCTCCTAGCAGCCCTTCAAGCTTCGTTTCATTTTCTCCATTTTAGAAATGGAGACACTGAGGATCGTAGACCTTCTCTGGGATTCAGAATCAGAGTTCGAATCCCACTTTGCCCAGCTCTGAGTCTCCAGGACCGATTCCCCCACTTCATTACCTTCCGTTTCCAGGGCTGGGGTCCAGCGACTGTGTGTCAGTCGTCATGGGTCTCGGCCCCCAAATTGTCCTCAGGCGATGTGCCCTGGGGCCCCGTTGAGTCGGGGTCACTGGGACCTCTGTGGTGGCACAGACCTGACTTAGCCTGTTGGAGTCACGATGAGGGTGGGGTCTCTCCTCCAGGGGGCCCGGCAGGGGTCGCCCCTCTCCTGAGCTGGATCCGGGGCTCTCTCCACGCCCCTGCAGGGTTGTCCGAAAAGTTCGGAACACTTACTCAAAATGGCATCAAGATCTGTAATATCTTGCATTCCATTTCCTTTTTGGGTGAGCCACTGCCCCTCACTCCTCGTCTTCCCGTGGACACAGGTGCGGGGCTCTCGCGGTGTATGGCGCTGGGGGAGGTGATGTCAGGAAGCAGCAGCAACCTGGACAAATTGATGTTTCGGGCGTGGGGTCTGCTGGGCTCCCTCCGACCCCCCTGCTTCCTCACCACGTGCCCTCAGCACCCTCCTGAACCTCGTCGTCCTTGATCAACCTCTCGCGCTGCTCAGTTTTCTAATGGAAAAGCTAATGAAATAGACAGACCCTAAAAGAGCAGCAGGGAAAGTGAGCGTCTCGAGCAGCTGCTCAAAGCATCCTTCCCCGCGTGCCACCTCTTTTCCTTCTCTGGTCTTTGTGGGGAAAAGGCTATAAGAAGCACCTGATTTTTTTAGCTGTGACATTATTGCCATCAAAGGTTTGTCTCTACCCAGTTGAGTCTTGTTGGAAATGTGGCCAGAATTTACTCTGCTGGTTTAGAAAAAGAGCTGAGGGTCAGGGTGGTGCCAAGATCTCTCACTGTGGCTCCTTTGAAAGGGAGGCTTACACGTCAGGTGTGTCCGTGTCCCTGGTCCTACGCTGTGGGGGTCGGGGACACTGCACCACCTGGGCCACCGCTCAGACCAGGTCAGGCAGAACCTCTCAGGGTCGTGCTTCTCTTGACTCAGGCTCCCTGCCCCTCCACCTTCAGGGCGCACACGAATGCCGGGGGGTCCCGTGAAAATGCAGAGCCTGAGCCCTGGCAGCTGCCGGTGCTGCTGGTCTGAGGACCACATGTAAAGCAGGGGTCATGGAACGTCAGGAAGGGACAGGGCCTGATGGGGGCCACGCCTGCTGCCAGTATACCAGCAGGGTGCAGGGAACAGGACTTCAAAGCCAAGCGCCGTCTTCCTGTGGAGACCCGGGGCTCAGGGCCATAGGCTGTCGGAGCTGCAGCAGGAGAGTCCCCGCCGGAACTCGGCGACTGTACTGGGACGGGAAGGTGGGGGGGCAGCTGAACTGCTGTGCATTATCTGGTCCCTCCAGGGACCAGACCCTTGCACTGTTCATTTCGTAAAGCAAATGCTTGTCCAGAAACGGCGCTCCTCCTCTTTTTTTCCCGTGAGGCTCTTCTTGAAGCTTCCCATGGCTGCACAGAGTTCCTGTTAGTGATGCAGGGAAGACCGCTTGCTCAGGGACAGAGGGCAGGGCAGGTTTCCCTGTGGCCCTCTCCTAGAGGCAGCGTCTCCCCTGGCTGCCTCGTGCCCACACCCACCCCGGGAAACTAGAATGAGGACGGCATGAGCCTCAGCCCGCCTGGCCTGATCCTCGTGGAGCCTGTGAGCGGTCAGTGTCTCTTCCTGGGGGTAGAGGCCTTGGCACTTCGGGGTGTGAATGTTTGGGTTGAGAGGTGCCCATGGTGGGAGCAGAGACCGCAAGGGTGAAGGTGAGTCTGACCCTCCACGAACAGCTGGCAGCGTGCCCGCGTCCACGCAGAAACGGTGCCCGGCTTGGACAGTGGAGCGGACCCTGTACAGTCTCTGCCTTCACGCCTGCCGCGGGGCAGGTGCCCAGGCGGTGTGTCCCTGGGCCTTTTCCTGCTGTCGGCTATCTGATGGGGGAGTGGGTAGGAAGCTGCTTGCCGAGAAAGAGCCGTGTCCTTGAGGAGGCCGTGCTGGACGAGGCAGGCAGACGGGCCAAAGTGGGCAGCGGGGTCTGGTCGCATCACACACGGCCTCCCCAGGCCGTGACTCCCACTCACACGTGGAGTCAGCTGAGAGACTCCATGTCCTTCAGGAGGCCGTGGCAGGGCATCAAGGACAGCGGAAAGTCTAGGATCAGTTTTACAAGCTTTGGGATCCACGTCGTTTTCCCTAATAACGTTGCCCTTGGGCCGCTGTTGCTGGAAGGGAAAGGGCAGCTGCACCCCAGGCCTCTGCCCCCTTCCAGCTGGCCGTGTGCAGTGGCACTGAGCCTCAGTGTCCTTGTCTGTTACACGAGGGTAAACCCTCACCTCACAGCATTTGTGTCAAGATTAAAAGACTGGGCACCTGGGGCTGTGCCCAGCACACCCAGGGGTTGTCACTGAGTGGATGTGGGTGCCCTCCCCGACGCAGGGTGCCAAGAGGCAGCACCTGTCAGCTCTGTGACACGCGCCCTCCGCGCAGACCGGGGATTCGCTGCTCGCCACCTTCCGTGCAATTCTAATTTCAGCGTTTCTCAGCTCGCTTTGGAAATAGCATCTTTCATCCCCGGGTGTCTGCACAGCCCAGAAACGGGAGCAGCCCCCCTCTGCAGGCAGACGTGTGAGATCCAGGTTCACGCTTTTCCTGGGTAAACACCAGATCCAGCAGGAGGGGGTGGGAAGGCCTGGACCTGAGCCAGGACCACGTTCAAGGAGCATGCGTCAAGCACCTACCGTGTGCCGCTGCCTTTGCGCACAGTGGTCCCGGGGGGAGCTAAGGGAACAGGCTCAGTGCTGTGCAGCTCTGCGTCCACGCACCTGGAGCCACACGACCAGCAGTCAGGTCGGTGTGTCCCTCGGCGCCGTGGCTGTTTGTGCCCCAAGACAGTCGGCAGGTGCTTCCCGACCAGAGCGTGTCCTACCTCGTCTCGGGTGACAGGGTGCTTCTGCCCCTGCCGTGTTTTCTGAGGGCCTTTGAGAGCTGCTTGTGCACAGGCGCTCAGCTGGGAGCTCCTGCAGGTCATGCAAACTCATGACCCGGGAGGGATCTAGGGAGAGCAACTGCACAGAATCGGGAGCAGCAGAAAACAGACGTGGCGTCGCGCTGTCACCACGCGGCCTCCCCTCGCCCGGCTCACCCACAGTGGCCCAGAGCCAGACAGTGAGGCCGTCTGGTCGGAGAGAGGAGGGTCCTTGGGTGCCCAGCCCAGGATCAGGCCTGGCTGATGTCCAGTCTGGGTGTCCCTTTCCTTAGCTGGCCCCGTGGGCAGCTGGGTGGGGGTCCCACTGCACTCACCCTGACTTCCCTCCCACCTAGGTCCTTGCCGCGAAAGTTCTCAACCTTGTCCTGCCGAACGTGTCCCTGGGCCGGATCGACAGCAGCACGCTCTCACGGAATAAGACAGAGGTGAGTCTTTCTGAAGACCTGGGGCAGCTGGGGCTGGTGGGGTGAGAAGGCACCAGCCCCGGGGGGGAAATCCAGGTTTTAGCTCTGCCTCGGCCGTTTACCACTATTCAACCGAGGCTCTGTGCGAGGTGACGGGGGCTTGAAGACGTGTGAGATGCTGTCTGGCTTTAGGATTGGGTGGGAAGGAGTGGGTGGCAGTGCTGCCTGAGCTGTACCCATGTGTGCAGAGGAGCTGACCAGATGAAACTCTGTGTGTGTCAGCCAGGTCTCTTTTGGTTGTAAGTGACAGAAACCCAACTCAAAGTGATTTGAGCAAAAAGAGGGATTTATTGGTGAGTGTAACTAAAGGCTTCAGGCATGGCTGGATCCAGGGGCTCAGAGTCTTGTTCACCATCTCTCTCCCCACCTCTCATATCCCCTGGTTTGGCCTCGTTCCCAACCAAACTTTCCCCAAGTGGAGGCAAAGCTGGCCACCAGCAGCTTTACATGAGCAACTGCAGTGGAAAGGCAGCACCTCTTCCCAACAAAAGTCTCAGGGCTGGTTCTTATTGGCTGACAGTCTGGGTTATTGGTCCAGGAAAGCGGGCGGCATCAGTCCTACCCAACCTCGTGGCCTGAGAGCAGAGAAGGGCAGTTCTGTTGGGGGGCGGGGTGGATAGGATCGAGGATGGAAGAATGGATTCAGGCCAGGCCACGTGTCCACTGGGTTGGGAGCTGGAGGGGGATCAGAGGAAGGGTTTCGTGGCAGAGGGAACAGCACGGGTGAAGATCTCGGCATGAAGAGCCTATTTGCAGAACAGCCAGGAGTTTGCTTCGGCCACAGTGTAGAGGTGAGTGGCAAGGGGTAAACTGAGGGCAGGTCAGGAGGCACCGCTGTGCCAGGGGTGGGCTACTGCCCTCAAGCAGAGCTCGCTGCCCTCTGTAGAAGCAAAACCAGCCCAGGAGGCGTAGCAAGCAGGGTGAGGCGGCCTCGGGGGAGATATGCTGGGGGTTGTGCGACGTCACCGTCACCGCCTCTGGGACCAGACACCAGGTTCAGCATGAACGACGGTGCACCTTGCCGCCAGGTCCATGCAGAGACCGGGGTTGGTCTGTGAAGGTGCTGCTCGGTGAACCAAGCCCCTCCCCTTTAGTGAAGGGCCAGCACCTCATCCCCTGCCTGTGACGGGACCCTTACGCTCCGTGCCAGGCTTGTGTCACGTGCTCACCCGTGCGCAGCTCCCGTATCGCAGGGGAGCAGACTTGAGGCTCGCCCATGTGCAGGCACATGCCTGGGGTCACCCGCTGATGGGACTAGCCTCAGAGCTTAGGTCAGTGGGTCCCCAGCCCACTCCGTCTGGGGGGCAACCACCCAGTGGACGGGCGGCACCCTAGGCACCTGGAAGGGATGGTCCTCAGGGTTGAGCACATCACTGTGCTGCTCTCCTGCCTCAGCCTCCCACCTTGTGTCAGGAGTTTGCAACCAGGGAGTTGCTGGCTGCCTACGGACCCTGGAGAGTGGAGCGGGCGCCTGGCATCCCAGTGGCCTCCCCCGCTTCCTTGGGGCGTGAGCAGTGACTCTGGCTTCATTGTACAATTTGGCCTCCTGGCCCTTTGAGCCGCTCAGAGAGCAGGCAGCTACATGGGAGTCATCCCTCACGCGTAGGAAGGGACAGTCACAATCAGGGGTCAAAGCCCAGGCCTCCGAGGGCCAGCTGTTTATGAATGTGGCTTGTGTGGGCCCTGTGCGGGGAGCCTGAGGTGGGCCAGTCCGCCCAGTCATCCACCTTCCATTTGAATTTTAATCTAGTTTTTAAAATATTTATTTACTTGGCTGTGCCAGGTCTTAGTTGCAGCATGCAGGATCTTTAGTTGCGGCATCCGGGATCTAGTTCCCTGACCAGGGATTGAACCTGTGCCCCCTGCATTGGGAGCGCAGAGTCTTAGCCGCTGGACCGCCGGGGAGGTCCCCAATCTAATTTTAAAAGCAGTAACTCCCAAACCTATATCCTGGGGCCAAATTTGACCCACCAGGGTCAAGAATATTTGAGTAAAGGAAGAAGATTTTCATTCCAAAAGGCAGATCTGTGTGGTGAGAAGGCACAGTGTTAGGACCCAGAAAGACCGAAGCCAATCATGACATGAGTGAGATCAACATTAACCCCATTTCAGAGGTGAGGAAACCGAGGCTCAGAGGTTAAATAATTTGTCCGAGGTTACACAGCCAGTCAGGGGCAGAGCTGGGATCCGAAGCCTTTGATTCAAAGGTCCATGCTCGGATGCCTCCTCCCAGCTAGTATTTACAAGCGTGAAGCTCTTTCTCCTGATTTGTAATTACTGGTCCACACAGCCCACGGCTGGAGACCATCGCTCTGTGTGCAGGATCGCTTAGGAAGGGGAGTCGTGTGGGCAGGGCCTCCTCCACCCGCCGCAGCCAAATAATGGCTCTGGCTCAAACGTGCAATTTCCAGAAAAACCACTGATCTGTGCAGCAGCTGTGCTAGGACAGCAGTGGGCTGGAGGGGGGACCTCCCTTTGAGAGGAAACATCGAGGTGCAAATCCGAATTGTTTATCTCACCACCTGAAACTACGCGGGCAAAAAGGAAGGAAAGAAAGATAATGAAATGATTCCAAACCCTCATTGTTTGAAAGCAGCAAATTTCAGAGCTTCTATCTCCTTTTTGAACTAATGGAAAATTTCATTGAAGGCCTTATGAAAAACAGAAGAGTCTGGGTGAATATCCAGCATGCAGGCTCCCCTTGTGTGCTCATCGCCCCCATCCATGGTGGCACGCCGTCCTGTGTCAGGTTTCTGACAGGCCGGGTAAGCGGGGTGACTCTTTAGAAGCACTAATAAATTTCCCTGCTGGGAAGGCTCTGAGGGTGGACCCCGGGTAGAATAAATAGGAAGCGGGAGCTTCCTGTCCTCGGCATCGAGCATTAGCCCCTCTCCTGCCTTCTCTCTGAGTCGCCCTTTCAACATTCTGCTGAGCTTTAAAAATAGCAATGCCGAGGGGGAAAATGTGTTCAGAAAAGGCACCTCCCAGATCCAACACCGGGTGTCTTAAGGCCCATCTTTAGCTGAGACATTTCCCCTGGAGCCCTGCAGCTATAAAAGCCTCAGGAAGAAAAGAACCATTTGCTTCACAAGCTTACTGAAGTAGGACCTGGGGGAAGGGGCTGCAGGCTGGGATGCGGGGGGCCTGGCGGGCTCCCGGGAGGATTCGGAAGTCGGCTGTGTCTCTGGGGAAGTAGGACGTTTGTTTGGGGCTTGATGTGGCAGCCAGGACTGCCAGCATGACACCCTCACTTCACAACAGCGAGCCCTCAGATGCACAGGCTCCCAGCATGTAGGAGTAAAGGCAGAAATGCCCGGCGTTGTCTCAACACCACCCGGTGCACCGTGCTGCGGCCCTCCGTCTCCCCATCCACGGCTCCGGGAAGTCAGTCTTAATATCAGTATTTGCATTTGGGAAACTTAGGCCCAGAGAGGGCAAGTCACTTATCCAGGGACACACAGCTACTAAGTAAGGATTTGAGCCTAGGTCTCTCATGTCCGAGCCTTAGTTCTGAAGTGCTCCTGGAACTGAAATCCTGGGAACAAGCAAGCGGCTGCTCGGCCTTTGTTGTGTTTGTCTACACAGAGTCCCCAGTCAGCACATTGGCGTACTGTACTGACATACTAATCATTCCACCCTCAACCACGGGTTTTCGGAATGTGATGAATCCCTCCCACTCTGCAAAGCCTTGAATGTTCTAAATAGTTCTCCGGCCAAGGCCGCCGAGGGGGAGGTGTGAGGAGGAGGTGCTGAGGAGCTCCTGACGCCCCCTGCGCACCATCGGTGACCGTCCGCCCGCTCACAAACAGGTGCCCTGCTTCCCTTCCAAGCCCCGTCCTCTGGCCCCATGTCCAGGTCTTCTGCTGGGAACGTCCACTGTTTATATATTGAGGCAGTTTGTCTTCTAGAACCAAGTCTCTGTTCTCTGTAACTGTGCTGGGACGCCCTCCAAGCGTCTCCTGGCTGGTTTACATTCATGCCTGCCGGCCATATGGTGAGTTCCGGGCACCCAGGGAGCTGAGAAGGGGCCGGCTCTGCTCCCTTTCATTTCTGTGGTGGGTTCCGCTCCAGACCACCGCCCCCCACCAGTATTTGCGGTGTGCCTACCTCAGGGGTCAGGCCACTGTTCCCCTGTTGGCTGCGTGTCTTCTGCCCACACGGCTGGGAGGCCACCTGCCGTGGCCCTGGGAAGCTCCTGCCAGCTCTGGGAAAGCTCAGCCATGCCTAGGCGTTTGACTCATCGTAACCAAGGCTAAAGATAGGCTGAGCCTCCCATGCTGCCCCCAGGACACAGCCTCCCAGGAGCCCCTCTGAGAGCCCGTTATTACTTTCCAGTATAACCTGCTTGCTTAGCTGATCTTATTCTGTGACTCGCCATCATTCATAGCGCATATCGCCACAGAAGACTTGTCTATTTCGGGCAGCTGATAATTTACCAACGCCTTAAAAAAAAAAAAAAAAAAGGAGCCATGGGAACATCTCTTGGCGTGGGCTTCCGTGTGGGGTGGCCGGCGGGGGAGTGTGTGAGCGGGCCTAGCTCAGGCCGGCGCCCTGCATAGGGGTCCGTTGATCTACCCCTGCTCCCAGCCCTCCTTCCACCGGGACCCTGGCAGAAACAGCTCTGAGCTCGAGAGAGGCGGGTCCCTGAGGTCAGCGGCTGTAATGGCAGCAGAAAAACCAGGGCCTCTGTGGAGAGACTGTCAGGGGCAGTTCCAGCTGCCAGCCAGGCCCCAGACTAAATGAGGCACCCCCTGCCCTGCAAGCCCAGCTCTTCTCTCTCCCAAGCACCTTCACGGGTCCAGCAAGAAAGCAGCTGCAGGCCGGGCAGGGCTCCCCCACCACAGTCTCAGAGATACCACTGGTGACCTCGCAGCAGGCCGGGAGATGAGGGTTGGAGGCCCATTTACGTGCGGATAGGGTGCAGCTGACTTGCCAAGGCTTTTGGGATACCGGCCAAGCCGTATACGAGCCCCAGACAGTGCGGTCTGACCACGGGGGTCTCCTGCCCCAAACCTGCCCAGGGGATGCGTGGCTCCTGACAAGGGGATAAAAGTGACATGAAAGCCAGGACTGCGGGGAGAGGAGAGGTTAATTTCCATAATTCAGATTGGAGCTTTCCCTCCAATTTTAATTGTGGAAAATTTCAAATCTACAGAAAAGTCGCCATAGTAGTATAGCATACACCCGTATACTCCTCCCCATAATTCACCAATTGGAAGTACTCTGCCATACTTTCTTTATCTATGCTTAAATATGAAATATCAATATGGACATATATTTTAAATATTTTAAGATTTATTGTGGTAAAATATACAGAATATAAAATTTGCCATCTTAACCAGTTTTAAGTGTACAGCTCAGTGGGATTAAATACATTCACATTGTTCATCCGTCACCACCGTCATCTTCAGAACTTTCTCATCTTCCCAAACTGAAACTCTTCCCCACTGAACACCAGCTCCCCAGCCCCTCCCCCAGCCCCTGGGCACCCCCCACCCCGTGAATCTGACTCCTGAGGGACCTCACAGTGTTCGTCCTTTCATGACCAGCTTATGTCACTGAGCATAATGTCCTCAGGGTTCATCCATGTGGTAGCAGGTGTCAGAATTTCCTTCCTTTTTAAGGCTGAACAATATTCCATGGTCTGTATAGACCATGTTTTGTTAATTCATTCATCCTCAATGGACACTGGGTTGCTTCCGCTTCTTGGCCCTTGTGAATAACACTGCCGTGAACATGGGTGTGCAAGTATCTTTTCAAAACCCTGCTTTCAATTCTTTTGGGTTTATACTTAGAAGAGGGG
Organism: Eubalaena glacialis; assembly: GCF_028564815.1. Classification (NCBI taxonomy): domain Eukaryota; kingdom Metazoa; phylum Chordata; class Mammalia; order Artiodactyla; family Balaenidae; genus Eubalaena; species Eubalaena glacialis. The sequence goes on from NC_083722.1 coordinate 111,933,321, forward strand.
TTGCCAGATTGTTTTGATATGCATTTCCCTAATGATTAGTGATACTGAGCATCTTTTCACATGCTTTATTGGCCATTTGTATTGATATATCTTCTTCGGAGAAATGTCTATTCAAGTACTTTGTCCATTTTTTAATCAGGTTTGCTGTTGTTGAGTTGTAGGAGTTCTTTATATTAATAACCCCTTATCCAGGTATATGGTTAGTAAATGTTTTCTCCCATTCTGTGATAGTGTTCTTTGATGAACAAAAGGTTTTCATTTTAAGGTAGTCCAGTTTATCTATTTTTTTCTTTTGTTGCTTATGCTTTTGGTGTCATATTCAAGAAATTATTGCCAAATCCAATGGCATAAAGTAGATTGTTTTGGCTGAAATTTTTTTTAATGTTTGTTTGTTTGTTTATCGATTTTGGCTTCGCCGGGTCTTAGTTGCAGTACGAGGGATCTTCGTTGCGGCATGCGGGCTTCTTAGTTGTGGCATGTGAACTCTTAGTTGCGGCATGCATGCGGGATCTGGTTCCCCGACCAGGGATCGAACCCAGGCCCCCTGCATCGGGAGTGCGGAGTCTTACCCACTGGACCGCCAGGGAAGTCCCCTGAAACTTTTGAAAGTAAGTAAGTTACAGACCCTGTGGTCGTACTTCAGCATGTACTGCCCAAGAGGAAGGACCCAGAATGAGGACATCCACGCACATCCCATTCTGTCATCACACTTTGGAAAAGTAACAGTAATTCCCTGTCATCATTCCTTTCATTACCTCTCACCATCTGGTCCATGTTCTGATTTCCTCAGTTGTGACCGACTTTTGATTCCAAGACATGAGACCACGCAATCTTGCTGTTTTGTGACCAGCAGTTGTGAACATGGTCCTGCAAGACCCCAGTGATTCTTTCTTGTTTCTCTTATTATTTATTCAATCCCTTGGCCTGTGAAAAGGTGGCCGTGGCCCGTGTGATGAGGTGCAGAACGTGGGTCTGCTTTTTCCCTTCCCTCGGTGACCACTCAGGACCTGTGTCTGGTTCCAGGGTCACACCGCAGGGACCTCCACTCCCAAGGCACAAGCAAGGTGACCCTCTGCATCATTTCTGGTTCCAGTGCCCTGTGGTGGGTTTGTGCAAACCGCCTGCACCCACCTGCCCAGGGCCTGACCTGCCGGCCCACCTCCGGGCTCAAAAAGCAGATACAAGGATGAACAGGAGTTCAAGCCTTAGTAGCAAAAAGTACTTCTCGGGAAAAGATGTTCGGTAATTCACATGCCCTTGATCAGTGGCAGTTTATACATGTAGGCTAATCCCGATTAGTCCTCTTTCTATCCAAAGTGGAACTGCAGGTCCTCATTTCTGGTGGCTCTCCTCTGGTCTGGCTCAGGGATTTCAGTCCCCCAGGGCGGGGCGCCTGCCCCGGGTTGGGGTCATAGCGGGAACTTGGGCCTCGGTAAACAGGGCTTGCTTCAGTCGGCCGTGCTGGAGAGACTCTGTGGAATCAGGCAGGACCCTTATGTCCCCTCCCCACCCTGCAGGCGGCACGTCAGGCCAACAGACACGGTGTCACTCGCGCTTTGGACCAGGCCCTGTCTTCGGGGTCACATCGTGGGTCTGTTAACAGCGGGCAAAGAGGCGGGGGCGGGGGGAAAGCATGAGCTTTCCAGCAAGAAGTCCGGAGGCGAGGCCTAGGAGAGGTTTCCTCTTGTCCGGCTCCCTCTGCAGCAGTCCTGCCGTTCAAGCAAAGGCGGGGGCGAAGACATGGTCTCTGCAAAGACCTGCCAGTTCATCTTCGGGTTCCCACAGGTTTCTGGCTCCAGAGAATACTTGGGTAGAGTTGTCCTGCTCTCCCCAGTGTGCCGGGGAAGGCTGTCTGATTTCTCTGGGGTGAAGATGGATGGATGAAGAGAGATGGAAACGGTGGAGGAAGGAGATGGGAATCCCAGGTGGCCCTGAAGCAGGTGGCAGATGAGGTCTCCGTAGGCAGAGGGAGGGGATGGGCTGGAAGGGGGTCAGGAAGACCGGCTGCAGACATGTCTGTAGGTGCCTGGGAGGCAACGCAGGAGGTTAGGCCTGCTGGGCTGGGCCTCTCTGGGAAGTGTGAAATCACGTGGGCAAGGCACTCGCCTGTGCTCAGAAGCCCCCCACCCCGTGGCAGGCCGTGAGGGGCGGCAGCACGCTACGGTCCTCACCAGGGATGTACCCGTTTCTCGTCTGAGGCGTGCTGGTTCCCTGCAACTCCACGCCCCCTGGCCGCTTGAACCCACAGGACTCACCTTGACTTCCTCCTGTCTAAACATGTAGCACAGCGTGGTGAGAGGTTGGGAATGCTGATGGTGGGGCCCGACTGCCTCGTTCTTATCCTGGCTCCGTCCCTCACTTGCTGTGTGACGTTGGGTGAGTCACCCAGCCTCTCTGAGCCTCAGTCTCCTCATGTGTAAAATGGATAATAATGACAGTCCCTGTGAAGGGGTCCTGCGGAGATTCAAGGAGCAAGTACATGTAAAGCACTCAGCACGGCACCTGGCATAGAGGTGAGGGCTCAGGGCTAGTTATTTCTAATACTGTTCTAATTAAAAATCTAATTTTGAGTCCATCCCAGAACAGCTTTTCAAAAAAGAGGTCAAGAGATCTGACTGGGGGGGGGTGATTCCTGGATTTTGCTCAACCAGAAGTTTAAGAACGCTCCCAACTGTGGGTTGCTTCCTGTGCTTCGGGGCAAAGCTTTTTCAAAAGGCAGGCAGCCCAGTTGGCTTGTTCCCAGCTGTCGAGTCAACCTTGCCGAGAGCCCTCAGACCCCCGGACAGGGAAGGTGCCAGAAGAGGCTGGGGCTCGGGAGAGGACCCTTCCTCGATGGGAAACCCAGGCTGAGGAGCCTGACGCCCCACCTTGCTGCCCCGCGCTGGGGTCAGGCAGCCGCACGGCATTAGCCTCGCTGTGGGGCAGACCTAGCCTGGGCCCCAGGGTGCACATCCATCCAGACGCCTGGCGTCCTCCGGGGCATGACCACCGTCACCCCCATTTCACAGATCAGCAAACTGCATCCCAGAGAGAAGAGCCTTGCCCATATCACACAGCTGGGAAACGTCAGGGCTGGGTGGTCTTCCTCACAGGGTTTCCTCCCAAGAGAAAAGACTTCTCGTTTCAGCCGGTGGACACACCCCCAGAGGTTGGTCACTTGGAGCAAAGATGCCCTGGCTTGGTCCCGGGTCCACAGCCTCCAGCTGATGTGTTCGCGGCTGTGCTCCAGAAATGGGGGGCAGGGGGGCAAGAGAGATCGCCAGAGACCGAGTCCTTGTTGTGCTTTTAACTAAACTTGTGCTTTGAGACCTCTGATTCACGTACAATTGTGAGAAATAACTCAGAGGGGCTGTGTGCCTTGCCCAGTTTCCCCCAGAGCTGACATCTTGCAAAACCACAGGGTTATGGCGACCAGGATACCCTCGGGGGTGAGTCAGGCTGTCCCCACAAAGACCCCATGTTGCCATCTTGTAGCCCCACGCCGTCAAGCCTGACCACCACTAGTCTGGTCTCCATTTCTCTGATTTGTCCTTTTTTTTTAAATATAAATTTATTTATTTTATTTATTTTTGGCTGTGTTGGGTCTTTGTTGCTGCGCGCGGGCTTTCTCTAGTTGCGGCAAGCGGGGGCTACTCTTCGTTGTGGTACGTGGGCTTCTCATTGCGGTGGCTTCTCTTGTTGCGGAGCACGGGCTCTAGGCTTGTGGGCTTCAGTAGTTGTGGCGCACAGGCTCAGTAGTTGTGGCTCGAGGGCTCTAGAGTGCTGGCTCAGTAGTTGTGGCACACGGGCTTAGTTGCTCTGCGGCATGTGGGATCTTCCCGGACCAGGGCTCGAACCCGTGTCCCCTGCACTGGCAGGTGGATTCTTAACCACTGCGCCACCAGGGAAGCCCCCGATTTGTCCTTTTAAGAATGTTGTGGAGATGGAATCCCACAGTAAGTGATCTTCGGGCAGCGACCGTTTGGTCTTTGGTTTTGAATGGGCTCAGGCTGCTGACCGGTGCTCTGGGCCTGGCCTGGGCTGGGAGGGAGAACGCTGTCCGTCTCCTGCCTGGGGGACAGGACACGACCCTCCCCCACTAGGAGAACTTTTGGTGGATTTAGGTCTTAAGCCCTCAAAAGCAAAGGCCCTGGGGTTGGGCCGGGCTGGTTACCTTAGGGGAGGGTTTGGGCTTCTGAGCCTGTTTCCCTGAGAGGAGGTGGTCCCTGTCCTGCCTTCCTGGCAGCCCCTCTGCCCCCGTGCGGTGGTGGCTAGCACGGGGGCCTGCCCTTTCCCCGACACAGCTGGCGGCTCCTCCCAGGTCTAGAATGGGCCATTGTGTACACAGCGCCTACGTACTCCAGACATGGAAAAAGAACCAAGAGTGGGAAGCCACCTGGGCCGTCAGAGCAGTTAACCCGGAGCCGACTCCCTGAGGGGCTTTGCGGCCGGTCAGCAGGGCAGGTGCCAAGCCGCTCAGGAAGGAGGTGGCCTCGTGGGCCCTGGCCCTGGGCGTTCGTTCACAGGGACACCCAGCAGCCAGGGCTCTCTGGCCCCGCGGCCTCTTCCCGAGCAGCCCTCCTTGCAGACCCTGAAGGAGCCCCTGCCGCTCCCGTGTTCTCGGCCCCCAGACTGGTGGCCCGGCCCCGCGGGAGGCCCGCCGTCTCGGCTGCAGGAAGGGGCTCGCTCATTCATCTCGTGTGGCTTTTCCCAAGTGGTCTGGCTCGCCTGCTTCGGAAGAATCGGGGTGGTGGGGGGACCTGGGACAGCCTGTCCCTCTCCAGGTGGATCCGGGACCCTGGATGAGGCCCTGCGGGGGGTCATCACAGGGGAGACGCGGCCCCCGCCCGAGAGTCAGATGGAGACACAGTGGACACTCAAGCCTCCTCACGGGCAGCTGACCCTCTGTACCCTCACCCCTCCTGACGCCACGCAGCTCTTGGAAAGAGAGCTGAGGGAAGAGGCGTCATGGACCGACCTGGTCCAGAGAGTTCTGTGGGCATGTGTCCCGTCTCAGCTCACAGCAAGCAGGCCACTTACTGTCCGCTCGGGGCAAGAGGAGTGAAGCCAGGAAGCCAGGGACGGGGCCCGGGTAGCCCCACAAAGGGCATGGTCAGATTCTCAGCCGCAGGCGGGGCCGGTGTCAGAGGAGGTCCCGGCAGGCTGATGGCTGAGGAGGGCGGGCCCGGCCGCTGTGCACGTCCGGCAGAGGGGCAGCCGTGTCCACAGGCGCAGGGGGACAGCAGACCTGCCTCTCAGGCCGGCAGGCAGCCTGCTGGAGCCACGTCCTGAAGCCCGCAGGGGTGTCCTGCCCAAGCCTTTCCCGGGCCTCATTCCTGCACAGACAGCCCTGTGACCCGGCAGTCGTGGGTGCCCCTCACCCTCTTCAAGCAGGGGACACTGTGTCAGGACAGACAGACAGACTTAGAGAAAACAGAATCCACTCAGACTGACACCAAAACAGCTTCCGAGCTCTCCCTGTGTGAGATCATCAACGCGAACATGTGACGCTGCTCGCGTGAAAAACCCCACGGATTGATGCTGAAACCGTCCCAGGGCACAGGCGTGGATGGGGGGCCACAGAGCAGGCTGGAAGCAGGGGCAGCGTGGCCGGGCTGACCGGGGGTCCCCACCCCGGGCCCGCTGACGGGGTCGGCTCTTCAGAACCGAGTGGGAGGGGCTGCGAGGGACTGACGGGCTCCTGTCTTTCCTGGCGCAGGTGGACATCTACAACACAGACCCCCTCATCTGCCGGGCGGGGCTGAAAGTGTGCTTCGGCATCCAGCTGCTTAACGCCGTCTCGAGGGTGGAGCGGGCACTGCCCAAGCTGACCTTGCCCTTCCTGCTGCTGCAGGGCTCTGCCGACCGCCTGTGTGACAGCAGGGGCGCCTACCTGCTCATGGAGTCTGCCAAGAGCCAGGACAAGACGCTCAAGGTGAGCAGCCGCCCCACGTCCCTGCGGCGGGGAGAGTGACGTCCCTCTAGGCACCTGCCCGAACCCTTGGTTTAGGGCTGGCCTGGCCCCCGGGGAGGCACGTCCCAGGAGCACGGGGTGTCTGTTGATTCCTTGGGAGCTGATCGTTCATCCGGTCAAGGAAAGAACCGCAACTGGCCTCCGGGCAGAAAAGGTCGTCTTCCTCAGAGAGCGTTAGGCGTGTCAGGCACAACAGGACGGAAAATGCTGTTTCGGGTGGAGCAGTTCCCGAGTGTCTGGCTGAACCGGGAAGACCCCTGGCTGGAGGATGGGGAGAGAGCAGGTGCACTGGCTGTGTCCCTGCCAAGTGGCAGCGGAGCCTGAAGGTGGCTCTGCGTGGTCGGCTGGGCAGGCCGCCTCCCCAGGGCACACGCGCAAACAGACGTGTCCCTGGACAGTGCTGCCCCAGCTTGGGCACGGCCGAGTGGACGCCCCGGTCGAGGGCCACCTCCCGCTAGGTTATAGGGAGCGCGGGCTGCTCCCCGCAGGTGCCACACCTGCTGCGTGGGGGCCGGCACTGGCGCTCAGCTCTCTGCCCCGAGCCCGCTTGCCCCTTTGCGCGGTGCTACAAAGGCTCTCACGTGTCCGCACTGTCCAGCGCACCCCCGTCGCGTCTAGGAGCGGCAGCCCCTGGCCCAACACCCCTGCCAGAGGGAGGCCCGGACGAACAGCAGGAGGAAGGAAGGGAAGGAAACCCGCTCCCATCACGGCGGGAGACGGTCCCAGCCGCAAGTCCCACGTTGGCACACCCGAGAGAGAGTTGAAATTCAGAAAAAGAATTGAAATCAGGGTCTCGAAGAGATATTTCCACCCCATGTTCACGGCGGCCAAGAGGTGGATGCAGCCCCAGTGCCCACTGAGGGGAGGTGGTCCGTCCAGGCAAGGGGGTGTTCTCCAACCTTGAAAAGGGGGAAGTTCTGACACCTGCTGCCACACGGATGAGCCTGGAAGAGGCTGTGCTCAGCGAAATGAGCCGGTCACAGAAGGCCAAATAGTGCGTGATTCCACGCACATGACATATGCAAAGTAGTCAGAGCTCACAGAAATAGAAAGTAGAGGGACTTCCCTGGCGGTCCAATGGTTAGGACTCCGCACTTTCACTGCCGGGGCCCTGGCCAGGGAACTAAGATCTCGCAAGCCGACTGGCGCAGCGGAAAAAAGAAAAAGGAAAGACAGTAGGGTGGTGTTTCCAGGGGCTGGGCGGAGGGCACGGAGGAGGGCGCTGTAACGGGGACAGGGTTCAGTTGTGCAGGGTGAGAATATTGCACCGCGTGCAGAGATACTTAACGCCACTGAGCCGTACACTCGAAAGTGGTTACGATGGTGAATTTCATGTTATATGATTTGTACTACAGCTTAAAAAAAAAAACAACTTGGAGATAGCTGTTAGAAATCGCTGAAATGGCAAGTAGGCAGGTGGTTATACACATGGAGAGTTCAGGGGAGGTCTGGCTGGAGATACAGATTCTGAGTCATCAGCACACGGGTGGTTTTTACAGCCAGGGGCCTGGACGGGGCTCCTGGGGAGAGGGGGAAAGAGGCCTGACCCCGCTTCGGCCGCAACAGCCTGCAGCTCAGGAGGGCGGCGTGCTGCAGTCTTGACCGAGAGGCGGGAGGAAGACCAGGAGGGTCGAGAGCTGTGGGAACCACGGAGGAAGGTGTTTCTGGAAGGTTACCCTGGTCAGCTTTTGAATGATGCTGAGAAGCCAAATCCTACGAGAGTGAAAATGATCCCCGGCCACAGCGACGTGAGGGCCGTGGAGCTGGTGCCAGGACCACCACCGTGGGCGGGTGGGAGTGAGGGTCCGCTGGGGCAGGCTGGGGTCCCACAGGGAGGAGAGGAGGCGCAGGTGGGGCAAGGCTGGAGGGGGAGTGGCATGGAGAGGGGGCAGTGGTTTAAGAAAGGATCTGGTGAACATGTTGGGACCTCTCCAGCTGTTTGCAGCACCACCTGCTGACCAGGCGTGGGTGCGTGGAGAGGGAGTCCTCTCCATCCGCTGCCCGGCCGCCTTGCCCGCATGTGTCACTCGCGGTAGCCGTGACTTCCTGTCTTTCCTAATTGCAGATTTACGAAGGTGCCTACCACGTCCTCCACAAAGAGCTTCCTGAAGTGACCAGCTCCGTCTTCCGTGAGATAAACACGTGGGTCTCTCAAAGGACAGCGGCGGCAGGAACGGGGTCCCCGCCCTGAGTGCCCTGGCCAGCCGTCGGGCCACAGTCGGGGAAGCAGGCAGAGGAAGGGCAGGAGCTGGCTTCTTAGATGTGGCTTGCCAACAAACAAACAAAAATCACAAATTGGAGGAATCCCTAGCACAATTTACTAAAAAAAAGAAAAAAGACAATCTTGTCGCACATCAGGCCGTCCGCCACTGGATCTGCCTTAAGTGGTGGACACTTTATGCAAAAATAGGAGGTCATAACACTTCCCAGAGAATGTGCTGGAAGGCCTTAGGCCGCAGAGCCCTGCCCCGCCTCTCCCGCTCCGCAGGGTCCCAGGACCCCCACTGCAATAACTGGAGGGGTCCCCTCCCGCCACCCCGCGCCCCGCCCTCACCGCCTCAGCTGGGGCCCCCCTCTGGCCGCCGGATGGGGGCGGCATCCACTTCCCCGGCAGACGCTTGTGCCGCCGTGGCCCAGAACACGCCTGCACCTCCTCAGCACATGTCCACCCGTGACCCGCGTTAGCGCCTTGTCCGCCGGGAGCCTGGGGTGGGCTGTGGGGCAGGTGGGGCTTGGCCCAGAAGGGGCACCCTCGCCCCCTGCCCTCCGTGGGGCACGTCAGGGCAGCTGTTCGTCGCTGGCTAGTGTCACCTGGGGCTCAGAGGACGGCTGTGTTGGAGATGGAATGGCTCGTGCGTATAGCGTCTGTTCTGAAGCAGAGCCGGGTGGGGGGTGGGAACCAGGGGGCTTGAAGGCATGGGTGCCTGACCCCCCTGTACAGCCCCGGGGGGCGGGCCTAGGAGCCCCGTGCGGGACAGGCCTGTCCCAGCTCCCGCCTGCCGGGCCACAGCCTCCCTGGGAGCCTCGGTGCTGGCAGCACAGCTACCTCTGGTGGCCGGAGAAGCTCCCCACGCGGTGGCCCTGCCTACGGCTGCAGGCCTGAGGCCACAGCAGCCCCGCTGCCTTTCTCGGTGCCAAACCCACGGCCCCCCACCCCTTGGCCCTCAATTGCGCCAGAGGTAAACGGGGTCACCACCCACCCAGGGGGTACTTTGACTTTGAAATGGGACTCACTGTCAGGTCTTGAGGCCCCACCTGCAGATGTGGCCGTGGTGGGGATGGAGCCGCCAGGGCGTGGAACGCTGGGGGAGGTGCGGTCCCGCCACCCCAAGGCTTCCCTGCCTGACGCGGAGGCTGGGGGCTAGGGCTCCCCACTCCTCCTCCTCCTCCAGCAGTGGGAGCTGATGCCCCACGTGTGCCCAGTTCTTCCGGGTCTGGTTCTGGGTCCACCTCCAAGGGCCCCCGAGCTGCTCACCCCCAGCGACGGTCAGCTGGCGGGGGCCTTGGTGCGTGTCCTGCTGCCCCTGCCCCTTGGGAGGGAGAGGCACCCAGGCACCCATCCCCGGGGAACGGCGCCTGGGTCCCCACAGAGAGTGGCTTCATCGCCACATCTTATTTCTCTGGCTTCTCTTTGGAGGAGAAAAACGTAGAAAATGCAAAGAGAGGTCAGCCTCACCTGCCCAGCTGGGCAGCCGTGAGAAAGTTCCTGCTCTCGGGCTAAGGAACGACAGAAACTCCACCCACAAACCCCAGACACCCAGCCGTCCCACCCCGCAGGTCACAGCCCGCCCCCCGCCCCCCCAGAAGCATGCCATGGCAAGGCCGTATCCCAAATTAAATACCAGGCACGTGGTTTGACCAGTAATCTTTCGATGCATGAATTTATTTATTTGAAAGCTCTTATAGAGGCATATTCAGTCACCTTTACAGATCTAGTTAAAGAATCGCCTACATTTAAAAGAAGTTATTTGAAACCAGGACTGTTTCCTCATCTGGGAGGGGGCACAGGGCACGCCCACCTGCCGAGTCAGGGGTGCAGGTAGCAGCGTCTGGAGGCCCCCGGGGAGCACCCTCCCGTCCTTGCTGCACCGAGCGAGTCTTGAACTGGGGTCACCCTCCATGTTGGCGGCTCCGTGCCGATACCTGGAGCGCCACCGCCTTGCCATCGCCGTGGTGCAGGGGAGCTGGGTTTGGAAAGGAAGCGAGGTCACACATGGCCTGGCCTCGAGGTGACAGGAGGACAGAGGTCACAGAGGGGCCCTGGACATGCAGCCTATCCAAACCACGCCTGGGAGGACAGACATATTACTCGGGACACTGGGCCCAAGCACGCCTGTGAACTCGGTGCCGCCTCGTAACTCAGAGGCCGTGCTGGGCCACACGAAGTGGTTTCATGCCTGAAAAAATCTCTAGGAAAAGATGCCACCTGCAGCCACTGGAGGTCCCAACCCCGCCAGGGCCCGTTCCTTTGCCGGGATGGGGGGTGGTGACCCCACCTTCCCCTTGGCTCCTGGGGGCCCTGGGGCTTGTGATGAGAGCTCTGAAAGATGCTCTGGAAACCCCGTGCAGGGCCCCACCCTCCTGCTCTTTCCTTCACCAACTGCTGACATCAGCCTGTTAGGATCGCAGTGATTTTCCCAAGCAATTTACTGCTTATTGTCATTGCTGCAGCTCAGCCACCTCCCTACACGTAAGCTGTTAGTGGGGACCCGTGTATCAGTTTAGAACTATTAAAGGACCAACGTCTGCCACAGCTAACCCTAATAAACCACATGTTTTCTGACGGTGTCGTCTGCCTGTCTGTGTGATCTGACTGCAACGTCCCTTGCGGAGAGACCAGCGGCCCTTTGCGAGGCTGCACTGGGGGTCTGGGCCGGTCCCCCGATACACCCCAGTACGCGGAGCGGACTGCACGCCAGCTTTCTCGTACAGACTTGGCCACCGCCGCCGCCACCAGGGGCCGGGCCGCCCCACTTCTGGGCTCCACGGCTGACCCTCCTCCACAGTCCCACATAACTTCTGACAATTTAGAAACAAGTTCTGATCTCCCCCCACGTGGCTGCACCTCTGCCTCGCCCACCTGAGCGCAGGAGACCCCAGCTCGGGCGGGTGCCTGCACCCCTCCCCCCGTCCCCCCTGCGCCTGACCCAGAAGCAGAGGCTGTCGGCTGCCTGTCTGTCCAGGCAGACCATCTCCCTCTGGCCCCACTGGCCCCAGGGCTGTCACTGTCCCCTCCTGCCAGTGGCCACAGCAGCCTCCTCCGGGTGCCCCATCTCCCCGCTTGTGTCCCATTGGTCTTTTCCCACATAGCGGCCAGAGCGGGTGTTCAACGAGTCAGGCGGTGGCCGTTCCCACTCCAACCCTCGTGGTCCCATCTCATGCAGAGACGGCCACGGCCCTCCCAAGCCTGCAGGCCCTGGGCCCGTGGCCACACGCCAGCCTCTCTGTGGAGCCTTCCCACCACCCTGTGTGGAGCTACCCACTCCCTGGCCCCCGCCACCCCTCCTGCAGCACAGCCACTGCCGTCTGACTCGACCGCGTTCTGTGGACCCTCGGTAGCCCTGTCCCACCGGAGCTGAGCTGCGGGAGCTGGGTCCTCGCGTCAGACCTCTGTGTGCTTTCCAGGGGTCCCTGGTAAATATCTGTCCAGGCAGGGAGGGGGTGGGGGACCAGGGCTCTCTCTGGGCCAGGCTGGAGCCTGGAACTGGGGTTATAGGCACAGGGCCCACTTCTTGGTGGGCGCCCGTGCCCTCACCCAGGCCACACCTCCAAGGGCCCCCTTGGGTTTAATGCTCTGCTGTTGCTGGCTTGAAATCAATCTTTCTGGGCACCATTCTCCTCCCGAGTTCTTGGACCATCCTTACGATCACTGCTCTGGACTCTTCCTTGGGCAGGTCGCCCGTCTCTACGTCACTTAGTTCTTCTTCTGGGCTTTATCTTTTCCTTCGTCTGGAACATGCTCCTTTGCCTCCTCGGTTTGTCTGAGTTGCTATTTGTATTTTATGTCTGTTAGTTAGTTTCTCGACCTTGGAGAGGAGGCCTCTAGGAGACGTCCTGTGTGTCCCAGCGGTGCTCTCTCCTCTCGTCACCCAAGCTACATGCTCTAGGGGTGCCCCCAAGAGGGCTGCGTGAGCCCTTCTGTGGCAGGGGGCTGACTACGTGGGGCGTCGGGTGGGCCTGGTCGGCCCCTGGCCTGGCTGGTTGCCAGGCCTTGCCTTGTGTGGATGCCGCTGGCTGCTGGTTAGCGGGGTCTGGTCACGAGGCGGCGGGTTGTGGAATCCTAGGGGACCCCAGGCTAGTGCTGGCTCACTGGTGGGCAGAGTCGGGGTCCAGAAGACCCTGGGATGTTGCCTACCCACTGGCGGGTGAAGCCAGGTCCTGGGGTTAGTGCCGGTCTACTGGCAGGCGGAGCCGGGTCCTGGAGTCTGGCTGCAGGGCCCAGGGGTCCCAGAGCTGGTGTTGGATGGCTGGTTGGGGGGGGCCGGTTCCTGACACAGTTGGGTCTGGGGTCCAGGGTGTCCTGAAGCTTGCGGTGACCTGCTAGTGGGCAGGGCTGGGGCCCAGCTGGTCCCAGGGCAGATCTGGCCTGCTCTGGGTGTGCTGGGTCCACAAGCTGCAGGACTGTGGTTTTCTTTTCTTTTTTTTATTTAATTTTTATTTTATATTGGAGTATAGTTGATTTATAATGTTGTGTTAGTTTCAGGTGTACAGCTAAGTGATTCAGTTATACATATACATATATACACATTCTCAGATTCTTTTCCCACATAAGTTATTACAGAATATTGAGTAGAGTTCCCTGTGCTATACAGTAGGTCCTTGTTGATTATATATTATATATATATAGTAGTGTGTATATGTTAATCCCAAACTCTTAATTTATCTCTCCTCTGCCCCCACGTTTCCCCTTTGGTAACCATAAGTTTGTTTTCTAAGTCTGTGTGTCTGTTTTGTAAATAAGTTCATTTGTATCTTTTTTTTTTTTAGATTTCACACATAAGTGATATCATATGGTATTTGTCTTTCTCTCTCTGATTTACTTATGTATGATAATATCTGGGTCCATCCATGTTGCTGCAGATGGCATTATTTCTTTTTTATGGCTGAGCAATATTCCATGGCATATATGTACCACGTCTTCTTTATCCATTCCTCTGTCGATGGACATTTAGGTTGTTTCCATGTCCTCGCTATTGTAAACAGTGCTGCAGTGAACATTGGGGTGCATGTATCTTTTCAAATTACAGTTTTCTCCAGATATATGCCCAAGAGTGGGATTGCTGGGTCATATGGTAGTTCTATTTTTAGTTTTTTAAGGAACCTCCGTACTGTTCTCCATAGTGACTGTATCAACAGTGTAGGAGGGTTCCCTTTTCTCCACACCCTCTCCAGCATTTATTGTTCCTACTTTTTGATGATGGCCATTCTGACGGGTGTGAAGTGATACCTCATTGTAGTTCTGATTTGCATTTCTCTAATTAGCGATGTTGAGCATCTTTTCACGTGCCTCTTGGCCATCTGTATGTCTTCTTTGGAGAAATATCTATCTAGATCATTTGCCCATTTTTTGATGGGGTTGTTTGGTTTTTTGATATTGAACTGCATCATCTGGTATATTTTGGAGATTAATCCCTTGTCGGTCGCTTTGTTTGCCAATATTTTCTCACATTCTGTGGGTTGTCTTTTCATTTTGTTTATGGTTTCCTTTGCTGTGCAAAAGCTTTTAAGTTTGTTTAGGTCCCATTTGTTTACTTTTGTTTTTATTTCTATTACTCTAGGAGGTGGACTGCAAGAGATCTTGCTGCGATTTATGTCATAGAGTGTTCTGCCTGTGTTTTCCTGTAAGAGTTTCATAGTATCCAGCCTTACATTTAGGTCTGTAATCCATTTTGAGTTTATTTTGTGTATTTTTGTGTATGGTGTTAGAGGATGTTCTAAAGTTAAGTCCCCTACATAGGAATGAGTTCTGTTCTGAGAGTGCATTCGTAAGTCCAGTTTGTTTGTAAGTCCAACAAAGTTAGCCTAGGTACCCAACTAACACAGTGGGCTATGTAGTACTGTACTGTAATAGGTTTATAATACTTTTCACACAAATAATACATAAAAAAACACAAAAAGTAAAGAAAACATTTTTAATCTTACAGTACCTTGAAAAGTACAGCAGTGCAGTACGACAGGTGGCACACAGGGGCTGGCATCAAGTGAACAGGCAAGAAGAGTTACTGACTGGAGGAGGGAGAGGAGGTGGGAGACGGTAGAGCTGAAGGATCGTCAGCAATAGGAGACGGAGGGCGAGCTGCAATGTCACTCACGCCTGACATTGATGGAATGCACGTTTCGTTCGCAACTTGAAGGTTTGTATGTAGGGGACTTACTGTAATTTCATTGTTTTACGTATAGTCGTCCAGTTTTAGGGCTGTGGTTTTCTTGGTCTGGTGTCTGCCCCCTGCTGGGCAAGGCTGGTCTAGCGGCCTGAGCAGGCTCCCTGGAGGGCAGGGCCGGTGCCTGCCCACTGGTGGGTGGAGCTGCGCCTCGCCTCTGGTGGGCAGGGCCGTGTCCCAGGTGGCTGTGAGCTCAGCAGGTCCCAAGGCAGCCTGTCAGCTGACGGGTGGGGCTCTGTCCCCGCCCAGGGGGCTGTTTGGCCCAAGGCTCCCAGCACTGGGCCTGCAGGCTGCTGGGTGGTGCTTGGTCTTGGCGCTCACAGGCCAAGATACCAGCCCAGCAGCAGCAGCAGCTGCTGTGTTCACGGGGCCGAATGTCCCCCAGTGTATCTGCCACCGGCGTCTGTGTCCCCAGGGTGAGCCTCAGCCGCCCCCCACCTCTGCAGGAGACCCTCCAAGAACAGCAGGTAGGTCTGGCCCAGGCTCCCATCAAATTACTGCTTCTGCCCTGGGTCCTGGTGCGTGTGAGGTTTTGTGCGGCCCTTTAGGAGTGGGGTCTCTGCTCCCCCCCCGTCCTGTGAGGCCCCTGCAGTCAAGCCCCGCTGTCTTCACAGCCAGATTCTCTGGGGGCTCCCGGTGCCGGACCCCCGGGCTGGGGAGCCCGACGTGGGGCTCAGAGCTCTCACTCCTCGGGGGGAAACCTCTGCAGGGTCATTATTCTCCAGTGTGTGGGTCGCCCACCTAGGGGTAAGGGGCTCATACTGTCTCGTCGTCGTTCCTTCTTTATGTCTTTAGCCGTAGAAGATCTTTTCTGGTAGGGTTTGGTCTTTTCCATGGACGGTTGTTCTGCAGGCGGTTGTGATGTTGGTGTACTCGTGAGAGGAGGTGAGCTGCCCTCCTGAGGTGACTTCTGATGAAATTTTCGATCATTTTGGGATAGGTCCCATGGGGTGGCCAGAGCTGGCCGTCCCCTGTGCAGAGGCCCCCTGGGTGGCGTGCAGACCTGAAGGACGGCCCCCTCCCCGAGGCCCGCACTCCTCCTACAGCCCGAGCCTCAAGGGGTTGACTGTGGGCAGTGTCCTCCTTTCTGGGCTGTTCCTGCCTCCTGGGGGCACCCACGGAGCACAGACTCCTGCTGAGGGCCATCACACGGCAGGTGCCCCATGGCCTTGGGGCTGCCCCCAGATCCAGGATGGGGTGACACAGCTTGCCTCATCTTGGTGGGGCAGGAAGAGGGACGATGGAGCACCAGGCCAGCCCAGCGGGGGAGAGCAGGAGGTGAGCAGGAGGGGGCACGTCCGAGGGGCTCGGGGTAGATGGGAAGGGAGCACAGGTTGGTCCCAGAACTGGGACTCTGAGGGACGGAGATCTCCTGCAGCAGCAGCACCGTGCCCGGGACGGTGCATGGGGGGAGCCCACGGTGGGGATGCAGTGCCGGGACCAGCCACAGCGGGGAGCCAACCGCCCTGGCCGGAGGGTGTCTGGAGCCTAGGGTGGAGGACAGGGCCATGACCAGATGGAGGCTGGGTGGGAGCAGCCGCTGCTCGCCCACTCCCTGCCCTGTCTTGAGTGTGTGGCTTCCAGCCCATGGACCAAGGTGGCTGCTCCTGCTCCTGCCACAGCATCCTCATCCCAGCCCACGGGGAGGGAGGAAAGGAAAGGGGCAGGGTGAGCTTTTCAAGGACAAAACCAGAGACCTCATCTGCCGTTTCTGCTCACATCCAGGACCTGGTGGCGTGGCCACGGCTAAATGCAGGGAAGCTGGGAAATGAGCCAGGTGCCCACAGCAGAGGAAGGGCACAGAGGTCAGAGAGACAGCAGGCTGTGCCCAGGAACCAGGCATGCACCTCAGGCTTTCCAGGAGGGGAGACCTGGGCTCAGTATCCACCTGGAAGATGCCAACAGGGCGGGTGAAAGTGAGCTGGAGGTGAGGCAGGGCCCCAACTGGGGCCGAGGTGGCAGGAGGGGGACCCGGAGACCGACCAGCAGCTACTGTGGAGGCTGGGTGACAACTACCTCGAGGGCCGAGGAATCAGGAGAACACGAGTGTCCATCTCCAAGACTCCAGAGGTAAGAAAGGGCTACACTGTGTGCCCGGAATTGCTCGTGTTGCATCTTCCAGGAAAAAAGTTCGTTTGCGTCGAGGTTCAGTGGGCTGAGCCTCACCCCTCTGGGGCCCCCTCAGGACCCCGTCTGACTCTCACACCAGGTTTGGTGGCTGGCAGTGCTGCTCCCATTTAGACCGATAAGGATACTGGGGCTCTGACGTGCTCCAGCCCAGGTCCCCGGCCCACGTGCAAGACACCCGCTGCCTCCCAGGTGAAGGTGGTGACCACCCAGGTGCAGGGTGCTGATGGGACTCCGAGAACTAAGCCACTGGCAGGGGGGTGGGGGGCTGCAGTGCCTGAGGGCAGCTTCCTGGCTCCAGGGCCCCTTCCTTCAGAAGTCCCTGCCTGAGGCTGTGCTTCAGACTTTTACCAAAGTGAGAAACTTTTATGCTAGCAGAATGCTCCAGGAATTAAGGCTGCCCCTAGCCCTGGCAAGAGCACTCCTAACTTTGTGACGGCACCCTCACCCCTCCTCCCTCTGCTGCAGTGAGGCGGACACTGAAAGCTATGTAGGAATTTTCCAGGTAGAGGAGCGAACATATGCATGCCTCTTTTTTTTTCTTTTTTTTGCAGGTGGGAAGACTATTATAGGATGGGTTAAAAAATATATCTTTGGGTAAGGGCCAGGACTAGGGTGAGGCAAGTGAGGCACTCCCCTCGGGCACACAACTTAAGGGTGCACCAAAAATCTTGATCAAAATAAGCAATATTTTAATGTAATACTTTACTTTTAAATCAAAATTAACGATGATAAACCAAATATTGACATTTCACAACAGGATTCCTGGTTGTCTTTTGCTCCAGTCCCCCAGGACTCAGCAGAGCACGGTCTGTCTGTGGCCCCTGCCCCGCCGGCAGGGCCTCTTCCACCCTTACACTCCACTTTATATACAAGCTGTTCTTCTTTTCTGTTTTTGCTTACTCTGTTAACGGTTGGTCTCTTTTTCCCCAATGTGAAAAATGTCGGGATCTTGCGATGGAATAGAATGCATATAATTTTTCCCAGTAAAATGTATGGAAATTTTTTTGATTCAACAGCGTTCACTTAGAAGCAGGCCCTGAGCTGAGGGAAAAACAGTGGCTTCCATCCTCAGCACCCCCTGGACTGATTTGCACCACAGCCAGTGGCCGAGGCGGGTGGAGGGAGCCAGGCCGGGTCCGCTTGGCGGGGGCCCCGCTCTCCAAAGTGCAGGCTGGGCTGAGGCCCCACAGCGGGCTGAGCAGCAGCTGCTCAGGAAGTGAGCTCAGAAGCCCTGCCTTAGCTCATGTGAGGGCAAACACCTCTGGCCCCGCGAAACCCCCAGGGCCACCAAGGGGGAACCCTGTCCCCAAGGGGAGTCTGGTCATCAGAGGGGCTGCCTACTCAGACCCCCAGACGCGGGGCCCTGACCCGAGCTCCCCCAACCCTGTCCCTGGGACACAGGCTCCCACGGTGAATTCAAGCTTTATTGCCCCGCTCGGCCCAGGAAAACATGCGAGGAGGGGCCAGGAGCAGGTGGGATGGGGGAGGGAGGCCCTAAGAGACCGCCCGCCAGGTTTCCCTGAGTGGTGCCCAGCCCCAGGGCCTTGGGGCTGGTTTGTGCTGCGGGAGAGGCCTCATCCCAAGGTGACCCTCCCCGGGGTCCCCAGGCACGAAGGGGAGGGGAGCCCCGCCGAGCCCCTGCCGGCACGGTGATGCCCCAGGCTCACAAGCCACCGCGCGTGCAGCCGTCAGCAGTCCAGGCCGATGGACACGAGCAGGTCCTCCAGCACCCGCAGCCGCCGCTCTGCCTGCTCCATGGCGCTGCACGTCTGCACCGTGCTGCCCACGTGGAAGCGGATGTCGTCCACCAGCGGGATGGAGTCTGTCTCCTGCCGGGCTGTCACGGCCGCGGCCTCCTCCCTCACAGCCTCCACGAAGTCCCCCTGCTCCGCCAGCTGTGGACGGGCCGGCTCAGGGCACGCCTGTCGCCCACCCCCAGCCGCCCCGGGCCCACGCTCACCTTCTCGAGGACCTTGGCCATGTACTTCGTGCACTGGTCCTCCAGGCGCGCCAGGCCAAACAGCTTGGCCACGCGCCACACGCCCACCACGCTGTCCTCGTCCAGCAGCTGGGCCAGGCCACGGCCACACAGCTGCTTCAGGCCTGGCAACAGGTACATGTCGGCCACACGCAGCACATCATAGGCCAACTCGGGGGGCAGCTGCAACGAGAACGGAGGTGAGGGAGGGCACCCGAGACTTAAGAATGGGGTCCACAGGCCGAGCCGGGGGCTCACGTTGCAGGCCGGCTCTGCCCTGAGCCCCGCAGCCAGAGCCCAGGTTTCCCACCTGCTGTGGCAGGCACGGTCTCAGAGGACGAGGGAAGCGGGGCGCAACTAACACCCAGTCCAGGCGGGGGCACCTGCTTGGCCGCCACCCCCTTCTCCGGGAGCAGCTGTGACAGGGACGCTACGGCCTGACCCCGTCTGGGAGGAAGTGTGCTAGCCCTGCCCTGGGCGCTCCCCCTCAGTCGCCGTATTACTACAGTGACCTGCATGCACGCAGGCAGCGCACACCTGCTGCCTCCTCACCTGGGGCCGCTGCCTCGGGGCAGCCAAAGGGCCCTGCAGTGACCCCAACGCACGAGGCCAGGGCTCCCCACTGTGGCAGGAATTCAGGGTGACTGTCCCCGCCCACCCCCTGGCTGGAGAACTTGGGGACCCCAGGTGGCTACACTATGTCTCCAAGTGCCAGGTGCTCATGCCATGAGTCTTGTCACTCATTCCTGCCCTGGAACCAGGGCCCCTCCACCTGATAGAAAAGTTCAAACAGGACCCACACTCCAGCCTCATAGAGAACAGGCCTCTGAAGAGCCAGTCCAGACCTGGGCGCTCCCTCTAAGCCCCGTGGTGACGGGGCCTGTGTACCTCCCCCCACCCCTGCCCAGTGCACACACCTCGGTGTGGTCACCATAGATGTAGTACAGCACGTGGGTGAAGATGTCGGGTGAGATGTCGTGCAGGGTGATGGCCAGGAGGCCGCCTGAGGCCTCCAGCTCCTCGTTCTCTCGGAAGTGGTCATCCAGCAGGGCCCGGAAGTAATCACTGCGGCCACAGAAGAAGGCCTGTGGGAGGCTGGGCTCAGGATGGGCCAAGACTTGTGCCTGGAGGAGCTGGTCCAGGGCTTAAGGCAGGGGTGGGGGTCCGGAGGGAAAAAACTTAGTACCTTGTGACAGAGGAAGCTGTAACCGTCCACTCGGAAGCAGACATCAGGACAGCTGCTGAAGCCGTCGCAAGGGAAGGGCAGCTCCCCAAGATCACCCTAGCGGGGGACAGGAGAGCAGGTGCCATCAGAGCAGGCAGGAGATGGGAGAGCAGCCGGCCCGGGCAAAGAGCCCGTTCTAGCTCATCCTGGAGGACGACCGCTGCCCCATGTGTTGACTTAGATACAGGACAACTAAAGCAAGCAGGCCAGCTCAGAAAAGGGAAGCAACAGGCTCTAGGTTTAAACCGCAGCCCCATCCCCAGACACGCCCCCTACCCACAAGCCCAGCCCAGGCGGGTGCCCTTACCCGGAGCTCGGGGGGCAGGGCACAGTCGGCCAGCAGGGCCAGGTCCTCCCGCAACCGGGGGTCTGCCTGGGGAGGCTCGATGGTCAGCACCTTCACACACGTGCCTGGCTTGGAAGCCACTGTGGAGGGGAGAACGCAGCTTCAGGGAGCCGGGCGGCCCGACAGCTGCTGCCTGAGGCCCTGGGCCCCGGGCCCCAAGGCCTGGACACGCACACTCACACTTGGCCTCCAGGTCGCCGAGCAGGTCCCACAGCTGGCACTGCTTGGCCAGACGCTCACAGTCGCTGACATGCTCCACACCGACGTCCAGGCAGCCTGGGTATGGGTGCAGTGCTGGGGGGAGGCTCAGAGCCTGAGGAGGCCCTCAGCTGCCCCATGGCCATCCCTCCGCCCACCACCCGAGTTCTACAGCACCCGGGACAGACGAGAAGGGCTCCTCTGTGGGTGGGAAAAGCCAGCCCAGGAGGCAGCTGGAACCACCCTGCACCCCAGGGGATGAGCCCCAGGAGAGAAAAAGTGGCCCCAAAGCCACGTCTGGGTGTGCTGCAGCCGCTTCCTACCCAGACCCAGGGCTCACCTGTGTACAGGTACTGCAGAAGGGCCCCAAAGGCCACGGGGTTGATCTGTAGGCAGAGACCGCAGGGAGACAAGATCGAGGCAGCCACTCCACACAAATTCCCTGCTCACCCTCTGCCCTCCCCGTCCCCGGGAGGGACGCACCAGAGGGTGCCTGAGGACCACGACACTCTTGCCCTTCCATTTGGTGTCGAGCATGTGTGCGAAGTAGGTGCTGCGAGCACCCAGGATGCAGCGATGTGCCCGGAAGGACTTGCCGTGCACCAAGAAGACCACGTCGCTGTGGATGCCCTGCTCCAGGAGGCTGGGGGCAGTGGAGGGGGTGCTCGCAGTGCCGCCTCCCAAGTCTCCCCACTGCCCCGCACCCCGTCCAGCGGGAGAGCCCGCAGCCCCACACAGGCCACGCCACCGCAGACCCCGTGCAGGGCTGCCTCGCGCTGTCTCACCGCAGCAGGAAGCCACAGTAACAGTCCCGCCGCCGGTAGGAGGCCGTCACCTGCTTGTAGTCACGCAGGGCCCGGCGGATGGCATCACTCTGTGCCCCGTAGAGACAGCGCTCCCCATCGAAGGTGTTGGCCTCGCAGCGGGCTCCTGGGGACAGCAGGGCTGTCCAATCAGCAGGGCCATGGGGCTGCCCGCCACAGCTGGGGAGGGGCCTGGGGGAGAGGTGCAGCTCCCCCTCCCCCCCCCACCTACAGGGCCCGAGTCGCCCTGGGCCTGCTCGCGCCCCAGCATCCTCCCCGCCAGGGCCCAGGCACACACCACACACCACACAAAACAGACGGCTTGGAGGCCGGCCCTAATCTATGCACTGGTGGCCTGGGGACACACCCTAGGCAGAAGGGTCCCCGTCCTCAACTAACTGAGGTTCCTGGGGCAGAAAGACATACACAGGTTAGCAAATAACGTCAGGTGCTCTGAAAAAAAGCTAAGCGAGACGAAGGGTGACAGTGGTGGCAGCTGCCACAGGAGAGGCCGTGGACGGTCACTGTGGCAGAGACAAGGTGCAGGGGCCTGGAGTGAGAGCTATGCCAAGACCTGGGAAAGGCCTTCTGAACAGAAGGCACAGCAAGGGCAAAGGCCCTGAGGGGTGCGCGGGGAGGCGGCAGAGGCTTGGCCGGGGCGGGAGGGGGAGCGCCCGTCACGGAGCAGCTCAGGGCAGGCCAGGTTCTCTAGCTCACGGGAAACACAGCGGGGAAGCCACTCAGGCCGGGGAGCGGGTCACACTGGCTGTGGGGCATGCCCACTGTGGTAAGGACAACACACGGTAGGGGACAAGGAGGGGCAGCCGCAGGGAGATGCTGACCCGGGGCTGGGGAGCCGAGGGGAGAATCGGCTCTGAGGGCAGAGCTAAGGGCACTTGCTGCCAGGGTGCTGGACTGAGAGAGGACGCCAGGGCCCCTGGGCACAGCCCGCGTCCACCGTCCCACCCCACCCCGCCCCGCGCGCTCACCATTGGCTAGCAAGTAGAGCACCAACTCTTCATGTCCACAAAGGCAGGCGTAGTACCTGAGGGGAAGGCGGGCGGGGCAGGGGCGCTGTCAGACCTGCAGGCCCGGCCTGCCCCACCCACCCCCCTGCCCCCCCGCCGGCACTCACAAGGGGGTGCTGTCCCACTTGTCCCGCACATTCACCTCCACGTCTCGCTGTTCCAGCAGGTACCTGGGCAGGGGAGGTCAGAGCCTGGGTCAGGATGGGTTTGGGGTCTGGAGAGGAGACCTGCGGAAGGGGAAGGAGGGAAGCCTCCCCAGGTGAGGGCAGAGACCAGAGCAGGACAGGCATTTAAGGCAAAAGAACCACGAAACTGTGTGGATGTGGGAGCCCCTGGGCGTCAGAGGCCCCAGAGCTGAAGAGGCTGAGCATCTGGGCTGAAGGCATATGGGAGGGAGGGAGGGAGGAGGAGGGGATGGGGCCCTGCCTCTGCCCGAACCCTCGGGCTGCATGGGGTGGCAGGCTGGCCTTCCCAGGTCAGGGGGACTGAAGATGGAAAGGACCACCAGGAGACTTGCAGGCGTCCTGGCAGCGTGGAAACGAAAAATGGACAGATTATAGAAGGCGGAAGTCAGGAAACAAGGCAGCAGAGGAGACTGGGGTGAGGAGAGACCACCAAGGATGGTGATGGAAGGAACCCACTTTGGGAAGACGCCCAGGTTGGATCTCAGAGTGCACCACACTTCGGGGGCTACCAACTAACTCCCAGGTGTCACCCGACCCTGGGGAGGAGCCCGGGAAGCTGCGGGGCTCAGGAAATCACCGACTGGCCCAGGGGAGGGCGCCAGGGGAGGTCGGGACCAGGGATGGGGGAAGGAAAACAGGTGCCTCATATCCCACATCAGCAGCCCCTCCCTCCCCGTGCGGCCCGCGGAGACGGCGATTGCAGCACCCGGGCTGCGTCAACCGCAATTAGGAGTTCCCGAATCTCTGAGAACCAGAGACTGGTTCCAGGCCACAGGCGTTCCCAGCGCGGGGTCCGCAGCTCAAAAGAGGAGCCACGTCGGGGGCGTCCCAGGCCTGCCCCCAGGGTCTGACCCCCGGGCCCTTCTCTTCTCTCTGCCCCTCTCCGCCTCCTCCGGGCGTCCGCGTCGCAGTCCTCCCCTCCGGGACCCCCGGAATCACGCCAGCACCCGACCCCCGCGCCCCCGCTCAGAGAGCTGCCTGGACCGGGGCGGTCCTGCTTCGGCGCCCGGGCCGCCCCCGTCCCCCACCCCCACCCCCACACCGGCCAGGCGCTCCGCGGGCGGCCCACTCACACCCTCCCGGGGCCACGGCTCCTCACCGCACTCGGCCCACGTCCCCCTTCCTGCAGCTGGAGAACAGATCGCAGGTATCCATGGCGCGGACGTCCCCGACCCCGGCCCGGCGACCCCGGGCAGCGGCGAAGCCCCGCCGGATATAAACACGCCGCGCCGCGCCCCGCCCGCTCCGCAGCGGCGCCTGGCGTCCGGAGGACCGACCCGAGATACGCCCGCCCCGCCCCTCCTCTTAGTCCACCCGCCCCAGCTTATCACACACGTTCTGCCCCCCCTCCGCCCACAGGCGCAAGAACCAGTCGCGCAGGCGGATGCGCGGGGCCCGGCGTGCTCTCCGGGCGGCTTTAATGGGGTCCCGGGGCAGCCCCTCGGGGCGTCGGGTGGGGACGGGGACGGGGCCGGGGTGCGCCGTGAGTCGGGGGAAAGCAGGGACCCCGCGCCGAGGGCCGGGCGGGGCACAGCCCCTCACAGGTGCGTGTCCTCCTCGAATACGTCCGAGTCCTCGGGGTCGCGCTTGCCCCCCATGAGCGCGCTCCAGCCCCCCGGGCCGTTGACGGCGCCGCCGCCGTTCAGGCTGGGCTGCTTCTCCTGCATCTCCGACTGGCTGTCGCTGGCCACGTCCAGCGTGGGGTTGTCGTGGCAGCCGTTCTCCACGAAGCGCAGCTCCTCGCCGTGCGACTGCGGCGGGAGGGGCCGCTGGGAGAGCACGCCGGGCCCCCGCCGCCCCCGCACCATCCCTTCACCGGTCCTCAGGCCGGCGAAACCGCACACAGGGGACCCCAGCGGACCCTGATGGACGCAGGCCCCTTCGGCTCTGGTTCCACAGCTCAGCTCCTTTCTTAAAATGACTACTGACCCTTCGCACGGAACAGACCCGTGGCCTCCCTGACACCATCTGATCCCTCCCACCACCACCCACCCCTTCTAAAGGGACTCATGGGAAACAGGAGCCTTGTGCCCTGGCCCCTCCTTTGCGGGGAGCTGCCAGGCTGCTGGAGCCTCCTCTTGACCCCAAGCCAGGGCCTGTCTGGTGAGGCATCCACAGGAGCCCAGGCCTACAAGGCCACCCGCGCCCCCAGCAGGGACTGCGGCCAGGAGCGGCCCTGCGGGTGCAGCAAACATCCCACTCCCTGCACCTCCAGCACCTAATGCGAGGCTGGCGCCCTGCAGAGGGCAACTGGGGGCCAGGCCCTGCACTAGTGCCTCACCCGCAGTCACCCCACCGGCAGATGAGGACACTGAGTCTCAGATGCCTGAGCTTGCTGGGCACCCCTTCCTTCACCGGCACCACCGCGGCCCAGCCCCCTGCCCCACTGGGCTCCACGCTCGCTCACCACGTGTTTCAGCTTGGGCAGCCGGCGCTGCCAGCAGTTATAGAGCAGGCCGAGCACGATGATGACGACGCAGATGGCACCGATGACCACCAGCACCACAAAGAGCGTCCCGTAGTCGCTGCGTACCTGGCTGGCCCGGGCCTGGCAGCTGCTGGTGGTGGAGTAGTTCTGGATGCCAATCTGGGGGCGGGAAGGGCCCGGTTCCTTAGCCGAGGTCCTAGGGTGCCAGGGCTCCCCACAGGGCCCGTGGGGTCAGAGCTCAGGGACAGGGAACAGGCTTGGAACAAGCTCCCTCAGAGGCCTGGACCTGTGCTCAGTGAGGACCCTGCCCGATCCCCACCCCACCTGCCTGAGGGCGCCTCCGTCCCCAGACTCCTCACAAGCCCGCAGTGGCTCTGACCCTGCTGCAGCCGACGATGGGCCCTAAACCCACCTGGTGGTGGCCCTAACCCCCCACTGAGGTTGGCCCCATGCTGGCAGTCACAATCCACACTGTCCCCACCAGCTTGAAAGAGGACAAGAGCAGCTGTGATGCTCTCTCCTCACATTCTCCACCACACACCGCAAGGAATCGCAACACAGCTTCTACCTTGGGGGGCAGGGGTGTCCCGGTATCATTACGGCCATTGTGGGCCAGAGAGAGTGCACGGGGGGCTGGGGATGGTCCACGTCCTCGGCCACCCCCCGTCTCCCAGCTTCCTCCCTCTTCCCACTGGAGTGGTCACCAATGTCATTTACTGCCCAGCACCCCCCCGACACTGCGGGTTGTCTTGAGTGGGCGGCCTTCTCTGGCCAAGTGGCTGCTCTGTCCCCACCGGGTCAGGCAGACGCTCTCCACAATCAGCATCTCGGGTGGAGGAAAGCAGGAAAGGCGAGGTGCCATCATCAGATGACAGGTGCCAGGGTGAGGGTGCCGTCCACTGGCTCCGGCGCAGAGACCTGGGAGTCCCCCTTTGTAAAGCCAGGTATTAGCTCTTCTTCCTGTGAACCACCTGTATATTTCCAGTACTTTCTCTATTCCCTTTTTAAGTTATCAAGGCTCAGTTTTCCTGCTAGATTCACCACCAATGCACGTGCCAAATCTGCCCACTAATATATGTCCAAAGACCGAACATGCTTTTCGGCCGAATCAGTCTGAATGAAACGTCCGGTAAAGCCAGAATACCCAGGGGAGGGAAGAAGCAGAAGGGTCTGTAAAAAAGGTTAAACCCAAGTCTCCACCAGCCCCCAGGTGTTCATGAACCCCAAATCTCACAACTGGACCGGCCCCCCATGGCTACCCAGGTGGTGTAGATACAGCATCACGGTGAAAGGCCCAGGCTCTTGAATCTCTCAGGCCTGGTCCAAAGCCTGGCTCGGCCACGCACTAGCTGTGCCATTTTGGGCAAGTCACCTCCCTGCTCTGGGTTTCAGCTCCCGTCTTAAATGGGGCACCTACGGTACTCAACAGGGGGCCTTATTTACTGCTTACAACCCCGGGGTGGTGCTCAGGGCCGAGTGAGAGAACCCAGTCTGGCACTCAGCACACTTATCAAAAAGCCGCAAACCACCACGGAGGCCACCCCCAGCCTGGCGTGGACTAGATAAGGAGGCGGGGCCCACGGGCACGTGTGCCTCAGCTCTGTCAACAAACACTGGAGGGCTCTCGAGGGACTTCCCTGGTGGTCCAGGGGCTAAGACTCCATGCTCCCAACGCAGGGGGCCTGGGTTCGATCACTGGTTATGAAACTAGATCCCACATGCCACAACTAAGAGTTCACATGCCACAACTAAAGATCCCTCATGCCGCAACTAAGACCCGACACAGCCAAATAAATAAATATATAAAAAACAAACTAAAAACACTCCAAGGGGCTTCCCTGGTGGCGCAGTGGTTAAGAATCCGCCTGCCAATGCAGGGGACATGGGTTCGAGCCCCGGTCCGGGAAGATACCGCGGAGCAACTAAGCCGGTGTGCCACAATTACTGAGCCTGCACTCTAGAGCCCGCAAGCGACAACTACTGAGCCCGCGTGTCACAACTACTGAAGCATACGCACCTAGAGCCCGTGCTCTGCAACGAGAAGCCACGACAATGAGAAGCTGCCGCACCGCAACAGAGAGTAACCCCCGCTCGCCGCAACTAGAGAAAGCCCATGCACAGCAACGATGACCCAACGCAGCCAAAAATAAAATAAATAAATAAATAAATAAAAACAAACAAACAAATACTGCAGGGCTCTCGAGAACTAAGGGGACTGATAAGGCCCCTGGATTCCAGTGAGTGGACGGGGCCTGGAGGACTCGGGCTGTCCTCAAGAAGGGAGGTGAGGAACTGCACTTCCTCCTCTGGGGAAGGTGGATCTGGAGTAGAGGTCGGCCAGCCTGTCTCCTCAGCCCAGGTCCCTGGGGCCGGCCAGGTGTGCGGTGGACTGCCTGGGTCGCCCCCCATCCCCCCCGCCCCGGGGCCCCCGAGCTGGCCCAGCGCCGCGACTCTCAGTGGGGAGTGCCTGGTGACACTTTTCTTTTGTGCCTTTCAGAACTGCGCCACGTCCTCCCCACCCACCAGGCTTCTGCACGATTTCCTGGCCAGACGTGGCGCTTCTCTGCCGTCCACCAGAGAACTCCGCTTACCCTCCAAGATCCCCTCAGGGGGCCCCTCCCTCTGCGTCCTCTCCTGACCACCTCCCTCCATGGCTTGGGTCTGCGCCTGCTGTTGCATGTCGCACGCACCGCAGCTGGTAGCTCCGTGCTCCTCGGGAGCTGGGCCTCGGAGACCGGAGACAGGAGCTGTCCAGAGCTGCTTCAGGCCGCACCCCGCCACGCAGGCCCTCACGCCTCAGGGAAGGCAGCCCCGCCCCAGAGTTTTAGGGGTGCAGGGAGCACGGCTGCGCTCTTACCTCCAGCAGGCTCCTGCGGATGTCGCCCAGCATGGAGAGGACGTCTTGAGTGGGCACCACCCCTGGGGAAACGCACCATCAGCGCAGCCCTGGCCGCAGAGGTGCTTGGGCTCCTGACCCTCGGACCCCCTGTCCGAGCCTCCGAGCCTCACTCCCCAGCCTGGAGCCCACGCAGACCATGACCCGCACCTGCCGCCCACCCGCTGGCCCACCTGTGGTGGGTGTGGCTTCCAGCAGCCACACCCACGGCCCCTCCCCCACCACACACAGCACATGGGCCTGCGCCTCCCTCCCGACCAGGGAGTCCAGTTAGGGCTCAGCCTGCCTTCCCCGCAGCCCCCGCTCACCCTGCTCGCCCACCAAGGCCATCAGCAGGCGCTGCTCCTTCTCGCTGGGCTTGCTCAGGGAGATGTGCCAGTCCCCGTGGCGGCCGCTGCCGTGGCGGGGCAGCACCCCCTCCACCAGGGCCAGGAGCTGCAGCCCCCGGTGCCGCCGGAACACCTCCTATGAGGGCAGAGAGAAAGCCCCACGTTCGGTGAGGGGTGGCGCCCCCCGACCCCAGCCTCTAGGCCTGGGCCCCTCTGACCCGGGAAAGGCCAGACCCCGTTCGGGGTCCAGAGGGGCTGCTCAGGGAGCTCTGGGGACCGCGGAGGAGGCTGTGAGCCCAGCCTCGGGGGACAGTGGGCACAGCAAGACCCGAGTCCACTTGGTCCCTGCAGGTGTCCAGGTGCCCCCTCCTGCCTTGGCCTCTTGCACTCACGCGGGGCCTGAGTGTCCAGACGTGTCATGTGAGGGACGAGTATGTGGGGGGCGGGCGGGACAAGAGAGTGCGCGTCAATACGGCCACCAAAACGGGAGGAGAGGCGGGAGGCATCCTCCCCAAACTCCCCTCCGCCTGTCACTGGAGAGATAGGGCTCAAAGCTGGGGAGTCAAGAAAGAGTCTGCCGTAGAGAACAAATGTGTGGACACCGAGGCGGGAAGGGGGGGGGGGCGGTGATGAACTGGGAGATTGGGGTTGACATACATACACTAATATGTATAAAATAGATTAAAAAAAAAAAGACGTCTGCGTCCTCGCGGGGTGCAGCGGTGACCAGGAGAATTAGCAGAGATGGCCATCATGGCAGGAGAAGGGGAAAGGAGACTTCTTTCCCATCTGACACTCCTGTGCTGCTTAGACTTCCTTCAGCTTGCACACAGGTAATTACACAACTTAAAAACAAAAGCGAGAGGCTGGCACTGAACAGGAGCTCGGCACGGGGCAGGAGGCCTTGCCTGTGGCTCCCGGCCTGTCACTGTCCCTTCCTGGCCCATCTGGGAAGAGGCCCTCCTCTGGCCGGGTCCCCCGACGCCTGGCCCCCAGCAGCCCCTCCCTGCTGTACGTGGGCTCCTGCCTCCAATGCTCCCAGCCGCGGGGCCGCGAGCCAGGTGTCTCTGCCCATGAGACACAGGCGTCTCTCCAGGCCAGCCTTGGGGGCTCTCCTTTCTGCTGGGGCCCAAGCTAAGGAGCGTGGCTGTCATGCTACCAACGTGATGAAGTGCCTTGTTGCCATGGCAAGTGCCCAGTGCAGGCTCTCACGAGAGTTAGGCTCAGCAGCCTAAGAGAAGCCTGCTCAGTTCCACACCTGGGAGAAGGCTGGTACCTGGAGATGGCCCGAGCGAGTGGCTCGGGAAGCCCCAGCTCCTGAAATGGCTGCTACCGTCCGTGTGTGCGCGTGCAGGGGAGGGGCAGCCGTGCCTGAGCCCTCCTTGGGGCGGCGCCTCCCCGTGTGTGTGTGGGCTGCAGCCCTGTGCTCCACCACCTGCCCACACCCCCCATTTTCGGGGTCCAGATGTTTGCCTGGCTTAAGCCCTAGACCCACAAAGTCAGTTCTGGGAGGGTCTGATGACTAGGTATTTCATACCATTTATTCTGTAGATGGGAACTGAGCGTCAGTGGCCTGAGGAAAAAGCCCTGGCTTTGGAATCAAATATGGATTCAAATCTTGGTTCTGCCATTTATCAGCTCTGTGACCTTTAGCAACATACTGTACCTCTCTGAGCCTCAGTTTCCCCATCTGAAAATGTGGGCATCGGTCCTAAATCCATGGGCTTACTGTGAGGATTGAAAGTACTTATTCAATCATAGGTGCTGGGACAACTGGATATCTCAGCAGAAAAGAAAAAACATACCTGGACTCAAACTTCACACCATACACCAAAGTCAATTTCAGATGCATTTCAGATCTAAAGCTTTTAGAAACAAGCATGGCCTTGGAGTAGGCAAACATTTCTGAATTGGACCCAAAACCACTAACCATGAATGAAAAAATTGGTAAGTTGGAGTATTTTATGATGAAGATTAAAAAAAATTTAAAACTTCCATTTGTCAGAGAGTACTATTAAGAGGGTGAAAAGGCACCCCACAGAGTAGGAGAAAACATTTACAACATGTATACGAGACAGAGATTTCATATCCAGAACATATAAATAATTTACAGACATCAATAAATAAAAAGTCAGATAACCCAGTTGATAAATGAGCAAAAGAGCTGATGAGGCACTTGACAAAAAGAGGCTAAAACACACATGAAAAGTTGTTCAACTTTGTTAATCATCAGGGAAATGCAAAGTAAAACCACAAAGTGATGCCACCACACCACATACCTCGCAAAATGGTTTAAAATGAAAAACACCACCGATGGCCGGCAGACATGGCAGCCCCAGAGCACCCAGGCGCTGCCGCAGAGTCACTGGCATGGTCACCGTGGAAAGTCGCTGGACAGTATCCAGTGAAGGTGAACGTACGCGTACACGCTGAGCCCACGGCGCCACCCGTCAGAATGTGCCCGGGTGCCCGCCCGCCAAAGCGCAGGTCCCAGAACCTCCAGAGCAGCAGATCCACAACACCTGAAACTGAAGCTCCCCAACGTCTGTCACCAGTCAAAGGGATAAAGAGAACGAGCGTGAACACACGGCAACACACCCAACGATACAGGTGAATCTCAAAAGCAGGATGTTGAAGCACAAAAAGCCAGACAGAATATTACACACTCAATGATGCCACTTATGTAAAGTTCAAAAGCATGCAAAATTAACTCATGGCATTACAAGTCAATAAGATGGTTCCCTTGAGGAAACAGTGTCTGGAAGGGAGAGTAAGAGGGGCCTCAGGGGCTGCCGATCGTGTTTTGTGTCCTGATGTGACAGCCTGCCGCGCTGCACGCGTCTGACCCGTGCGCTTTTCTGGCTGTACATCGTGAGGCATGAGGACGCCCCTCGAGTGTAGCACACTCAGGGTGTGACCTGTCTTCCCTGCTGACTCCTGGGCAGGTGACCCTCCCTGCATGTCACACTGTTTTTCCCAGTGCAGGGGCCCCAGTGCCCCTGCTACGGTCCAGGCCCTGAGGTTACACGCCAACTCCTCCAAGTGACTGTGGGGGGAATGTAGAATGGTGCAGCTGCTGCAGGAAACAGTATGGCAGTTCCTCAAAAGATTACAGATAAAATCACCAGACGATCTGGGAATTCCACTTCTGCATATATACCAAAAGGACTGAAAGCAGAGTCTGGGAGAGATATTTGTACATCAAGTTCATAGCAGGATTATTCACAACAGCTAAAACATGTCTATCAACAAATGAACGGATGAACAAAATGCGGTCCATCCACACAATGGAATATTTACTCAGCCTTAAAAAGGAAGGAAATTCTGACACCTGCTACAACTGGTACAAACCTTGAGGACATTATGCTCAGTGAAACAAGCCAGTCACAAAAAGACAAATACTGTGTGATCCCACTAATATGAGGGACCCAGAGCACTCAGATTCATAGAGACAGAAAGTAGAAGGGTGGTTGAGAGAGGGGGGAAATGGAGTTGTTTAATGGGGACAGAATTTCAGTTTTTGCAAGATGAAAAAGTTCTGGAGATCTGTTTCACAATAATGTAAATGTACTTAACACAACCGTACACTTAAAAATGATTAGAATGATAAATTTTGTTAGATTTTTTTACAGTTAAAAAATCCACCATAAAAAATAATATTGACTAATTAGGTGGATGTCAAGTATTAAATGAGAATAATAAACCAGACAAAAACAGGGAAAGCAGAATGAAAGCATTTTAACTTCTATGTGTTCTTTGGGAAGAGAACAGAGACATTAACTTTAGACTTCATTGTTCAAGTATGTGCACCCCAAATTACAGAGTCTCAAGTCCCCATAAAAGCCATGAGGGCTCCTTGAAGAATGTTGATTCCGTGTCCAGGGAAGGGAACATTCAAGAACAGCCTGGAACATCCTCGTGCACAGAAAGCAGGGAAACTATCAAACATTGAAGGTTGGTCAAAAGGACTCAGAAGCCAACTCTGAGTTGAGGCTTTCACTGGCCAAAGATGGGGCTGTAGGCAAAGCAGGCTGCCTGCCACTCAGTTCCACAAGGATCAAGTCTTAAGCCACTGCAGTCGCTGACCTACACCCTGAGAGGAATGCAGGACGAAGCATTCTGTGTCTGCATATATGGGCCCCCAGAGAGTTAAAATGTATACTAAGGAAGAATGGCATTGACCCCAGATTCCTGCATTGTCCCACACAGAGAAAAGCGCTCAAATCATTAACTGAGACATCTGGTCCTCAAGGCCAGCAGAGACCTTTTCCTGAGGTCTCCGCTGCAGGCATCCCCTTCACCGAAGTTCATGTGTATCCTGGTTCGTCCACCCGAGAGGCTGTCTCCCAGGCCACCGTCCTCAGTCAGACATTGAATAAACTCGACTCACAGCCCTTACGTTGTGCTTTTTTTCCAGTTAACAGAGTGAGCATCAGTAAGACTAATAACTGCCCTGGATTAAAACACATCAATGATGTTACAATCTATCACTTTATAAAGATGCTGGGAAAAAGAGAACACCTCATTGGTCACTTTTGGATTAAACGTGTGCATGTACTTTAACTTTTCTCCCAAACACACTAAACAAGAATGAAGGTTTTTTTTTTTTTAAGGTCTAAAACCACAAAGACAAAACCACAACAAAACAGGAGAGGAGACAAGAGCCACAGCACGTGATCACCGGAAGCGGATGGGTGAGTTAGAGTTTCCCAATTCAGCAAGCCCCAGAGAGCCAGATGCTGAGCCAGACGGGGAGAGCTGCGCAGCAACCAGACTTCTCGTCCGACTTGCCAAGTGCTCTGGATAAGCAGCACTGGCTCCCCCTGGGAGAGAGAATGGAAACAGCACCAGCACAGGACCACACTGAGAGGGTGTTTAAGAAGCAATGGATCCCTAGCTCCCCCTGACACCGCACAGCTGACAAACATCCCTTCTTCCTGCAGAAGACCGGAAGCTTGTTCTTCAATGATGGTAAAATGGAGGGTCTCGGACCTTGAGGACACCAGACCCAGCTGTGGGAGGGGCTCACACTGTGAATGGGTGCGGTGAATGAACTCACCCATCAGGTACATGTGTCCTAACACAGAAGCACAGCCCTCTCCCAAGCTGCTCCCAGAGCCCTGGAGATCAGCCCCATACCCTCCCCGAAGGACAGAAGTTCCTTTTTCCAAGAATCTAATCACCCAAGAGGAAGGCCCTAAAGACACTGACATTAGAAATTTTCAAATGAAATGGCCCAGCCAGACCACCCTCCCGAGAAGCTACAGTGAAGCCCACCCCCAGGCTCAAAGCTTCCGACCAGCTTTTGCTGGCCCTCCTTAAACAGCACCAAACAAACGCCGCCAGACATCTGAGGAGAGGACGCAAGTGGAAAATTGAGAACAAAACTAACCAATGGGGAAAGCATCCCCAGGGAGAAAACAACTCTTTAAAAAACAATTTCAATATCCTCAGAGAGAGACGACATCACACACAGAATCAAAAACGGAGGGGGGCAAGCACAAAGAGCCTTGGGGATTTAAAAATCCGAGAGCACTCTTTTCTCAGACGCTGGTGGGAGCCGGCTCACCCCCCGCCCCCGAAGGGCCAGGCCACCCACCCCGGCCCAGCATGCCCCACCAGCACTCACACAGTCCACGTTCTCCGCCATGGTCAGGATGATGTAGTTCTTTCCGGCTAGGTTGCTCCAGTCTTTGCAGATCACCTGTGCAAAGAAATAAGAAGGGCATCTGGAGGGAGGGTGGACGGAACCCTGTGAGAAGCTAGGAGGGCGAGGCCAGGCATGGGTGTCACAGCTGGGTGAGAGCAGACAGCCTCCGCAAGGTGACATGCCCAGGACCCGGCCAAGGTTCACAAACCCGACGTCTGCAGGGAGGGGAGGCGGGAGCCGTGTCACAGGGGCCCGGCTGCCGGCGCCGGCCTAGAGGCTTTTGAAGGCAAACTCATGTGTAATGTTCTGAAGGGCAAACAGTAGCATGCTTGTGGGCCAGATGCACAGCTGACCACCTGGGACCCCTCCTTTCCTTCTGGTGTCGGGGTGGGCGGGTGAGGAGGAGAGCAGGGGCAACTGCACAGTGGTGGGGGGCGTGGAGGTGGGGCTGGCCAGAGCGCTGTCAGCACCCACCCTCGGCGGCTGTGACGAGCAGAGGGCACCCGAACCCATGACGACTGGGCGGGGGTGCCGAGCCTGTGCACCTCAGTGTGGAGAGGACGCCCACTGCTGGGCCACGAGCTGTGCCCCCCAAAGTTCTGCCCGGGATCCACCCGCTGTCCCGGGGCCTGGCAGAGCCCTCCCCATGCCGCGAGCTGGGCATGGCCGGGCAGCCCGCGAGCACCTTCACTTACCTGCGTGGACTCCCAGGGTCTTCTAGACGGAGCGTCGGCAGTCTGCCCTTCCTGGGGCAGCTGGCTGAGGGTTTCTCGTCCCACGGCAGCAGAGGAAGGTGTCAGCTCCATGTCTCCAGGGGCCAGTGAGAAAGAGGCTGAGGCTCCAGGGTGCGTGGGGTCTTCGTCTGAGGCCTCAGCCCCGCTGGGAGCTTCTGTCTGAGGGAACGAGGCCGGGGACGGTCCCTCCCCCGGCCGGCCGGCAAAGCCAGCTGTTCCCGCAGTGGCCTCCTCACTGGGCTCCCGAGGGGCCTCCAACTCTAGCCCGTGCCCTGCGGCTGGCAGCGCCGTGCCCCCTGCCCCCCAGTCGGCCACATCCTGACCCCCCGGGGTCACTGGACTTGGGGTGACTGTGGGCGGGGAAAGGCTCGGCTCCATGTTGCTCCCCACCTCCACACCCGAGGAGGCCTGGTCCCCAGACTCTTCGTGCCGGTGTTCGGGGGCCCCTGGGGTCTGGCTGTTGCCGGTGGGAGGAAAGCCGTGGACCTGACTTTGGGATTCTTCTTGGGACCTGGTCACAGGCAGCAGCTGCTCCTCCTCTTCCTCCTCTCCGGGGACCACATGCCAGGGTGGCTCCACCAGGCTCATCTTGGGCAGGGGAGACGGGAGGCTCGCCCCCTCTTGACTCTGGCCAGTATCCTCTATGGGACCAGCCTTCTCAGTCAGGTCTGGAAAACTGTAATCTACAGACAGAGATGGAGAGTTCATTCACGAGCTTCATCATTCCTTGATTTGCTGAGTACGTGCTGAACGGATGATAAAAAGAACCGTGAGACCCTCAGGGGAACGGGGGGGAGGTTGGACAGTTGATCGTGTGGGAAAGGAGTGGGAAATAGGCTGGATTGGTGGGGACAGACTGGGGGGACAAAGACTAGGCTGGTCCTCACTTCCTTCATGGGAATAAAATGACACAAATCTGCCACTGAAGTCCCATGAACACGGGAAGGTGCGAAGCCTACACGCTCCCCGGAAGGGGCCCGCTAACATCTGGCGCACAGGGTCCCTGAGGTGCCTTGTCTGGGCTCTCCCTGGGAGACCCCATCACGACCCTCCACCCCTTTTCTAATGGGCTGGGGTGGGGGTCTTCCAGGTGAAACCCCCCAATGAGGTCTGAGAGCCCTCTGATCACAGATGACCACCACTGTCCCTAGCCAGTGCTCTTATTCTGTAAATCAGGTCCCGACTGGGAAATGGAAGATGCTGGGAGAGCAGAGAGGGGCACTGGCTGAGCCCACCCAGCGTCTGGAGCCTTCCAGCACTCACGGGGCCACTGCCGGCGGGTGGAAGGGGAGGTTCCTCTCCCTGCCATCCCTGGAACGACACTCTGAAGTAGAATACGGAGGCCTCCTGGAGACCAGGACATCTGGCTTCTCAGCGCACCCCAGGCCCCGTCAGGACAATGACACGTGAAAAGCACAGACCAGTTTTGTTGGAAATTCATTCAAATATCAGAATCTATATCTAGGTAGCAACTGTTATTGGCTGCCATTTTGTTTCAAAATAATAAATATCAAAGACAGTTCTGAAATACTGCGTAGAACTGAGAGGGCTGGGAAAGGTCTAGGGTGGTGACTGAGCTGCTCATTCTCCTCCTCCCAAATTTCTGTCAAATGACAGAATTTTTTTTTTCACTGTCAAAATGAAAGTCTAAAAAATTTAGATAAATTTCTGGGAACATGGAAAGCAGATGAGATCATAAGATCAGATAACCCCTCAGCCAAAATAAACACAGGAAAAGTCAGCAGTGGAGGAGGGGGACTCTCTTTCCATCAGAATTAAGGAGAGAGAACTACTGTGGGGTTAGCAAGGACACAGAACAGAAAACTCAGGGAACACAAGATAATTTTAAAAATTCTAACGAGTATCCTCAGAAAGACCTAAAAATATTGCATCCCTAAAATAAGAGCAGGCTAATAAGAAAATCAAGTAATCTTTAAAAAACAAAACTTCTTGGAAACTGAAACTCAATTGTTTAAATGTGAAAATTCGATAGAACAGCTAGAAGAAAAATCAAGGAAAAGTCATCAGAACAAAAGCAAAAGGAAAGAAAAGCTAAAAGATATAGGTGATCAATGTACAAAGTCTAGCAACTAGTTAATATGATTTTCAAAAAGATAGAAATAAAATGGAGAGAATAATAGCCAAACAAAGTTCCCAGGCCTCACAACATGTATCGTCATGTTGGAAAGGTAATAAACAAGGTGAATCATAAAAGACTCACACCTAGCCTCATTCCTACGACAGTCCAACTCTCAGAGGGCTACCTATAAAGGAACAAGAAACAGATTATCAAATCATCATCAAGCTTCTAATTAATAACACTAGATTGCAGGAGGGAAAAATGTGTTCAAAATTCTGAGGGAAGCTTATTTTGAACTTGGAGTTTTATACCCAACTAAACTATCATTCAAATGTGATTACAAAATAAAGACACTGTCATGTATGTAAGGACTTAAAGGTTTTCTTATCCACAGATTCTGAGAGAATGAATTAAGGAAGTTCTCCAAGAAATCCAAAAAGACATGGGAAATCAAGAAATATAAGAGAAATGTCATGAAAATCAATCTCAGGACAGAGGCTGGGAAGCAGGCCTAGAGAGCAATTGTTCAAATTAGAACAAGGATCCAGAGGGCTCTAAGAATTATTACTTTTCATAAGAAAAAGTATGATTTTTAGAAGCTGAATGATCACTGAACTCCCACTATAACATTTAAATGAATAATTAAAACAGTCCACCACCCCACTTTTGTTAATTATACTCTTCAGGGCAGCAGAGACTTAGTAATTTAAGATCTTCCCCTCCTCCACCCCTGCACACACTCTGTAGGGAAGCTGACCTGTTCCCCACACAGAGCAGTTGGGGTGAGGCCTGCTGGTGGGACAGTGACCACAGAACTGCTGAGGAAACCCATGACAGCCCCTAAAACTGAGCAATCTAGTACCACCTGTACAAACATGGAAGAACAGTCAAGATTCACAAGACATTTGAGGAAAGCCAGGCTCAGGAAAAAGCATGAGGGCGAGAAAGCAAAGCAACCGGCCTCTGAGAGAAGGGCTAATCTTGTCAAAAAAGAAGCACTTTGAAGAACTGATCATTAACATCTTCAGAGATTCAAGAGACAATTATACCATAAAACAAGAAGAACAAAAATGTTTTACTTCAATAGAAGTAATAAGAACTTTATAACAGACCTGTTTAAAATTGAAATGCAAAATAAAAACATGACTGAAATGGGCTGGCTGACCACCTGGCGGGAATCTACGTAACAGAATGTCAGATGGGTGTTTGGGCAATAAAACATATAAAAAGCCCTTACAATCGTGCAATTTCATTCTTAGAGGATTAATCTGACAGCAATGCACAAGAATTAGATGAAGGAGGGGATGGAAGAGAGCAGAGAAGAGTTAGGGGCTTGTCACAGTGGATCAGGAGAGATAAATGGAGTGACAATAGTGGAAGTCACGAGAGAGGAATGGATGCAAGAGCTGGCCCTGGGGCAGAGGCAGCTGGCTAACGGGAGGAAGTGAGCACTGTGGGAAGAGCCATTCCATTAACAGACACAGTGAAATCCAGAGGCAAAGGGCACTGGAAACCCTCAAGAAGCACTGGAAATAGCCAGCAGCTCAGAGAGAGCCTGGACCGTGGCAGAATGGCGAGGCACTGACCCACAGAGTCTCACTGGGGTGGGACAGTCCCCAAGGGGCAAGCTGACCAGACAACCCCTCTACTCACCCTGATGCTGACACATGCCAAACACAGGGGTCACAGTGGTCATGCTGTTGGTGACATGATCTGGGAGCCAGAAGGCTTGCCACCACCTTGCTTGTCTGAGCAACGGCAAATTCCTCAGCTACCCTGGGCTTCAGTTTTTCCTGAGACAAATGAGGATGCCCATGCCTAGGATTTCTAAGGTTCTTTCTAGCATGGATATTCTAAGCTTTGGAGACACTTTTGACAAATGTGTCTTATACAAATAACATTGAAAGCAACCACTCGTCTACTGTCCTAAACAGAATAAAATAGGACTCACTAGGTTACAAGCTCCTCTGGACAAGCAGGGGGATCTTCTTCACCTGTGTCCCCAGCACCTAACACAGAGCCTGGCAGAGTGGACAGGAGAGCAAGGCCTGCTCGCTGAGCCCGTCTCCCACCTTCTACCTCCCACACCCAGGGTGCCCCACAGGGAGAGAACAGGGCCTCCAGTCACGATGCAGAGTCTCCTTTACAATCTGTGTCAGCTCTTCTCCCCTCTCTCTAAATGTGACCACTTCCAAACCATCCGCCCTGGACTCACAATTTCTGCACTTCTTTCTCAGTGAGTTCACTGTTTCTGAAGACTTTATCTATTGCCTCAACACTAAAGTCTCCCAAATTGACATCTCCCAGCAAGCCTCCACCCTTTTCCAGCCTCTCGTCTCTGGTGACTGGACAAATCACTAACTGATGCTCACTGGTGCTTGGAATCAGCAGAATTTTCTTTTTCTACTTTTTTTTTTAACCACCTCTCAGCATCCAAAATTATTCCTTTCCCTTTTACTGTGTGATTTCAGTTTCACTGCTTATGAACTGTATGGCCTTGGACACGGAACCTAACGTCCATGTGCCTCCTCTTCCTTACCTGTAAAAAACGAAGAGTACGCAGCACACAGGGCTGTGGTCTGGATTCAGTGAGATGAACCTGGGCACCGCCAACAGTACAAACACCCCGTTAATTTGAGCTCTTCCTCCACCTCCTCCTCCTCCACTACCAACATTAAAGGAATGTTCCTATTGTTAAATCATAAGAGGAAACAGCAGCACTCTGGAAGCGTGCTCCACAAACGAGGAGCACAGTGAACACCTGAGTGGTAAGCCAGGATCCAGGAAAGAGGGCCAGGCAGGAAACGACCAATCGTCTATTGACAAGCCTGCATATGATCTGAATATGGGAAATGCCTCCTACACCAGAAATGAGAACTAATGGGAGGCCCACCGGGGGCACAGACTACGGAAGTATGACAGGAGGTGACACAGGGGCGGCTGGGGGACAGACCCCGGTGGGATGAAAACGGGGGTCCCAGGGGAGTGGACGGTGGGACTGGATCCAAACGTGAATGCAGACTAACAAGCAAAGAAACTGAGCCTTGTCCAAGAGTAACCTCGGTCTGATGAATTGAGAAAGAAAAACCATGTATGACATTCCTTCCAAAAATGCAGAACCTGAATCTAATTATGGGGAAACACTAGACAAACCAAAATTGAGAAGTATTCTACAAAATAACTGGCCTGTCTCCTTAAAAAAACAAACATCACAATCATGAAAGACAGACTGGAGTGTTCCAGAATAGAAGAGACAAAAGACACATGAGAACTAAATGCAGTACATGATCCTGGACTAACAGTGAACTGGAAACAGTAACTTTTTTTTTTTTTTTTTTGCTACTAAGGACATTGCTGGGAAAACTGGCAAAGTTTGAATAAAGTTTGTAGTTATATAACAGTATTGTATCGATGTCAATTTCCTGATTTTGATCATTGTACTGTGCTTTGGTAAGAGAATGTCTTTGTTAAGAAATACACACTGAAGTACTTAAGGGTCAAGGGGAATTTTGCCTGCAACTTACTGTCAAGTGATTTAGGAAAAACTCTTGTCTATACATCCATATATACATACACAGAATAACAAAACAAATGTGACAAAATGTTAACAATGGGGGATCTAAGTGAAGGGTATATGGGAATTATTCTTGTAAGTTTTCCGCAAATACAAAGTTACCCACCAGAAAACAGAGAAGGCAGGGGACAGGGCAGGCTATGTGGACTAAGAGTTTCAGACCTCCAGGAGAAAGGAATACAGGTGCCACAAGGCAGGTGAACAATCCCAGTGGGGAAGAAGGGGAGTGTTCGTCCCACTCAGGTGTCCACGGGAGGAAGACCAAGATTCCAGAGATTAGCGACCTTGGAGGAGTGAGGAAGCCTCAGCACGCATCTTGCAGGGACCAGGAGTAAAATGACAATGGAGGAAAAGGAGAGGGATGGAGATGGGCAGAGTGAAGAGGCGGGAGGAGAGGACTAGTGGGAGGAGGGAGGAGAGGACCGGAGGGAGGGGGAGGAGGGGGCCGGAGGGAGGGGGGAGGAGGGGGCCGGAGGGAGGGGGAGGAGGGGGCCGGAGGGAGGGGGAGGAGGGGACCGGAGGGAGGAGGGGAGGACTAGAGGGAGGTCACGGAGAAAATGCACCAGAAATTGCAGGATGACGGGAGGGAATGGGTCTCCTCCCCAGGCAAGGCGGCCCCTGCCAGCGCTCCCGTCTCCAGGAGCAGCATCAAGGATGGCCTGATGCCCCAAATCCTGGACACCGGACCAGAGACTTGTGCACTGACAGCCCTGTGGACACGGACAGTGGTGCTCCATCCTGCTAGGAGCCCAGGCTTTGCCCTCCTTTTCCACCTGCTTCAGGTGTCAGAGTAGGGCTCGACAAACCCCAGTAGCCTGTCAGGGACAAACACACCACATATCTGGACACAGGTGTAAGCAGCCAGAGATGCCCAGGAGACACGTTCGAGACAGCCTGAAAGCGAATCAAAGCCTGTCCCTGTGCCCCGGAGGGCGGTCACAGCGGGGGCAATGGAGAGACAGTAAAGGTCCCTCACAGAGCAGGTCCCCCAGGCTGAGGTTCCAGCTTGGCCTCAAAGGGTGGAAGGTCAAGGAGTGGCCAAGCTGCCCGGGGCTCAGCCAACCAGGTGCCCTCACTATCCCTGAGATACCAGAGGCCCACCTGGGACCTCGTCCAACGCACCCGCCCCCATTAGCTCCCCTGCCTGAAACACCGGCCCACAGTGCGGGGAGCAGCAGCACCCCCAAGTGGCTTTGCTGGAAACGACATCTTCCCCAGAGCGCTTCGGAACATCAGGCCTGCACATTCCAGAGTGGGGCCCTGTGACATCAGCAGGCCCACAGCCCTGCTTTCACAGATGCAGAGCAAAGCTCAGAGAAGGGACGACACTTGCTCTGCGTGGTGAGGCCCAGACCTGTTGCAGCTGTAAAGCTGCCAACCTCAGGTTCTCGTGTGGTCGAAGCCAGTCTCTCAAGACACGTTCCCGGTCAGCCAGGCAGCGCCAGAGCTAGCTTCAGCTGATGCAGCGGCATCACCCCCTTGGTCCCGATCCTCTGAAGCTGGGCTTCGGTCACCAGCCTGGGTGACAT
The DNA here is from genome assembly GCF_028564815.1 of Eubalaena glacialis. Taxonomy (NCBI): domain Eukaryota; kingdom Metazoa; phylum Chordata; class Mammalia; order Artiodactyla; family Balaenidae; genus Eubalaena; species Eubalaena glacialis. The sequence continues at coordinate 111,974,768 of NC_083722.1, forward strand.
GTAAGAGCCAAGGCCAAGCTTCAGAGTTCTGCAAGTGGGACTGGAATTCTGGGTGACCGGCCCGGGGGCTCCGCACAGCCACCGCTCTGGAACGTGAGGCTAAAATGAATGACATAAGGGATGCACCACCCTGGGCCCACAGAGGCACTCTTTCCTCCCCTGAAAGTCACCTGCAGGTTCTGCATCCCAGAGCTCAGCACACAGCCAGGCACACCGGTGTGTGCTCAGGTGTAGTTGCGGCGGGACCCCGAGGAGTCCAGGGTCCTGACAGCAGAAGGACCTGGGAGGTTCCCTGACGGGCCTTGGCCCTTGGCCGAGGCATGATGGCATTGCTATAAGTTACTTTAATGGTGACTCAACAGAGCGAATTTCTTATTTATCTTTAGTCCAACACAAATAAAATTGTACAGACTGTAAATGGCAGAATTATGTATGTATGTATACATAATATGTATACATATTATGTATGTACACATAAGGGCAAATTATTCGGAAGGGAATTTTTAGACAACGTCTAGAAAGATGGGCTGCAATCTTCTTCAAGAACATGTCTTGGCCTCCTTAGGGAGACATTTCTGTGTCATTGGCTTTTTTTCTCCCCAATTTCCTTAAACCCAACTGGGATGGTTCACCTACAACTTAAGCCCATTTCTGTTTTATCTGCTAAATGAGGAGAACCTGGGAAGCATCTTCCTCGGGGGAAAAATCCCTACATATTCTCTTAGTTGCCCCAGTTTAGCCTTCTTTTCCTGGGGCTACATAACCATAATTATTCCTTATTCTCAACCCTTCCCCTTGTCATTTATCTCCTCTTGTGAAAATTCTGGATTCGCCAGTTTTAAGGGTGGTCATGAAATCAAAGGAGTAGGCATGCAGTAAATGTTTGGTGAAGGGACTGTTAAACACTGAACACGACTGACTAACCAGAGGCTAACAGATCAGAGTGTAAAGGAAGATCTCTTAACTCACCCAGCGTCGGCACTTAAGCTGCGTCTAGGCCTTTTTGTTTTTCTCTTAATCTCACTACAGTGCTGGCTTTTGTTCCCTAAATAGATCATGTCGCATTTTTTTCCTCCTAATACTTCACCCCAGTTTTGTAGGTCATTTTCCCTTTTTGTCAAGGTTGCACTGGACGTTATTTCTGCCTTCCAGGGTGGCCATCCTCTCATGTGACCTTCGGCCTCAGCTGAAACGGTAATGAACTGATTCCTCCCTTTAAGACAAGGAATTAAAACAGGCATCAGGGCCACTGGCCTTGAAAGATCACTTTAAACATCCCTTTAGGTTAATGTCAAATCACTGAAAATTGTCCCCTGAGTGCAACACGCAAGCCAGTTATTCAACTGAGTGTTAATATTTACAAAAACATTCACAAAATTCACAATAGATTTGTATAAAACAGAGGTGCAAGGGAAGTTTTCAGTAAATTAAACATGACTTTTTAATGGTCAACGTCAGTAGTCATCAAAGAAATGTAAATTAAACCAGATGATAAACCTTTTGGACTACCAACCTGACAACATAGGAGTGCATTTAAGGACCATACTCGGTACCGGGTGAGCGCGGGAACAGGCACTCCACCTGCTGCTGATGGGAACAGAAATCGGGCCACAGTCTGGAGGGGAAAGCATGAACAAAAAGCTGTGAAGGGCTTCCCTGGTGGCGCAGGGGTTGAGAATCTGCCTGCCAATGCAGGGGACGCGGGTTCGAGCCCTGGTCTGGGAAGATCCCACATGCCGCGGAGCAACTAGGCCCGTGCGCCACAATTGCTGAGCCTGCGCGTCTGGAGCCTGTGCTCCGCAACAAGAGAGGCCGCGATAGTGAGAGGACCGCGCACCGCGATGAGGAGTGGCCCCCGCTCGCCGCAACTAGAAAAAGCCCTCGCACAAAAACGAAGACCCAACACAGCCATAAATAAATAAATAAATAAATAAACAAACCCCCCCCCCAAAAAAAGTAAAAAAACACATGTTGCTAGGCTCTACCTAAAAAAAAAAAAAAAAAAAAAAAAAAAAAAAAGCTGTGAAGACAAACATCCTGATCCTGTCACTTGTCTTCTAGAAACGCACTCTAAGGAAACAATTAAGGAAGCTCATGACGATTCAGTGTCAAGGATTCTCGTCAGGGCACAGCTCATGGGACAATCCTGCTTTCACATGGCAGGGGGCAGCCCGTCCACACTTGGGATGCCAATTCGGCCTCAAAGCTGAGGCTGGAGAACTGTGTCTGCTGCCTGAGAAAGATGTGCGTAAGTGAAACCGCAAGAGCGGTACCCTCGAATTCCATTTTTCATAAAGGCATATTTTATCTGTTTTCTATATGGGTAGAAAGTCCAGTAAGAGACACACCAAAATGTTACTGTTCCCAAACTCTGGGTTGACGATGGGGTTATGAATTTTTTTTTTTTTAACTTGTTGCATGTTTCTGATTTTCATACAATGATACTTACTACTAGCGTAAAACAAAAATATGGGGCTTTTTTCGTTTCCTTTCTTTTTTTGGTGTCCAGGTGAAGTGCTACTGTCAGGAAACATGCCTGAAGTGTGGGCAGTGACCCGGAAGGTCAAATCATTGCATAACAGATACGACCCAACAAGACCGCTGTACTGAAACCATTTCCACACCCCAGCAGACAGCTGCTCTGATGATCTGGTTTCCACAAATTCACTCCAGACGAACAGTAACTGAAGTGCTGCGAGGGAGGAGCTCACACAGAGAAGGAGCGGGTCCTGAAGCAGAGACCTCAGAGCTGAGAGCCACTCTGCCACCAATCACCCGCACAACCTCAAACCACCCGTAAACCTCCCTAAGCCAGTCGCCTCTGCCATGAGACAGTGATACTCAGGCTGCTTTTAAGGCTGCATCAGGTCGCCGTGAGGGAAAAAAGAACTGTATGTGACAATGACTGAGGAAACATAAGCACTTAGGAATGTCCCTACTCAAGGGCATCATTTCATCCCCCTTTCTGTTAATGGCACCTTGATTCTCCTCTGGGGGGCCCTCCTCCCCTCTTCTTGGTTCCGAAGTGTGGGGCCGTACCCCCTGGCTTCAGGGGGCTTGAGGACCCAGATTAGACCAGACCAACGAGCCTCCACCTGAGTCTTCCCCAGAAGTGCTGGGGCTGCTAAGTGACAGGAGGATGACAGCAGAGTGATGGAGGGCCTCGCTCAGCTACCACACAGAACGACCGCCTAAGAGTGAACCGACAAGGGGACGCAAAGCACGATGGGCTGAGACAGCTTCTGACGCCGTTTCAACACCTGGACCCCACCTGCCTGGGCCGGAAACCGATCCCTTACAAGCCGATACACACCCCTCTCTCACACAGGTCTGTGGGCCTGTTTGAGTTGGGTTTCTAGAACGTGCCAACCCCAAAGAGTTATCTCTTGTCCTGTAGAACACTAATTAGCTTGCTCACTAGGAAGAGGAAAGCTGCAATGCAGAGAATGTTACTAAGGAGACTGGAAAGTGAAAGGGGTGAGGCGGCAGCAGGACAGTTTTGGGATGGAGAGGTAACCTGGGAAACTATTCCTAGTCACTAACAGTTTTCCATGAATTAACTGATCAGGCTTCAGGCTGGCTTGATTAGCTGGCAGAGTGGTGATTTATGTTCCATTTTTTCTCCCTACTTTGTAGACACCACTCTTCCCACCCGAAATGTCAGAGAATCATAATATTTTAAAGCTGGAAAAGACTTCAATCTATCACTCCCACGGTCTCACTTTCAGATGAGGAGACTGAAGGCAAGATTAGAAAAGGGACCCACACAAGGTCACGGCCCTCATCACTGGCCAGGCAGCTGCTCTGCCGTCGGGCCCCCAAGGATTGCTGCTACAGGAGGAGAAGGCGCCAGCTCCAGTTCTTCCAGGCCCAACAAACTAGAAGGAGACGCAGAACAGAGCTCCAGTGACAATCAGAGGCACTGGTTCCTCTCTGACACACACCACCCATGTGCTCTCAGGGCAAGACCTGCTCGGGAGGCCCTGATCCCAGACTCAGCTCTGCCGCACACAAGCCGTGTGACCTTGGGCAAAGTTAACAAGCTTTCTTGGCCTCAGTTTCACCACGTGTGAAGCAAAGACAGTAACTGCTGCCTTGCTGACCCCACAGAGCGGCTGTGAAGTTCGGTGAGCTAAGCAAAGAGAAAACGCTATGAAAAAATGGCGGTAAGTCCCACACAAAACCTAAGACGTTACTGCTGGTCTCTAGTAAAACTGCTGAGCTGAGAGGCAACACAACAGAAAGAGCCAAGGCTCTGGAGTCTGACAACTCGGGTTTGAATTCTGGTTCTTACGCTCATGGAGCTGTTACCCAAACTCCATAAGCCTCAGTTTGTCCACTGGTCCAATGGGAGTAACAATACAGACTTAACTGTTTCTCTGAAGATTAAAGGAGAGAACACTCTACAACACCTGACTTGGCGCCTGGCACAACTCGGCATTCAATTCCCAGGTCGGATGTCCTCGTTATTAAAGGACCCGCCCCGAGGCTGGACCGTCTGCAGCACGGCTCCCAGCCCTCACAGCCACTGCTGCACGGAGCGACCCCCGTCCCCAGGGGCCTGCTAGGTTGGCACTGAACTCTGGGCAGACTCCCCACCCTGGCAGGCCCTTTGCAGGCCTCTCTCTTT